>NW_027480451.1:0-645285 GCF_051401765.1 Calliopsis andreniformis | reverse complement strand
GATTGAGGATTGAGTATTGAAGATTGAGGATTAGGTATTGCGGATTGAACATTGAGGATTGAAGATTGAGGATTGAAGATTCAGTATTGAGGATTGAAGATTGAGGATTGAGGATTGAGGATTGGAGATTGAAGATTGAGTATTGAGGATTGAAGATTGAGGATTGAGGACTGAGAATTGAGGATTGAGGATTGAGGATTGAGGATCGAGGATTGAAGACTCAGGATTGGGTATTGAGGATTCAGCATTGGGGATTGAGGGTTGAGGATTGAGGATTGAGGATTGAGGATTGAAGATTGAATATTAATGATTGAAGATCGAGGATTGAGGATTGAGTGTTGAAAACTGTGAATTGTGGATATTCTACTGAGGATTGAGAATTGACAACTGATTGTTGAGGACTGAGGTCTGAAGATTGAGGATTCAGGGTTGAGGATACAGGTTTGAGGTTCGAGGACTGATGATTGAGGATTGAGGATTGAGGATTGAGGATTGAGGATTGAAGATTGAGGATTGGGTTTTGCGGATTGAACATTGAGGATTGAGGATTGAGGATTGAGGATTGAGGACTGAAGATTGAATATTGATGATTGAAGATTGAGGATTGAGTATTGATGGTTGTGGATTGAGGACGAGGTCTGAGGGTTGAGTATTGCTGTTTGAGGTCTGAGGATTGAGGATTGAGGATTGAGAATTGAGGATTGAGGATTGAGGATTGAAGATTGTGGATTGGGTATTGACGATTGAAGAATGAGGATTGAGGATTGATGACTGAGAATTGAGGATTGAAGACAGAGTATTGAGGACTGAAGATTGAGGATTGAGGACTGAGGATTGAGGATTGAGGATTGAGGATTGAGGATTGAATATTGAGTATTGAGGATTGAAGGTTGAGGATTGAGGATTGAGGATTGAGGATTGAGGATTGAGGATTGAGGATTGAGGATTGAGGATTGAGGATTGAGAATTGAGAATTGAGTGTGAGGACTGAGGGTTGAGGATTGAGGTTTGAGGAACGAGGATTGAGGATTGAGGATTGAGGACTGAGGATTGACGATTCAGCGTTGAAGATTGAGGATTGATTACAGAGGACTGAGGATTGAGGATTGAGGATTGAGGTCTGAGGATTGACGATTCAGTATTGAAGATTGAGGATTGATTACTGAGGATTGAGGATTGAGGATTGAGATTTGAGGACTGAGGATTGAGGATTGAAGATTGAGTATTGAGGATTGAAGATTGAGGATTGAGGATTGAGGATTGAGGATTGAGGATTGAAGATTGAGGATTGGGGACTGAGTGTTGAGGGTTGAGTGATGAGAATTGATGTTTGTGGATAGAGATTTGAAGATTGCAGGTTGAGTATTGAGCATTGAAACCTGTGAATTGGGGATATTCTATTGAGGATTGAGGATTGACAACAGATTGTTGAGGACTGAGGGCTGAAGATTCAGGATTCAGGATTGAGGATTCAGGATTGAGGTTTCAGGACTGAGGATTGAGAATTGAGGATTGAGGATTGAGGATTGAAGATTGAGGATTGGGTTTTGCGGATTGAACATTGAGGATTGAGGATTGAGGATTGAGGATTGAGGATTGAGGATTGAGGATTGAGGATTGAGGACTGAAGATTGAATATTGATGATTGACGATTGAGGACTGGGGATTGAGGATTGATGATAGAGGATTAAGGATTGAGGATTGGGGATTGAGGATCTAGGATTGGAGATTGACTATTGAGGATTGAAGATTGATGATTGAGGATTGAGGATTGAGAATTGAGAATTGAGTGTGAGGACTGAGGGTTGAGGACTGAGGTTTGAGGAACGAGGATTGAGGATTGAGGATTGAGGACTGAGGATTGACGATTCAGTATTGAAGATTGAGGATTGATGACTGAGGATTGGGGATTGAGGATTGAGGATAGAGGTTTGAGGACTGAGGGCTGTGGATTGAGGATAGAGAATTGAGGATTGAGTATCGAGTATTGTAGATTGAGGATTGGGTATTGCGGATTGAAGAATGTGGATTGAGGATTGAGGATTGAGGATTGAGGATTGAAGATTGAGGATTGAGGATTGAGGATTGAGGATTGAGGATTGAATATTGAGTATTGAGGATTGAAGATTGAGGATTGAGCATTGAGGGTTGAGGATTGAGGACGTGGACTGACGGTTGAGGATTGAGGTTGGGGATTGAGGATTGAGGATTGAGGACTGAGGATTGAGGATTGAGGATTGAGCAATGAGGATTGAAGATTGAGGAATGGGGATTGAGGATTGATAATAGAGGATTAAGGATTGAGGATTGGGGATTGAGTATCTAGGATTGGAGATTGATTATTGAGGATTGAAGATTGAGGATTGAGGATTGAGGATTGAGAATTGAGAATTGAGTGTGAGGACTGATGGTTGAGGATTGAGGTTTGAGGAACGAGGACTGAGGATTGAGGATTGAGGACTGAGGATTGACGATACAGCGTTGAAGATTGAGGATTGATTACAGAGGATTGAGGATTGAGGATTGAGGATTGACGCTTGAGGATTGAGGATTGAGGATGGAGGATTGAAGAGAGAGGACTGAGTGTTGAGGATTGCGTGTTGAGAATTGATGTTTGAGGATTGAGATTTGATTATTGAATATTGTTGATGGAGTATTGAACCATGAGAATTCAGGTTATTCTTTTGAGTATTGAGAATTGAGGATTGATGGTTGAGTATTGAGGATTGAAGATTGAGGATTGGGGATTGAGTATTGACGATTGAGGATTGAGTATTGAGGATTGAGAATTGAGGATTGATTATTGAAGATTGAGTATTGAGGATTGAAGATTGAGGATTGAGGATTGAGGATTGAGGATTGAGGATGAGGACTGAGGGTTGAGGATTGAGGTTTGAGGACTGAGGGCTGAGGATTGAGGATTGAGAATTGAGGATTGAGTATTGAGTATTGTAGATTGAGGATTGGGTATTGCGGATTGAAGAATGTGGATTGAGGATTGAGGATTGAGAATTGAGGATTGAAGATTGAGGATTGAGGATTGAGGATTGAGGATTGAATATTTAGTATTGAGGATTGAAGATTGAGGATTGAGGATTGAGGGTTGAGGATTGAGGACGTGGACTGACGGTTGAGGATTGAGGTTTGAGGATTGAGGATTGAGGATTGAGGATTGAGGACTGAGGATTGAGGGTTGAGGATTGAGCATTGAGGATTGAAGATTGAGGAATGGGGATTGAGGATTGATGATAGAGGATTAAGGATTGAGGATCTGGGATTGGAGATTGATTATTGAGGATTGAAGATTGAGGATTGAGGATTGAGGATTGAGAATTGAGAATTGAGTGTGAGGACTGAGGGTTGAGGATTGAGGATTGAGGAACGAGGATTGAGGATTGAGGATTGAGGACTGAGGATTGACGATTCAGTATTGAAGATTGAGGATTGATTACTGAGGATTGAGGATTGAGGATTGAGGATTGACGCTTGAGGATTGAGGATTGAGGATGGAAGATTGAAGAGAGAGGACTGAGTGTTGAGGATTGCGTGTTGAGAATTGATGTTTGAGGATTGAGATTTGATTATTGAATATTGTGGATTGAGTATTGAACCATGAGAATTCAGGATATTCTTTTGAGTATTGAGAATTGAGGATTGATGGTTGAGTATTGAGGACTGATGGTTGAGCGTTGTGCGTTGAATATTGTGGATTGAGGGTTGAAGATTGAGGATTGAAGATTGAGGATTGAAGATTGAGTATTGATGATTGAAGATTGAGGATTGAGGATTGAGGGTTGAGGTTTGAGAACGTGGACTGACGGTTGAGGATTGAGGTTTGAGGATTGAGGATTGAGGATTGAGGATTGAGTATTGAGGATTGAGAATTGAGGATTGATTATTGAAGATTGAGTATTGAGGATTGAAGATTGAGGATTGAGGGTTGAGTATTGAAGATTGAGGATTGAGGATTGAGGATTGAGGATTGAATATTGAGTATTGAGGATTGAAGATTGAGGATTGAGCATTGAGGTTTGAGGATTGAGGACGTGGACTGACGGTTGAGGATTGAGGTTTGAGGATTGAGGATTGAGGATTGAGGACTGAGGATTGAGGATTGAGGATTGAGCATTGAGGATTGAAGATTGAGCACTGGGGATTGAGGATTGATGATAGAGGATTAAGGATTGAGGATTGGGGATTGAGGATCTAGGTTTGGAGATTGACTATTGAGGATTGAAGATTGATGATTGAGGATTGAGGATTGAGATTTGAGAATTGAGTGTGAGGACTGAGGGTTGAGGATTGAGGTTTGAGGAACGAGGATTGAGGATTGGGGATTGAGGACTGAGGATTGACGATTCGGTATTGAAGATTGAGGATTGATTACTGAGGATTGAGGATTGAGGGTTGAGATTTGAGGACTGAGGATTGAGGATTGAAGGTTGAGTATTGAGGATTGAAGATTGAGGACTGAGGATTGAGGATTGAGGATTGAGGATGAGGGCAGAGGTTTGAGGATTGAGGATTGAGGGCAGAGGACTGAGGATTTAGGGTTGAGAAATGAGGATTGAGGATTGAGGATTGAAGATTGAGGATTGGGTATTGAGGATTGAAGAATGAGGATTGAGGATTGAGGATTGAGGATTGAGGATTGAGGATTGAGAATTGACGATTGAGTATTCAGGATTGGAGATTGACGATTGAGGATTGAGGACCGAGGATTGAGGATTGAAGATTGAGTATTGAGAATTGAAGATTGTGGATTGAAGATTGAGGATTGAGGATTGAGGATTGAGGATTGAGAATTGAAGATTGAGGATTGGGGACTGAGTGTTGAGGGTTGAGTGATGAGAATTGATGTTTGTGGATAGAGATTTGAAGATTGCAGGTTGAGTATTGAGCATTGAAACCTGTGAATTGAGGACATTCTATTGAGGATTGAGGATTGACAACTGATTGTTGAGGACTGAGGGCTGAAGATCCAGGATTCAGGATTGAGGATTCAGTATTGAGCTTTCAGGACTGAGGATTGAGGATTGAGGATTGAGGATTGACGATTGAGGATTGGGGACTGAGTGTTGAGGGCTGAGTCATGAGAATTGATGTTTGTGGATAGGGATTTGAAGATTGCAGGTTGAGTATTGAGTATTGAAACCTGTGAAATGAGGATATTCTATTGTGGATTGAGGATTGACAACTGATTGTTGAGGACTGAGGGCTGAAGATTGAGGATTCAGTATTGAGGATTCAGGATTGAGGTTTGAGGACTGAGGATTCAGGATTGAGGATTGACTATTGATGTTTGAGGATTGAGGATTGAAGATTGAGGATTGGGTATTGAGGATTGAACATTGAGGATTGAGGATTGAGTATTGAGGATTGAGGATTGGGGACTGAGTGTTGAGTGTTGAATGATGAGAATTGATGTTTGTGGATAGAGATTTGAAAATTGCAGATTGATTATTGAGTATTGAAAACTGTGAATTGATGATATTCTATTGAGGATTGAGAATTGACAACTGATTGTTGAGGACTGAGGTCTGAAGATTGAGGATTCAGGATTGAGGATACAGGTTTGAGGTTCGAGGACTGAGGATTGAGGATTGAGGATTGAGGATTGAGCATTGAAGATTGAGGATTGGGTTTTGCGGATTGAACATTGAGGATTGAGGATTGAGGATTGAGGATTGAGGATTGAGGATTGAGGACTGAAGATTGAATATTGATGATTGAAGATTGAGGATTGAGTATTGATGGTTGTGGATTGAGGACGAGTTCTGAGGGTTGAGTATTGCTGTTGGAGGTCTGAGGATTGAGGATTGAGGATTGAGAATTGAGGATTGAGGATTGAGGATTGAGGATTGAGAATTGAGGATTGAGGATTGAAGATTGAAGATTGAGGATTGGGGATTGAGGATTGACGATTGAGGATTGAGTATTGAGGATTGAGAATTGAGGATCGATTATTGAAGATTGAGTATTGAGGATTGAAGATTGAGGATTGAGGATTGAGGATTGAAGATTGAGGATTGAGGATTGAGGATTGAGGATTGAATATTGAGTATTGAGGATTGAAGATTTAGGATTGAGGATTGAGGTTTGAGGATTGAGGACGTGGACTGACGGTTGAGGATTGAGGTTTGAGGATTGAGGATTGAGGATTGAGGACTGAGGATTGAGGATTGAGGATTGAGCATTGAGGATTGAAGATTGAGGACCGGGGATTGAGGATTGATGATAGAGGATTAAGGATTGAGGATTGGGGATTGAGGATCCACGATTGGAGATTGATTATTGAGGATTGAAGATAGATGATTGAGGATTGAGGATTGAGAATTGAGAATTGGGTGTGAGGACTGAGGGTTGAGGATTGAGGTTTGAGGAACGAGGATTGAGGATTGAGGACTGAGGATTGAGGATTGAGGATTGAAGATTGTGGATTGGGTATTGACGATTGAAGAATGAGGATTGAGGATTGAGGACTGAGGATTCAGGATTGAAGACTGAGTATTGAGGATTGAAGATTGAGGATTGAGGACTGAGGATTGAGGATTGAGGATTGAGGATTGAGGATTGAGGATTGAATATTGAGTATTGAGGATTGAAGGTTGAGGATTGAGGATTGAGGATTGAGGATTGAGTATTGAGGATTGAGAATTGAGGATTGATTATTGAAGATTGAGTATTGAGGATTGAAGATTGAGGATTGAGGGTTGAGGATTGAGGATTGAGGATGAGGGCTGAGGGTTGAGGATTGAGGTTTGAGGACTGAGGGCTGAGGATTGAGGATTGAGAATTGAGGATTGAGTATTGAGTATTGTAGATTGAGGATTGGGTATTGGGGATTGAAGAATGTGGATTGAGGATTGAGGATTGAGGATTGAGGGTTGAAGATTTAGGATTGAGGATTGAGGATTGAGGATTGAATATTTTGTATTGAGGATTGAAGATTGAGGATTGAGGATTGAGGGTTGAGGATTGAGGACGTGGACTGACGGTTGAGGATTGAGGTTTGAGGATTGAGGATTGAGGATTGAGGACTGAGGATTGAGGATTGAGGATTGAGCATTGAGGATTGAAGATTGAGGAATGGGGATTGAGGATTGATGATAGAGGATTAAGGATTGAGGATTGGGGATTGAGGATCTAGGAATGGAGATTGATTATTGAGGATTGAAGATTGAGGATTGTGGATTGAGGATTGAGAATTGAGAATTGAGTGTGAGGACTGAGGGTGGAGGATTGAGGTTTGAGGAACGAGGATTGAGGATTGAGGATTGAGGACTGAGGATTGACGATTCAGTATTGAAGATTGAGGATTGATGACTGAGGATTGAGGATTGAGGATTGAGGATTGAGGATTGAGTATTGAGGATTGAAGATTGAGGATTGAGGATTGAGGATTGAGGATTGAGTATTGATGATTGAGGATTGAGGATTGAGGATTGAGGATTGAATGCTCAGTATTGAGGATTGAAGATTGAGAATTGAGGATTGAGGATTGAACATTGAGGACTGAGTGTTGAGGGTTGAGTGATGAGAATTTATGTTTGTGGATAGTGGTTTGAAGATTGCAGATCGAGCATTGAGTGTTGAAAACTGTGAATTGAGGATATTCTACTGAGGATTGAGAATTGACAACTGATTGTTGAGGACTGAGGTCTGAAGATTGAGGATTCAGGATTGGGGATATAGGTTTGAGGTTCGAGGACTGAGGATTGAGGATTGAGGATTGAGGATTGAGCATTGAAGATTGAGGATTGGGTTTTGCGGATTGAACATTGGGGATTGAGGATTGAGGATTGAGGATAGAGGATTGAGGATTGAGGACTGAAGATTGAATATTGATGATTGAAGATTGAGGATTGAGTATTGATGGTTGTGGATTGAGGACGAGGTCTGAGGGTTGAGTATTGCTGTTTGAGGTCTGAGGATTGAGGACTGAGGATTGAGAATTGAGGATTGAGAATTGAGGATTGAAGATTGTGGATTGGGTATTGACGATTGAAGAATGAGGATTGAGGATTGAGTACTGAGGATTGAGGATTGAGGATTGAGGATTGAGGATTAGGGCTGAGGGTTGAGGATTGAGGTTTGACGACTGAGGGCTGAGGATTGAGGATTGAGAATTGAGGATTGAGTATTGAGTATTGTAGATTGAGGATTGGGTATTGCGGATTGAAGAATGTGGATTGAGGATTGAGGATTGAGGGTTGAGGATTGAAGATTGAGGATTGAGGATTGAGGATTGAGGATTGAATATTTAGTATTGAGGATTGAAGATTGAGGATTGAGGATTGACGGTTGAGGATTGAGGACGTGGACTGACGGTTGAGGATTGAGGTTTGAGGATTGAGGATTGAGGATTGAGGACTGAGGATTGAGGATTGAGGATTGAGCATTGAGGATTGAAGATTGAGGAATGGGGATTGAGGATTGATGATAGAGGATTAAGGATTGAGGATTGGGGATTGAGGATCTAGGATTGGAGATTGATTATTGAGGATTGAAGATTGAGGATTGAGGATTGAGGATTGAGAATTGAGAATTGAGTGTGAGGACTGAGGGTTGAGGATTGAGGTTTGAGGAACGAGGATTGAGGATTGAGGATTGAGGACTGAGGATTGACGATTCAGTATTGAAGATTGAGGATTGATTACTGAGGATTGAGGATTGAGGATTGAGGATTGACGCTTGAGGATTGAGGATTGAGGATGGAGGATTGGAGAGAGAGGACTGAGTGTTGAGGATTGCGTGTTGAGGATTGATGTTTGAGGATTGAGATTTGATTATTGAATATTGTGGATTGAGTATTGAACCATGAGAATTCAGGATATTCTTTTGAGTATTGAGAATTGAGGATTGATGGTTGAGTATTGAGGATTGATGGTTGAGGGCTGTGCGTTGAATATTGTGGATTGAGGATTGAAGATTGAGGATTGACTATTGAGGATTGAAGATTGAGTATTGATGATTGAAGATTGAGGATTGAGAATTGAGGATTGAGGATTGAGGATTGAAGATTGAGGATTGGGGATTGAGGATTGACGATTGAGGATTGAGTATTGAGGATTGAGAATTGAGGATTGATTATTGAAGACTGAGGATTGAGGATTGAAGGTTGAGGATTGAGGATGGAGGATTGAAGATTGAGGATTGAGGATTGAGGATTGAGGATTGAATATTGAGTATTGAGGATTGAAGATTGAGGATTGAGTATTGAGGTTTGAGGATTGAGGACGTGGACTGACGGTTGAAGATTGAGGTTTGAGGATTGAGGATAGAGGATTGAGGACTGGGGATTGAGGATCGAGGATTGAGCATTGAGGATTGAAGATTGAGGACTGGGGATTGAGGATTGATGATAGAGGATTAAGGATTGAGGATTGGGGATTGAGGATCTAGGATTGGAGATTGATTATTGAGGATTGAAGATTGATGATTGAGGATTGAGGATTGAGAATTGAGAATTGAGTGTGAGGACTGAGGGTTGAGGACTGAGGTTCGAGGAACGAGGATTGAGGATTGAGGAATGAGGACTGAGGATTGACGATTCAGTACTGAACATTGAGGATTGATGACTGAGGATTGAGGATTGAGGATTGAGGATTGAAGATTGAGTATTGAGGATTGAAGATTGAGGATTGAGGATTGAGGATTGAGGATTGAGTATTGAGGATTGAGGATTGAGGATTGAGGATTGAGGATTGAAGGCTCAGTATTGAGGATTGAAGATTGAGAATTGAGGATTGAGGTTTGAACATTGAGGACTGAGTGTTGAGGGTTGAGTGATGAGAATTTATGTTTGTGGATAGTGGTTTGAAGATTGCAGATCGAGCATTGAGTGCTGAAAACTGTGAATTGAAGATATTCTACTGAGGATTGAGGATTGACTACTGATTGTTGAGGACTGAGGGCTGAAGACTGAGGACTCAGGATTGAGGATTCAGAATTGAGGTTTGTGGACTCAGGATTGAGGATTGAAGATTGAGGATAGAGGATTGAGTATTGAAGATTCAGGATTTGGGGACTGAGGATTGAAGATTGAGGATTGAGGATTGAGGATTGAGGATTGAGGATTGAGGATTGAGGATTGAGGATTGAAGATTGAGGATTGGGTATTGAGGATTGAGGATTGAGGGTTGAGGTTTGAGGACGAGGACTGACGGTTGAGGATTGAGGATTGAGGATTGACGCTTGAGGATTGAGGATTGAGGATGGAGGATTGAAGAGAGAGGACTGAGTGTTGAGGATTGCGTGTTGAGAATTGATGTTTGAGGATTGAGATTTGATTATTGAATATTGTGGAATGATTATTGAACCATGAGAATTCAGGATATTCTTTTGGGTATTGAGAATTGAGTATTGATGATTGAGTATTGAGGATTGATGGTTGAGGGTTGTGCGTTGAATATTGAGGATTGAGGATTGAGGATTGAGGATTGCGGACTGAGGATTGAGGATTGCAGATTGAGTATTGAGGATTGAAGATTGAGGATTGAGGATTGAGGATCGATGATTGAGGATTGAGGATGAGGGCTGAAGGTTGAGGGTAGAGGTTTGAGGATTGAGGATTGAAGATTGAGGATTGAGGATTGAGGATTGAGGATTGAGGATTGAAGATTGAGGATTGGGGATTGAGTATTGACGATTGAGGATTGAGTATTGAGGATTGAGAATTGAGGATTGATTATTGAAGATTGAGTATTGAGGATTGAAGATTGAGGATTGAGGTTTGAGCACTGAGGGCTGAGGATTGAGGATTGGGAATTGAGGATTGAGTATTGAGTATTGTAGATTGAGGATTGGGTATTGCGGATTGAAGAATGTGGATTGAGGATTGAAGATTGAGGATTGAGTATTGAGGATTGAAGATTGACTATTGATGATTGAAGATTGAGGATTGAGGATTGAGGGTTGAGGTTTGAGAACGAGGACTGACGGTTGAGGATTGAGGTTTGAGGATTGAGGATTGAGGATTGAGGACTGAAGATTGAATATTGATGATTGAAGATTGAGGATTCAGTATTCATGGTTGTGGACTGAGGACGAGGACTGAGGGTTGAGTATTGCTGTTTGAGGTCTGAGGATTGAGGATTGAGGATTGAGAATTGAGGATTGAGGATAGAGGATTGAAGATTGAGGATTGGGTATTGAGGATTGAAGAATGAGGATTGAGGATTGAGGATTGAGGATTGAGGATTGAAGACTGAGTATTGAGGATTGAAGATTGAGGGTTGAGGATTCAGGACTGAGGATTGCGGATTGAGGATTGAGGACTGCATATTGAGTATTGGGGATTGAAGATTGAGGATTGAGAATTGAGGATTGAGGATTGAGGATTGAAGATTGAGGATTGGGGATTGAGGATTGACGATTGAGGATTGAGTATTGAGGATTGAGAATTGAGGATTGATTATTGAAGATTGAGGATTGAGGATTGAAGGTTGAGGATTGAGGATTGAGGATTGAAGATTGAGGATTGAGGATTGAGGATTGAGGATTGAATATTGAGTATTGAGGATTGAAGATTGAGGATTGAGTATTGAGGTTTGAGGATTGAGGACGTGGACTCACGGTTGAGGATTGAGGTTTGAGGATTGAGGATTGAGGATTGAGGACAGGGGATTGAGGATTGAGGATTGAGCATTGAGGATTGAAGATTGAGGACTGGAGATTGAGGATTGATGATAGAGGATTAAGGATTGAGGATTGGGGATTGAGGATCTAGGATTGGAGATTGATTATTGAGGATTGAAGATTGATGATTGAGGATTGAGGATTGAGAATTGAGAATTGAGTGTGAGGACTGAGGGTTGAGGACTGAGGTTCGAGGAACGAGGATTGAGGATTGAGGAATGAGGACTGAGGATTGACGATTCAGTACTGAAGATTGAGGATTGATGACTGAGGATTGAGGATTGAGGATTGAGGATTGAAGATTGAGTATTGAGGATTGAAGATTGAGGATTGAGGATTGAGGATTGAGGATTGAGGACGTGGACTGACGGTTGAGGATTGAGGTTTGAGGATTGAGGATTGGGGATTGAGGACTGAGGATTGAGGATTGAGGATTGAGCATTGAGGATTGAAGATTGAGGACTGGGGATTGAGGATTGATGATAGAGGATTAAGGATTGAGGATTGGGGATTGAGGATCTAGGATTGGAGATTGATTATTGAGGATTGAAGATTGATGATTGAGGATTGAGGATTGAGTATTGAGAACTGAGTGTGAGGACTGAAGGTTGAGGATTGAGGTTTGAGGAACGAGGATTGAAGGTTGAGGATTGAGGACTGAGGATTGACGATTCAGTATTGAAGATTGAGGATTGATTACTGAGGGTTGAGGATTGAGGATTGAGATTTGAGGACTGAGGATTGAGGATTCAAGATTGAGTATTGAGGATTGAAGATTGAGGGTTGAGAATTGAGGATTGAGGATTGAGAATGAGGGCTGAGGTTTGAGGATTGAGGATTGAGGGCTGAGGACTGAGGATTGAGGGTTGAGAATTGAGGATTGAGGATTGAGGATTGAAGATTGAGGATTGGGTATTGAGGATTGAAGAATGAGGATTGAGGATTGAGGATTGAGGATTGAGGATTAAGGATTGAGGATTGAAGATTGAGTATTCAGGATTGGAGATTGACGATTGAGGATTGAGGACCGAGGATTGAGGATTGAGGATTGAAGATTGAGTATTGAGGATTGAAGATTGAGGATTGAGGATTGAGGATTGAGGATTGAGGATTGAGGATTGAGGATTGAAGATTGAGGATTGGGGACTGAGTGTTGAGGGTTGAGTGATGAGAATTGATGTTTGTGGATAGAGAGTTGAAGATTGCAGGTTGAGTATTGAGCATTGAAACCTGTGAATTGAGGATATTCTATTGAGGATTGAGGATTGACAGCTGATTGTTGAGGATTGAGGGCTGAAGATTCATGATTCAGGATTGAGGATTCAGGATTGAGGTTTCAGGACTGAGGATTGAGGATTGAGGATTGAGCATTGAGGATTGAAGATTGAGGATTGGGGACTGAGTGCTGAGGGCTGAGTGATGAGAATTGATGTTTGTGGATAGGGATTTGATGATTGCAGGTTGAGTATTGAGTATTGAAACCTGTGAAATGAGGATATTCTATTGTGGATTGAGGTTTGACAACTGATTGTTGAGGACTGAGGGCTGAAGATTGAGGATTCAGGATTGAGGATTCAGGATTGAGGTTTGAGGACTGAGGATTGAGGATTGAGGATTGACGCTTGAGAATTGAGGATTGAAGATTGAGTATTCAGGATTGGGGATTGACGATTGAGGATTGAGGACCGAGGATTGAGGATTGAAGATTGAGTATTGGGGATTGAAGGTTGAGGATTGAGGATTGAGGATTGAGGATTGAATATTGAGTATTGAGGATTGAAGATTGAGGATTGAGGATTGAGGTTTGAGGATTGAGGACGTGGACTGACGGTTGAGGATTGAGGTTTGAGGATTGAGGAATGAGGATTGAGGACTGAGGATTGAGGATTGAGGATTGAGCATTGAGGATTGAAGATTGAGGACTGGGAATTGAGGATTGATGATAGAGGATTAAGGATTGAGGATTGGGTATTGAGGATTGAACATTGAGGATTGAGGATTGAGTATTGAGGATTTAGGATTGGGGACTGAGTGTTGAGTGTTGAATGATGAGAATTGATGTTTGTGGATAGAGATTTGAAAATTGCAGATTGTGTATTGAGTATTGAAAACTGTGAATTGATGATATTCTATTGAGGATTGAGAATTGACAACTGATTGTTGAGGACTGAGGTCTGAAGATTGAGGATTCAGGATTGAGGATATATGTTTGAGGTTCGAGGACTGAGGATTGAGGATTGAGGATTGAGCATTGAAGATTGAGGATTGGGTTTTGCGGATTGAACATTGGGGATTGAGGATTGAGGATTGAGGATTGAGGATTGAGGTTTGAGGACTGAAGATTGAATATTGATGAGTGAAGATTGAGGATTGAGTATTGATGATTGTGGATTGAGGACGAGGTCTGAGGGTTGAGTATTGCTGTTTGAGGTCTGAGGATTGAGGATTGAGGATTGAGAATTGAGGATTGAGTATTGAGGATTGAAGATTGTGGATTGGGTATTGACGATTGAAGAATGAGGATTGAGGATTGAGGACTGAGGATTGAGGATTGAGGATTGAGGATTGAGGATGAGGGCTGAGGGTTGAGGATTGAGGTTTGAGGACTGAGGGCTGAGGATTGAGGATTGAGAATTGAGGATTGAGTATTGAGTATTGTAGATTGAGGATTGGGTATTGCGGATTGAAGAATGTGGATTGAGGATTGAGGATTGAGGGTTGAGGATTGAAGATTGAGGATTGAGGATTGAGGATTGAGGATTGAATATTTAGTATTGAGGATTGAAGATTGAGGATTGAGGATTGAGGGTTGAGGGTTGAGGACGTGGACTGACGGCTGAGGATTGAGGTTTGAGGATTGAGGATTGAGGATTGAGGACTGAGGACTGAGGATTGAGGTTTGAGCATTGAGGATTGAAGACTGAGGAATGGGGATTGAGGATTGATGATAGAGGATTAAGGATTGAGGATTGGGGATTGAGGATCTAGGATTGGAGATTGATTATTGAGGATTGAAGATTGAGGATTGAGGATTGAGTATTGAGAATTGAGAATTGAGTGTGAGGACTGAGGGTTGAGGATTGAGGTTTGAGGAACGAGGATTGAGGATTGAGGATTGAGGATTGAGGACTGAAGATTGAATATTGATGATTGAAGATTGAGGATTCAGTATTGATGGTTGTGGACTGAGGACGAGGACTGAGGGTTGAGTATTGCTGTTTGAGGTCTGAGGATTGAGGATTGAGGATTGAGAATTGAGGATTGAGGATAGAGGATTGAAGATTGAGGATTGGGTATTGAGGATTGAAGAATGAGGATTGAGGATTGAGGATTGAGGATTGAGGATTGAAGACTGTGTATTGAGGATTGAAGATTGAGGGTTGAGGATTCAGGACTGAGGATTGCGGATTGAGGATTGAGGATTGCATATTGAGTATTGGGGATTGAAGATTGAGGATTGAGAATTGAGGATTGAGGATTGAGGATTGAAGATTGAGGATTGGGGATTGAGGATTGACGATTGAGGATTGAGTATTGAGGATTGAGAATTGAGGATTGATTATTGAAGATTGAGGATTGAGGATTGAAGGTTGAGGATTGAGGATTGAGGATTGAAGATTGAGGATTGAGGATTGAGGATTGAGGATTGAATATTGAGTATTGAGTATTGAAGATTGAGGATTGAGTATTGAGGTTTGAGGATTGAGTACGTGGACTGACGGTTGAGGATTGAGGTTTGAGGATTGAGGATTGAGGATTGAGGACTGGGGATTGAGGATTGAGGATTGAGCATTGAGGATTGAAGATTGAGGACTGGGGATTGAGGATTGATGATAGAGGATTAAGGATTGAGGATTGGGGATTGAGGATCTAGGATTGGAGATTGATTATTGAGGATTGAAGATTGATGATTGAGGATTGAGGATTGAGAATTGTGAATTGAGTGTGAGGACTGAGGGTTGAGGACTGAGGTTCGAGGAACGAGGATTGAGGATTGAGGATTGAGGACTGAGGATTGACGATTCAGTACTGAAGATTGAGGATTGATGACTGAGGATTGAGGATTGAAGATTGAGGATAGAGGATTGAGTATTGAAGATTCAGGATTTGGGGACTGAGGATTGAAGATTGAGGATTGAGGATTGAGGATTGAGGATTGAGGATTGAGGATTGAGGATTGAAGATTGAGGATTGGGTATTGAGGATTGAGGATTGAGGGTTGAGGTTTGAGGACGAGGACTGACGGTTGAGGATTGAGGATTGAGGATTGACGCTTGAGGATTGAGGATTGAGGATGGAGGATTGAAGAGAGAGGACTGAGTGTTGAGGATTGCGTGTTGAGAATTGATGTTTGAGGATTGAGATTTGATTATTGAATATTGTGGAATGATTATTGAACCATGAGAATTCAGGATATTCTTTTGGGTATTGAGAATTGAGGATTGATGATTGAGTATTGAGGATTGATGGTTGAGGGTTGTGCGTTGAATATTGAGGATTGAGGATTGAGGATTGAGGATTGCGGACTGAGGATTGAGGATTGCAGATTGAGTATTGAGGATTGAAGATTGAGGACTGAGGATTGAGGATCGAGGATTGAGGATTGAGGATGAGGGCTGAGGGTTGAGGGTAGAGGTTTGAGGATTGAGGATTGAAGATTGAGGATTGAGGATTGAGGATTGAGGATTGAGGATTGAAGATTGAGGATTGGGGATTGAGTATTGACGATTGAGGATTGAGTATTGAGGATTGAGAATTGAGGATTGATTTTTGAAGACTGAGTATTGAGGATTGAAGATTGAGGATTGAGGTTTGAGGACTGAGGGCTGAGGATTGAGGATTGGGAATTGAGGATTGAGTATTGAGTATTGTAGATTGAGGATTGGGTATTGCGGATTGAAGAATGTGGATTGAGGATTGAAGATTGAGGATTGAGTATTGAGGATTGAAGATTGAGTATTGATGATTGAAGATTGAGGATTGAGGATTGAGGGTTGAGGTTTGAGAACGAGGACTGACGGTTGAGGATTGAGGTTTGAGGATTGAGGATTGAGGATTGAGGACTGAAGATTGAATATTGATGATTGAAGATTGAGGATTCAGTATTCATGGTTGTGGACTGAGGACGAGGACTGAGGGTTTAGTATTGCTGTTTGAGGTCTGAGGATTGAGGATTGAGGATTGAGAATTGAGGATTGAGGATAGAGGATTGAAGATTGAGGATTGGGTATTGAGGATTGAAGAATGAGGATTGAGGATTGAGGATTGAGGATTGAGGATTGAAGATTGAGTATTGAGGATTGAAGATTGAGGATTGAGGATTGAGGATTGAGGATTGAGGATTGAGGATTGAAGATTGAGGATTGGGGACTGAGTGTTGAGGGTTGAGTGATGAGAATTGATGTTTGTGGATAGAGAGTTGAAGATTGCAGGTTGAGTATTGAGCATTGAAACCTGTGAATTGAGGATATTCTATTGAGGATTGAGGATTGACAGCTGATTGTTGAGGACTGAGGGCTGAAGATTCAGGATTCAGGATTGAGGATTCAGGATTGAGGTTTCAGGACTGAGGATTGAGGATTGATGATTGAGCATTGAGGATTGAAGATTGAGGATTGGGGACTGAGTGCTGAGGGCTGAGTGATGAGAATTGATGTTTGTGGATAGGGATTTGATGATTGCAGGTTGAGTATTGAGTATTGAAACCTGTGAAATGAGGATATTCTATTGTGGATTGAGGTTTGACAACTGATTGTTGAGGACTGAGGGCTGAAGATTGAGGATTCAGGATTGAGGATTCAGGATTGAGGTTTGAGGACTGAGGATTGAGGATTGAGGATTGACGCTTGAGAATTGAGGATTGAAGATTGAGTATTCAAGATTGGGTATTGACGATTGAGGATTGAGGACCGAGGATTGAGGATTGAAGATTGAGTATTGGGGATTGAAGGTTGAGGATTGAGGATTGAGGATTGAGGATTGAATATTGAGTATTGAGGATTGAAGATTGAGGATTGAGGATTGAGGTTTGAGGATTGAGGACGTGGACTGACGGTTGAGGATTGAGGTTTGAGGATTGAGGATTGAGGATTGAGGACTGAGGATTGAGGATTGAGGATTGAGCATTGAGGATTGAAGATTGAGGACTGGAAATTGAAGATTGATGATAGAGGATTAAGGATTGAGGATTGGGTATTGAGGATTGAACATTGAGGATTGAGGATTGAGTATTGAGGATTGAGGATTGGGGACTGAGTGTTGAGTGTTGAATGATGAGAATTGATGTTTGTGGATAGAGATTTGAAAATTGTAGATTGTGTATTGAGTATTGAAAACTGTGAATTGATGATATTCTATTGAGGATTGAGAATTGACAACTGATTGTTGAGGACTGAGGTCTGAAGATTGAGGATTCAGGATTGAGGATATAGGTTTGAGGTTCGAGGACTGAGGATTGAGGATTGAGGATTGAGCATTGAAGATTGAGGATTGGGTTTTGCGGATTGAACATTGGGGATTGAGGATTGAGGATTGAGGATTCAGGATTGAGGATTGAGGATTGAGGTTTCAGGACTGAGGATTGAGGATTGATGATTGAGCATTGAGGATTGAAGATTGAGGATTGGGGACTGAGTGCTGAGGGCTGAGTGATGAGAATTGATGTTTGTGGATAGGGATTTGATGATTGCAGGTTGAGTATTGAGTATTGAAACCTGTGAAATGAGGATATTCTATTGTGGATTGAGGTTTGACAACTGATTGTTGAGGACTGAGGGCTGAAGATTGAGGATTCAGGATTGAGGATTCAGGATTGAGGTTTGAGGACTGAGGATTGAGGATTGAGGATTGACGCTTGAGAATTGAGGATTGAAGATTGAGTATTCAAGATTGGGTATTGACGATTGAGGATTGAGGACCGAGGATTGAGGATTGAAGATTGAGTATTGGGGATTGAAGGTTGAGGATTGAGGATTGAGGATTGAGGATTGAATATTGAGTATTGAGGATTGAAGATTGAGGATTGAGGATTGAGGTTTGAGGATTGAGGACGTGGACTGACGGTTGAGGATTGAGGTTTGAGGATTGAGGATTGAGGATTGAGGACTGAGGATTGAGGATTGAGGATTGAGCATTGAGGATTGAAGATTGAGGACTGGAAATTGAAGATTGATGATAGAGGATTAAGGATTGAGGATTGGGTATTGAGGATTGAACATTGAGGATTGAGGATTGAGTATTGAGGATTGAGGATTGGGGACTGAGTGTTGAGTGTTGAATGATGAGAATTGATGTTTGTGGATAGAGATTTGAAAATTGTAGATTGTGTATTGAGTATTGAAAACTGTGAATTGATGATATTCTATTGAGGATTGAGAATTGACAACTGATTGTTGAGGACTGAGGTCTGAAGATTGAGGATTCAGGATTGAGGATATAGGTTTGAGGTTCGAGGACTGAGGATTGAGGATTGAGGATTGAGCATTGAAGATTGAGGATTGGGTTTTGCGGATTGAACATTGGGGATTGAGGATTGAGGATTGAGGATTGAGGATTGAGGATTGAGGACTGAAGATTGAATATTGATGAGTGAAGATTGAGGATTGAGTATTGATGATTGTGGATTGAGGACGAGGTCTGAGGGTTGAGTATTGCTGTTTGAGGTCTGAGGATTGAGGATTGAGGATTGAGAATTGAGGATTGAGGATTGAGGATTGAAGATTGTGGATTGGGTATTGACGATTGAAGAATGAGGATTGAGGATTGAGGACTGAGGATTGAGGATTGAGGATTGAGGATTGAGGATGAGGGCTGAGGGTTGAGGATTGAGGTTTGAGGACTGAGGGCTGAGGATTGAGGATTGAGAATTGAGGATTGAGAATTGAGTATTGTAGATTGAGGATTGGGTATTGCGGATTGAAGAATGTGGATTGAGGATTGAGGATTGAGGGTTGAGGATTGAAGATTGAGGATTGAGGATTGAGGATTGAGGATTGAATATTTAGTATTGAGGATTGAAGATTGAGGATTGAGGATTGAGGGTTGAGGGTTGAGGACGTGGACTGACGGTTGAGGATTGAGGTTTGAGGATTGAGGATTGAGGATTGAGGACTGAGGACTGAGGATTGAGGATTGAGCATTGAGGATTGAAGATTGAGGAATGGGGATTGAGGATTGATGATAGAGGATTAAGGATTGAGGATTGGGGATTGAGGATCTAGGATTGGAGATTGATTATTGAGGACTGAAGATTGAGGATTGAGGATTGAGTATTGAGAATTGAGAATTGAGTGTGAGGACTGAGGGTTGAGGATTGAGTTTTGAGGAACGAGGATTGAGGATTGAGGATTGAGGACTGAGGATTGACGATTCAGTATTGAAGATTGAGGATTGATTACTGCGGATTGAGGATTGAGGATTGAGGATTGACGCTTGAGGATTGAGGATTGAGGATGGAGGATTGAAGAGAGAGGACTGAGTGTTGAGGATTGCGTGTTGAGGATTGATGTTTGAGGATTGAGATTTGATTATTGAATATTGTGGATTGAGTATTGAACCATGAGAATTCAGGATATTCTTTTGAGTATTGAGAATTGAGGATTGATGGTTGAGTATTGAGGATTGATGGTTGAGGGCTGTGCGTTGAATATTGTGGATTGAGGATTGAAGATTGAGGATTGAGGATTGAGGATTGAAGATTGAGTATTGATGATTGAAGATTGAGGATTGAGGATTGAGGGTTGAGGTTTGAGAACGAGGACTGACGGTTGAGGATTGAGGTTTGAGGATTGAGGATTGAGGATTCAGGACTGAAGATTGAATATTGATGATTGAAGATTGAGGATTCAGTATTGATGGTTGTGGACTGAGGACGAGGACTGAGGGTTGAGTATTGCTGTTTGAGGTCTGAGGATTGAGGATTGAGGATTGAGAATTGAGGATTGAGGATAGAGGATTGAAGATTGAGGATTGGGTATTGAGGATTGAAGAATGAGGATTGAGGATTGAGGATTGAGGATTGAGGATTGAAGACTGTGTATTGAGGATTGAAGATTGAGGGTTGAGGATTCAGGACTGAGGATTGCGGATTGAGGATTGAGGATTGCATATTGAGTATTGGGGATTGAAGATTGAGGATTGAGAATTGAGGATTGAGGATTGAGGATTGAAGATTGAGGATTGGGGATTGAGGATTGACGATTGAGGATTGAGTATTGAGGATTGAGAATTGAGGATTGATTATTGAAGATTGAGGATTGAGGATTGAGGATTCAAGATTGAGTATTGAGGATTGAAGATTGAGGGTTGAGAATTGAGGATTGAGGATTGAGGATGAGGGCTGAGGTTTGAGGATTGAGGATTGTGGGCTGAGGACTGAGGATTGAGGGTTGAGAATTGAGGATTGAGGATTGAGGATTGAAGATTGAGGATTGGGTATTGAGGATTGAAGAATGAGGATTGAGGATTGAGGATTGAGGATTGAGGATTAAGGATTGAGGATTGAAGATTGAGTATTCAGGATTGGAGATTGACGATTGAGGATTGAGGACCGAGGATTGAGGATTGAGGATTGAAGATTGAGTATTGAGGATTGAAGATTGAGGATTGGGGATTGAGGATTGAGGATTGAGGATTGAGGATTGAGGATTGAAGATTGAGGATTGGGGACTGAGTGTTGAGGGTTGAGTGATTAGAATTGATGTTTGTGGATAGAGAGTTGAAGATTGCAGGTTGAGTATTGAGCATTGAAACCTGTGAATTGAGGATATTCTATTGAGGATTGAGGATTGACAGCTGATTGTTGAGGACTGAGGGCTGAAGATTCAGGATTCAGGATTGAGGACTCAGGATTGAGGTTTCAGGACTGAGGATTGAGGATTGAGGATTGAGGATTGAGGATTGAAGATTGAGGATTGGGGACTGAGTGCTGAGGGCTGAGTGATGAGAATTGATGTTTGTGGATAGGGATTTGATGATTGCAGGTTGAGTATTGAGTATTGAAACCTGTGAAATGAGGATATTCTATTGTGGATTGAGGTTTGACAACTGATTGTTGAGGACTGAGGGCTGAAGATTGAGGATTCAGGATTGAG
Organism: Calliopsis andreniformis; assembly: GCF_051401765.1. NCBI lineage: Eukaryota > Metazoa > Arthropoda > Insecta > Hymenoptera > Andrenidae > Calliopsis > Calliopsis andreniformis. Next base: position 623,554 of record NW_027480451.1, on the reverse strand, counting down.
GATTCAGGATTGAGGTTTGAGGACTGAGGATTGAGGATTGAGGATTCAGGATTGAGGATTCAGGATTGAGGTTTGAGGACTGAGGATTGAGGATTGAGGATTGACGCTTGAGAATTGAGGATTGAAGATTGAGTATTCAGGATTGGAGATTGACGATTGAGGATTGAGGACCGAGGATTGAGGATTGAAGATTGAGTATTGGGGATTGAAGGTTGAGGATTGAGGATTGAGGATTGAGGATTGAATATTGAGTATTGAGGATTGAAGATTGAGGATTGAGGATTGAGGATTGAGGTTTGAGGATTGAGGACGTGGACTGACGGTTGAGGATTGAGGTTTGAGGATTGAAGATTGAGGATTGAGGACCGAGGATTGAGGATTGCGGATTGAGCATTGAGGATTGAAGATTGAGGACTGGGAATTAAGGATTGATGATAGAGGATTAAGGATTGAGGATTGGGTATTGAGGATTGAACATTGAGGATTGAGGATTGAGTATTGAGGATTGAGGAATGGGGACTGAGTGTTGAGTGTTGAATGATGAGAATTGATGTTTGTGGATAGAGATTTGAAAATTGCAGATTGTGTATTGAGTATTGAAAACAGTGAATTGATGATATTCTATTGAGGATTGAGAATTGACAACTGATTGTTGAGGACTGAGGTCTGAAGATTGAGGATTCAGGACTGAGGATATATGTTTGAGGTTCGAGGACTGAGGATTGAGGATTGAGGATTGAGGATTGAGCATTGAAGATTGAGGATTGGGTTTTGCGGATTGAACATTGGGGATTGAGGATTGAGGATTGAGGATTGAGGATTGAGGATTGAGGACAGAAGATTGAATATTGATGAGTGAAGATTGAGGATTGAGTATTGATGGTTGTGGATTGAGGACGAGGTCTGAGGCTTGAGTATTGCTGTTTGAGGTCTGAGGATTGAGGATTGAGGATTGAGAATTGAGGATTGAGGATTGAGGATTGAAGATTGTGGATTGGGTATTGACGATTGAAGAATGAGGATTGAGGATTGAGGACTGAGGATTGAGGATTGAGGATTGAGGATAGAGGATGAGGGCTGAGGGTTGAGGATTGAGGTTTGAGGACTGAGGGCTGAGGATTGAGGATTGAGAATTGAGGATTGAGTATTGAGTATTGTAGATTGAGGATTGGGTATTGCGGATTGAAGAATGTGGATTGAGGATTGAGGATTGAGGGTTGAGGATTGAAGATTGAGGATTGAGGATTGAGGACTGAGGATTGAATATTTAGTATTGAGGATTGAAGATTGAGGATTGAGGATTGAGGGTTGAGGATTGAGGACGTGGACTGACGGTTGAGGATTGAGGTTTGAGGATTGAGGATTGAGGATTGAGGACTGAGGACTGAGGATTGAGGATTGAGCATTGAGGATTGAAGATTGAGGAATGGGGATTGAGGATTGATGATAGAGGATTAAGGATTGAGGATTGGGGATTGAGGATCTGGGATTGGAGATTGATTATTGAGGATTGAAGATTGAGGATTGAGGATTGAGTATTGAGAATTGAGAATTGAGTGTGAGGACTGAGGGTTGAGGATTGAGGTTTGAGGAACGAGGATTGAGGATTGAGGATTGAGGACTGAGGATTGACGATTCAGTATTGAAGATTGAGGATTGATTACTGAGGATTGAGGATTGAGGATTGAGGATTGACGCTTGAGGATTGAGGATTGAGGATGGAGGATTGAAGAGGGAGGACTGAGTGTTGAGGATTGCGTGTTGAGGATTGATGTTTGAGGATTGAGATTTGATTATTGAATATTGTGGATTGAGTATTGAACCATGAGAATTCAGGATATTCTTTTGAGTATTGAGAATTGAGGATTGATGGTTGAGTATTGACGATTGATGGTTGAGGGCTGTGCGTTGAATATTGTGGATTGAGGATTGAAGATTGAGGATTGAGGATTGAGGATTGCAGATTGAGTATTGAGGATTGAAGATTGAGGACTGAGGATTGAGGATCGAGGATTGAGGATTGAGGATGAGGGCTGAGGGTTGAGGGTAGAGGTTTGAGGATTGAGGATTGAAGATTGAGGATTGAGGATTGAGGATTGAGGATTGAGGATTGAAGATTGAGGATTGGGGATTGAGTATTGACGATTGAGGATTGAGTATTGAGGATTGAGAATTGAGGATTGATTTTTGAAGACTGAGTATTGAGGATTGAAGATTGAGGATTGAGGTTTGAGGACTGAGGGCTGAGGATTGAGGATTGGGAATTGAGGATTGAGTATTGAGTATTGTAGATTGAGGATTGGGTATTGCGGATTGAAGAATGTGGATTGAGGATTGAAGATTGAGGATTGAGTATTGAGGATTGAAGATTGAGTATTGATGATTGAAGATTGAGGATTGAGGATTGAGGGTTGAGGTTTGAGAACGAGGACTGACGGTTGAGGATTGAGGTTTGAGGATTGAGGATTGAGGATTGAGGACTGAAGATTGAATATTGATGATTGAAGATTGAGGATTCAGTATTCATGGTTGTGGACTGAGGACGAGGACTGAGGGTTTAGTATTGCTGTTTGAGGTCTGAGGATTGAGGATTGAGGATTGAGAATTGAGGATTGAGGATAGAGGATTGAAGATTGAGGATTGGGTATTGAGGATTGAAGAATGAGGATTGAGGATTGAGGATTGAGGATTGAGGATTGAAGATTGAGTATTGAGGATTGAAGATTGAGGATTGAGGATTGAGGATTGAGGATTGAGGATTGAGGATTGAAGATTGAGGATTGGGGACTGAGTGTTGAGGGTTGAGTGATGAGAATTGATGTTTGTGGATAGAGAGTTGAAGATTGCAGGTTGAGTATTGAGCATTGAAACCTGTGAATTGAGGATATTCTATTGAGGATTGAGGATTGACAGCTGATTGTTGAGGACTGAGGGCTGAAGATTCAGGATTCAGGATTGAGGATTCAGGATTGAGGTTTCAGGACTGAGGATTGAGGATTGATGATTGAGCATTGAGGATTGAAGATTGAGGATTGGGGACTGAGTGCTGAGGGCTGAGTGATGAGAATTGATGTTTGTGGATAGGGATTTGATGATTGCAGGTTGAGTATTGAGTATTGAAACCTGTGAAATGAGGATATTCTATTGTGGATTGAGGTTTGACAACTGATTGTTGAGGACTGAGGGCTGAAGATTGAGGATTCAGGATTGAGGATTCAGGATTGAGGTTTGAGGACTGAGGATTGAGGATTGAGGATTGACGCTTGAGAATTGAGGATTGAAGATTGAGTATTCAAGATTGGGTATTGACGATTGAGGATTGAGGACCGAGGATTGAGGATTGAAGATTGAGTATTGGGGATTGAAGGTTGAGGATTGAGGATTGAGGATTGAGGATTGAATATTGAGTATTGAGGATTGAAGATTGAGGATTGAGGATTGAGGTTTGAGGATTGAGGACGTGGACTGACGGTTGAGGATTGAGGTTTGAGGATTGAGGATTGAGGATTGAGGACTGAGGATTGAGGATTGAGGATTGAGCATTGAGGATTGAAGATTGAGGACTGGAAATTGAAGATTGATGATAGAGGATTAAGGATTGAGGATTGGGTATTGAGGATTGAACATTGAGGATTGAGGATTGAGTATTGAGGATTGAGGATTGGGGACTGAGTGTTGAGTGTTGAATGATGAGAATTGATGTTTGTGGATAGAGATTTGAAAATTGTAGATTGTGTATTGAGTATTGAAAACTGTGAATTGATGATATTCTATTGAGGATTGAGAATTGACAACTGATTGTTGAGGACTGAGGTCTGAAGATTGAGGATTCAGGATTGAGGATATAGGTTTGAGGTTCGAGGACTGAGGATTGAGGATTGAGGATTGAGCATTGAAGATTGAGGATTGGGTTTTGCGGATTGAACATTGGGGATTGAGGATTGAGGATTGAGGATTCAGGATTGAGGATTGAGGATTGAGGTTTCAGGACTGAGGATTGAGGATTGATGATTGAGCATTGAGGATTGAAGATTGAGGATTGGGGACTGAGTGCTGAGGGCTGAGTGATGAGAATTGATGTTTGTGGATAGGGATTTGATGATTGCAGGTTGAGTATTGAGTATTGAAACCTGTGAAATGAGGATATTCTATTGTGGATTGAGGTTTGACAACTGATTGTTGAGGACTGAGGGCTGAAGATTGAGGATTCAGGATTGAGGATTCAGGATTGAGGTTTGAGGACTGAGGATTGAGGATTGAGGATTGACGCTTGAGAATTGAGGATTGAAGATTGAGTATTCAAGATTGGGTATTGACGATTGAGGATTGAGGACCGAGGATTGAGGATTGAAGATTGAGTATTGGGGATTGAAGGTTGAGGATTGAGGATTGAGGATTGAGGATTGAATATTGAGTATTGAGGATTGAAGATTGAGGATTGAGGATTGAGGTTTGAGGATTGAGGACGTGGACTGACGGTTGAGGATTGAGGTTTGAGGATTGAGGATTGAGGATTGAGGACTGAGGATTGAGGATTGAGGATTGAGCATTGAGGATTGAAGATTGAGGACTGGAAATTGAAGATTGATGATAGAGGATTAAGGATTGAGGATTGGGTATTGAGGATTGAACATTGAGGATTGAGGATTGAGTATTGAGGATTGAGGATTGGGGACTGAGTGTTGAGTGTTGAATGATGAGAATTGATGTTTGTGGATAGAGATTTGAAAATTGTAGATTGTGTATTGAGTATTGAAAACTGTGAATTGATGATATTCTATTGAGGATTGAGAATTGACAACTGATTGTTGAGGACTGAGGTCTGAAGATTGAGGATTCAGGATTGAGGATATAGGTTTGAGGTTCGAGGACTGAGGATTGAGGATTGAGGATTGAGCATTGAAGATTGAGGATTGGGTTTTGCGGATTGAACATTGGGGATTGAGGATTGAGGATTGAGGATTGAGGATTGAGGATTGAGGACTGAAGATTGAATATTGATGAGTGAAGATTGAGGATTGAGTATTGATGATTGTGGATTGAGGACGAGGTCTGAGGGTTGAGTATTGCTGTTTGAGGTCTGAGGATTGAGGATTGAGGATTGAGAATTGAGGATTGAGGATTGAGGATTGAAGATTGTGGATTGGGTATTGACGATTGAAGAATGAGGATTGAGGATTGAGGACTGAGGATTGAGGATTGAGGATTGAGGATTGAGGATGAGGGCTGAGGGTTGAGGATTGAGGTTTGAGGACTGAGGGCTGAGGATTGAGGATTGAGAATTGAGGATTGAGAATTGAGTATTGTAGATTGAGGATTGGGTATTGCGGATTGAAGAATGTGGATTGAGGATTGAGGATTGAGGGTTGAGGATTGAAGATTGAGGATTGAGGATTGAGGATTGAGGATTGAATATTTAGTATTGAGGATTGAAGATTGAGGATTGAGGATTGAGGGTTGAGGGTTGAGGACGTGGACTGACGGTTGAGGATTGAGGTTTGAGGATTGAGGATTGAGGATTGAGGACTGAGGACTGAGGATTGAGGATTGAGCATTGAGGATTGAAGATTGAGGAATGGGGATTGAGGATTGATGATAGAGGATTAAGGATTGAGGATTGGGGATTGAGGATCTAGGATTGGAGATTGATTATTGAGGACTGAAGATTGAGGATTGAGGATTGAGTATTGAGAATTGAGAATTGAGTGTGAGGACTGAGGGTTGAGGATTGAGTTTTGAGGAACGAGGATTGAGGATTGAGGATTGAGGACTGAGGATTGACGATTCAGTATTGAAGATTGAGGATTGATTACTGCGGATTGAGGATTGAGGATTGAGGATTGACGCTTGAGGATTGAGGATTGAGGATGGAGGATTGAAGAGAGAGGACTGAGTGTTGAGGATTGCGTGTTGAGGATTGATGTTTGAGGATTGAGATTTGATTATTGAATATTGTGGATTGAGTATTGAACCATGAGAATTCAGGATATTCTTTTGAGTATTGAGAATTGAGGATTGATGGTTGAGTATTGAGGATTGATGGTTGAGGGCTGTGCGTTGAATATTGTGGATTGAGGATTGAAGATTGAGGATTGAGGATTGAGGATTGAAGATTGAGTATTGATGATTGAAGATTGAGGATTGAGGATTGAGGGTTGAGGTTTGAGAACGAGGACTGACGGTTGAGGATTGAGGTTTGAGGATTGAGGATTGAGGATTCAGGACTGAAGATTGAATATTGATGATTGAAGATTGAGGATTCAGTATTGATGGTTGTGGACTGAGGACGAGGACTGAGGGTTGAGTATTGCTGTTTGAGGTCTGAGGATTGAGGATTGAGGATTGAGAATTGAGGATTGAGGATAGAGGATTGAAGATTGAGGATTGGGTATTGAGGATTGAAGAATGAGGATTGAGGATTGAGGATTGAGGATTGAGGATTGAAGACTGTGTATTGAGGATTGAAGATTGAGGGTTGAGGATTCAGGACTGAGGATTGCGGATTGAGGATTGAGGATTGCATATTGAGTATTGGGGATTGAAGATTGAGGATTGAGAATTGAGGATTGAGGATTGAGGATTGAAGATTGAGGATTGGGGATTGAGGATTGACGATTGAGGATTGAGTATTGAGGATTGAGAATTGAGGATTGATTATTGAAGATTGAGGATTGAGGATTGAGGATTCAAGATTGAGTATTGAGGATTGAAGATTGAGGGTTGAGAATTGAGGATTGAGGATTGAGGATGAGGGCTGAGGTTTGAGGATTGAGGATTGTGGGCTGAGGACTGAGGATTGAGGGTTGAGAATTGAGGATTGAGGATTGAGGATTGAAGATTGAGGATTGGGTATTGAGGATTGAAGAATGAGGATTGAGGATTGAGGATTGAGGATTGAGGATTAAGGATTGAGGATTGAAGATTGAGTATTCAGGATTGGAGATTGACGATTGAGGATTGAGGACCGAGGATTGAGGATTGAGGATTGAAGATTGAGTATTGAGGATTGAAGATTGAGGATTGGGGATTGAGGATTGAGGATTGAGGATTGAGGATTGAGGATTGAAGATTGAGGATTGGGGACTGAGTGTTGAGGGTTGAGTGATTAGAATTGATGTTTGTGGATAGAGAGTTGAAGATTGCAGGTTGAGTATTGAGCATTGAAACCTGTGAATTGAGGATATTCTATTGAGGATTGAGGATTGACAGCTGATTGTTGAGGACTGAGGGCTGAAGATTCAGGATTCAGGATTGAGGACTCAGGATTGAGGTTTCAGGACTGAGGATTGAGGATTGAGGATTGAGGATTGAGGATTGAAGATTGAGGATTGGGGACTGAGTGCTGAGGGCTGAGTGATGAGAATTGATGTTTGTGGATAGGGATTTGATGATTGCAGGTTGAGTATTGAGTATTGAAACCTGTGAAATGAGGATATTCTATTGTGGATTGAGGTTTGACAACTGATTGTTGAGGACTGAGGGCTGAAGATTGAGGATTCAGGATTGAGGATTCAGGATTGAGGTTTGAGGACTGAGGATTGAGGATTGAGGATTCAGGATTGAGGATTCAGGATTGAGGTTTGAGGACTGAGGATTGAGGATTGAGGATTGACGCTTGAGAATTGAGGATTGAAGATTGAGTATTCAGGATTGGAGATTGACGATTGAGGATTGAGGACCGAGGATTGAGGATTGAAGATTGAGTATTGGGGATTGAAGGTTGAGGATTGAGGATTGAGGATTGAGGATTGAATATTGAGTATTGAGGATTGAAGATTGAGGATTGAGGATTGAGGATTGAGGTTTGAGGATTGAGGACGTGGACTGACGGTTGAGGATTGAGGTTTGAGGATTGAAGATTGAGGATTGAGGACCGAGGATTGAGGATTGCGGATTGAGCATTGAGGATTGAAGATTGAGGACTGGGAATTAAGGATTGATGATAGAGGATTAAGGATTGAGGATTGGGTATTGAGGATTGAACATTGAGGATTGAGGATTGAGTATTGAGGATTGAGGAATGGGGACTGAGTGTTGAGTGTTGAATGATGAGAATTGATGTTTGTGGATAGAGATTTGAAAATTGCAGATTGTGTATTGAGTATTGAAAACAGTGAATTGATGATATTCTATTGAGGATTGAGAATTGACAACTGATTGTTGAGGACTGAGGTCTGAAGATTGAGGATTCAGGACTGAGGATATATGTTTGAGGTTCGAGGACTGAGGATTGAGGATTGAGGATTGAGGATTGAGCATTGAAGATTGAGGATTGGGTTTTGCGGATTGAACATTGGGGATTGAGGATTGAGGATTGAGGATTGAGGATTGAGGATTGAGGACAGAAGATTGAATATTGATGAGTGAAGATTGAGGATTGAGTATTGATGGTTGTGGATTGAGGACGAGGTCTGAGGCTTGAGTATTGCTGTTTGAGGTCTGAGGATTGAGGATTGAGGATTGAGAATTGAGGATTGAGGATTGAGGATTGAAGATTGTGGATTGGGTATTGACGATTGAAGAATGAGGATTGAGGATTGAGGACTGAGGATTGAGGATTGAGGATTGAGGATAGAGGATGAGGGCTGAGGGTTGAGGATTGAGGTTTGAGGACTGAGGGCTGAGGATTGAGGATTGAGAATTGAGGATTGAGTATTGAGTATTGTAGATTGAGGATTGGGTATTGCGGATTGAAGAATGTGGATTGAGGATTGAGGATTGAGGGTTGAGGATTGAAGATTGAGGATTGAGGATTGAGGACTGAGGATTGAATATTTAGTATTGAGGATTGAAGATTGAGGATTGAGGATTGAGGGTTGAGGATTGAGGACGTGGACTGACGGTTGAGGATTGAGGTTTGAGGATTGAGGATTGAGGATTGAGGACTGAGGACTGAGGATTGAGGATTGAGCATTGAGGATTGAAGATTGAGGAATGGGGATTGAGGATTGATGATAGAGGATTAAGGATTGAGGATTGGGGATTGAGGATCTGGGATTGGAGATTGATTATTGAGGATTGAAGATTGAGGATTGAGGATTGAGTATTGAGAATTGAGAATTGAGTGTGAGGACTGAGGGTTGAGGATTGAGGTTTGAGGAACGAGGATTGAGGATTGAGGATTGAGGACTGAGGATTGACGATTCAGTATTGAAGATTGAGGATTGATTACTGAGGATTGAGGATTGAGGATTGAGGATTGACGCTTGAGGATTGAGGATTGAGGATGGAGGATTGAAGAGGGAGGACTGAGTGTTGAGGATTGCGTGTTGAGGATTGATGTTTGAGGATTGAGATTTGATTATTGAATATTGTGGATTGAGTATTGAACCATGAGAATTCAGGATATTCTTTTGAGTATTGAGAATTGAGGATTGATGGTTGAGTATTGACGATTGATGGTTGAGGGCTGTGCGTTGAATATTGTGGATTGAGGATTGAAGATTGAGGATTGAGGATTGAGGATGGAAGATTGAGTATTGATGATTGAAGGTTGAGGATTGAGGATTGAGGGTTGAGGTTTGAGAACGAGGACTGACGGTTGAGGATTGAGGTTTGAGGATTGAGGATTGAGGATTGAGGACTGAAGATTGAATATTGATGATTGAAGATTGAGGATTCAGTATTGATGGTTGTGGATTGAGGACGAGGTCTGAGGGTTGCGTATTGCTGTTTGAGGTCTGAGGATTGAGGATTGAGGATTGACAATTGAGGATTGAGGATTGAGGATTGAAGATTGTGGATTGGGTATTGACGATTGAAGAATGAGGATTGAGGATTGAGGACTGAGGATTGAGGATTGAGGATTGAGGATTGAGGAAGAGGGCTGAGGGTTGAGGATTGAGGTTTGAGGACTGAGGGCTGAGGATTGAGGATTGAGAATTGAGGATTGAGTATTGAGTATTGTAGATTGAGGATTGGGTATTGAGGATTGAAGAATGAGGATTGAGGATTGAGGATTGAGGATTGAGGATTGAAGACTGTGTATTGAGGATTGAAGATTGAGGGTTGAGGATTCAGGACTGAGGATTGCGGATTGAGGATTGAGGATTGCATATTGAGTATTGGGGATTGAAGATTGAGGATTGAGAATTGAGGATTGAGGATTGAGGATTGAAGATTGAGGATTGGGGATTGAGGATTGACGATTGAGGATTGAGTATTGAGGATTGAGAATTGAGGATTGATTATTGGAGATTGAGTATTGAGGTTTGAGGATTGAGGACGTGGACTGACGGTTGAGGATTGAGGTTTGAGGATTGAGGATTGAGGATTGAGGACTGGGGATTGAGGATTGAGGATTGAGCATTGAGGATTGAAGATTCTGGACTGGGGATTGAGGATTGATGATAGAGGATTAAGGATTGAGGATTGGGGATTGAGGATCTAGGATTGGAGATTGATTATTGAGGATTGAAGATTGATGATTGAGGATTGAGGATTGAGAATTGAGAATTGAGTGTGAGGACTGAGGGTTGAGGACTGAGGTTCGAGGAACGAGGATTGAGGATTGAGGATTGAGGACTGAGGATTGACGATTCAGTACTGAAGATTGAGGATTGATGACTGAGGATTGAGGATTGAGGATTGAGGATTGAAGATTGAGTATTGAGGATTGAAGATTGAGGATTGAGGATTGAGGATTGAGGATTGAGTATTGAGGATTGAGGATTGAGGATTGAGGATTGAGGATTGAAGGCTCAGTATTGAGGATTGAAGATTGAGAATTGAGGATTGAGTATTGAACATTGAGGACTGAGTGTTGAGGGTTGAGTGATGAGAATTTATGTTTGTGGATAGTGGTTTGAAGATTGCAGATCGAGCATTGAGTGTTGAAAACTGTGAATTGAGGATATTCTACTGAGGATTGAGGATTGACTACTGATTGTTGAGGACTGAGGGCTGAAGACTGAGGACTCAGGATTGAGGATTCAGAATTGAGGTTTGTGGACTGAGGATTGAGGATTGAAGATTGAGGATAGAGGATTGAGTATTGAAGATTCAGGATTTGGGGACTGAGGATTGAAGATTGAGGATTGAGGATTGAGGATTGAGGATTGAGGATTGAGGATTGAGGATTGAGGATTGAAGATTGAGGATTGGGTATTGAGGATTGAGGATTGAGGGTTGAGGTTTGAGGACGAGGACTGACGGTTGAGGATTGACGATTGAGGATTGACGCTTGAGGATTGAGGATTGAGGATGGAGGATTGAAGAGAGAGGACTGAGTGTTGAGGATTGCGTGTTAAGAATTGATGTTTGAGGATTGAGATTTGATTATTGAATATTGTGGAATGATTATTGAACCATGAGAATTCAGGATATTCTTTTGGGTATTGAGAATTGAGGATTGATGATTGAGTATTGAGGATTGATGGTTGAGGGTTGTGCGTTGAATATTGAGGATTGAGGATTGAGGATTGAGGATTGCGGACTGAGGATTGAGGATTGCAGATTGAGTATTGAGGATTGAAGATTGAGGATTGAGGATTGAGGATCGAGGATTGAGGATTGAGGATGAGGGCTGAGGGTTGAGGGTAGAGGTTTGAGGATTGAGGATTGAAGATTGAGGATTGAGGATTGAGGATTGAGGATTGAGGATTGAAGATTGAGGATTGGGGATTGAGTATTGACGATTGAGGATTGAGTATTGAGGATTGAGAATTGAGGATTGATTATTGAAGATTGAGTATTGAGGATTGAAGATTGAGGATTGAGGTTTGAGGACTGAGGGCTGAGGATTGAGGATTGAGAATTGAGGATTGAGTATTGAGTATTGTAGATTGAGGATTGGGTATTGCGGATTGAAGAATGTGGATTGAGGATTGAGGATTGAGGATTGAGGATTGAGGATTGAAGATTGAGTATTGATGATTGAAGATTGAGGAATGAGGATTGAGGGTTGAGGTTTGAGAACGAGGACTGACGGTTGAGGATTGAGGTTTGAGGATTGAGGATTGAGGATTGAGGACTGAAGATTGAATATTGATGATTGAAGATTGAGGATTCAGTATTCATGGTTGTGGACTGAGGACGGGGACTGAGGGTTGAGTATTGCTGTTTGAGGTCTGAGGATTGAGGATTGAGGATTGAGAATTGAGGATTGAGGATAGAGGATTGAAGATTGAGGATTGGGTATTGAGGATTGAAGAATGAGGATTGAGGATTGAGGATTGAGGATTGAGGATTGAAGACTGAGTATTGAGGATTGAAGGTTGAGGGTTGAGGATTCAGGACTGAGGATTGCGGATTGAGGATTGAGGATTGCATATTGAGTATTGGGGATTGAAGATTGAGGATTGAGAATTGAGGATTGAGGATTGAGGATTGAAGATTGAGGATTGGGGATTGAGGATTGACGATTGAGGATTTAGTATTGAGTATTGAGAATTGAGGATTGATTATTGAAGATTCAGTATTGAGGATTGAAGATTGAGGATTGAGGATTGAGGATTGAAGATTGAGGATTGAGGATTGAGGATTGAGGATTGCATATTGAGTATTGAGGATTGAAGATTGAGGATTGAGGATTGAGGTTTGAGGATTGAGGACGTGGACTGACGGTTGAGGATTGGGGTTTGAGGATTGAGGATTGAGGATTGAGGACTGAGGATTGAGGATTGAGGATTGAGCATTGAGGATTGAAGATTGAGGACTGGGGATTGAGGATTGATGATAGAGGATTAAGGATTGAGGATTGGGGATTGAGGATCTAGGATTGGAGATTGATTATTGAGGATTGAAGATTGATGATTGAGGATTGAGGATTGAGAATTGAGAATTGAGTGTGAGGACTGAGGGTTGAGGATTGAGGTTTGAGGAACGAGGATTGAAGATTGAGGATTGAGGACTGAGGATTGACGATTCAGTATTGAAGATTGAGGATTGATTACTGAGGCTTGAGGATTGAGGATTGAGATTTGAGGACTGAGGATTGAGGATTCAAGATTGAGTATTGAGGATTGAAGATTGAGGGTTGAGAATTGAGGATTGAGGATTGAGGATGAGGGCTAAGGTTTGAGGATTGAGGATTGAGGGCTGAGGACTGAGGATTGAGGGTTGAGAATTGAGGATTGATGATTGAGGATTGAAGATTGAGGATTGGGTATTGAGGATTGAAGAATGAGGATTGAGGATTGAGGATTGAGGATTGAGGATTAAGGATTGAGGATTGAAGATTGAGTATTCAGGATTGGAGATTGACGATTGAGGATTGAGGACCGAGGATTGAGGATTGAGGATTGAAGATTGAGTATTGAGGATTGAAGATTGAGGATTGTGGATTGGGGATTGAGGATTGAGGATTGAGGATTGACGATTGAAGATTGAGGATTGGGGACTGAGTGTTGAGGGTTGAGTGATGAGAATTGATGTTTGTGGATAGAGGGTTGAAGATTGCAGGTTGAGTATTGAGCATTGAAACCTGTGAATTGAGGAAATTCTATTGAGGATTGAGGATTGACAGCTGATTGTTGAGGACTGAGGGCTGAAGATTCAGGATTCAGGATTGAGGATTCAGGATTGAGGTTTCAGGACTGAGGATTGAGGATTGAGGATTGAGGATTGAGGATTGAAGATTGAGGATTGGGGACTGAGTGCTGAGGGCTGAGTGATGAGAATTGATGTTTGTGGATAGGGATTTGATGATTGCAGGTTGAGTATTGAGTATTGAAACCTGTGAAATGAGGATATTCTATTGTGGATTGAGGTTTGACAACTGATTGTTGAGGACTGAGGGCTGAAGATTGAGGATTCAGGATTGAGGATTCAGGATTGAGGTTTGAGGACTGAGGATTGAGGATTGAGGATTGAGGATTGAGGATTCAGGATTGAGGTTTGAGGACTGAGGATTGAGGATTGAGGATTGACGCTTGAGAATTGAGGATTGAAGATTGAGTATTCAGGATTGGAGATTGACGATTGAGGATTGAGGACCGAGGATTGAGGATTGAAGATTGAGTATTGGGGATTGAAGGTTGAGGATTGAGGATTGAGGATTGAGGATTGAATATTGAGTATTGAGGATTGAAGATTGAGGATTGAGGATTGAGGATTGAGGTTTGAGGATTGAGGACGTGGACTGAAGGTTGAGGATTGAGGTTTGAGGATTGAAGATTGAGGATTGAGGACCGAGGATTGAGGATTGAGGATTGAGCATTGAGGATTGAAGATTGAGGACTGGGAATTAAGGATTGATGATAGAGGATTAAGGATTGAGGATTGGGTATTGAGGATTGAACATTGAGGATTGAGGATTGAGTATTGAGGATTGAGGATTGGGGACTGAGTGTTGAGTGTTGAATGATGAGAATTGATGTTTGTGGATAGAGATTTGAAAATTGCAGATTGTGTATTGAGTATTGAAAACAGTGAATTGATGATATTCTATTGAGGATTGAGAATTGACAACTGATTGTTGAGGACTGAGGTCTGAAGATTGAGGATTCAGGACTGAGGATATAGGTTTGAGGTTCGAGGACTGAGGATTGAGGATTGAGGATTGAGGATTGAGCATTGAAGATTGAGGATTGGGTTTTGCGGATTGAACATTGGGGATTGAGGATTGAGGATTGAGGATTGAGGACAGAAGATTGAATATTGATGAGTGAAGATTGAGGATTGAGTATTGATGGTTGTGGATTGAGGACGAGGTCTGAGGCTTGAGTATTGCTGTTTGAGGTCTGAGGATTGAGGATTGAGGATTGAGAATTGAGGATTGAGGATTGAGGATTGAAGATTGTGGATTGGGTATTGACGATTGAAGAATGAGGATTGAGGATTGAGGACTGAGGATTGAGGATTGAGGATTGAGGATAGAGGATGAGGGCTGAGGGTTGAGGATTGAGGTTTGAGGACTGAGGGCTGAGGATTGAGGATTGAGAATTGAGGATTGAGTATTGAGTATTGTAGATTGAGGATTGGGTATTGCGGATTGAAGAATGTGGATTGAGGATTGAGGATTGAGGGTTGAGGATTGAAGATTGAGGATTGAGGATTGAGGACTGAGGATTGAATATTTAGTATTGAGGATTGAAGATTGAGGATTGAGGATTGAGGGTTGAGGATTGAGGACGTGGACTGACGGTTGAGGATTGAGGTTTGAGGATTGAGGATTGAGGATTGAAGACTGTGTATTGAGGATTGAAGATTGAGGGTTGAGGATTCAGGACTGAGGATTGCGGATTGAGGATTGAGGATTGCATATTGAGTATTGGGGATTGAAGATTGAGGATTGAGAATTGAGGATTGAGGATTGAGGATTGAAGATTGAGGTTTGGGGATTGAGGATTGACGATTGAGGATTGAGTATTGAGGATTGAGAATTGAGGATTGATTATTGAAGATTGAGGATTGAGGATTGAGGATTCAAGATTGAGTATTGAGGATTGAAGATTGAGGGTTGAGAATTGAGGATTGAGGATTGAGGATGAGGGCTGAGGATTGAGGATTGAGGATTGTGGGCTGAGGACTGAGGATTGAGGGTTGAGAATTGAGGATTGAGGATTGAGGATTGAAGATTGAGGATTGGGTATTGAGGATTGAAGAATGAGGATTGAGGATTGAGGATTGAGGATTGAGGATTAAGGATTGAGGATTGAAGATTGAGTATTCAGGATTGGAGATTGACGATTGAGGATTGAGGACCGAGGATTGTGGATTGAGGATTGAAGATTGAGTATTGAGGATTGAAGATTGAGGATTGAGGATTGAGGATTGAGGATTGAGGATTGAGGATTGAGGATTGAAGATTGAGGATTGGGGACTGAGTGTTGAGGGTTGAGTGATGAGAATTGATGTTTGTGGATAGAGAGTTGAAGATTGCAGGTTGAGTATTGAGCATTGAAACCTGTGAATTGAGGATATTCTATTGAGGATTGAGGATTGACAGCTGATTGTTGAGGACTGAGGGCTGAAGATTCAGGATTCAGGATTGAGGATTCAGGATTGAGGTTTCAGGACTGAGGATTGAGGATTTAGGATTGAGCATTGAGGATTGAAGATTGAGGATTGGGGACTGAGTGCTGAGGGCTGAGTGATGAGAATTGATGTTTGTGGATAGGGATTTGATGATTGCAGGTTGAGTATTGAGTATTGAAACCTGTGAAATGAGGATATTCTATTGTGGATTGAGGTTTGACAACTGATTGTTGAGGACTGAGGGCTGAAGATTGAGGATTCAGGATTGAGGATTCAGGATTGAGGTTTGAGGACTGAGGATTGAGGATTGAGGATTGACGCTTGAGAATTGAGGATTGAAGATTGAGTATTCAGGATTGGGGATTGACGATTGAGGATTGAGGACCGAGGATTGAGAATTGAAGATTGAGTATTGGGGATTGAAGGTTGAGGATTGAGGATTGAGGATTGAGGATTGAAGATTGAATATTGATGATTGAAGATTGAGGATTGAGTATTGATGGTTGTGGATTGAGGACGAGGTCTGAGGGTTGAGTATTGCTGTTTGAGGTCTGAGGATTGAGGATTGAGGATTGAGAATTGAGGATTGAGGATTGAGGATTGAAGATTGTGGATTGGGTATTGACGATTGAAGAATGAGGATTGAGGATTGAGGACTGAGGATTGAGGATTGAGGATTGAGGATTGAGGATGAGGGCTGAGGGTTGAGGATTGAGGTTTGACGACTGAGGGCTGAGGATTGAGGATTGAGAATTGAGGATTGAGTATTGAGTATTGTAGATTGAGGATTGGGTATTGCGGATTGAAGAATGTGGATTGAGGATTGAGGATTGAGGGTTGAGTATTGAAGATTGAGGATTGAGGATTGAGGATTGAGGATTGAATATTTAGTATTGAGGATTGAAGATTGAGGATTGAGGATTGAGGGTTGAGGATTGAGGACGTGGACTGACGGTTGAGGATTGAGGTTTGAGGATTGAGGATTGAGGATTGAGGACTGAGGATTGAGGATTGAGGATTGAGCATTGAGGATTGAAGATTGAGGAATGGGGATTGAGGATTGATGATAGAGGATTAAGGATTGAGGATTGGGGATTGAGGATCTAGGATTGGAGATTGATTATTGAGGATTGAAGATTGAGGATTGAGGATTGAGGATTGAGAATTGAGAATTGAGTGTGAGGACTGAGGGTTGAGGATTGAGGTTTGCGGAACGAGGATTGAGGATTGAGGATTGAGGACTGAGGATTGACGATTCAGTATTGAAGATTGAGGATTGATTACTGAGGATTGAGGATTGAGGATTGAGGATTGACGCTTGAGGATTGAGGATTGAGGATGGAAGATTGAAGAGAGAGGACTGAGTGTTGAGGATTGCGTGTTGAGGAATGATGTTTGAGGATTGAGATTTGATTATTGAATATTGTGGATTGAGTATTGAACCATGAGAATTCAGGATATTCTTTTGAGTATTGAGAATTGAGGATTGATGGTTGAGTATTGAGGATTGATGGTTGAGGGCTGTGCGTTGAATATTGTGGATTGAGGATTGAAGATTGAGGATTGAGGATTGAGGATTGAAGATTGAGTATTGATGATTGAAGATTGAGGATTGAGGATTGAGGGTTGAGGATTGAGAACGAGGACTGACGGTTGAGGATTGAGGTTTGAGGATTGAGGATTGAGGATTGAGGACTGAAGATTGAATATTGATGATTGAAGATTGAGGATTCAGTATTGATGGTTGTGGACTGAGGACGAGGACTGAGGGTTGAGTATTGCTGTTTGAGGTCTGAGGATTGAGGATTGAGGATTGAGAATTGAGGATTGAGGATAGAGGATTGAAGATTGAGGATTGCGTATTGAGGATTGAAGGATGAGGATTGAGGATTGAGGATTGAGGATTGAGGATTGAAGACTGAGTATTGAGGATTGAATATTGAGGGTTGAGGATTCAGGACTGAGGATTGCGGATTGAGGATTGAGGATTGCATATTGAGTATTGGGGATTGAAGATTGAGGATTGAGAATTGAGGATTGAGGATTGAGGATTGAAGATTGAGGATTGGGGATTGAGGACTGACGATTGAGGATTGAGTATTGAGGATTGAGAATTGAGGATTGATTATTGAAGATTCAGTATTGAGGATTGAAGATTGAGGATTGAGGATTGAGGGTTGAAGATTGAGGTTTGAGGATTGAGGATTGACGATTGAATATTGAGTATTGAGGATTGAAGATTGAGGTTTGAGGATTGAGGGTTGAGGATTGAGGACGTGGACTGACGGTTGAGGATTGAGGTTTGAGGATTGAGGATTGAGGATTGAGGATTGAGGGTTGAGGATTGAGGACGTGGACTGACGGTTGAGGATTGAGGTTTGAGGATTGAGGATTGAGAATTGAGGACTGAGGATTGAGGATTGAGGATTGAGCATTGAGGATTGAAGATTGAGGAATGGGGATTGAGGATTGATGATAGAGGATTAAGGATTGAGGATTGGGGATTGAGGATCTAGGATTGGAGATTGATTATTGAGGATTGAAGATTGAGGATTGAGGATTGAGGATTGAGAATTGAGAATTGAGTGTGAGGACTGAGGGTTGAGGATTGAGGTTTGAGGAACGAGGATTGAGGATTGAGGATTGAGGACTGAGGATTGATGATTCAGTATTGAAGATTGAGGATTGATTACTGAGGATTGAGGATTGAGTATTGAGGATTGACGCTTGAGGATTGAGGATTGAGGATGGAGGATTGAAGAGAGAGGACTGAGTGTTGAGGATTGCATGTTGAGAATTGATGTTTGAGGATTGAGATTTGATTATTGAATATTGTGGATTGAGTATTGAACCATGAGAATTCAGGATATTCTTTTGAGTATTGAGAATTGAGGATTGATCGTTGAGTATTGAGGATTGATGGTTGAGGGTTGTGCGTTGAATATTGTGGATTGAGGATTGAAGATTGAGGATGGAGGATTGAGGATTGAAGATTGAGTATTGATGATTGAAGATTGAGGATTAAGGATTGAGGGTTGAGGTTTGAGAACGAGTACTGACGGTTGCGGATTTAGGTTTGAGGATTGAGGATTGAGGATTGAGGACTGAAGATTGAATATTCATGATTGAAGATTGAGGATTCAGTATTGATGGTTGTGGATTGAGGACGAGGACTGAGGGTTGAGTATTGCTGTTTGAGGTCTGAGTATTGAGGATTGAGGATTGAGAATTGAGGATTGAGGATAGAGGATTGAAGATTGAGGATTTGGTATTGAGGATTGAAGAATAAGGATTGAGGATTGAGGATTGAGGATTGAGGATTGAAGACTGTGTATTGAGGATTGAAGATTGAGGGTTGAGGATTCAGGACTGAGGATTGCGGATTGAGGATTGAGGATTGCATATTGAGTATTGGGGATTGAAGATTGAGGATTGAGTATTGAGGATTGAGGATTGAGGATTGAAGATTGAGGATTGAGGTTTGAGGATTGAGGATTAAGGATTGAGGACTGAAGATTGAATATTGATGATTGAAGATTGAGGATTCAGTATTGATGGTTGTGGACTGAGGACGAGGACTGAGGGTTGAGTATCGCTGTTTGAGGTCTGAGGATTGAGGATTGAGGATTGAGAATTGAGGATTGAGGATAGAGGATTGAAGATTGAGGATTGGGTATTGAGGATTGAAGGATGAGGATTGAGGATTGAGGATTGAGGATTGAGGATTGAAGACTGAGTATTGAGGATTGAATATTGAGGGCTGAGGATTCAGGACTGAGGATTGCGGATTGAGGATTGAGGATTGCATATTGAGTATTGGGGATTGAAGATTGAGGATTGAGAATTGAGGATTGAGGATTGAGGATTGAAGATTGAGGATTGGGGATTGAGGATTGACGATTGAGGATTGAGTATTGAGGATTGAGAATTGAGGATTGATTATTGAAGATTCAGTATTGAGGATTGAAGATTGAGGATTGAGGATTGAGGATTGAAGATTGAGGATTGAGGATTGAGGATTGACGATTGAATATTGAGTATTGAGGATTGAAGATTGAGGATTGAGGGTTGAGGGTTGAGGATTGAGGACGTGGACTGACGGTTGAGGATTGAGGTTTGAAGATTGAGGATTGAGGATTGAGGATTGAGGGTTGAGGATTGAGGACGTGGACTGACGGTTGAGGATTGAGGTTTGAGGATTGAGGATTGAGGATTGAGGATTGAGCATTGAGGATTGAAGATTGAGGAATGGGGATTGAGGATTGATGATAGAGGATTAAGGATTGAGGATTGGGGATTGAGGATCTAGGATTGGAGATTGATTATTGAGGATTGAAGATTGAGGATTGAGGATTGAGGATCGAGAATTGAGAATTGAGTGTGAGGACTGAGGGTTGAGGATTGAGGTTTGCGGAACGAGGATTGAGGATTGAGGATTGAGGACTGAGGATTGACGATTCAGTATTGAAGATTGAGGATTGATTACTGAGGATTGAGGATTGAGGATTGAGGATTGACGCTTGAGGATTGAGGATTGAGAATGGAGGATTGAAGAGAGAGGACTGAGTGTTGAGGATTGCGTGTTGAGGATTGATGTTTGAGGATTGAGATTTGATTATTGAATATTGTGGATTGAGTATTGAACCATGAGAATTCAGGATATTCTTTTGAGTATTGAGAATTGAGGATTGATGGTTGAGTATTGAGGATTGATGGTTGAGGGCTGTGCGTTGAATATTGTGGATTGAGGATTGAAGATTGAGGATTGAGGATTGAGGATGGAAGATTGAGTATTGATGATTGAAGGTTGAGGATTGAGGATTGAGGGTTGAGGTTTGAGAACGAGGACTGACGGTTGAGGATTGAGGTTTGAGGATTGAGGATTGAGGATTGAGGACTGAAGAGTGAATATTGATGATTGAAGATTGAGGATTCAGTATTGATGGTTGTGGACTGAGGACGAGGACTGAGGGTTGAGTATTGCTGTTTGAGGTCTGAGGATTGAGGATTGAGGATTGAGAATTGAGGATTGAGGATAGAGGATTGAAGATTGAGGATTGGGTATTGAGGATTGAAGAATGAGGATTGAGGACTGAGGATTGAGGATTGAGGATTGAAGACTGTGTATTGAGGATTGAAGATTGAGGGTTGAGGATTCAGGACTGAGGATTGCGGATTGAGGATTGAGGATTGCATATTGAGTATTGGGGATTGAAGATTGAGGATTGAGAATTGAGGATTGAGGATTGAGGATTGAAGATTGAGGATTGGGGATTGAGGATTGACGATTGAGGATTGAGTATTGAGGATTGAGAATTGAGGATTGATTATTGAAGATTGAGGATTGAGGATTGAGGATTCAAGATTGAGTATTGAGGATTGAAGATTGAGGGTTGAGAATTGAGGATTGAGGATTGAGGATGAGGGCTGAGGATTGAGGATTGAGGATTGTGGGCTGAGGACTGAGGATTGAGGGTTGAGAATTGAGGATTGAGGATTGAGGATTGAAGATTGAGGATTGGGTATTGAGGATTGAAGAATGAGGATTGAGGATTGAGGATTGAGGATTGAGGATTAAGGATTGAGGATTGAAGATTGAGTATTCAGGATTGGAGATTGACGATTGAGGATTGAGGTCCGAGGATTGAGGATTGAGGATTGAAGATTGAGTATTGAGGATTGAAGATTGAGGATTGAGGATTGAGGATTGAGGATTGAGGATTGAGGATTGAGGATTGAAGATTGAGGATTGGGGACTGAGTGTTGAGGGTTGAGTGATGAGAATTGATGTTTGTGGATAGAGAGTTGAAGATTGCAGGTTGAGTATTGAGCATTGAAACCTGTGAATTGAGGATATTCTATTGAGGATTGAGGATTGACAGCTGATTGTTGAGGACTGAGGGCTGAAGATTCAGGATTCAGGATTGAGGATTCAGGATTGAGGTTTCAGGACTGAGGATTGAGGATTTAGGATTGAACATTGAGGATTGAAGATTGAGGATTGGGGACTGAGTGCTGAGGGCTGAGTGATGAGAATTGATGTTTGTGGATAGGGATTTGATGATTGCAGGTTGAGTATTGAGTATTGAAACCTGTGAAATGAGGATATTCTATTGTGGATTGAGGTTTGACAACTGATTGTTGAGGACTGAGGGCTGAAGATTGAGGATTCAGGATTGAGGATTCAGGATTGAGGTTTGAGGACTGAGGATTGAGGATTGAGGATTGACGCTTGAGAATTGAGGATTGAAGATTGAGTATTCAGGATTGGGGATTGACGATTGAGGATCGAGGACCGAGGATTGAGGATTGAAGATTGAGTATTGGGGATTGAAGGTTGAGGATTGAGGATTGAGGATTGAGGATTGAATATTGAGTATTGAGGATTGAAGATTGAGGATTGAGGATTGAGGTTTGAGTATTGAGGACGTGGACTGACGGTTGAGGATTGAGGTTTGAGGATTGAGGATTGAGGATTGAGGACTGAGGATTGAGGATTGAGGATTGAGCATTGAGGATTGAAGATTGAGGACTGGAAATTGAGGATTGATGATAGAGGATTAAGGATTGAGGATTGGGTATTGAGGATTGAACATTGAGGATTGAGGATTGAGTATTGAGGATTGAGGATTGGGGACTGAGTGTTGAGTGTTGAATGATGAGAATTGATGTTTGTGGATAGAGATTTGAAAATTGCAGATTGTGTATTGAGTATTGAAAACTGTGAATTGATGATATTCTATTGAGGATTGAGAATTGACAACTGATTGTTGAGGACTGAGGTCTGAAGATTGAGGATTCAGGATTGAGGATATAGGTTTGAGGTTCGAGGACTGAGGATTGAGGATTGAGGATTGAGGATTGAGCATTGAAGATAGAGGATTGGGTTTTGCGGATTGAACATTGGGGATTGAGGATTGAGGATTGAGGATTGAGGATTGAGGACTGAAGATTGAATATTGATGAGTGAAGATTGAGGATTGAGTATTGATGATTGTGGATTGAGGACGAGGTCTGAGGGTTGCGTATTGCTGTTTGAGGTCTGAGGATTGAGGATTGAGGATTGAGAATTGAGGATTGAGGATTGAGGATTGAAGATTGTGGATTGGGTATTGATGATTGAAGAATGAGGATTGAGGATTGAGGACTGAGGATTGAGGATTGAGGATTGAGGATTGAGGATGAGGGCTGAGGGTTGAGGATTGAGGTTTGAGGACTGAGGGCTGAGGATTGAGGATTGAGAATTGAGGATTGAGTATTGAGTATTGTAGATTGAGGATTGGGTATTGCGGATTGAAGAATGTAGATTGAGGATTGAGGATTGAGGGTTGAGGATTGAAGATTGAGGATTGAGGATTGAGGATTGAGGATTGAATATTTAGTATTGAGGATTGAAGATTGAGGATTGAGGATTGAGGGTTGAGGGTTGAGGACGTGGACTGACGGTTGAGGATTGAGGTTTGAGGATTGAGGATTGAGGATTGAGGACTGAGGACTGAGGATTGAGGATTGAGCATTGAGGATTGAAGATTGAGGAATGGGGATTGAGGATTGATGATAGAGGATTAAGGATTGAGGATTGGGGTTGAGGATCTAGGATTGGAGATTGATTATTGAGGATTGAAGATTGAGGATTGAGGATTGAGTATTGAGAATTGAGAATTGAGTGTGAGGACTGAGGGTTGAGGATTGAGGTTTGAGGAACGAGGATTGAGGATTGAGGATTGAGGACTGAGGATTGACGATTCAGTACTGAAGATTGAGGATTGATTACTGAGGATTGAGGATTGAGGATTGAGGATTGACGCTTGAGGATTGAGGATTGAGGATGGAGGATTGAAGAGAGAGGACTGAGTGTTGAGGATTGCGTGTTGAGGATTGATGTTTGAGGATTGAGATTTGATTATTGAATATTGTGGATTGAGTATTGAACCATGAGAATTCAGGATATTCTTTTGAGTATTGAGAATTGAGGATTGATGGTTGAGTATTGAGGATTGATGGTTGAGGGCTGTGCGTTGAATATTGTGGATTGAGGATTGAAGATTGAGGATTGAGGATTGAGGATTGAAGATTGAGTATTGATGATTGAAGATTGAGGATTGAGGATTGAGGGTTGAGGTTTGAGAACGAGGACTGACGGTTGAGGATTGAGGTTTGAGGATTGAGGATTGAGGATTGAGGATAGAGGATGAGGGCTGAGGGTTGAGGATTGAGGTTTGAGGACTGAGGGCTGAGGATTGAGGATTGAGAATTGAGGATTGAGTATTGAGTATTGTAGATTGAGGATTGGGTATTGCGGATTGAAGAATGTGGATTGAGGATTGAAGAATGTGGATTGAGGATTGAGGATTGAGGGTTGAGGATTGAAGATTGAGGATTGAGGATTGAGGACTGAGGATTGAATATTTAGTATTGAGGATTGAAGATTGAGGATTGAGGATTGAGGGTTGAGGATTGAGGACGTGGACTGACGGTTGAGCATTGAGGTTTGAGGATTGAGGATTGAGGATTGAGGACTGAGGACTGAGGATTGAGGATTGAGCATTGAGGATTGAAGATTGAGGAATGGGGATTGAGGATTGATGATAGAGGATTAAGGATTGAGGATTGGGGATTGAGGATCTGGGATTGGAGATTGATTATTGAGGATTGAAGATTGAGGATTGAGGATTGAGTATTGAGAATTGAGAATTGAGTGTGAGGACTGAGGGTTGAGGATTGAGGTTTGAGGAACGAGGATTGAGGATTGAGGATTGAGGACTGAGGATTGACGATTCAGTATTGAAGATTGAGGATTGATTACTGAGGATTGAGGATTGAGGATTGAGGATTGACGCTTGAGGATTGAGGATTGAGGATGGAGGATTGAAGAGAGAGGACTGAGTGTTGAGGATTGCGTGTTGAGGATTGATGTTTGAGGATTGAGATTTGATTATTGAATATTGTGGATTGAGTATTGAACCATGAGAATTCAGGATATTCTATTGAGTATTGAGAATTGAGGATTGATGGTTGAGTATTGAGGATTGATGGTTGAGGGCTGTGCGTTGAATATTGTGGATTGAGGATTGAAGATTGAGGATTGAGGATTGAGGATGGAAGATTGAGTATTGATGATTGAAGGTTGAGGATTGAGGATTGAGGGTTGAGGTTTGAGAACGAGGACTGACGGTTGAGGATTGAGGTTTGAGGATTGAGGATTGAGGATTGAAGACTGAAGATTGAATATTGATGATTGAAGATTGAGGATTCAGTATTGATGGTTGTGGACTGAGGACGAGCATTGAGGATTGAAGATTGAGGAATGGGGATTGAGGATTGAGGATTGAGGATTGAGAATTGAGGATTGAGGATAGAGGATTGAAGATTGAGGATTGGGTAGTGAGGATTGAAGAATGAGGATTGAGGACTGAGGATTGAGGATTGAGGATTGAAGACTGTGTATTGAGGATTGAGGATTGAAGGTTGAGGATTGAGGATTGAGGATTGAAGATTGAGGATTGGGGATTGAGGATTGAGGATTGAATATTGAGTATTGAGTATTGAAGATTGAGGATTGAGTATTGAGGTTTGAGGATTGAGGACGTGGACTGACGGTTGAGGATTGAGGTTTGAGGATTGAGGATTGAGGATTGAGGACTGGGGATTGAGGATTGAGGATTGAGCATTGAGGATTGAAGATTGAGGACTGGGGATTGAGGATTGATGATAGAAGATTAAGGATTGAGGATTGGGGATTGAGGATCTAGGATTGGAGATTGATTATTGAGGATTGAAGATTGATGATTGAGGATTGAGGATTGAGAATTGAGAATTGAGTGTGAGGACTGAGGGTTGAGGACTGAGGTTCGAGGAACGAGGATTGAGGATTGAGGATTGAGGACTGAGGATTGACGATTCAGTACTGAATATTGAGGATTGATGACTGAGGATTGAGGATTGAGGATTGAGGATTGAAGATTGAGTATTGAGGATTGAAGATTGAGGATTGAGGATTGAGGATTGAGGATTGAGTATTGAGGATTGAGGATTGAGGATTGAGGATTGAGGATTGAAGGCTCAGTATTGAGGATTGAAGATTGAGAATTGAGGATTGAGGATTGAACATTGAGGACTGAGTGTTGAGGGTTGAGTGATGAGAATTTATGTTTGTGGATAGTGGTTTGAAGATTGCAGATCGAGCATTGAGTGTTGAAAACTGTGAATTGAGGATATTCTAATGAGGATTGAGGATTGACTACTGATTGTTGAGGACTGAGGGCTGAAGACTGAGGACTCAGGATTGAGGATTCAGAATTGAGGTTTGTGGACTGAGGATTGAGGATTGAAGATTGAGGATAGAGGATTGAGTATTGAAGATTCAGGATTTGGGGACTGAGGATTGAAGATTGAGGATTGAGGATTGAGGATTGAGGATTGAGGATTGAGGATTGAGGATTGAAGATTGAGGATTGGGTATTGAGG
The DNA here is from genome assembly GCF_051401765.1 of Calliopsis andreniformis. Lineage (NCBI taxonomy): Eukaryota > Metazoa > Arthropoda > Insecta > Hymenoptera > Andrenidae > Calliopsis > Calliopsis andreniformis. The sequence goes on along the minus strand of NW_027480451.1, from coordinate 597,169 downwards.
GTTGAGGATTGAGGGTTGAGGTTTGAGGACGAGGACTGACGGTTGAGGATTGAGGATTGAGGATTGACGCTTGAGGATTGAGGATTGAGGATGGAGGATTGAAGAGAGAGGACTGAGTGTTGAGGATTGCGTGTTAAGAATTGATGTTTGAGGATTGAGATTTGATTATTGAATATTGTGGAATGATTATTGAACCATGAGAATTCAGGATATTCTTTTGGGTATTGAGAATTGAGGATTGATGATTGAGTATTGAGGATTGATGGTTGAGGGTTGTGCGTTGAATATTGAGGATTGAGGATTGAGGATTGAGGATTGCGGACTGAGGATTGAGGATTGCAGATTGAGTATTGAGGATCGAAGGTTGAGGATTGAGGATTGAGGATCGAGGATTGAGGATTGAGGATGAGGGCTGAGGGTTGAGGGTAGAGGTTTGTGGGTTGAGGATTGAAGATTGAGGATTAAGGATTGAGGATTGAGGATTGAGGATTGAAGATTGAGGATTGGGGATTGCGGATTGAAGAATGTGGATTGAGGATTGAGTATTGAGGATTGAGGATTGAGGATTGAAAATTGAAGATTGAGGATTGAGGATTGAGGATTGAATATTGAGTATTGAGGATTGAAGATTGAGGATTGAGGATTGAGGGTTGAGGATTGAGGACGTGGACTGACGGTTGAGGATTGAGGTTTGAGGATTGAGGATAGAGGATTGAGGACTGAGGATTGAGGATTGAGTATTGAGCAATGAGGATTGAAGATTGAGGAATGGGGATTGAGAATTGATGATAGAGGATTGAGGATTGAGGATTGAAGATTGAGGATTGGTGATTGAGGATTGACGATTGAGGATTGAGTATTGAGGATTGAGAATTGAGGATTGATTATTGAAGAATGAGTATTGAGGATTGAAGATTGAGGATTGAGGATTGAGGATTGAAGATTGAGGATTGAGGATTGAGGATTGAGGATTGAATATTGAGTATTGAGGATTGAAGATTGAGGATTGAGGATTGAGGTTTGAGGATTGAGGACGTGGACTGACGGTTGAGGATTGAGGTTTGAGGATTGAGGATTGAGGATTGAGGACTGAGGATTGAGGATTGAGGATTGAGCATTGAGGATCGAAGATTGAGGACTGGGGATTGAGGATTGATGATAGAGGATTAAGGATTGAGGATTGGGTATTGAGGATTGAACATTGAGGATTGAGGATTGAGTATTGAGGATTGAGGATTGGGGACTGAGTGTTGAGTGTTGAATGATGAGAACTGATGTTTGTGGATAGAGATTTGAAAATTGCTGATTGAGTATTGGGTATTGAAAACTGTGAATTGATGATATTCTATTGAGGATTGAGAATTGACAACTGATTGTTGAGGACTGAGGTCTGAAGATTGAGGATTCAGGATTGAGGATATAGGTTTGAGGTTCGAGGACTGAGGATTGAGGATTGAGGATTGAGGATTGAGCATTGAAGATTGAGGATTGGGTTTTGCGGATTGAACATTGGGGATTGAGGATTGAGGATTGAGGATTGAGGATTGAGGATTGAGGACTGAAGATTGAATATTGATCATTGAAGATTGAGGATTGAGTATTGATGGTTGTGGATTGAGGACGAGGTCTGAGGGTTGAGTATTGCTGTTTGAGGTCTGAGGATTGAGGATTGAGGATTGAGAATTGAGGATTGAGGATTGAGGATTGAAGATTGTGGATTGGGTATTGACGATTGAAGAATGAGGATTGAGGATTGAGGACTGAGGATTGAGGATTGAGGATTGAGGATTGAGGATGAGGGCTGAGGGTTGAGGATTGAGGTTTGACGACTGAGGGCTGAGGATTGAGGATTGAGAATTGAGGATTGAGTATTGAGTATTGTAGATTGAGGATTGGGTATTGCGGATTGAAGAATGTGGATTGAGGATTGAGGATTGAGGGTTGAGTATTGAAGATTGAGGATTGAGGATTGAGGATTGAGGATTGAATATTTAGTATTGAGGATTGAAGATTGAGGATTGAGGATTGAGGGTTGAGGATTGAGGACGTGGACTGACGGTTGAGGATTGAGGTTTGAGGATTGAGGATTGAGGATTGAGGACTGAGGATTGAGGATTGAGGACTGAGCATTGAGGATTGAAGATTGAGGAATGGGGATTGAGGATTGATGATAGAGGATTAAGGATTGAGGATTGGGGATTGAGGATCTAGGATTGGAGATTGATTATTGAGGATTGAAGATTGAGGATTGAGGATTGAGGATTGAGAATTGAGAATTGAGTGTGAGGACTGAGGGTTGAGGATTGAGGTTTGCGGAACGAGGATTGAGGATTGAGGATTGAGGACTGAGGATTGACGATTCAGTATTGAAGATTGAGGATTGATTACTGAGGATTGAGGATTGAGGATTGAGGATTGACGCTTGAGGATTGAGGATTGAGGATGGAGGATTGAAGAGAGAGGACTGAGTGTTGAGGATTGCGTGTTGAGAATTGATGTTTGAGGATTGAGATTTGATTATTGAATATTGTGGATTGAGTATTGAACCATGAGAATTCAGGATATTCTTTTGAGTATTGAGAATTGAGGATTGATGGTTGAGTATTGAGGATTGATGGTTGAGGGCTGTGCGTTGAATATTGTGGATTGAGGATTGAAGATTGAGGATTGAGGATTGAGGATGGAAGATTGAGTATTGATGATTGAAGGTTGAGGATTGAGGATTGAGGGTTGAGGTTTGAGAACGAGGACTGACGGTTGAGGATTGAGGTTTGAGGATTGAGGATTGAGGATTGAGGACTGAAGATTGAATATTGATGATTGAAGATTGAGGATTCAGTATTGATGGTTGTGGACTGAGGACGAGGACTGAGGGTTGAGTATTGCTGTTTGAGGTCTGAGGATTGAGGATTGAGGATTGAGAATTGAGGATTGAGGATAGAGGATTGAAGATTGAGGATTGGGTATTGAGGATTGAAGAATGAGGATTGAGGACTGAGGATTGAGGATTGAGGATTGAAGACTGTGTATTGAGGATTGAAGATTGAGGGTTGAGGATTCAGGACTGAGGATTGCGGATTGAGGATTGAGGATTGCATATTGAGTATTGGGGATTGAAGATTGAGGATTGAGAATTGAGGATTGAGGATTGAGGATTGAAGATTGAGGTTTGGGGATTGAGGATTGACGATTGAGGATTGAGTATTGAGGATTGAGAATTGAGGATTGATTATTGAAGATTGAGGATTGAGGATTGAGGATTCAAGATTGAGTATTGAGGATTGAAGATTGAGGGTTGAGAATTGAGGATTGAGGATTGAGGATGAGGGCTGAGGATTGAGGACTGAGGATTGTGGGCTGAGGACTGAGGATTGAGGGTTGAGAATTGAGGATTGAGGATTGAGGATTGAAGATTGAGGATTGGGTATTGAGGATTGAAGAATGAGGATTGAGGATTGAGGATTGAGGATTGAGGATTAAGGATTGAGGATTGAAGATTGAGTATTCAGGATTGGAGATTGACGATTGAGGATTGAGGACCGAGGATTGTGGATTGAGGATTGAAGATTGAGTATTGAGGATTGAAGATTGAGGATTGAGGATTGAGGATTGAGGATTGAGGATTGAGGATTGAGGATTGAAGATTGAGGATTGGGGACTGAGTGTTGAGGGTTGAGTGATGAGAATTGATGTTTGTGGATAGAGAGTTGAAGATTGCAGGTTGAGTATTGAGCATTGAAACCTGTGAATTGAGGATATTCTATTGAGGATTGAGGATTGACAGCTGATTGTTGAGGACTGAGGGCTGAAGATTCAGGATTCAGGATTGAGGATTCAGGATTGAGGTTTCAGGACTGAGGATTGAGGATTTAGGATTGAGCATTGAGGATTGAAGATTGAGGATTGGGGACTGAGTGCTGAGGGCTGAGTGATGAGAATTGATGTTTGTGGATAGGGATTTGATGATTGCAGGTTGAGTATTGAGTATTGAAACCTGTGAAATGAGGATATTCTATTGTGGATTGAGGTTTGACAACTGATTGTTGAGGACTGAGGGCTGAAGATTGAGGATTCAGGATTGAGGATTCAGGATTGAGGTTTGAGGACTGAGGATTGAGGATTGAGGATTGACGCTTGAGAATTGAGGATTGAAGATTGAGTATTCAGGATTGGGGATTGACGATTGAGGATTGAGGACCGAGGATTGAGAATTGAAGATTGAGTATTGGGGATTGAAGGTTGAGGATTGAGGATTGAGGATTGAGGATTGAAGATTGAATATTGATGATTGAAGATTGAGGATTGAGTATTGATGGTTGTGGATTGAGGACGAGGTCTGAGGGTTGAGTATTGCTGTTTGAGGTCTGAGGATTGAGGATTGAGGATTGAGAATTGAGGATTGAGGATTGAGGATTGAAGATTGTGGATTGGGTATTGACGATTGAAGAATGAGGATTGAGGATTGAGGACTGAGGATTGAGGATTGAGGATTGAGGATTGAGGATGAGGGCTGAGGGTTGAGGATTGAGGTTTGACGACTGAGGGCTGAGGATTGAGGATTGAGAATTGAGGATTGAGTATTGAGTATTGTAGATTGAGGATTGGGTATTGCGGATTGAAGAATGTGGATTGAGGATTGAGGATTGAGGGTTGAGTATTGAAGATTGAGGATTGAGGATTGAGGATTGAGGATTGAATATTTAGTATTGAGGATTGAAGATTGAGGATTGAGGATTGAGGGTTGAGGATTGAGGACGTGGACTGACGGTTGAGGATTGAGGTTTGAGGATTGAGGATTGAGGATTGAGGACTGAGGATTGAGGATTGAGGATTGAGCATTGAGGATTGAAGATTGAGGAATGGGGATTGAGGATTGATGATAGAGGATTAAGGATTGAGGATTGGGGATTGAGGATCTAGGATTGGAGATTGATTATTGAGGATTGAAGATTGAGGATTGAGGATTGAGGATTGAGAATTGAGAATTGAGTGTGAGGACTGAGGGTTGAGGATTGAGGTTTGCGGAACGAGGATTGAGGATTGAGGATTGAGGACTGAGGATTGACGATTCAGTATTGAAGATTGAGGATTGATTACTGAGGATTGAGGATTGAGGATTGAGGATTGACGCTTGAGGATTGAGGATTGAGGATGGAAGATTGAAGAGAGAGGACTGAGTGTTGAGGATTGCGTGTTGAGGAATGATGTTTGAGGATTGAGATTTGATTATTGAATATTGTGGATTGAGTATTGAACCATGAGAATTCAGGATATTCTTTTGAGTATTGAGAATTGAGGATTGATGGTTGAGTATTGAGGATTGATGGTTGAGGGCTGTGCGTTGAATATTGTGGATTGAGGATTGAAGATTGAGGATTGAGGATTGAGGATTGAAGATTGAGTATTGATGATTGAAGATTGAGGATTGAGGATTGAGGGTTGAGGATTGAGAACGAGGACTGACGGTTGAGGATTGAGGTTTGAGGATTGAGGATTGAGGATTGAGGACTGAAGATTGAATATTGATGATTGAAGATTGAGGATTCAGTATTGATGGTTGTGGACTGAGGACGAGGACTGAGGGTTGAGTATTGCTGTTTGAGGTCTGAGGATTGAGGACTGAGGATTGAGAATTGAGGATTGAGGATAGAGGATTGAAGATTGAGGATTGCGTATTGAGGATTGAAGGATGAGGATTGAGGATTGAGGATTGAGGATTGAGGATTGAAGACTGAGTATTGAGGATTGAATATTGAGGGTTGAGGATTCAGGACTGAGGATTGCGGATTGAGGATTGAGGATTGCATATTGAGTATTGGGGATTGAAGATTGAGGATTGAGAATTGAGGATTGAGGATTGAGGATTGAAGATTGAGGATTGGGGATTGAGGACTGACGATTGAGGATTGAGTATTGAGGATTGAGAATTGAGGATTGATTATTGAAGATTCAGTATTGAGGATTGAAGATTGAGGATTGAGGATTGAGGGTTGAAGATTGAGGATTGAGGATTGAGGATTGACGATTGAATATTGAGTATTGAGGATTGAAGATTGAGGTTTGAGGATTGAGGGTTGAGGATTGAGGACGTGGACTGACGGTTGAGGATTGAGGTTTGAGGATTGAGGATTGAGGATTGAGGATTGAGGGTTGAGGATTGAGGACGTGGACTGACGGTTGAGGATTGAGGTTTGAGGATTGAGGATTGAGAATTGAGGACTGAGGATTGAGGATTGAGGATTGAGCATTGAGGATTGAAGATTGAGGAATGGGGATTGAGGATTGATGATAGAGGATTAAGGATTGAGGATTGGGGATTGAGGATCTAGGATTGGAGATTGATTATTGAGGATTGAAGATTGAGGATTGAGGATTGAGGATTGAGAATTGAGAATTGAGTGTGAGGACTGAGGGTTGAGGATTGAGGTTTGAGGAACGAGGATTGAGGATTGAGGATTGAGGACTGAGGATTGATGATTCAGTATTGAAGATTGAGGATTGATTACTGAGGATTGAGGATTGAGTATTGAGGATTGACGCTTGAGGATTGAGGATTGAGGATGGAGGATTGAAGAGAGAGGACTGAGTGTTGAGGATTGCATGTTGAGAATTGATGTTTGAGGATTGAGATTTGATTATTGAATATTGTGGATTGAGTATTGAACCATGAGAATTCAGGATATTCTTTTGAGTATTGAGAATTGAGGATTGATCGTTGAGTATTGAGGATTGATGGTTGAGGGTTGTGCGTTGAATATTGTGGATTGAGGATTGAAGATTGAGGATGGAGGATTGAGGATTGAAGATTGAGTATTGATGATTGAAGATTGAGGATTGAGGATTGAGGGTTGAGGTTTGAGAACGAGGACTGACGGTTGAGGATTGAGGTTTGAGGATTGAGGATTGAGGATTGAGGACTGAAGATTGAATATTCATGATTGAAGATTGAGGATTCAGTATTGATGGTTGTGGATTGAGGACGAGGACTGAGGGTTGAGTATTGCTGTTTGAGGTCTGAGGATTGAGGATTGAGGATTGAGAATTGAGGATTGAGGATAGAGGATTGAAGATTGAGGATTGGGTATTGAGGATTGAAGAATGAGGATTGAGGACTGAGGATTGAGGATTGAGGATTGAAGACTGTGTATTGAGGATTGAAGATTGAGGGTTGAGGATTCAGGACTGAGGATTGCGGATTGAGGATTGAGGATTGCATATTGAGTATTGGGGATTGAAGATTGAGGATTGAGAATTGAGGATTGAGGATTGAGGATTGAAGATTGAGGATTGGGGATTGAGGATTGACGATTGAGGATTGAGTATTGAGGATTGAGAATTGAGGATTGATTATTGAAGATTGAGGATTGAGGATTGAGGATTCAAGATTGAGTATTGAGGATTGAAGATTGAGGGTTGAGAATTGAGGATTGAGGATTGAGGATGAGGGCTGAGGATTGAGGATTGAGGATTGTGGGCTGAGGACTGAGGATTGAGGGTTGAGAATTGAGGATTGAGGATTGAGGATTGAAGATTGAGGATTGGGTATTGAGGATTGAAGAATGAGGATTGAGGATTGAGGATTGAGGATTGAGGATTAAGGATTGAGGATTGAAGATTGAGTATTCAGGATTGGAGATTGACGATTGAGGATTGAGGTCCGAGGATTGAGGATTGAGGATTGAAGATTGAGTATTGAGGATTGAAGATTGAGGATTGAGGATTGAGGATTGAGGATTGAGGATTGAGGATTGAGGATTGAAGATTGAGGATTGGGGACTGAGTGTTGAGGGTTGAGTGATGAGAATTGATGTTTGTGGATAGAGAGTTGAAGATTGCAGGTTGAGTATTGAGCATTGAAACCTGTGAATTGAGGATATTCTATTGAGGATTGAGGATTGACAGCTGATTGTTGAGGACTGAGGGCTGAAGATTCAGGATTCAGGATTGAGGATTCAGGATTGAGGTTTCAGGACTGAGGATTGAGGATTTAGGATTGAACATTGAGGATTGAAGATTGAGGATTGGGGACTGAGTGCTGAGGGCTGAGTGATGAGAATTGATGTTTGTGGATAGGGATTTGATGATTGCAGGTTGAGTATTGAGTATTGAAACCTGTGAAATGAGGATATTCTATTGTGGATTGAGGTTTGACAACTGATTGTTGAGGACTGAGGGCTGAAGATTGAGGATTCAGGATTGAGGATTCAGGATTGAGGTTTGAGGACTGAGGATTGAGGATTGAGGATTGACGCTTGAGAATTGAGGATTGAAGATTGAGTATTCAGGATTGGGGATTGACGATTGAGGATTGAGGACCGAGGATTGAGGATTGAAGATTGAGTATTGGGGATTGAAGGTTGAGGATTGAGGATTGAGGATTGAGGATTGAATATTGAGTATTGAGGATTGAAGATTGAGGATTGAGGATTGAGGTTTGAGGATTGAGGACGTGGACTGACGGTTGAGGATTGAGGTTTGAGGATTGAGGATTGAGGATTGAGGACTGAGGATTGAGGATTGAGGATTGAGCATTGAGGATTGAAGATTGAGGACTGGAAATTGAGGATTGATGATAGAGGACTAAGGATTGAGGATTGGGTATTGAGGATTGAACATTGAGGATTGAGGATTGAGTATTGAGGATTGAGGATTGGGGACTGAGTGTTGAGTGTTGAATGATGAGAATTGATGTTTGTGGATAGAGATTTGAAAATTGCAGATTGTGTATTGAGTATTGAAAACTGTGAATTGATGATATTCTATTGAGGATTGAGAATTGACAACTGATTGTTGAGGACTGAGGTCTGAAGATTGAGGATTCAGGATTGAGGATATAGGTTTGAGGTTCGAGGACTGAGGATTGAGGATTGAGGATTGAGGATTGAGCATTGAAGATAGAGGATTGGGTTTTGCGGATTGAACATTGGGGATTGAGGATTGAGGATTGAGGATTGAGGATTGAGGACTGAAGATTGAATATTGATGAGTGAAGATTGAGGATTGAGTATTGATGATTGTGGATTGAGGACGAGGTCTGAGGGTTGCGTATTGCTGTTTGAGGTCTGAGGATTGAGGATTGAGGATTGAGAATTGAGGATTGAGGATTGAGGATTGAAGATTGTGGATTGGGTATTGACGATTGAAGAATGAGGATTGAGGATTGAGGACTGAGGATTGAGGATTGAGGATTGAGGATTGAGGATGAGGGCTGAGGGTTGAGGATTGAGGTTTGAGGACTGAGGGCTGAGGATTGAGGATTGAGAATTGAGGATTGAGTATTGAGTATTGTAGATTGAGGATTGGGTATTGCGGATTGAAGAATGTAGATTGAGGATTGAGGATTGAGGGTTGAGGATTGAAGATTGAGGATTGAGGATTGAGGATTGAGGATTGAATATTTAGTATTGAGGATTGAAGATTGAGGATTGAGGATTGAGGGTTGAGGGTTGAGGACGTGGACTGACGGTTGAGGATTGAGGTTTGAGGATTGAGGATTGAGGATTGAGGACTGAGGACTGAGGATTGAGGATTGAGCATTGAGGATTGAAGATTGAGGAATGGGGATTGAGGATTGATGATAGAGGATTAAGGATTGAGGATTGGGGTTGAGGATCTAGGATTGGAGATTGATTATTGAGGATTGAAGATTGAGGATTGAGGATTGAGTATTGAGAATTGAGAATTGAGTGTGAGGACTGAGGGTTGAGGATTGAGGTTTGAGGAACGAGGATTGAGGATTGAGGATTGAGGACTGAGGATTGACGATTCAGTACTGAAGATTGAGGATTGATTACTGAGGATTGAGGATTGAGGATTGAGGATTGACGCTTGAGGATTGAGGATTGAGGATGGAGGATTGAAGAGAGAGGACTGAGTGTTGAGGATTGCGTGTTGAGGATTGATGTTTGAGGATTGAGATTTGATTATTGAATATTGTGGATTGAGTATTGAACCATGAGAATTCAGGATATTCTTTTGAGTATTGAGAATTGAGGATTGATGATTGAGTATTGAGGATTGATGGTTGAGGGCTGTGCGTTGAATATTGTGGATTGAGGATTGAAGATTGAGGATTGAGGATTGAGGATTGAAGATTGAGTATTGATGATTGAAGATTGAGGATTGAGGATTGAGGGTTGAGGTTTGAGAACGAGGACTGACGGTTGAGGATTGAGGTTTGAGGATTGAGGATTGAGGATTGAGGATAGAGGATGAGGGCTGAGGGTTGAGGATTGAGGTTTGAGGACTGAGGGCTGAGGATTGAGGATTGAGAATTGAGGATTGAGTATTGAGTATTGTAGATTGAGGATTGGGTATTGCGGATTGAAGAATGTGGATTGAGGATTGAAGAATGTGGATTGAGGATTGAGGATTGAGGGTTGAGGATTGAAGATTGAGGATTGAGGATTGAGGACTGAGGATTGAATATTTAGTATTGAGGATTGAAGATTGAGGATTGAGGATTGAGGGTTGAGGATTGAGGACGTGGACTGACGGTTGAGGATTGAGGTTTGAGGATTGAGGATTGAGGATTGAGGACTGAGGACTGAGGATTGAGGATTGAGCATTGAGGATTGAAGATTGAGGAATGGGGATTGAGGATTGATGATAGAGGATTAAGGATTGAGGATTGGGGATTGAGGATCTGGGATTGGAGATTGATTATTGAGGATTGAAGATTGAGGATTGAGGATTGAGTATTGAGAATTGAGAATTGAGTGTGAGGACTGAGGGTTGAGGATTGAGGTTTGAGGAACGAGGATTGAGGATTGAGGATTGAGGACTGAGGATTGACGATTCAGTATTGAAGATTGAGGATTGATTACTGAGGATTGAGGATTGAGGATTGAGGATTGACGCTTGAGGATTGAGGATTGAGGATGGAGGATTGAAGAGAGAGGACTGAGTGTTGAGGATTGCGTGTTGAGGATTGATGTTTGAGGATTGAGATTTGATTATTGAATATTGTGGATTGAGTATTGAACCATGAGAATTCAGGATATTCTATTGAGTATTGAGAATTGAGGATTGATGGTTGAGTATTGAGGATTGATGGTTGAGGGCTGTGCGTTGAATATTGTGGATTGAGGATTGAAGATTGAGGATTGAGGATTGAGGATGGAAGATTGAGTATTGATGATTGAAGGTTGAGGATTGAGGATTGAGGGTTGAGGTTTGAGAACGAGGACTGACGGTTGAGGATTGAGGTTTGAGGATTGAGGATTGAGGATTGAGGACTGAAGATTGAATATTGATGATTGAAGATTGAGGATTCAGTATTGATGGTTGTGGACTGAGGACGAGCATTGAGGATTGAAGATTGAGGAATGGGGATTGAGGATTGAGGATTGAGGATTGAGAATTGAGGATTGAGGATAGAGGATTGAAGATTGAGGATTGGGTAGTGAGGATTGAAGAATGAGGATTGAGGACTGAGGATTGAGGATTGAGGATTGAAGACTGTGTATTGAGGATTGAGGATTGAAGGTTGAGGATTGAGGATTGAGGATTGAAGATTGAGGATTGGGGATTGAGGATTGAGGATTGAATATTGAGTATTGAGTATTGAAGATTGAGGATTGAGTATTGAGGTTTGAGGATTGAGGACGTGGACTGACGGTTGAGGATTGAGGTTTGAGGATTGAGGATTGAGGATTGAGGACTGGGGATTGAGGATTGAGGATTGAGCATTGAGGATTGAAGATTGAGGACTGGGGATTGAGGATTGATGATAGAAGATTAAGGATTGAGGATTGGGGATTGAGGATCTAGGATTGGAGATTGATTATTGAGGATTGAAGATTGATGATTGAGGATTGAGGATTGAGAATTGAGAATTGAGTGTGAGGACTGAGGGTTGAGGACTGAGGTTCGAGGAACGAGGATTGAGGATTGAGGATTGAGGACTGAGGATTGACGATTCAGTACTGAATATTGAGGATTGATGACTGAGGATTGAGGATTGAGGATTGAGGATTGAAGATTGAGTATTGAGGATTGAAGATTGAGGATTGAGGATTGAGGATTGAGGATTGAGTATTGAGGATTGAGGATTGAGGATTGAGGATTGAGGATTGAAGGCTCAGTATTGAGGATTGAAGATTGAGAATTGAGGATTGAGGATTGAACATTGAGGACTGAGTGTTGAGGGTTGAGTGATGAGAATTTATGTTTGTGGATAGTGGTTTGAAGATTGCAGATCGAGCATTGAGTGTTGAAAACTGTGAATTGAGGATATTCTAATGAGGATTGAGGATTGACTACTGATTGTTGAGGACTGAGGGCTGAAGACTGAGGACTCAGGATTGAGGATTCAGAATTGAGGTTTGTGGACTGAGGATTGAGGATTGAAGATTGAGGATAGAGGATTGAGTATTGAAGATTCAGGATTTGGGGACTGAGGATTGAAGATTGAGGATTGAGGATTGAGGATTGAGGATTGAGGATTGAGGATTGAGGATTGAAGATTGAGGATTGGGTATTGAGGATTGAGGATTGAGGGTTGAGGTTTGAGGATTGAGGATTGAGGATGGAGGATTGAAGAGAGAGGACTGAGTGTTGAGGATTGCGTGTTAAGAATTGATGTTTGAGGATTGAGATTTGATTATTGAATATTGTGGAATGATTATTGAACCATGAGAATTCAGGATATTCTTTTGGGTATTGAGAATTGAGGATTGATGATTGAGTATTGAGGATTGATGGTTGAGGGTTGTGCGTTGAATATTGAGGATTGAGGATTGAGGATTGAGGATTGACGCTTGAGGATTGAGGATTGAGGATGGAGGATTGAAGAGAGAGGACTGAGTGTTGAGGATTGCGTGTTAAGAATTGATGTTTGAGGATTGAGATTTGATTATTGAATATTGTGGAATGATTATTGAACCATGAGAATTCAGGATATTCTTTTGGGTATTGAGAATTGAGGATTGATGATTGAGTATTGAGGATTGATGGTTGAGGGTTGTGCGTTGAATATTGAGGATTGAGGATTGAGGATTGAGGATTGCGGACTGAGGATTGAGGATTGCAGATTGAGTATTGAGGATCGAAGGTTGAGGATTGAGGATTGAGGATCGAGGATTGAGGATTGAGGATGAGGGCTGAGGGTTGAGGGTAGAGGTTTGTGGGTTGAGGATTGAAGATTGAGGATTAAGGATTGAGGATTGAGGATTGAGGATTGAAGATTGAGGATTGGGGATTGAGTATTGACGATTGAGGATTGAGTATTGAGGATTGAGAATTGAGGATTGATTATTGAAGATTGAGTATTGAGGATTGAAGATTGAGGATTGAGGTTTGAGGACTGAGGGCTGAGGATTGAGGATTGAGAATTGAGGATTGAGTATTGAGTATTGTAGATTGAGGATTGGGTATTGCGGATTGAAGAATGTGGATTGAGGATTGAGTATTGAGGATTGAGGATTGAGGATTGAAAATTGAAGATTGAGGATTGAGGATTGAGGATTGAATATTGAGTATTGAGGATTGAAGATTGAGGATTGAGGATTGAGGGTTGAGGATTGAGGACGTGGACTGACGGTTGAGGATTGAGGTTTGAGGATTGAGGATAGAGGATTGAGGACTGAGGATTGAGGATTGAGTATTGAGCAATGAGGATTGAAGATTGAGGAATGGGGATTGAGAATTGATGATAGAGGATTGAGGATTGAGGATTGAAGATTGAGGATTGGTGATTGAGGATTGACGATTGAGGATTGAGTATTGAGGATTGAGAATTGAGGATTGAGGATTGAGGTTTGAGGATTGAGGACGTGGACTGACGGTTGAGGATTGAGGTTTGAGGATTGAGGATTGAGGATTGAGGACTGAGGATTGAGGATTGAGGATTGAGCATTGAGGATCGAAGATTGAGGACTGGGGATTGAGGATTGATGATAGAGGATTAAGGATTGAGGATTGGGTATTGAGGATTGAACATTGAGGATTGAGGATTGAGTATTGAGGATTGAGGATTGGGGACTGAGTGTTGAGTGTTGAATGATGAGAACTGATGTTTGTGGATAGAGATTTGAAAATTGCTGATTGAGTATTGGGTATTGAAAACTGTGAATTGATGATATTCTATTGAGGATTGAGAATTGACAACTGATTGTTGAGGACTGAGGTCTGAAGATTGAGGATTCAGGATTGAGGATATAGGTTTGAGGTTCGAGGACTGAGGATTGAGGATTGAGGATTGAGGGTTGAGAATTGAGGATTGAGGATAGAGGAATGAAGATTGCGGATTGGGTAATGGGGATTGAAGAATGAGGATTGAGGATTGAAGATTGAGTATTGAGGATTGAAGGTTGAGGATTGAGGGTTGAGGATTGAAGATTGAGGACTTAGTGTTGAGGGTTGAGTGATGGGCATTGATGTTTGTGGATTGAGGTTTGAAGATTGAAGAATGGGGATTGAGTATTGAAAACTGTGAATTGAGAATATTCTATTGAGGATTGACGATTGACAATTGATTGTTGAGGACTGAGGGCTAAAGATTGAGGATTCAGGATTGAGGATTCAGAATTGAGGTTTAAGGACTGAGGATTGAGGTGAGGTTTGACGACTGAGGGCTGAGGATTGAGGATTGAGAATTGAGGATTGAGTATTGAGTATTGTAGATTGAGGATTGGGTATTGCGGATTGAAGAATGTGGATTGAGGATTGAGGATTGAGGGTTGAGTATTGAAGATTGAGGATTGAGGATTGAGGATTGAGGATTGAATATTTAGTATTGAGGATTGAAGATTGAGGATTGAGGATTGAGGGTTGAGGATTGAGGACGTGGACTGACGGTTGAGGATTGAGGTTTGAGGATTGAGGATTGAGGATTGAGGACTGAGGATTGAGGATTGAGGACTGAGCATTGAGGATTGAAGATTGAGGAATGGGGATTGAGGATTGATGATAGAGGATTAAGGATTGAGGATTGGGGATTGAGGATCTAGGATTGGAGATTGATTATTGAGGATTGAAGATTGAGGATTGAGGATTGAGGATTGAGAATTGAGAATTGAGTGTGAGGACTGAGGGTTGAGGATTGAGGTTTGCGGAACGAGGATTGAGGATTGAGGATTGAGGACTGAGGATTGACGATTCAGTATTGAAGATTGAGGATTGATTACTGAGGATTGAGGATTGAGGATTGAGGATTGACGCTTGAGGATTGAGGATTGAGGATGGAGGATTGAAGAGAGAGGACTGAGTGTTGAGGATTGCGTGTTGAGGATTGATGTTTGAGGATTGAGATTTGATTATTGAATATTGTGGATTGAGTATTGAACCACGAGAATTCAGGATATTCTTTTGAGTATTGAGAATTGAGGATTGATGGTTGAGTATTGAGGATTGATGGTTGAGGGCTGTGCGTTGAATATTGTGGATTGAGGATTGAAGATTGAGGATTGAGGATTGAGGATTGAAGATTGAGTATTGATGATTGAAGATTGAGGATTGAGGATTGAGGGTTGAGGATTGAGAACGAGGACTGACGGTTGAGGATTGAGGTTTGAGGATTGAGGATTGAGGATTGAGGACTGAAGATTGAATATTGATGATTGAAGATTGAGGATTCAGTATTGATGGTTGTGGACTGAGGACGAGGACTGAGGGTTGAGTATTGCTGTTTGAGGTCTGAGGATTGAGGATTGAGGATTGAGAATTGAGGATTGAGGATAGAGGATTGAAGATTGAGGATTGGGTATTGAGGATTGAAGGATGAGGATTGAGGATTGAGGATTGAGGATTGAGGATTGAAGACTGAGTATTGAGGATTGAATATTGAGGGTTGAGGATTCAGGACTGAGGATTGCGGATTGAGGATTGAGGATTGCATATTGAGTATTGGGGATTGAAGATTGAGGATTGAGAATTGAGGATTGAGGATTGAGGATTGAAGATTGAGGATTGGGGATTGAGGATTGACGATTGAGGATTGAGTATTGAGGATTGAGAATTGAGGATTGATTATTGAAGATTCAGTATTGAGGATTGAAGATTGAGGATTGAGGATTGAGGGTTGAAGATTGAGGATTGAGGATTGAGGATTGACGATTGAATATTGAGTATTGAGGATTGAAGATTGAGGATTGAGGATTGAGGGTTGAGGATTGAGGACGTGGACTGACGGTTGAGGATTGAGGTTTGAGGATTGAGGATTGAGGATTGAGGATTGAGGGTTGAGGATTGAGGACGTGGACTGACGGTTGAGGATTGAGGTTTGAGGATTGAGGATTGAGGATTGAGGACTGAGGATTGAGGATTGAGGATTGAGCATTGAGGATTGAAGATTGAGGAATGGGGATTGAGGATTGATGATAGAGGATTAAGGATTGAGGATTGGGGATTGAGGATCTAGGATTGGAGATTGATTATTGAGGATTGAAGATTGAGGATTGAGGATTGAGGATTGAGAATTGAGAATTGAGTGTGAGGACTGAGGGTTGAGGATTGAGGTTTGAGGAACGAGGATTGAGGATTGAGGATTGAGGACTGAGGATTGACGATTCAGTATTGAAGATTGAGGATTGATTACTGAGGATTGAGGATTGAGTATTGAGGATTGACGCTTGAGGATTGAGGATTGAGGATGGAGGATTGAAAAGAGAGGACTGAGTGTTGAGGATTGCATGTTGAGAATTGATGTTTGAGGATTGAGATTTGATTATTGAATATTGTGGATTGAGTATTGAACCATGAGAATTCAGGATATTCTTTTGAGTATTGAGAATTGAGGATTGATCGTTGAGTATTGAGGATTGATGGTTGAGGGTTGTGCGTTGAATATTGTGGATTGAGGATTGAAGATTGAGGATGGAGGATTGAGGATTGAAGATTGAGTATTGATGATTGAAGATTGAGGATTGAGGATTGAGGGTTGAGGTTTGAGAACGAGTACTGACGGTTGCGGATTTAGGTTTGAGGATTGAGGATTGAGGATTGAGGACTGAAGATTGAATATTCATGATTGAAGATTGAGGATTCAGTATTGATGGTTGTGGATTGAGGACGAGGACTGAGGGTTGAGTATTGCTGTTTGAGGTCTGAGTATTGAGGATTGAGGATTGAGAATTGAGGATTGAGGATAGAGGATTGAAGATTGAGGATTGGGTATTGAGGATTGAAGAATGAGGATTGAGGATTGAGGATTGAGGATTGAGGATTGAAGACTGTGTATTGAGGATTGAAGATTGAGTGTTGAGGATTCAGGACTGAGGATTGCGGATTGAGGATTGAGGATTGCATATTGAGTATTGGGGATTGAAGATTGAGGATTGAGTATTGAGGATTGAGGATTGAGGATTGAAGATTGAGGATTGAGGTTTGAGGATTGAGGATTAAGGATTGAGGACTGAAGATTGAATATTGATGATTGAAGATTGAGGATTCAGTATTGATGGTTGTGGACTGAGGACGAGGACTGAGGGTTGAGTATCGCTGTTTGAGGTCTGAGGATTGAGGATTGAGGATTGAGAATTGAGGATTGAGGATAGAGGATTGAAGATTGAGGATTGGGTATTGAGGATTGAAGGATGAGGATTGAGGATTGAGGATTGAGGATTGAGGATTGAAGACTGAGTATTGAGGATTGAATATTGAGGGTTGAGGATTCAGGACTGAGGATTGCGGATTGAGGATTGAGGATTGCATATTGAGTATTGGGGATTGAAGATTGAGGATTGAGAATTGAGGATTGAGGATTGAGGATTGAAGATTGAGGATTGGGGATTGAGGATTGACGATTGAGGATTGAGTATTGAGGATTGAGAATTGAGGATTGATTATTGAAGATTCAGTATTGAGGATTGAAGATTGAGGATTGAGGATTGAGGATTGAAGATTGAGGATTGAGGATTGAGGATTGACGATTGAATATTGAGTATTGAGGATTGAAGATTGAGGATTGAGGATTGAGGGTTGAGGATTGAGGACGTGGACTGACGGTTGAGGATTGAGGTTTGAGGATTGAGGATTGAGGATTGAGGATTGAGGGTTGAGGATTGAGGACGTGGACTGACGTTTGAGGATTGAGGTTTGAGGATTGAGGATTGAGGATTGAGGATTGAGCATTGAGGATTGAAGATTGAGGAATGGGGATTGAGGATTGATGATAGAGGATTAAGGATTGAGGATTGGGGATTGAGGATCTAGGATTGGAGATTGATTATTGAGGATTGAAGATTGAGGATTGAGGATTGAGGATTGAGAATTGAGAATTGAGAATTGAGTGTGAGGACTGAGGGTTGAGGATTGAGGTTTGCGGAACGAGGATTGAGGATTGAGGATTGAGGACTGAGGATTGACGATTCAGTATTGAAGGTAGAGGATTGATTACTGAGGATTGAGGATTGAGGATTGAGGATTGACGCTTGAGGATTGAGGATTGAGGATGGAGGATTGAAGAGAGAGGACTGAGTGTTGAGGATTGCGTGTTGAGGATTGATGTTTGAGGATTGAGATTTGATTATTGAATATTGTGGATTGAGTATTGAACCATGAGAATTCAGGATATTCTTTTGAGTATTGAGAATTGAGGATTGATGGTTGAGTATTGAGGATTGATGGTTGAGGGCTGTGCGTTGAATATTGTGGATTGAGGATTGAAGATTGAGGATTGAGGATTGAGGATTGAAGATTGAGTATTGATGATTGAAGATTGAGGATTGAGGATTGAGGGTTGAGGATTGAGAACGAGGACTGACGGTTGAGGATTGAGGTTTGAGGATTGAGGATTGAGGATTGAGGACTGAAGATTGAATATTGATGATTGAAGATTGAGGATTCAGTATTGATGGTTGTGGACTGAGGACGAGGACTGAGGGTTGAGTATTGCTGTTTGAGGTCTGAGGATTGAGGATTGAGGATTGAGAATTGAGGATTGAGGATAGAGGATTGAAGATTGAGGATTGGGTATTGAGGATTGAGGATTGAGGATGAGGGCTGAGGGTTGAGGGTAGAGGTTTGAGGATTGAGGATTGAAGATTGAGGATTGAGGATTGAGGATTGAGGATTGAGGACTGAGGATTGACGATTCAGTATTGAAGATTGAGGATTGATTACTGAGGATTGAGGATTGAGGATTGAGGATTGACGCTTGAGGATTGAGGATTGAGGATGGAGGATTGAAGAGAGAGGACTGAGTGTTGAGGATTGCGTGTTGAGGATTGATGTTTGAGGATTGAGATTTGATTATTGAATATTGTGGATTGAGTATTGAACCATGAGAATTCAGGATATTCTTTTGAGTATTGAGAATTGAGGATTGATGGTTGAGTATTGAGGATTGATGGTTGATGGTTGTGCGTTGAATATTGTGGATTGAGGATTGAAGATTGAGGATTGAGGATTGAGGATTGAAGATTGAGTATTGATGATTGAAGATTGAGGATTGGGGATTGAGGGTTGAGGTTTGAGAACGAGGACTGACGGTTGAGGATTGAGGTTTGAGGATTGAGAATTGAGGATTGAGTATTGAGTATTGTAGATTGAGGATTGGGTATTGCGGATTGAAGAATGTGGATTGATGATTGAGGATTGAGGATTGAGGATTGAGGATTGAGGATTGAGGATTGAAGATTGAGGATTGAGGATTGAGGATTGAGGATTGAATATTGAGTATTGAGGATTGAAGATTGAGGATTGAGGATTGAGGGTTGAGGATTGAGGACGTGGACTGACGGTTGAGGATTGAGGTTTGAGGATTGAGGATTGAGGATTGAGGACTGAGGATTGAGGATTGAGGATTGAGCAATGAGGATTGAAGATTGAGGAATGGGGATTGAGGATTGATGATAGAGGATTAAGCATTGAGGATTGGGGATTGAGGATCTAGAATTGGAGATTGATTATTGAGGATTGAAGATTGAGGATTGAGGATTGAGCATTGACAATTGAGAATTGAGTGTCAGGGCTGAGGGTTGAGGATTGACGCTTGAGGATTGAGGATTGAGGATGGAGGATTGAAGAGAGAGGACTGAGTGTTGAGGATTGCGTGTTGAGGATTGATGTTTGAGGATTGAGATTTGATTATTGAATATTGTGGATTGAGTATTGAACCATGAGAATTCAGGATATTCTTTTGAGTATTGAGAATTGAGGATTGATGGTTGAGTATTGAGGATTGATGGTTGAGGGTTGTGCGTTGAATATTGTGGATTGAGGATTGAAGATTGAGGATTGAGTATTGAGGATTGAAGATTGAGTATTGATGATTGAAGATTGAGGATTGAGGATTGAGGGTTGAGGTTTGAGAACGAGGACTGACGGTTGAGGATTGAGGTTTGAGGATTGAGGATTAAGGATTGAGGACTGAAGATTGAATATTGATGATTGAAGATTGAGGATTCAGTATTGATGGTTGTGGACTGAGGACGAGGACTGAGGGTTGAGTATCGCTGTTTGAGGTCTGAGGATTGAGGATTGAGGATTGAGAATTGAGGATTGAGGATAGAGGATTGAAGATTGAGGATTGGGTATTGAGGATTGAAGGATGAGGATTGAGGATTGAGGATTGAGGATTGAGGATTGAAGACTGAAGACTGAGTATTGAGGATTGAATATTGAGGGTTGAGGATTCAGGACTGAGGATTGCGGATTGAGGATTGAGGATTGCATATTGAGTATTGGGGATTGAAGATTGAGGATTGAGAATTGAGGATTGAGGATTGAGGATTGAAGATTGAGGATTGGGGATTGAGGATTGACGATTGAGGATTGAGTATTGAGGATTGAGAATTGAGGATTGATTATTGAAGATTCAGTATTGAGGATTGAAGATTGAGGATTGAGGATTGAGGGTTGAAGATTGAGGATTGAGGATTGAGGATTGACGATTGAATATTGAGTATTGAGGATTGAAGATTGAGGATTGAGGATTGAGGGTTGAGGATTGAGGACGTGGACCGACGGTTGAGGATTGAGGTTTGAGGATTGAGGATTGAGGATTGAGGATTGAGGGTTGAGGATTGAGGACGTGGACTGACGGTTGAGGATTGAGGTTTGAGGATTGAGGATTGAGGATTGAGGACTGAGGATTGAGGATTGAGGATTGAGCATTGAGGATTGAAGATTGAGGAATGGGGATTGAGGATTGATGATAGAGGATTAAGGATTGAGGATTGGGGATTGAGGATCTAGGATTGGAGATTGATTATTGAGGATTGAAGATTGAGGATTGAGGATTGAGGATTGAGAACTGAGAATTGAGTGTGAGGACTGAGGGTTGAGGATTGAGGTTTGAGGAACGAGGATTGAGGATTGAGGATTGAGGACTGAGGATTGACGATTCAGTATTGAAGATTGAGGATTGATTACTGAGGATTGAGGATTGAGTATTGAGGATTGACGCTTGAGGATTGAGGATTGAGGATGGAGGATTGAAGAGAGAGGACTGAGTGTTGAGGATTGCATGTTGAGAATTGATGTTTGAGGATTGAGATTTGATTATTGAATATTGTGGATTGAGTATTGAACCATGAGAATTCAGGATATTCTTTTGAGTATTGAGAATTGAGGATTGATCGTTGAGTATTGAGGATTGATGGTTGAGGGTTGTGCGTTGAATATTGTGGATTGAGGATTGAAGATTGAGGATGGAGGATTGAGGATTGAAGATTGAGTATTGATGATTGAAGATTGAGGATTGAGGATTGAGGGTTGAGGTTTGAGAACGAGTACTGACGGTTGCGGATTTAGGTTTGAGGATTGAGGATTGAGGATTGAGGACTGAAGATTGAATATTCATGATTGAAGATTGAGGATTCAGTATTGATGGTTGTGGATTGAGGACGAGGACTGAGGGTTGAGTATTGCTGTTTGAGGTCTGAGGATTGAGGATTGAGGATTGAGAATTGAGGATTGAGGATAGAGGATTGAAGATTGAGGATTGGGTATTGAGGATTGAAGAATGAGGATTGAGGATTGAGGATTGAGGATTGAGGATTGAAGACTGTGTATTGAGGATTGAAGATTGAGGGTTGAGGATTCAGGACTGAGGATTGCGGATTGAGGATTGAGGATTGCATATTGAGTATTGGGGATTGAAGATTGAGGATTGAGTATTGAGGATTGTGGATTGAGGATTGAAGATTGAGGATTGAGGTTTGAGGATTGAGGATTAAGGATTGAGGACTGAAGATTGAATATTGATGATTGAAGATTGAGGATTCAGTATTGATGGTTGTGGACTGAGGACGAGGACTGAGGGTTGAGTATCGCTGTTTGAGGTCTGAGGATTGAGGATTGAGGATTGAGAATTGAGGATTGAGGATAGAGGATTGAAGATTGAGGATTGGGTATTGAGGATTGAAGGATGAGGATTGAGGATTGAGGATTGAGGATTGAGGATTGAAGACTGAGTATTGAGGATTGAATATTGAGGGTTGAGGATTCAGGACTGAGGATTGCGGATTGAGGATTGAGGATTGCATATTGAGTATTGGGGATTGAAGATTGAGGATTGAGAATTGAGGATTGAGGATTGAGGATTGAAGATTGAGGATTGGGGATTGAGGATTGACGATTGAGGATTGAGTATTGAGGATTGAGAATTGAGGATTGATTATTGAAGATTCAGTATTGAGGATTGAAGATTGAGGATTGAGGATTGAGGATTGAAGATTGAAGATTGAGGATTGAGGATTGACGATTGAATATTGAGTATTGAGGATTGAAGATTGAGGATTGAGGATTGAGGGTTGAGGATTGAGGACGTGGACTGACGGTTGAGGATTGAGGTTTGAGGATTGAGGATTGAGGATTGAGGATTGAGGGTTGAGGATTGAGGACGTGGACTGACGGTTGAGGATTGAGGTTTGAGGATTGAGGATTGAGGATTGAGGACTGAGGATTGAGGATTGAGGATTGAGCATTGAGGATTGAAGATTGAGGAATGGGGATTGAGGATTGATGATAGAGGATTAAGGATTGAGGATTGGGGATTGAGGATCTAGGATTGGAGATTGATTATTGAGGACTGAAGATTGAGGATTGAGGATTGAGGATTGAGAATTGAGAACTGAGTGTGAGGACTGAGGGTTGAGGATTGAGGTTTGAGGAACGAGGATTGAGGATTGAGGATTGAGGACTGAGGATTGACGATTCAGTATTGAAGATTGAGGATTGATTACTGAGGATTGAGGATTGAGTATTGAGGATTGACGCTTGAGGATTGAGGATTGAGGATAGAGGATTGAAGATTGAGGATTGGGTATTGAGGATTGAAGAATGAGGATTGAGGATTGAGGATTGAGGATTGAGGATTGAAGACTGTGTATTGAGGATTGAAGATTGAGGGTTGAGGATTCAGGACTGAGGATTGCGGATTGAGGATTGAGGATTGCATATTGAGTATTGGGGATTGAAGATTGAGGATTGAGTATTGAGGATTGAGGATTGAGGATTGAAGATTGAGGATTGAGGTTTGAGGATTGAGGATTAAGGATTGAGGACTGAAGATTGAATATTGATGATTGAAGATTGAGGATTCAGTATTGATGGTTGTGGACTGAGGACGAGGACTGAGGGTTGAGTATCGCTGTTTGAGGTCTGAGGATTGAGGATTGAGGATTGAGAATTGAGGATTGAGGATAGAGGATTGAAGATTGAGGATTGGGTATTGAGGATTGAAGGATGAGGATTGAGGATTGAGGATTGAGGATTGAGGATTGAAGACTGAGTATTGAGGATTGAATATTGAGGGTTGAGGATTCAGGACTGAGGATTGCGGATTGAGGATTGAGGATTGCATATTGAGTATTGGGGATTGAAGATTGAGGATTGAGAATTGAGGATTGAGGATTGAGGATTGAAGATTGAGGATTGGGGATTGAGGATTGACGATTGAGGATTGAGTATTGAGGATTGAGAATTGAGGATTGATTATTGAAGATTCAGTATTGAGGATTGAAGATTGAGGATTGAGGATTGAGGATTGAAGATTGAGGATTGAGGATTGAGGATTGACGATTGAATATTGAGTATTGAGGATTGAAGATTGAGGATTGAGGATTGAGGGTTGAGGATTGAGGACGTGGACTGACGGTTGAGGATTGAGGTTTGAGGATTGAGGATTGAGGATTGAGGATTGAGGGTTGAGGATTGAGGACGTGGACTGACGTTTGAGGATTAAGGTTTGAGGATTGAGGATTGAGGATTGAGGATTGAGCATTGAGGATTGAAGATTGAGGAATGGGGATTGAGGATTGATGATAGAGGATTAAGGATTGAGGATTGGGGATTGAGGATCTAGGATTGGAGATTGATTATTGAGGATTGAAGATTGAGGATTGAGGATTGAGGATTGAGAATTGAGAATTGAGAATTGAGTGTGAGGACTGAGGGTTGAGGATTGAGGTTTGCGGAACGAGGATTGAGGATTGAGGATTGAGGACTGAGGATTGACGATTCAGTATTGAAGATAGAGGATTGATTACTGAGGATTGAGGATTGAGGATTGAGGATTGACGCTTGAGGATTGAGGATTGAGGATGGAGGATTGAAGAGAGAGGACTGAGTGTTGAGGATTGCGTGTTGAGGATTGATGTTTGAGGATTGAGATTTGATTATTGAATATTGTGGATTGAGTATTGAACCATGAGAATTCAGGATATTCTTTTGAGTATTGAGAATTGAGGATTGATGGTTGAGTATTGAGGATTGATGGTTGAGGGCTGTGCGTTGAATATTGTGGATTGAGGATTGAAGATTGAGGATTGAGGATTGAGGATTGAAGATTGAGTATTGATGATTGAAGATTGAGGATTGAGGATTGAGGGTTGAGGATTGAGAACGAGGACTGACGGTTGAGGATTGAGGTTTGAGGATTGAGGATTGAGGATTGAGGACTGAAGATTGAATATTGATGATTGAAGATTGAGGATTCAGTATTGATGGTTGTGGACTGAGGACGAGGACTGAGGGTTGAGTATTGCTGTTTGAGGTCTGAGGATTGAGGATTGAGGATTGAGAATTGAGGATTGAGGATAGAATATTGAAGATTGAGGATTGGGTATTGAGGATTGAAGAATGAGGATTGAGGACTGAGGATTGAGGATTGAGGATTGAAGACTGTGTATTGAGGATTGAGGATTGAAGGTTGAGGATTGAGGATTGAGGATTGAAGATTGAGGATTGAGGATTGAGGATTGAGGATTGAATATTGAGTATTGAGTATTGAACATTGAGAATTGAGTATTGAGGTTTGAGGATTGAGGACGTGGACTGACGGTTGAGGATTGAGGTTTGAGGATTGAGGATTGAGGATTGAGGACTGGGGATTGAGGATTGAGGATTGAGCATTGAGGATTGAAGATTGAGGACTGGGGATTGAGGATTGATGATAGAGGATTAAGGATTGAGGATTGGGGATTGAGGATCTAGGATTGGAGATTGATTATTGAGGATTGAAGATTGATGATTGAGGATTGAGGATTGAGAATTGAGAATTGAGTGTGAGGACTGTGGGTTGAGGACTGAGGTTCGAGGAACGAGGATTGAGGATTGAGGATTGAGGACTGAGGATTGACGATTCAGTACTGAAGATTGAGGATTGATGACTGAGGATTGAGGATTGAGGATTGAGGATTGAAGATTGAGTATTGAGGATTGAAGATTGAGGATTGAGGATTGAGGATTGAGGATTGAGTATTGAGGATTGAGGATTGAGGATTGAGGATTGAGGATTGAAGGCTCAGTATTGAGGATTGAAGATTGAGAATTGAGGATTGAGGATTGAACATTGAGGACTGAGTGTTGAGGGTTGAGTGATGAGAATTTATTTTGTGGATAGTGGTTTGAAGATTGCAGATCGAGCATTGAGTGTTGAAAACTGTGAATTGAGGATATTCTACTGAGGATTGAGGATTGACTACTGATTGTTGAGGACTGAGGGCTGAAGACTGAGGACTCACGATTGAGGATTCAGAATTGAGGTTTGTGGACTGAGGATTGAGGATTGAAGATTGAGGATAGAGGATTGAGTATTGAAGATTCAGGATTTGGGGACTGAGGATTGAAGATTGAGGATTGAGGATTGAGGATTGAGGATTGAGGATTGAGGATTGAGGATCGAAGATTGAGGACTGGGGATTGAGGATTGATGATAGAGGATTAAGGATTGAGGATTGGGTATTGAGGATTGAACATTGAGGATTCAGGATTGAGTATTGAGGATTGAGGACTGGGGACTGAGTGTTGAGTGTTGAATGATGAGAATTGATGTTTGTGGGTAGAGATTTGAAAATTGCTGATTGAGTATTGGGTATTGAAAACTGTGAATTGATGATATTCTATTGAAGATTGAGTATTGAGGATTGAAGATTGAGGATTGAGGTTTGAGGACTGAGGGCTGAGGATTGAGGATTGAGAATTGAGGATTGAGTATTGAGTATTGTAGATTGAGGATTGGGTATTGCGGATTGAAGAATGTGGATTGAGGATTGAGGATTGAGCATTGAAGATTGAGGATTGGGTTTTGCGGATTGAACATTGGGGATTGAGGATTGAGGATTGAGGATTGAGGATTGAGGATTGAGGACTGAAGATTGAATATTGATGATTGAAGATTGAGGATTGAGTATTGATGGTTGTGGATTGAGGACGAGGTCTGAGGGTTGAGTATTGCTGTTTGAGGTCTGAGGATTGAGGATTGAGGATTGAGAATTGAGGATTGAGGATTGAGGATTGAAGATTGTGGATTGGGTATTGACGATTGAAGAATGAGGATTGAGGATTGAGGACTGAGGATTGAGGATTGAGGATTGAGGATTGAGGATGAGGGCTGAGGGTTGAGGATTGAGGTTTGACGACTGAGGGCTGAGGATTGAGGATTGAGAATTGAGGATTGAGTATTGAGTATTGTAGATTGAGGATTGGGTATTGCGGATTGAAGAATGTGGATTGAGGATTGAGGATTGAGGGTTGAGTATTGAAGATTGAGGATTGAGGATTGAGGATTGAGGATTGAATATTTAGTATTGAGGATTGAAGATTGAGGATTGAGGATTGAGGGTTGAGGATTGAGGACGTGGACTGACGGTTGAGGATTGAGGTTTGAGGATTGAGGATTGAGGATTGAGGACTGAGGATTGAGGATTGAGGATTGAGCATTGAGGATTGAAGATTGAGGAATGGGGATTGAGGATTGATAATAGAGGATTAAGGATTGAGGATTGGGGATTGAGGATCTAGGATTGGAGATTGATTATTGAGGATTGAAGATTGAGGATTGAGGATTGAGGATTGAGAATTGAGAATTGAGTGTGAGGACTGAGGGTTGAGGATTGAGGTTTGAGGAACGAGGATTGAGGATTGAGGATTGAGGACTGAGGATTGACGATTCAGTATTGAAGATTGAGGATTGATTACTGAGGATTGAGGATTGAGGATTGAGGATTGACGCTTGAGGATTGAGGATTGAGGATGGAGGATTGAAGAGAGAGGACTGAGTGTTGAGGATTGCGTGTTGAGGATTGATGTTTGAGGATTGAAATTTGATTATTGAATATTGTGGATTGAGTATTGAACCATGAGAATTCAGGATATTCTTTTGAGTATTGAGAATTGAGGATTGATGGTTGAGTATTGAGGATTGATGGTTGATGGTTGTGCGTTGAATATTGTGGATTGAGGATTGAAGATTGAGGATTGAGGATTGAGGATTGAAGATTGAGTATTGATGATTGAAGATTGAGGATTGGGGATTGAGGGTTGAGGTTTGAGAACGAGGACTGACGGTTGAGGATTGAGGTTTGAGGATTGAGAATTGAGGATTGAGTATTGAGTATTGTAGATTGAGGATTGGGTATTGCGGATTGAAGAATGTGGATTGATGATTGAGGATTGAGGATTGAGGATTGAGGATTGAGGATTGAAGATTGAGGATTGAGGATTGAGGATTGAGGATTGAATATTGAGTATTGAGGATTGAAGGTTGAGGATTGAGGATTGAGGGTTGAGGATTGAGGACGTGGACTGACGGTTGAGGATTGAGGTTTGAGGATTGAGGATTGAGGATTGAGGACTGAGGATTGAGGATTGAGGATTGAGCAATGAGGATTGAAGATTGAGGAATGGGGATTGAGGATTGATGATAGAGGATTAAGCATTGAGGATTGGGGATTGAGGATCTAGAATTGGAGATTGATTATTGAGGATTGAAGATTGAGGATTGAGGATTGAGCATTGACAATTGAGAATTGAGTGTCAGGGCTGAGGGTTGAGGATTGACGCTTGAGGATTGAGGATTGAGGATGGAGGATTGAAGAGAGAGGACTGAGTGTTGAGGATTGCGTGTTGAGGATTGATGTTTGAGGATTGAGATTTGATTATTGAATATTGTGGATTGAGTATTGAACCATGAGAATTCAGGATATCCTTTTGAGTATTGAGAATTGAGGATTGATGGTTGAGTATTGAGGATTGATGGTTGAGGGTTGTGCGTTGAATATTGTGGATTGAGGATTGAAGATTGAGGATTGAGTATTGAGGATTGAAGATTGAGTATTGATGATTGAAGATTGAGGATTGAGGATTGAGGGTTGAGGTTTGAGAACGAGGACTGACGGTTGAGGATTGAGGTTTGAGGATTGAGGATTAAGGATTGAGGACTGAAGATTGAATATTGATGATTGAAGATTGAGGATTCAGTATTGATGGTTGTGGACTGAGGACGAGGACTGAGGGTTGAGTATCGCTGTTTGAGGTCTGAGGATTGAGGATTGAGGATTGAGAATTGAGGATTGAGGATAGAGGATTGAAGATTGAGGATTGGGTATTGAGGATTGAAGGATGAGGATTGAGGATTGAGGATTGAGGATTGAGGATTGAAGACTGAGTATTGAGGATTGAATATTGAGGGTTGAGGATTCAGGACTGAGGATTGCGGATTGAGGATTGAGGATTGCATATTGAGTATTGGGGATTGAAGATTGAGGATTGAGAATTGAGGATTGAGGATTGAGGATTGAAGATTGAGGATTGGGGATTGAGGATTGACGATTGAGGATTGAGTATTGAGGATTGAGAATTGAGGATTGATTATTGAAGATTCAGTATTGAGGATTGAAGATTGAGGATTGAGGATTGAGGATTGAAGATTGAAGATTGAGGATTGAGGATTGACGATTGAATATTGAGTATTGAGGATTGAAGATTGAGGATTGAGTATTGAGGGTTGAGGATTGAGGACGTGGACTGACGGTTGAGGATTGAGGTTTGAGGATTGAGGATTGAGGATTGAGGATTGAGGGTTGAGGATTGAGGACGTGGACTGACGGTTGAGGATTGAGGTTTGAGGATTGAGGATTGAGGATTGAGGACTGAGGATTGAGGATTGAGGATTGAGCATTGAGGATTGAAGATTGAGGAATGGGGATTGAGGATTGATGATAGAGGATTAAGGATTGAGGATTGGGGATTGAGGATCTAGGATTGGAGATTGATTATTGAGGACTGAAGATTGAGGATTGAGGATTGAGGATTGAGAATTGAGAATTGAGTGTGAGGACTGAGGGTTGAGGATTGAGGTTTGAGGAACGAGGATTGAGGATTGAGGATTGAGGACTGAGGATTGACGATTCAGTATTGAAGATTGAGGATTGATTACTGAGGATTGAGGATTGAGTATTGAGGATTGACGCTTGAGGATTGAGGATTGAGGATAGAGGATTGAAGATTGAGGATTGGGTATTGAGGATTGAAGAATGAGGATTGAGGATTGAGGATTGAGGATTGAGGATTGAAGACTGTGTATTGAGGATTGAAGATTGAGGGTTGAGGATTCAGGACTGAGGATTGCGGATTGAGGATTGAGGATTGCATATTGAGTATTGGGGATTGAAGATTGAGGATTGAGTATTGAGGATTGAGGATTGAGGATTGAAGATTGAGGATTGAGGTTTGAGGATTGAGGATTAAGGATTGAGGACTGAAGATTGAATATTGATGATTCAAGATTGAGGATTCAGTATTGATGGTTGTGGACTGAGGACGAGGACTGAGGGTTGAGTATCGCTGTTTGAGGTCTGAGGATTGAGGATTGAGGATTGAGAATTGAGGATTGAGGATAGAGGATTGAAGATTGAGGATTGGGTATTGAGGATTGAAGGATGAGGATTGAGGATTGAGGATTGAGGATTGAGGATTGAAGACTGAGTATTGAGGATTGAATATTGAGGGTTGAGGATTCAGGACTGAGGATTGCGGATTGAGGATTGAGGATTGCATATTGAGTATTGGGGATTGAAGATTGAGGATTGAGAATTGAGGATTGAGGATTGAGGATTGAAGATTGAGGATTGGGGATTGAGGATTGACGATTGAGGATTGAGTATTGAGGATTGAGAATTGAGGATTGATTATTAAAGATTCAGTATTGAGGATTGAAGATTGAGGATTGAGGATTGAGGATTGAAGATTGAGGATTGAGGATTGAGGATTGACGATTGAATATTGAGTATTGAGGATTGAAGATTGAGGATTGAGGATTGAGGGTTGAGGATTGAGGACGTGGACTGACGGTTGAGGATTGAGGTTTGAGGATTGAGGATTGAGGATTGAGGATTGAGGGTTGAGGATTGAGGACGTGGACTGACGTTTGAGGATTGAGGTTTGAGGATTGAGGATTGAGGATTGAGGATTGAGCATTGAGGATTGAAGATTGAGGAATGGGGATTGAGGATTGATGATAGAGGATTAAGGATTGAGGATTGGGGATTGAGGATCTAGGATTGGAGATTGATTATTGAGGATTGAAGATTGAGGATTGAGGATTGAGGATTGAGAATTGAGAATTGAGAATTGAGTGTGAGGGCTGAGGGTTGAGGATTGAGGTTTGCGGAACGAGGATTGAGGATTGAGGATTGAGGACTGAGGATTGACGATTCAGTATTGAAGATAGAGGATTGATTACTGAGGATTGAGGATTGAGGATTGAGGATTGACGCTTGAGGATTGAGGATTGAGGATGGAGGATTGAAGAGAGAGGACTGAGTGTTGAGGATTGCGTGTTGAGGATTGATGTTTGAGGATTGAGATTTGATTATTGAATATTGTGGATTGAGTATTGAACCATGAGAATTCAGGATATTCTTTTGAGTATTGAGAATTGAGGATTGATGGTTGAGTATTGAGGATTGATGGTTGAGGGCTGTGCGTTGAATATTGTGGATTGAGGATTGAAGATTGAGGATTGAGGATTGAGGATTGAAGATTGAGTATTGATGATTGAAGATTGAGGATTGAGGATTGAGGGTTGAGGATTGAGAACGAGGACTGACGGTTGAGGATTGAGGTTTGAGGATTGAGGATTGAGGATTGAGGACTGAAGATTGAATATTGATGATTGAAGATTGAGGATTCAGTATTGATGGTTGTGGACTGAGGACGAGGACTGAGGGTTGAGTATTGCTGTTTGGGGTCTGAGGATTGAGGATTGAGGATTGAGAATTGAGGATTGAGGATTGAGGATTGAAGATTGAGGATTGGGTATTGAGGATTGAAGAATGAGGATTGAGGACTGAGGACTGAGGATTGAGGATTGAGGATTGAGGATTGAGGATGAGGGCTGAGGGTTGAGGATTGAGGTTTGACGACTGAGGGCTGAGGATTGAGGATTGAGAATTGAGGATTGAGTATTGAGTATTGTAGATTGAGGATTGGGTATTGCGGATTGAAGAATGTGGATTGAGGATTGAGGATTGAGGGTTGAGTATTGAAGATTGAGGATTGAGGATTGAGGATTGAGGATTGAATATTTAGTATTGAGGATTGAAGATTGAGGATTGAGGATTGAGGGTTGAGGATTGAGGACGTGGACTGACGGTTGAGGATTGAGGTTTGAGGATTGAGGATTGAGGATTGAGGACTGAGGATTGAGGATTGAGGATTGAGCATTGAGGATTGAAGATTGAGGAATGGGGATTGAGAATTGATAATAGAGGATTAAGGATTGAGGATTGGGGATTGAGGATCTAGGATTGGAGATTGATTATTGAGGATTGAAGATTGAGGATTGAGGATTGAGGATTGAGAATTGAGAATTGAGTGTGAGGACTGAGGGTTGAGGATTGAGGTTTGAGGAACGAGGATTGAGGATTGAGGATTGAGGACTGAGGATTGACGATTCAGTATTGAAGATTGAGGATTGATTACTGAGGATTGAGGATTGAGGATTGAGGATTGACGCTTGAGGATTGAGGATTGAGGATGGAGGATTGAAGAGGGAGGACTGAGTGTTGAGGATTGCGTGTTGAGGATTGATGTTTGAGGATTGAGATTTGATTATTGAATATTGTGGATTGAGTATTGAACCATGAGAATTCAGGATATTCTTTTGAGTATTGAGAATTGAGGATTGATGGTTGAGTATTGAGGATTGATGGTTGATGGTTGTGCGTTGAATATTGTGGATTGAGGATTGAAGATTGAGGATTGAGGATTGAGGATTGAAGATTGAGTATTGATGATTGAAGATTGAGGATTGGGGATTGAGGGTTGAGGTTTGAGAACGAGGACTGACGGTTGAGGATTGAGGTTTGAGGATTGAGAATTGAGGATTGAGTATTGAGTATTGTAGATTGAGGATTGGGTATTGCGGATTGAAGAATGTGGATTGAGGATTGAGGATTGAGGATTGAGGATTGAGGATTGAAAATTGAGGATTGAGGATTGAGGATTGAGGATTGAATATTGAGTATTGAGGATTGAAGATTGAGGATTGAGGATTGAGGGTTGAGGATTGAGGACGTGGACTGACGGTTGAGGATTGAGGTTTGAGGATTGAGGATAGAGGATTGAGGACTGAGGATTGAGGATTGAGTATTGAGCAATGAGGATTGAAGATTGAGGAATGGGGATTGAGAATTGATGATAGAGGATTGAGGATTGAGGATTGAAGATTGAGGATTGGTGATTGAGGATTGACGATTGAGGATTGAGTATTGTGGATTGAGAATTGAGGATTGATTATTGAAGAGTGAGTATTGAGGATTGAAGATTGAGGATTGAGGATTGAGGATTGAAGATTGAGGATTGAGGATTGAGGATTGAGGATTGAATATTGAGTATTGAGGATTGAAGATTGAGGATTGAGGATTGAGGTTTGAGGACTGAGGACGTGGACTGACGGTTGAGGATTGAGGTTTGAGGATTGAGTATTGAGGATTGAGGACTGAGGATTGAGGATTGAGGATTGAGCATTGAGGATCGAAGATTGAGGACTGGGGATTGAGGATTGATGATAGAGGATTAAGGATTGAGGATTGGGTATTGAGGATTGAACATTGAGGATTGAGGATTGAGTATTGAGGATTGAGGACTGGGGACTGAGTGTTGAGTGTTGAATGATGAGAATTGATGTTTGTGGGTAGAGATTTGAAAATTGCTGATTGAGTATTGGGTATTGAAAACTGTGAATTGATGATATTCTATTGAAGATTGAGTATTGAGGATTGAAGATTGAGGATTGAGGTTTGAGGACTGAGGGCTGAGGATTGAGGATTGAGAATTGAGGATTGAGTATTGAGTATTGTAGATTGAGGATTGGGTATTGCGGATTGAAGAATGTGGATTGAGGATTGAGGATTGAGCATTGAAGATTGAGGATTGGGTTTTGCGGATTGAACATTGGGGATTGAGGATTGAGGATTGAGGATTGAGGATTGAGGATTAAGGACTGAAGATTGAATATTGATGATTGAAGATTGAGGATTGAGTATTGATGGTTGTGGATTGAGGACGAGGTCTGAGGGTTGAGTATTGCTGTTTGAGGTCTGAGGATTGAGGATTGAGGATTGAGAATTGAGGATTGAGGATTGAGGATTGAAGATTGTGGATTGGGTATTGACGATTGAAGAATGAGGATTGAGGATTGAGGACTGAGGATTGAGGATTGAGGATTGAGGATTGAGGATGAGGGCTGAGGGTTGAGGATTGAGGTTTGACGACTGAGGGCTGAGGATTGAGGATTGAGAATTGAGGATTGAGTATTGAGTATTGTAGATTGAGGATTGGGTATTGCGGATTGAAGAATGTGGATTGAGGATTGAGGATTGAGGGTTGAGTATTGAAGATTGAGGATTGAGGATTGAGGATTGAGGATTGAATATTTAGTATTGAGGATTGAAGATTGAGGATTGAGGATTGAAGGTTGAGGATTGAGGACGTGGACTGACGGTTGAGGATTGAGGTTTGAGGATTGAGGATTGAGGATTGAGGACTGAGGATTGAGGATTGAGGATTGAGCATTGAGGATTGAAGATTGAGGAATGGGGATTGAGGATTGATAATAGAGGATTAAGGATTGAGGATTGGGGATTGAGGATCTAGGATTGGGGATTGATTATTGAGGATTGAAGATTGAGGATTGAGGATTGAGGATTGAGAATTGAGAATTGAGTGTGAGGACTGAGGGTTGAGGATTGAGGTTTGAGGAACGAGGATTGAGGATTGAGGATTGAGGACTGAGGATTGACGATTCAGTATTGAAGATTGAGGATTGATTACTGAGGATTGAGGATTGAGGATTGAGGATTGACGCTTGAGGATTGAGGATTGAGGATGGAGGATTGAAGAGAGAGGACTGAGTGTTGAGGATTGCGTGTTGAGGATTGATGTTTGAGGATTGAGATTTGATTATTGAATATTGTGGATTGAGTATTGAACCATGAGAATTCAGGATATTCTTTTGAGTATTGAGAATTGAGGATTGATGGTTGAGTATTGAGGATTGATGGTTGATGGTTGTGCGTTGAATATTGTGGATTGAGGATTGAAGATTGAGGATTGAGGATTGAGGATTGAAGATTGAGTATTGATGATTGAAGATTGAGGATTGGGGATTGAGGGTTGAGGTTTGAGAACGAGGACTGACGGTTGAGGATTGAGGCTTGAGGATTGAGAATTGAGGATTGAGTATTGAGTATTGTAGATTGAGGATTGGGTATTGCGGATTGAAGAATGTGGATTGATGATTGAGGATTGAGGATCTAGAATTGGAGATTGATTATTGAGGATTGAAGATTGAGGATTGAGGATTGAGCATTGACAATTGAGAATTGAGTGTCAGGGCTGAGGGTTGAGGATTGACGCTTGAGGATTGAGGATTGAGGATGGAGGATTGAAGAGAGAGGACTGAGTGTTGAGGATTGCGTGTTGAGGATTGATGTTTGAGGATTGAGATTTGATTATTGAATATTGTGGATTGAGTATTGAACCATGAGAATTCAGGATATTCTTTTGAGTATTGAGAATTGAGGATTGATGGTTGAGTATTGAGGATTGATGGTTGAGGGTTGTGCGTTGAATATTGTGGATTGAGGATTGAAGATTGAGGATTGAGTATTGAGGATTGAAGATTGAGTATTGATGATTGAAGATTGAGGATTGAGGATTGAGGGTTGAGGTTTGAGAACGAGGACTGACGGTTGAGGATTGAGGTTTGAGGATTGAGGATTAAGGATTGAGGACTGAAGATTGAATATTGATGATTGAAGATTGAGGATTCAGTATTGATGGTTGTGGACTGAGGACGAGGACTGAGGGTTGAGTATCGCTGTTTGAGGTCTGAGGATTGAGGATTGAGGATTGAGAATTGAGGATTGAGGATAGAGGATTGAAGATTGAGGATTGGGTATTGAGGATTGAAGGATGAGGATTGAGGATTGAGGATTGAGGATTGAGGATTGAAGACTGAGTATTGAGGATTGAATATTGAGGGTTGAGGATTCAGGACTGAGGATTGCGGATTGAGGATTGAGGATTGCATATTGAGTATTGGGGATTGAAGATTGAGGATTGAGAATTGAGGATTGAGGATTGAGGATTGAAGATTGAGGATTGGGGATTGAGGATTGACGATTGAGGATTGAGTATTGAGGATTGAGAATTGAGGATTGATTATTGAAGATTCAGTATTGAGGATTGAAGATTGAGGATTGAGGATTGAGGGTTGAAGATTGAGGATTGAGGATTGAGGATTGACGATTGAATATTGAGTATTGAGGATTGAAGATTGAGGATTGAGGATTGAGGGTTGAGGATTGAGGACGTGGACTGACGGTTGAGGATTGAGGTTTGAGGATTGAGGATTGAGGATTGAGGATTGAGGGTTGAGGATTGAGGACGTGGACTGACGGTTGAGGATTGAGGTTTGAGGATTGAGGATTGAGGATTGAGGACTGAGGATTGAGGATTGAGGATTGAGCATTGAGGATTGAAGATTGAGGAATGGGGATTGAGGATTGATGATAGAGGATTAAGGATTGAGGATTGGGGATTGAGGATCTAGGATTGGAGATTGATTATTGAGGGTTGAAGATTGAGGATTGAGGATTGAGGATTGAGAATTGAGAATTGAGTGTGAGGACTGAGGGTTGAGGATTGAGGTTTGAGGAACGAGGATTGAGGATTGAGGATTGAGGACTGAGGATTGACGATTCAGTATTGAAGATTGAGGATTGATTACTGAGGATTGAGGATTGAGTATTGAGGATTGACGCTTGAGGATTGAGGATTGAGGATGGAGGATTGAAGAGAGAGGACTGAGTGTTGAGGATTGCATGTTGAGAATTGATGTTTGAGGATTGAGATTTGATTATTGAATATTGTGGATTGTGTATTGAACCATGAGAATTCAGGATATTCTTTTGAGTATTGAGAATTGAGGATTGATCGTTGAGTATTGAGGATTGATGGTTGAGGGTTGTGCGTTGAATATTGTGGATTGAGGATTGAAGATTGAGGATGGAGGATTGAGGATTGAAGATTGAGTATTGATGATTGAAGATTGAGGATTGAGGATTGAGGGTTGAGGTTTGAGAACGAGTACTGACGGTTGCGGATTTAGGTTTGAGGATTGAGGATTGAGGATTGAGGACTGAAGATTGAATATTCATGATTGAAGATTGAGGATTCAGTATTGATGGTTGTGGATTGAGGACGAGGACTGAGGGTTGAGTATTGCTGTTTGAGGTCTGAGGATTGAGGATTGAGGATTGAGAATTGAGGATTGAGGATAGAGGATTGAAGATTGAGGATTGGGTATTGAGGATTGAAGAATGAGGATTGAGGATTGAGGATTGAGGATTGAGGATTGAAGACTGTGTATTGAGGATTGAAGATTGAGGGTTGAGGATTCAGGACTGAGGATTGCGGATTGAGGATTGAGGATTGCATATTGAGTATTGGGGATTGAAGATTGAGGATTGAGTATTGAGGATTGTGGATTGAGGATTGAAGATTGAGGATTGAGGTTTGAGGATTGAGGATTAAGGATTGAGGACTGAAGATTGAATATTGATGATTGAAGATTGAGGATTCAGTATTGATGGTTGTGGACTGAGGACGAGGACTGAGGGTTGAGTATCGCTGTTTGAGGTCTGAGGATTGAGGATTGAGGATTGAGAATTGAGGATTGAGGATAGAGGATTGAAGATTGAGGATTGGGTATTGAGGATTGAAGGATGAGGATTGAGGATTGAGGATTGAGGATTGAGGATTGAAGACTGAGTATTGAGGATTGAATATTGAGGGTTGAGGATTCAGGACTGAGGATTGCGGATTGAGGATTGAGGATTGCATATTGAGTATTGGGGATTGAAGATTGAGGATTGAGAATTGAGGATTGAGGATTGAGGATTGAAGATTGAGGATTGGGGATTGAGGATTGACGATTGAGGATTGAGTATTGAGGATTGAGAATTGAGGATTGATTATTGAAGATTCAGTATTGAGGATTGAAGATTGAGGATTGAGGATTGAGGATTGAAGATTGAGGATTGAGGATTGAGGATTGACGATTGAATATTGAGTATTGAGGATTGAAGATTGAGGATTGAGGATTGAGGGTTGAGGATTGAGGACGTGGACTGACGGTTGAGGATTGAGGTTTGAGGATTGAGGATTGAGGATTGAGGATTGAGGGTTGAGGATTGAGGACGTGGACTGACGGTTGAGGATTGAGGTTTGAGGATTGAGGATTGAGGATTGAGGACTGAGGATTGAGGATTGAGGATTGAGCATTGAGGATTGAAGATTGAGGAATGGGGATTGAGGATTGATGATAGAGGATTAAGGATTGAGGATTGGGGATTGAGGATCTAGGATTGGAGATTGATTATTGAGGACTGAAGATTGAGGATTGAGGATTGAGGATTGAGAATTGAGAATTGAGTGTGAGGACTGAGGGTTGAGGATTGAGGTTTGAGGAACGAGGATTGAGGATTGAGGATTGAGGACTGAGGATTGACGATTCAGTATTGAAGATTGAGGATTGATTACTGAGGATTGAGGATTGAGTATTGAGGATTGACGCTTGAGGATTGAGGATTGAGGATGGAGGATTGAAGAGAGAGGACTGAGTGTTGAGGATTGCATGTTGAGAATTGATGTTTGAGGATTGAGATTTGATTATTGAATATTGTGGATTGAGTATTGAACCATGAGAATTCAGGATATTCTTTTGAGTATTTAGAATTGAGGATTGATCGTTGAGTATTGAGGATTGATGGTTGAGGGTTGTGCGTTGAATATTGTGGATTGAGGATTGAAGATTGAGGATGGAGGATTGAGGATTGAAGATTGAGTATTGATGATTGAAGATTGAGGATTGAGGATTGAGGGTTGAGGTTTGAGAACGAGTACTGACGGTTGCGGATTTAGGTTTGAGGATTGAGGATTGAGGATTGAGGACTGAAGATTGAATATTCATGATTGAAGATTGAGGATTCAGTATTGATGGTTGTGGATTGAGGACGAGGACTGAGGGTTGAGTATTGCTGTTTGAGGTCTGAGGATTGAGGATTGAGGATTGAGAATTGAGGATTGAGGATAGAGGATTGAAGATTGAGGATTGGGTATTGAGGATTGAAGAATGAGGATTGAGGATTGAGGATTGAGGATTGAGGATTGAAGACTGTGTATTGAGGATTGAAGATTGAGGGTTGAGGATTCAGGACTGAGGATTGCGGATTGAGGATTGAGGATTGCATATTGAGTATTGGGGATTGAAGATTGAGGATTGAGTATTGAGGATTGAGGATTGAGGATTGAAGATTGAGGATTGGGGATTGAGGATTGACGATTGAGGATTGAGTATTGAGGATTGAGAATTGAGGATTGATTATTGAAGATTGAGTATTGAGGATTGAAGGTTGAGGATTGTGGATTAAGGATTGAAGATTGAGGATTGAGGATTGAGGATTGAGGATTGAATATTGAGTATTGAGAATTGAAGATTGAGGATTGAGGATTGAGGTTTGAGGATTGAGGAC
Source organism: Calliopsis andreniformis (assembly GCF_051401765.1). Classification (NCBI taxonomy): domain Eukaryota; kingdom Metazoa; phylum Arthropoda; class Insecta; order Hymenoptera; family Andrenidae; genus Calliopsis; species Calliopsis andreniformis. The sequence continues at coordinate 557,900 of NW_027480451.1, read as the reverse complement.
GTGGACTGACGGTTGAGGATTGAGGTTTGAGGATTGAGGATTGAGGGCTGAGGACTGAGGATTGAGGGTTGAGAATTGAGGATTGAGGATTGAGGATTGAAGATTGAGGATTGGGTATTGAGGATTGAAGAATGAGGATTGAGGATTGAGGATTGAGGATTGAGGATTAAGGATTGACGATTGAAGATTGAGTATTTAGGATTGGAGATTGACGATTGAGGATTGAGGACCGAGGATTGAGGATTGAGGATTGAAGATTGAGTATTGAGGATTGAAGATTGAGGATTGAGGATTGAGGATTGAGGATTGAGGATTGAGGATTGAGGATTGAAGATTGAGGATTGGGGACTGAGTGTTGAGGGTTGAGTGATGGGAATTGATGTTTGTGGATAGAGATTTGAAGATTGCAGGTTGAGTATTGAGCATTGAAACCTGTGAATTGAGGATATTCTATTGAGGATTGAGGATTGACAGCTGATTGTTGAGGACTGAGGGCTGAAGATTCAGGATTCAGGATTGAGGATTCAGGATTGAGGTTTCAGGACTGAGGATTGAGGATTGAGGATTGAGGATTGAGGATTGAAGATTGAGGATTGGGGCCTGAGTGCTGAGGGCTGAGTGATGAGAATTGATGTTTGTGGATAGGGATTTGATGATTGCAGGTTGAGTATTGAGTATTGAAACCTGTGAAATGGGGATATTCTATTGTGGATTGAGGATTGACAACTGATTGTTGAGGACTGAGGGCTGAAGATTGAGGATTCAGGATTGAGGATTCAGGATTGAGGTTTGAGGACTGAGGATTGAGGATTGAGGATTGACGCTTGAGAATTGAGGATTGAAGATTGAGTATTCAGGATTGGAGATTGACGATTGAGGATTGAGGACCGAGGATTGAGGATTGAAGATTGAGTATTGAGGATTGAAGACTGAGGATTGAAGATTGAGGATTGAGGATTGAGGATTGAGGATTGAGGATTGTAGATTGAGGATTGGGGACTGAGTGTTGAAGGTTGAGTGATGAGAATTGATGTTTGTGGATAGAGATTTGAAGATTGCAGGTTGAGTATTGAGCATTGAAACCTGTGAATTGAGGATATTCTATTGAGGATTGAGGATTGACAACTGATTGTTGAGGACTGAGGGCTGAAGATTCAGGATTCAGGATTGAGGATTCAGGATTGAGCTTTCAGGACTGAGGATTGAGGATTGAGGTTTGAGGACTGAGGATTCAGGATTGAGGATTGACGATTGAGGTTTGGGAATTGAGGATTGAGGATTGAGGATTGAAGATTGAGGATTGGTGATTGAGAATTGACGATTAAGGATTGAGTATTGAGGATTGAGAATTGAGGACTGATTATTGAAGAATGAGTATTGAGGATTGAACATTGAGGATTGAGGATTGAGGATTGAAGATTGAGGATTGAGGATTGAGGATTGAGGATTGAATATTGAGTATTGAGGATTGAAGATTGAGGATTGAGGATTGAGGTTTGAGGATTAAGGACGTGGACTGTCGGTTGAGGATTGAGGTTTGAGGATTGAGGATTGAGGATTGAGGACTGAGGATTGAGGATTGAGGATTGAGCATTGAGGATTGAAGATTGAGGACTGGGGATTGAGGATTGATGATAGAGGATTAAGGATTGAGGATTGGGTATTGAGGATTGAACATTGAGGATTGAGGATTGAGGATTGAGGATTGAGGATTGAGGATTGAGGACTGAAGATTGAATATTGATGAATGAAGATTGAGGATTGAGTATTGATGGTTGTGGATTGAGGACGAGGTCTGAGGGTTGAGTATTGCTGTCTGAGCTCTGAGGATTGAGGATTGAGGATTGAGAATTGAGGATTGAGGATTGAGGATTGAAGATTGTGGATTGGGTATTGACGATTGAAGAATGAGGATTGAGGATTGAGGACTGAGGATTGAGGATTGAGAATTGAGGATTGAGGATGAGGGCTGAGGGTTGAGGATTGAGGTTTGAGGACTGAGGGCTGAGGATTGAGGATTGAGAATTGAGGATTGAGTATTGAGTATTGTAGATTGAGGATTGGGTATTGCGGATTGAAGAATGTGGATTGAGGATTGAGGATTGAGGATTGAGGATTGAAGATTGAGGATTGAGGATGGAGGATTGAGAATTGAGGATTGAGGATGAGGGCTGAGGGTTGAGGATTGAGGTTTGAGGACTGAGGGCTGAGGATTGAGGATTGATGATAGAGGATTAAGGATTGAGGATTGGGTATTGAGGATTGAGGATTGAGGATTGAGGATTGAGGATTGAGGATTGAGGATTGAGGATTGAGAATTGAGAATTGAGTGTGAGGACTGAGGGTTGAGGATTGAGGTTTGAGGAACGAGGATTGAGGATTGAGGATTGAGGACTGAGGATTGACGATTCAGTATTGAAGATTGAGGATTGATTACTGAGGATTGAGGATTGAGGATTGAGGATTGAGGATTGAGGATTGAGGATTGAGGATTGAGGATTGAGGATTGAGGATTGAAGATTGAGTATTGATGATTGAAGGTTGAGGATTGAGGATTCATGTTTGAGGATTGAGGACGAGGACTGACGGTTGAGGATTGAGGTTTGAGGATTGAGGACTCAGGATTGAGGACTGAGGATTGAGGATTGAGGGTTGTGGATTGAGGACGAGGACTGAGGGTTGAGTATTGATGTTTGAGGTCTGAGGATTTAGGATTGAGGATTCAGAATTGAGGATTGAGGATTGAGGGTTGAGGATTGAGGATTGAGGATTGACGATTGAGGATTGAGGAATGAGAATCGAGGATTGAGGATTGAGGATTGAAGATTGAGGACTGGGCATTGAGGATTGAAGAATGAGGATTTAGGATTGAGGATTGAGGATTGAGGATTGCAGATTGAGTATTGAGGATTGAAGATTGAGGACTGAGGATTGAGGATTGAGGATTGAGGATTGAAGATTGAGGATTGGGGACTGAGGATTGAGGATTGAAGATTGAGTATTGAGGATTGAGGGTCGAGGTTTGAGGACGAGGACTGACGGTTGAGGCATGAGGTTTGAGGATTGAGGTTTGAGGATTGAGGACTGAGGATTGAGGATTGAGGATTGAGCATTGAGGATTGAAGATTGAGGATTGAGGATTGAGGATTGAGGATTGAGGATTGAGGATTGAGGATGAGGGCTGAGGGTTGAGGATTGAGGTTTGAGGACTGAGGACTGAGGATTGAGGATTGAGAATTGAGGATTGAGGAATGAGGATTGAAGATTGAGGATTTGGTATTGAGCATTGAAGAATGAGGATTGAGGATTGAGGATTGAGGATTGAGGAATGAGGACTGAGGATTGAAGATTGAGTATTCAGGATTGGAGATTGACGATTGAGGATCGAGGACCGAGGATTGAGGATTGAGGATTGAAGAATGAGTATTGAGGATTGAAGATTGACGATTGAGGATTGAGAATTGAGGATTGATGATTGAGGATTGGGGACTGAGTGTTGAGGGTTGAGTGATGAGAATTGATGACTGTGGATAGAGATTTGAAGATTGCAGGGTGAGTATTGAGTATTGAAACCTGTGAATTGAGGATATTCTATTGAGGATTGAGGATTGACAACTGATTGTTGAGGACTGAGGGCTGAAGACTGAGGATTCAGGTTTGAGGATTCAGGATTGAGGTTTGAGGACTGAGGATTGAGGATTGAGGATTGAGGATTGACGATTGAGGATTGAGGATTGAAGCTTGAGGATTGGGTATAGAGGATTGAACATTGAGGATCGTGGATTGAGTATTGATGATTGAGGATTGAGGATTGAAGGTTGAGTATTGATGATTGAAGATTGAGGATTGAGGATTGAGGGTTGAGGTTTGAGAACGAGGACTGACGGTTGAGGATTGAGGTTTGAGGATTGAGGATTGAGGATTGAGGACTGAAGACTGAATATTGATGATTGAAGATTGAGGATTCAGTATTGATGGTTGTGGACTGAGGACGAGGACTGAGGGTTGAGTATTGCTGTTTGAGGTCTGAGGATTGAGGATTGAGGATTGAGAATTGAGGATTGAGGATAGAGGATTGAAGATTGAGGTTTGGGTATTGAGGATTGAAGAGTGAGGATTGAGGATTGAGGATTGAGGATTGAGGATTGAAGACTGAGTATTGAGGATTGAAGGTTGAGGGTTGAGGATTCAGGACTGAGGATTGCGGATTGAGGATTGAGGATCGCACATTGAGTATTGGGGATTGAAGATTGAGGATTGAGAATTGAGGATTGAGGATTGAGGATTGCGGACTGAGGATTGAGGATTGTAGATTGAGTATTGAGGATTGAAGATTGAGGATTGAGGATTGAGTGTTGAGGGCTGAGTGATGAGAATTGATGTTTGTGGATAGGGATTTGATGATTGCAGGTTGAGTATTGAGTATTGAAACCTGTGAAATGAGGATATTCTATTGTGGATTGAGGATTGACAACTGATTCTTGAGGACTGAGGGTTGAGGATTGAGGACGTGGACTGACGGTTGAGGATTGAGGTTTGAGGATTGAGGATTGATTATTGAGGACTGAGGATTGAGGATTGAGGATTGAGCATTGAGGATTGAAGATTGAGGAATGGGGATTGAGGATTGATGATAGAGGATTAAGGATTGAGGATTGGGGATTGAGGATCTGGGATTGGAAATTGATTATTGAGGATTGAAGATTGAGGATTGAGGATTGAGGATTGAGGATTGAGAATTGAGAATTGAGTGTGAGGACTGAGGGTTGAGGATTGAGGTTTGAGGAACGAGGATTGAGGATTGAGGATTGAGGACTGAGGATTGACGATTCAGTATTGAAGATTGAGGATTGATCACTGAGGATTGAGGATTGAGGATTGAGGATGACGCTTGAGGATTGAGGATTGAGGATGGAGGATTGAAGAGAGAGGACTGAGTGTTGAGTATTGCGTGTTGAGGATTGATGTTTGAGGATTGAGATTTGATTATTGAATATTGTGGATTGAGTATTGAACCATGAGAATTCAGGATATTCTTTTGAGTATTGAGAATTGAGGATTGATGGTTGAGTATTGAGGATTGATGGTTGAGGGTTGTGCGTTGAACATTGTGGATTGAGGATTGAAGATTGAGGATTGAGAATTGAGGATTGAAGATTGAGTATTGATGATTGAAGATTGAGGATTGAGGATTGAGGGTTGAGGTTTGAGAACGAGGACTGACGGTTGAGGATTGAGGTTTGAGGATTGAGGATTGAGGATTGAGGACTGAAGACTGAGGACTCAGGATTGAGGATTCAGAATTGAGGTTTGTGGACTGAGGATTGAGGATTGAAGATTGAGGATAGAGGATTGAGTATTGAAGATTCAGGATTTGGGGACTGAGGATTGAAGATTGAGGATTGAGGATTGAGGATTGAGGATTGAGGATTGAGGATTGAGGATTGAAGATTGAGGATTGGGTATTGAGGATTGAGGATTGAGGGTTGAGGTTTGAGGACGAGGACTGACGGTTGAGGATTGAGGATTGAGGATTGACGCTTGAGGATTGAGGATTGAGGATGGAGGATTGAAGAGAGAGGACTGAGTGTTGAGGATTGCGTGTTAAGAATTGATGTTTGAGGATTGAGATTTGATTATTGGATATTGTGGAATGATTATTGAACCATGAGAATTCAGGATATTCTTTTGGGTATTGAGAATTGAGGATTGATGATTGAGTATTGAGGATTGATGGTTGAGGGTTGTGCGTTGAATATTGAGGATTGAGGATTGAGGATTGAGGATTGCGGACTGAGGATTGAGGATTGCAGATTGAGTATTGAGGATTGAAGATTGAGGATTGAGGATTGAGGATCGAGGATTGAGGATTGAGGATGAGGGCTGAGGGTTGAGGGTAGAGGTTTGAGGATTGAGGATTGAAGATTGAGGATTGAGGATTGAGGATTGAGGATTGAGGATTGAAGATTGAGGATTGGGGATTGAGTATTGACGATTGAGGATTGAGTATTGAGGATTGAGAATTGAGGATTGATTATTGAAGATTGAGTATTGAGGATTGAAGATTGAGGATTGAGGTTTGAGGACTGAGGGCTGAGGATTGAGGATTGAGAATTGAGGATTGAGTATTGAGTATTGTAGATTGAGGATTGGGTATTGCGGATTGAAGAATGTGGATTGAGGATTGAGGATTGAGGATTGAGGATTGAGGATTGAAGATTGAGTATTGATGATTGAAGATTGAGGATTGAGGATTGAGGGTTGAGGTTTGAGAACGAGGACTGACGGTTGAGGATTGAGGTTTGAGGATTGAGGATTGAGGATTGAGGACTGAAGATTGAATATTGATGATTGAAGATTGAGGATTCAGTATTCATGGTTGTGGACTGAGGACGAGGACTGAGGGTTGAGTATTGCTGTTTGAGGTCTGAGGATTGAGGATTGAGGATTGAGAATTGAGGATTGAGGATAGAGGATTGAAGATTGAGGATTGGGTATTGAGGATTGAAGAATGAGGATTGAGGATTGAGGATTGAGGATTGAGGATTGAAGACTGAGTATTGAGGATTGAAGGTTGAGGGTTGAGGATTCAGGACTGAGGATTGCGGATTGAGGATTGAGGATTGCATATTGAGTATTGGGGATTGAAGATTGAGGATTGAGAATTGAGGACTGAGGATTGAGGATTGAAGATTGAGGATTGGGGATTGAGGATTGACGATTGAGGATTTAGTATTGAGTATTGAGAATTGAGGATTGATTATTGAAGATTCAGTATTGAGGATTGAAGATTGAGGATTGAGGATTGAGGATTGAAGATTGAGGATTGAGGATTGAGGATTGAGGATTGCATATTGAGTATTGAGGATTGAAGATTGAGGATTGAGGATTGAGGTTTGAGGATTGAGGACGTGGACTGACGGTTGAGGATTGGGGTTTGAGGATTGAGGATTGAGGATTGAGGACTGAGGATTGAGGATTGAGGATTGAGCATTGAGGATTGAAGATTGAGGACTGGGGATTGAGGATTGATGATAGAGGATTAAGGATTGAGGATTGGGGATTGAGGATCTAGGATTGGAGATTGATTATTGAGGATTGAAGATTGATGATTGAGGATTGAGGATTGAGAATTGAGAATTGAGTGTGAGGACTGAGGGTTGAGGATTGAGGTTTGAGGAACGAGGATTGAAGATTGAGGATTGAGGACTGAGGATTGACGATTCAGTATTGAAGATTGAGGATTGATTACTGAGGGTTGAGGATTGAGGATTGAGATTTGAGGACTGAGGATTGAGGATTCAAGATTGAGTATTGAAGATTGAAGATTGAGGGTTGAGAATTGAGGATTGAGGATTGAGGATGAGGGCTAAGGTTTGAGGATTGAGGATTGAGGGCTGAGGACTGAGGATTGAGGGTTGAGAATTGAGGATTGATGATTGAGGATTGAAGATTGAGGATTGGGTATTGAGGATTGAAGAATGAGGATTGAGGATTGAGGATTGAGGATTGAGGATTAAGGATTGAGGATTGAAGATTGAGTATTCAGGATTGGAGATTGACGATTGAGGATTGAGGACCGAGGATTGAGGATTGAGGATTGAAGATTGAGTATTGAGGATTGAAGATTGAGGATTGTGGATTGGGGATTGAGGATTGAGGATTGAGGATTGACGATTGAAGATTGAGGATTGGGGACTGAGTGTTGAGGGTTGAGTGATGAGAATTGATGTTTGTGGATAGAGAGTTGAAGATTGCAGGTTGAGTATTGAGCATTGAAACCTGTGAATTGAGGATATTCTATTGAGGATTGAGGATTGACAGCTGATTGTTGAGGACTGAGGGCTGAAGATTCAGGATTCAGGATTGAGGATTCAGGATTGAGGTTTCAGGACTGAGGATTGAGGATTGAGGATTGAGGATTAAGGATTGAAGATTGAGGATTGGGGACTGAGTGCTGAGGGCTGAGTGATGAGAATTGATGTTTGTGGATAGGGATTTGATGATTGCAGGTTGAGTATTGAATATTGAAACCTGTGAAATGAGGATATTCTATTGTGGATTGAGGTTTGACAACTGATTGTTGAGGACTGAGGGCTGAAGATTGAGGATTCAGGATTGAGGATTCAGGATTGAGGTTTGAGGACTGAGGATTGAGGATTGAGGATTGACGCTTGAGAATTGAGGATTGAAGATTGAGTACTCAGGATTGGGGATTGACGATTGAGGATTGAGGACCGAGGATTGAGGATTGAAGATTGAGTATTGGGGATTGAAGGATGAGGATTGAGGATTGAGGATTGAGGATTGAATATTGAGTATTGAGGATTGAAGATTGAGGATTGAGGATTGAGGTTTGAGGATTGAGGACGTGGACTGACGGTTGAGGATTGAGGTTTGAGGATTGAGGATTGAGGATTGAGGACTGAGGATTGAGGATTGAGGATTGAGCATTGAGGATTGAAGATTGAGGACTGGAAATTGAGGATTGATGATAGAGGATTAAGGATTGAGGATTGGGTATTGAGGATTGAACATTGAGGATTGAGGATTGAGTATTGAGGATTGAGGATTGGGGACTGAGTGTTGAGTGTTGAATGATGAGGATTGATGTTTGTGGATAGAGATTTGAAAATTGCAGATTGTGTATTGAGTATTGAAAACTGTGAATTGATGATATTCTATTGAGGATTGAGAATTGACAACTGATTGTTGAGGACTGAGGTCTGAAGATTGAGGATTCAGGATTGAGGATATAGGTTTGAGGTTCGAGGACTGAGGATTGAGGATTGAGGATTGAGCATTGAAGATAGAGGATTGGGTTTTGCGGATTGAACATTGGGGATTGAGGATTGAGGATTGAGGATTGAGGATTGAGGATTGAGGACTGAAGATTGAATATTGATGAGTGAAGATTGAGGATTGAGTATTGATGATTGTGGATTGAGGACGAGGTCTGAGGGTTGAGTATTGCTGTTTGAGGTCTGAGGATTGAGGATTGAGGATTGAGAATTGAGGATTGAGGATTGAGGATTGAAGATTGTGGATTGGGTATTGACGATTGAAGAATGAGGATTGAGGATTGAGGACTGAGGATTGAGGATTGAGGAATGCGGATTGAGGATGAGGGCTGAGGGTTGAGGATTGAAGTTTGAGGACTGAGGGCTGAGGATTGAGGATTGAGAATTGAGGATTGAGTATTGAGTATTGTAGATTGAGGATTGGGTATTGCGGATTGAAGAATGTAGATTGAGGATTGAGGATTGAGGGTTGTGGATTGAAGATTGAGGATTGAGGATTGAGGATTGAGGATTGAATATTTAGTATTGAGGATTGAAGATTGAGGATTGAGGATTGAGGGTTGAGGGTTGAGGACGTGGACTGACGGTTGAGGATTGAGGTTTGAGGATTGATGATTGAGGACTGAGGACTGAGGACTGAGGATTGAGGATTGAGCATTGAGGATTGAAGATTGAGGAATGGGGATTGAGGATTGATGATAGAGGATTAAGGATTGAGGATTGGGGTTGAGGATCTAGGATTGGAGATTGATTATTGAGGATTGAAGATTGAGGATTGAGGATTGAGTATTGAGAATTGAGAATTGAGTGTGAGGACTGAGGGTTGAGGATTGAGGTTTGAGGACCGAGGATTGAGGATTGAGGATTGAGGACTGAGGATTGACGATTCAGTACTGAAGATTGAGGATTGATTACTGAGGATTGAGGATTGAGGATTGAGGATTGACGCTTGAGGATTGAGGATTGAGGATGGAGGATTGAAGAGAGAGGACTGAGTGTTGAGGATTGCGTGTTGAGGATTGATGTTTGAGGATTGAGGTTCGATTATTGAATATTGTGGATTGAGTATTGAACCATGAGAATTCAGGATATTCTTTTGAGTATTGAGAATTGAGGATTGATGGTTGAGTATTGAGGATTGATGGTTGAGGGCTGTGCGTTGAATATTGTGGATTGAGGATTGAAGATTGAGGATTGAGGATTGAGGATTGAAGATTGAGTATTGATGATTGAAGATTGAGGATTGAGGATTGAGGGTTGAGGTTTGAGAACGAGGACTGACGGTTGAGGATTGAGGTTTGAGGATTGAGGATTGAGGATTGAGGACTGAAGATTGAATATTGATGATTGAAGATTGAGGATTCAGTATTGATGGTTGTGGACTGAGGACGAGGACTGAGGGTTGAGTATTGCTGTTTGAGGTCTGAGGATTGAGGATTGAGGATTGAGAATTGAGGATTGAGGATAGAGGATTGAAGATTGAGGATTGGGTATTGAGGATTGAAGAATGAGGATTGAGGATTGAGGATTGAGGATTGAGGATTGAAGACTGTGTATTGAGGATTGAAGATTGAGGGTTGAGGATTCAGGACTGAGGATTGCGGATTGAGGATTGAGGATTGCATATTGAGTATTGGGGATTGAAGGTTGAGGATTGAGAATTGAGGATTGAGGATTGAGGATTGAAGATTGAGGATTGGGGATTGAGGATTGACGATTGAGGATTGAGTATTGAGGATTGAGAATTGAGGATTGATTATTGAAGATTGAGGATTGAGGATTGAAGGTTGAGGATTGAGGATTGAGGATTGAAGATTGAGGATTGAGGATTGAGGATTGAGGATTGAATATTGAGTATTGAGTATTGAAGATTGAGGATTGAGTATTGAGGTTTGAGGATTGAGGACGTGGACTGACGGTTGAGGATTGAGGTTTGAGGATTGAGGATTGAGGATTGAGGACTGGGGATTGAGGATTGAGGATTGAGCATTGAGGATTGAAGATTGTGGACTGGGGATTGAGGATTGATGATAGAGGATTAAGGATTGAGGATTGGGGATTGAGGATCTAGGATTGGAGATTGATTATTGAGGATTGAAGGTTGATGATTGAGGATTGAGGATTGAGAATTGAGAATTGACTGTGAGGACTGAGGGTTGAGGACTGAGGTTCGAGGAACGAGGATTGAGGATTGAGGATTGAGGACTGAGGATTGACGATTCAGTACTGAAGATTGAGGATTGATGACTGAGGATTGAGGATTGAGGATTGAGGATTGAAGATTGAGTATTGAGGATTGAAGATTGAGGATTGAGGATTGAGGATTGAGGATTGAGTATTGAGGATTGAGGATTGAGGATTGAGGATTGAGGATTGAAGGCTCAGTATTGAGGATTGAAGATTGAGAATTGACGATTGAGTATTGAACATTGAAGACTGAGTGTTGAGGGTTGAGTGATGAGAATTTATGTTTGTGGATAGTGGTTTGAAGATTGCAGATCGAGCATTGAGTGTTGAAAACTGTGAATTGAGGATATTCTACTGAGGATTGAGGATTGACTACTGATTGTTGAGGACTGAGGGCTGAAGACTGAGGACTCAGGATTGAGGATTCAGAATTGAGGTTTGTGGACTGAGGATTGAGGATTGAAGATTGAGGATAGAGGATTGAGTATTGAAGATTCAGGATTTGGGGACTGAGGATTGAAGATTGAGGATTGAGGATTGAGGATTGAGGATTGAGGATTGAGGATTGAGGATTGAAGATTGAGGATTGGGTATTGAGGATTGAGGATTGAGGGTTGAGGTTTGAGGACGAGGACTGACGGTTGAGGATTGAGGATTGAGGATTGACGCTTGAGGATTGAGGATTGAGGATGGAGGATTGAAGAGAGAGGACTGAGTGTTGAGGATTGCGTGTTAAGAATTGATGTTTGAGGATTGAGATTTGATTATTGAATATTGTGGAATGATTATTGAACCATGAGAATTCAGGATATTCTTTTGGGTATTGAGAATTGAGGATTGATGATTGAGTATTGAGGATTGATGGTTGAGGGTTGTGCGTTGAATATTGAGGATTGAGGATTGAGGATTGAGGATTGCGGACTGAGGATTGAGGATTGCAGATTGAGTATTGAGGATTGAAGATTGAGGATTGAGGATTGAGGATCGAGGATTGAGGATTGAGGATGAGGGCTGAGGGTTGAGGGTAGAGGTTTGAGGATTGAGGATTGAAGATTGAGGATTGAGGATTGAGGATTGAGGATTGAGGATTGAAGATTGAGGATTGGGGATTGAGTATTGACGATTGAGGATTGAGTATTGAGGATTGAGAATTGAGGATTGATTATTGAAGATTGAGTATTGAGGATTGAAGATTGAGGATTGAGGTTTGAGGACTGAGGTCTGAGGATTGAGGATTGAGAATTGTAGATTGAGGATTGGGTATTGCGGATTGAAGAATGTGGATTGAGGATTGAGGATTGAGGATTGAGGATTGAGGATTGAAGATTGAGTATTGATGATTGAAGATTGAGGATTGAGGATTGAGGGTTGAGGTTTGAGAACGAGGACTGACGGTTGAGGATTGAGGTTTGAGGATTGAGGATTGAGGATTGAGGACTGAAGATTGAATATTGATGATTGAAGATTGAGGATTCAGTATTCATGGTTGTGGACTGAGGACGAGGACTGAGGGTTGAGTATTGCTGTTTGAGGTCTGAGGATTGAGGATTGAGGATTGAGAATTGAGGATTGAGGATAGAGGATTGAAGATTGAGGATTGGGTATTGAGGATTGAAGAATGAGGATTGAGGATTGAGGATTGAGGTTTGAGGATTGAAGCTTGAGGATTGAGGATTGAGGATTGAGGATTGCATATTGAGTATTGAGGATTGAAGATTGAGGATTGAGGATTGAGGTTTGAGGATTGAGGACGTGGACTGACGGTTGAGGATTGGGGTTTGAGGATTGAGGATTGAGGATTGAGGACTGAGGATTGAGGATTGAGGATTGAGCATTGAGGATTGAAGATTGAGGACTGGGGATTGAGGATTGATGATAGAGGATTAAGGATTGAGGATTGGGGATTGAGGATCTAGGATTGGAGATTGATTATTGAGGATTGAAGATTGATGATTGAGGATTGAGGATTGAGAATTGAGAATTGAGGACAGAAGATTGAATATTGATGAGTGAAGATTGAGGATTGAGTATTGATGGTTGTGGATTGAGGACGAGGTCTGAGGCTTGAGTATTGCTGTTTGAGGTCTGAGGATTGAGGATTGAGGATTGAGAATTGAGGATTGAGGATTGAGGATTGAAGATTGTGGATTGGGTATTGACGATTGAAGAATGAGGATTGAGGATTGAGGACTGAGGATTGAGGATTGAGGATTGAGGATAGAGGATGAGGGCTGAGGGTTGAGGATTGAGGTTTGAGGACTGAGGGCTGAGGATTGAGGATTGAGAATTGAGGATTGAGTATTGAGTATTGTAGATTGAGGATTGGGTATTGCGGATTGAAGAATGTGGATTGAGGATTGAAGAATGTGGATTGAGGATTGAGGATTGAGGGTTGAGGATTGAAGATTGAGGATTGAGGATTGAGGACTGAGGATTGAATATTTAGTATTGAGGATTGAAGGTTGAGGATTGAGGATTGAGGGTTGAGGATTGAGGACGTGGACTGCCGGTTGAGGATTGAGGTTTGATGATTGAGGATTGAGGATTGAGGACTGAGGACTGAGGATTGAGGATTGAGCATTGAGGATTGAAGATTGAGGAATGGGGATTGAGGATTGATGATAGAGGATTAAGGATTGAGGATTGGGGATTGAGGATCTGGGATTGGAGATTGATTATTGAGGATTGAAGTTTGAGGATTGAGGATTGAGTATTGAGAATTGAGAATTGAGTGTGAGGACTGAGGGTTGAGGATTGAGGTTTGAGGAACGAGGATTGAGGATTGAGGATTGAGGACTGAGGATTGACGATTCAGTATTGAAGATTGAGGATTGATTACTGAGGATTGAGGATTTTGGATTGAGGATTGACGCTTGAGGATTGAGGATTGAGGATGGAGGATTGAAGAGAGAGGACTGAGTGTTGAGGATTGCGTGTTGAGGATTGATGTTTGAGGATTGAGGTTTGATTATTGAATATTGTGGATTGAGTATTGAACCATGAGAATTCAGGATATTCTTTTGAGTATTGAGAATTGAGGATTGATGGTTGAGTATTGAGTATTGATGGTTGAGGGCTGTGCGTTGAATATTGTGGATTGAGGATTGAAGATTGAGGATTGAGGATTGAGGATGGAAGATTGAGTATTGATGATTGAAGGTTGAGGATTGAGGATTGAGGGTTGAGGTTTGAGAACGAGGACTGACGGTTGAGGATTGAGGTTTGAGGATTGAGGATTGAGGATTGAGGACTGAAGATTGAATATTGATGATTGAAGATTGAGGATTCAGTATTGATGGTTGTGGACTGAGGACGAGGACTGAGGGTTGAGTATTGCTGTTTGAGGTCTGAGGATTGAGGATTGAGGATTGAGAATTGAGGATTGAGGATAGAGGATTGAAGATTGAGGATTGGGTATTGAGGATTGAAGAATGAGGATTGAGGACTGAGGATTGAGGATTGAGGATTGAAGACTGTGTATTGAGGATTGAGGATTGAAGGTTGAGGATTGATGATTGAGGATTGAAGATTGAGGATTGGGGATTGAGGATTGAGGATTGAATATTGAGTATTGAGTATTGAAGATTGAGGATTGAGTATTGAGGTTTGAGGATTGAGGACGTGGACTGACGGTTGACGATTGAGGTTTGAGGATTGAGGATTGAGGATTGAGGACTGGGGATTGAGGATTGAGGATTGAGCATTGAGGATTGAAGATTGAGGACTGGGGATTGAGGATTGATGATAGAAGATTAAGGATTGAGGATTGGGGATTGAGGATCTAGGATTGGAGATTGATTATTGAGGATTGAAGATTGATGATTGAGGATTGAGGATTGAGAATTGAGAATTGAGTGTGAGGACTGACGGTTGAGGACTGAGGTTCGAGGAACGAGGATTGAGGATTGAGGATTGAGGACTGAGGATTGACGATTCAGTACTGAAGATTGAGGATTGATGACTGAGGATTGAGGATTGAGGATTGAGGATTGAAGATTGAGTATTGAGGATTGAAGGCTCAGTATTGAGGATTGAAGATTGAGAATTGAGGATTGAGGATTGAACATTGAGGACTGAGTGTTGAGGGTTGAGTGATGAGAATTTATGTTTGTGGATAGTGGTTTGAAGATTGCAGATCGAGCATTGAGTGTTGAAAACTGTGAATTGAGGATATTCTAATGAGGATTGAGGATTGACTACTCATTGTTGAGGACTGAGGGCTGAAGACTGAGGACTCAGGATTGAGGATTCAGAATTGAGGTTTGTGGACTGAGGATTGAGGATTGAAGATTGAGGATAGAGGATTGAGGGTTGAGGATTGAGGACGTGGACTGACGGTTGAGGATTGAGGTTTGAGGATTGAGGATAGAGGATTGAGGACTGAGGATTGAGGATTGAGTATTGAGCAATGAGGATTGAAGATTGACGAATGGGGATTGACAATTGATGATAGAGGATTGAGGATTGAGGATTGAAGATTGAGGATTGGTGATTGAGGATTGACGATTGAGGATTGAGTATCGAGGATTGAGAATTGAGGATTGATTATTGAAGAATGAGTATTGAGGATTGAAGATTGAGGATTGAGGATTGAGGATTGAAGATTGAGGATTGAGGATTGAGGATTGAGGATTGAATATTGAGTATTGAGGATTGAAGATTGAGGATTGAGGATTGAGGTTTGAGGATTGAGGACGTGGACTGACGGTTGAGGATTGAGGTTTGAGGATTGAGGATTGAGGATTGAGGACTGAGGATTGAGGATTGAGGATTGAGCATTGAGGATCGAAGATTGAGGACTGGGGATTGAGGATTGATGATAGAGGATTAAGGATTGAGGATTGGGTATTGAGGATTGAACATTGAGGATTGAGGATTGAGTATTGAGGATTGAGGATTGGGGACTGAGTGTTCAGTGTTGAATGATGAGAATTGATGTTTGTGGATAGAGATTTGAAAATTGCTGATTGAGTATTGGGTATTGAAAACTATGAATTGATGATATTCTATTGAGGATTGAGAATTGACAACTGATTGTTGAGGACTGAGGTCTGAAGATTGAGGATTCAGGATTGAGGATATAGGTTTGAGGTTCGAGGACTGAGGATTGAGGATTGAGGATTGAGGATTGAGCATTGAAGATTGAGGATTGGGTTTTGCGGATTGAACATTGGGGATTGAGGATTGAGGATTGAGGATTGAGGATTGAGGATTGAGGACTGAAGATTGAATATTGATGATTGAAGATTGAGGATTGAGTATTGATGGTTGTGGATTGAGGACGAGGTCTGAGGGTTGAGTATTGCTGTCTGAGATCTGAGGATTGAGGATTGAGGATTGAGAATTGAGGATTGAGGATTGAGGATTGAAGATTGTGGATTGGGCATTGACGATTGAAGAATGAGGATTGAGGATTGAGGACTGAGGATTGAGAATTGAGGATTGAGGATTGAGGATGAGGGCTGAGGGTTGAGGATTGAGGTTTGACGACTGAGGGCTGAGGATTGAGGATTGAGAATTGAGGATTGAGTATTGAGTATTGTAGATTGAGGATTGGGTATTGCGGATTGAAGAATGTGGATTGAGGATTGAGGATTGAGGGTTGAGTATTGAAGATTGAGGATTGAGGATTGAGGATTGAGGATTGAATATTTAGTATTGAGGATTGAAGATTGAGGATTGAGGATTGAGGGTTGAGGATTGAGGACGTGGACTGACGGTTGAGGATTGAGGTTTGAGGATTGAGGATTGAGGATTGAGGACTGAGGATTGAGGATTGAGGATTGAGCATTGAGGATTGAAGATTGAGGAATGGGGATTGAGGATTGATGATAGAGGATTAAGGATTGAGGATTGGGGATTGAGGATCTAGGATTGGAGATTGATTATTGAGGATTGAAGATTGAGGATTGAGGATTGAGGATTGAGAATTGAGAATTGAGTGTGAGGACTGAGGGTTGAGGATTGAGGTTTGCGGAACGAGGATTGAGGATTGAGGATTGAGGACTGAGGATTGACGATTCAGTATTGAAGATTGAGGATTGATTACTGAGGATTGAGGATTGAGGATTGAGGATTGACGCTTGAGGATTGAGGATTGAGGATGGAGGATTGAAGAGAGAGGACTGAGTGTTGAGGATTGCGTGTTGAGGATTGATGTTTGAGGATTGAGATTTGATTATTGAATATTGTGGATTGAGTGTTGAACCATGAGAATTCAGGATATTCTTTTGAGTATTGAGAATTGAGGATTGATGGTTGAGTATTGAGGATTGATGGTTGAGGGCTGTGCGTTGAATATTGTGGATTGAGGATTGAAGATTGAGGATTGAGGATTGAGGATTGAAGATTGAGTATTGATGATTGAAGATTGAGGATTGAGGATTGAGGGTTGAGGATTGAGAACGAGGACTGACGGTTGAGGATTGAGGTTTGAGGATTGAGGATTGAGGATTGAGGACTGAAGATTGAATATTGATGATTGAAGATTGAGGATTCAGTATTGATGGTTGTGGACTGAGGACGAGGACCGAGGGTTGAGTATTGCTGTTTGAGGTCTGAGGATTGAGGATTGAGGATTGAGAATTGAGGATTGAGGATAGAGGATTGAAGATTGAGGATTGGGTATTGAGGATTGAAGAATGAGGATTGAGGACTGAGGATTGAGGATTGAGGATTGAAGACTGTGTATTGAGGATTGAGGATTGAAGGTTGAGGATTGAGGATTGAGGATTGAAGATTGAGGATTGAGGATTGAGGATTGAGGATTGAATATTGAGTATTGAGTATTGAAGATTGAGGATTGAGTATTGAGGTTTGAGGATTGAGGACGTGGACTGACGGTTGAGGATTGAGGTTTGAGGATTGAGGATTGAGGATTGAGGACTGAGGATTGAGGATTGAGGATTGAGCACTGAGGATCGAAGATTGAGGACTGGGGATTGAGGATTGATGATAGAGGATTAAGGATTGAGGATTGGGTATTGAGGATTGAACATTGAGGATTGAGGATTGAGTATTGAGGATTGAGGACTGGGGACTGAGTGTTGAGTGTTGAATGATGAGAATTGATGTTTGTGGATAGAGATTTGAAAATTGCTGATTGAGTATTGGGTATTGAAAACTGTGAATTGATGATATTCTATTGAGGATTGAGAATTGACAACTGATTGTTGAGGACTGAGGTCTGAAGATTGAGGATTCAGGATTGAGGATATAGGTTTGAGGTTCGAGGACTGAGGATTGAGGATTGAGGATTGAGGATTGAGCATTGAAGATTGAGGATTGGGTTTTGCGGATTGAACATTGGGGATTGAGGATTGAGGATTGAGGATTGAGGATTGAGGATTGAGGACTGAAGATTGAATATTGATGATTGAAGATTGAGGATTGAGTATTGATGGTTGTGGATTGAGGACGAGGTCTGAGGGTTGAGTATTGCTGTTTGAGGTCTGAGGATTGAGGATTGAGGATTGAGAATTGAGGATTGAGGATTGAGGATTGAAGATTGTGGATTGGGTATTGACGATTGAAGAATGAGGATTGAGGATTGAGGACTGAGGATTGAGGATTGAGGATTGAGGATTGAGGATGAGGGCTGAGGGTTGAGGATTGAGGTTTGACGACTGAGGGCTGAGGATTGAGGATTGAGAATTGAGGATTGAGTATTGAGTATTGTAGATTGAGGATTGGGTATTGCGGATTGAAGAATGTGGATTGAGGATTGAGGATTGAGGGTTGAGTATTGAAGATTGAGGATTGAGGATTGAGGATTGAGGATTGAATATTTAGTATTGAGGATTGAAGATTGAGCATTGAGGATTGAGGGTTGAGGATTGAGGACGTGGACTGACGGTTGAGGATTGAGGTTTGAGGATTGAGGATTGAGGATTGAGGACTGAGGATTGAGGATTGAGGATTGAGCATTGAGGATTGAAGATTGAGGAATGGGGATTGAGGATTGATGATAGAGGATTAAGGATTGAGGATTGGGGATTGAGGATCTAGGATTGGAGATTGATTATTGAGGATTGAAGATTGAGGATTGAGGATTGAGGATTGAGAATTGAGAATTGAGTGTGAGGACTGAGGGTTGAGGATTGAGGTTTGAGGAACGAGGATTGAGGATTGAGGATTGAGGACTGAGGATTGACGATTCAGTATTGAAGATTGAGGATTGATTACTGAGGATTGAGGATTGAGGATTGAGGATTGACGCTTGAGGATTGAGGATTGAGGATGGAGGATTGAAGAGAGAGGACTGAGTGTTGAGGATTGCGTGTTGAGGATTGATGTTTGAGGATTGAGATTTGATTATTGAATATTGTGGATTGAGTATTGAACCATGAGAATTCAGGATATTCTTTTGAGTATTGAGAATTGAGGATTGATGGTTGAGTATTGAGGATTGATGGTTGATGGTTGTGCGTTGAATATTGTGGATTGAGGATTGAAGATTGAGGATTGAGGATTGAGGATTGAAGATTGAGTATTGATGATTGAAGATTGAGGATTGGGGATTGAGGGTTGAGGTTTGAGAACGAGGACTGACGGTTGAGGATTGAGGTTTGAGGATTGAGAATTGAGGATTGAGTATTGAGTATTGTAGATTGAGGATTGGGTATTGCGGATTGAAGAATGTGGATTGATGATTGAGGATTGAGGATTGAGGATTGAGGATTGAAGATTGAGGATTGAGGATTGAGGATTGAGGATTGAATATTGAGTATTGAGGATTGAAGATTGAGGATTGAGGATTGAGGGTTGAGGATTGAGGACGTGGACTGACGGTTGAGGATTGAGGTTTGAGAATTGAGGATTGAGGATTGAGGACTGAGGATTGAGGATTGAGGATTGAGCAATGAGGATTGAAGATTGAGGAATGGGGATTGAGGATTGATGGTAGAGGATTAAGCATTGAGGATTGGGGATTGAGGATCTAGAATTGGAGATTGATTATTGAGGATTGAAGATTGAGGATTGAGGATTGAAGATTGACAATTGAGAATTGAGTGTCAGGGCTGAGGGTTGAGGATTGACGCTTGAGGATTGAGGATTGAGGATGGAGGATTGAAGAGAGAGGACTGAGTGTTGAGGATTGCGTGTTGAGGATTGATGTTTGAGGATTGAGATTTGATTATTGAATATTGTGGATTGAGTATTGAACCATGAGAATTCAGGATATTCTTTTGAGTATTGAGAATTGAGGATTGATGGTTGAGTATTGAGGATTGATGGTTGAGGGTTGTGCGTTGAATATTGTGGATTGAGGATTGAAGATTGAGGATTGAGTATTGAGGATTGAAGATTGAGTATTGATGATTGAAGATTGAGGATTGAGGATTGAGGGTTGAGGTTTGAGAACGAGGACTGACGGTTGAGGACTGAGGTTTGAGGATTGAGGATTAAGGATTGAGGACTGAAGATTGAATATTGATGATTGAAGATTGAGGATTCAGTATTGATGGTTGTGGACTGAGGACGAGGACTGAGGGTTGAGTATCGCTGTTTGAGGTCTGAGGATTGAGGATTGAGGATTGAGAATTGAGGATTGAGGATAGAGGATTGAAGATTGAGGATTGGGTATTGAGGATTGAAGGATGAGGATTGAGGATTGAGGATTGAGGATTGAGGATTGAAGACTGAGTATTGAGGATTGAATATTGAGGGTTGAGGATTCAGGACTGAGGATTGCGGATTGAGGATTGAGGATTGCATATTGAGTATTGGGGATTGAAGATTGAGGATTGAGAATTGAGGATTGAGGATTGAGGATTGAAGATTGAGGATTGGGGATTGAGGATTGACGATTGAGGATTGAGTATTGAGGATTGAGAATTGAGGATTGATTATTGAAGATTCAGTATTGAGGATTGAAGATTGAGGATTGAGGATTGAGGATTGAAGATTGAGGATTGAGGATTGAGGATTGACGATTGAATATTGAGTATTGAGGATTGAAGATTGAGGATTGAGGATTGAGGGTTGAGGATTGAGGACGTGGACTGACGGTTGAGGATTGAGGTTTGAGGATTGAGGATTGAGGATTGAGGATTGAGGGTTGACGATTGAGGACGTGGACTGACGGTTGAGGATTGAGGTTTGTGGATTGAGGATTGAGGATTGAGGACTGAGGATTGAGGATTGAGGATTGAGCATTGAGGATTGAAGATTGAGGAATGGGGATTGAGGATTGATGATAGAGGATTAAGGATTGAGGATTGGGGATTGAGGATCTAGGATTGGAGATTGATTATTGAGGATTGAAGATTGAGGATTGAGGATTGAGGATTGAGAATTGAGAATTGAGTGTGAGGACTGAGGGTTGAGGATTGAGGTTTGAGGAACGAGGATTGAGGATTGAGGATTGAGGACTGAGGATTGACGATTCAGTATTGAAGATTGAGGATTGATTACTGAGGATTGAGGATTGAGTATTGAGGATTGACGCTTGAGGATTGAGGATTGAGGATGGAGGATTGTGGACGAGGACTGAGGGTTGAGTATTGCTGTTTGAGGTCTGAGGACTGAGGATTGAGGATTGAGAATTGAGGATTGAGGATAGAGGATTGAAGATTGAGGATTGGGTATTGAGGATTGAAGAATGAGGATTGAGGATTGAGGATTGAGGATTGAGGATTGAAGACTGTGTATTGAGGATTGAAGATTGAGGGTTGAGGATTCAGGACTGAGGATTGCGGATTGAGGATTGAGGATTGCATATTGAGTATTGGGGATTGAAGATTGAGGATTGAGTATTGAGGATTGAGGATTGAGGATTGAAGATTGAGGATTGGGGATTGAGGATTGACGATTGAGGATTGAGTATTGAGGATTGAGAATTGAGGATTGATTATTGAAGATTGAGTATTGAGGATTGAAGGTTGAGGATTGTGGATTAAGGATTGAAGATTGAGGATTGAGGATTGAGGATTGAGGATTGAATATTGAGTATTGAGGATTGAAGATTGAGGATTGAGGATTGAGGTTTGAGGATTGAGGACGTGGACTGACGGTTGAGGATTGAGGTTTGAGGATTGAGGATTGAGGATTGAGGACTGAGGATTGAGGATTGAGGATTGAGCATTGAGGATTGAAGATTGAGGACTGGGGATTGAGGATTGATGATAGAGGATTAAGGATTGAGGATTGGGGATTGAGGATCTAGGATTGGAGATTGATTATTGAGGATTGAAGATTGATGATTGAGGATTGAGGATTGAGAATTGAGAATTGAGTGTGAGGACTGAGGGTTGAGGACTGAGGTTTGAGGAACGAGGATTGAGGATTGAGGATTGAGGACTGAGGATTGACGATTCAGTATTGAAGATTGAGGATTGATGACTGAGGATTGAGGATTGAGGATTGAGGATTGAAGATTGAGTATTGAGGATTGAAGATTGAGGATTGGGGATTGAAGATTGAGGATTGAGGATTGAGGATTGAAGATTGAGGATAGAGGATTGAGTATTGGAGATTCAGGATTTGGGGACTGAGGATTGAAGATTGAGGATTGAGGATTGAGGATTGAGGATTGAGGATTGAGGATTGAGGATTGAAGATTGAGGATTGGGTATTGAGGATTGAGGATTGAGGGTTGAGGTTTGAGGACGAGGACTGACGGTTGAGGATTGAGGATTGAGGATTGACGCTTGAGGATTGAGGATTGAGGATGGAGGATTGAAGAGGGAGGACTGAGTGTTGAGGATTGCGTGTTGAGAATTGATGTTTGAGGATTGAGATTTGATTATTGAATATTGTGGAATGAGTATTGAACCATGAGAATTCAGGATATTCTTTTGGGTATTGAGAATTGAGGATTGATGGTTGAGTATTGAGGATTGATGGTTGAGGATTGAGGATTGAGGATTGCGGACTGAGGATTGAGGATTGCAGATTGAGTATTGAGGATTGAAGATTGAGGATTGAGGATTGAGGATCGAGGATTGAGGATTGAGGATGAGGGCTGAGGGTTGAGGGTAGATGTTTGAGGATTGAGGATTGATGATTGAGGATTGAGGATTGAGGATTGAGGATTGAGGATTGAAGATTGAGGATTGGGGATTGAGTATTGACGATTGAGGATTGAGTATTGAGGATTGAGAATTGAGGATTGATTATTGAAGATTGAGTATTGAGGATTGAAGATTGAGGATTGAGGTTTGAGGACTGAGGGCTGAGGATTGAGGATTGAGAATTGAGGATAGAGTATAGAGTATTGTAGATTGAGGATTGGGTATTGAGGATTGAAGAATGAGGATTGAGGATTGAGGATTGAGGATTGAGGATTGAAGACTGAGTATTGAGGATTGAAGATTGAGGGTTGAGGATTCAGGACTGAGGATTGCGGATTGAGGATTGAGGATTGCATATTAAGTATTGGGGATTGAAGATTGAGGATTGAGAATTGAGGATTGAGGATTGAGGATTGAAGATTGAGGATTGGGGATTGAGGATTGACGATTGAGAATTGAGTGTTGAGGATTGAGAATTGAGAATTGATTATTGAAGATTCAGTATTGAGGATTGAGGATTGCATATTGAGTATTGGGGATTGAAGATTGAGGATTGAGAATTGAGGTTTGAGGATTGAGGATTGAGGATTGAGGACTGAGGATTGAGGACTGAGGATTGAGCATTGAGGATTGAAGATTGAGGACTGGGGATTGAGGATTGATGATAGAGGACTAAGGATTGAGGATTGGGGATTGAGGATCTAGGATTGGAGATTGATTATTGAGGATTGAAGATTGATGATTGAGGATTGAGGATTGAGAATTGAGAATTGAGTGTGAGGACTGAGGGTTGAGGATTGAGGTTTGAGGAACGAGGATTGAGGATTGAGGATTGAGGACTGAGGATTGACGATTCAGTATTGAAGATTGAGGATTGATTACTGAGGGTTGAGGATTGAGGATTGAGATTTGAGGACTGAGGATTGAGGATTGAAGATTGAGTATTGAGGATTGAAGATTGAGTGTTGAGAATTGAGGATTGAGGATTGAGGATGAGGGCTGAGGTTTGAGGATTGAGGATTGAGGGCTGAGGACTGAGGATTGAGGGTTGAGAATTGAGGATTGAGGATTGAGGATTGAAGATTGAGGATTGGGTATTGAGGATTGAAGAATGAGGATTGAGGATTGAGGATTGAGGATTGAGGATTAAGGATTGAGGATTGAAGATTGAGTATTCAGGATTGGAGATTGACGATTGAGGATTGAGGACCGAGGATTGAGGATTGAGGATTGAAGATTGAGTATTGAGGATTGAAGATTGAGGATTGAGGATTGAGGATTGAGGATTGAGGATTGAGGATTGAGGATTGAAGATTGAGGATTGGGGACTGAGTGTTGAGGGTTGAGTGATGGGAATTGATGTTTGTGGATAGAGATTTGAAGATTGCAGGTTGAGTATTGAGCATTGAAACCTGTGAATTGAGGATATTCTATTGAGGATTGAGGATTGACAGCTGATTGTTGAGGACTGAGGGCTGAAGATTCAGTATTCAGGATTGAGGATTCAGGATTGAGGTTTCAGGACTGAGGATTGAGGATTGAGGATTGAGGATTGAGGATTGAAGATTGAGGATTGGGGCCTGAGTGCTGAGGGCTGAGTGATGAGAATTGATGTTTGTGGATAGGGATTTGATGATTGCAGGTTGAGTATTGAGTATTGAAACCTGTGAAATGAGGATATTCTATTGTGGATTGAGGATTGACAACTGATTGTTGAGGACTGAGGGCTGAAGATTGAGGATTCAGGATTGAGGATTCAGGATTGAGGTTTGAGGACTGAGGATTGAGGATTGAGGATTGACGCTTGAGAATTGAGGATTGAAGATTGAGTATTCAGGATTGGAGATTGACGATTGAGGATTGAGGACCGAGGATTGAGGATTGAGGATTGAGAATTGAGGATTGAGGATTGAGGATTGCGGACTGAGGATTGAGGATTGTAGATTGAGTATTGAGGATTGAAGATTGAGGATTGAGGATTGAGTGTTGAGGGCTGAGTGATGAGAATTGATGTTTGTGGATAGGGATTTGATGATTGCAGGTTGAGTATTGAGTATTGAAACCTGTGAAATGAGGATATTCTATTGTGGATTGAGGATTGACAACTGATTCTTGAGGACTGAAGGTTGAGGATTGAGGACGTGGACTGACGGTTGAGGATTGAGGTTTGAGGATTGAGGATTGATTATTGAGGACTGAGGATTGAGGATTGAGGATTGAGCATTGAGGATTGAAGATTGAGGAATGGGGATTGAGGATTGATGATAGAGGATCAAGGATTGAGGATTGGGGATTGAGGATCTGGGATTGGAGATTGATTATTGAGGATTGAAGATTGAGGATTGAGGATTGAGGATTGAGGATTGAGAATTGAGAATTGAGTGTGAGGACTGAGGGTTGAGGATTGAGGTTTGAGGAACGAGGATTGAGGATTGAGGATTGAGGACTGAGGATTGACGATTCAGTATTGAAGATTGAGGATTGATCACTGAGGATTGAGGATTGAGGATTGAGGATGACGCTTGAGGATTGAGGATTGAGGATGGAGGATTGAAGAGAGAGGACTGAGTGTTGAGTATTGCGTGTTGAGGATTGATGTTTGAGGATTGAGATTTGATTATTGAATATTGTGGATTGAGTATTGAACCATGAGAATTCAGGATATTCTTTTGAGTATTGAGAATTGAGGATTGATGGTTGAGTATTGAGGATTGATGGTTGAGGGTTGTGCGTTGAACATTGTGGATTGAGGATTGAAGATTGAGGATTGAGAATTGAGGATTGAAGATTGAGTATTGATGATTGAAGATTGAGGATTGAGGATTGAGGGCTGAGGTTTGAGAACGAGGACTGACGGTTGAGGATTGAGGTTTGAGGATTGAGGATTGAGGATTGAGGACTGAAGACTGAATATTGATGATTGAAGATTGAGGATTCAGTATTGATGGTTGTGGACTGAGGACGAGGACTGAGGGTTGAGTATTGCTGTTTGAGGTCTGAGGATTGAGGATTGAGGATTGAGAATTGAGGATTGAGGATAGAGGATTGAAGATTGAGGTTTGGGTATTGAGGATTGAAGAGTGAGGATTGAGGATTGAGGATTGAGGATTGAGGATTGAAGACTGAGTATTGAGGATTGAAGGTTGAGGGTTGAGGATTCAGGACTGAGGATTGCGGATTGAGGATTCAGGATTGCACATTGAGTATTGGGGATTGAAGATTGAGGATTGAGAATTGACGATTGAGGATTGAGGATTGCGGACTGAGGATTGAGGATTGTAGATTGAGTATTGAGGGTTGAAGATTGAGGATTGAGGATTGAGGATCGAGGATTGAGGATTGAGGATGAGGGCTGAGGGTTGAGCGTAGAGGTTTGAGGACTGAGGACTGAGGATTGAGGATTGAGAATTGAGGATTGAGGGTTGAGGATTGAAGTTTGAGGATTGAGGATTGAGGATGAGGGCTGAGGGTTGAGGATTGAGGTTTGTGGACTGAGGACTGAGGATTGAGGATTGAGAGTTGAGGATTGAAGACTGAGGATTGAAGATTGAGGATTGGGTGTTGAGGATTGAAGAATGAGGATTGAGGAATGAGGATTGAGGATTGAGGATTGAGGATTGAGGATTGAGGATTGAGGATTGAAGATTGAGTATTGATGATTGAAGACTGAGGGTTGAGGATTCATGCTTGAGGACTGAGGACGGGGACTGACGGTTGAGGATTGAGGTTTGAGGATTGAGGATTGAGGATTGAGGACTGAGGATTGAGGATTGAGTGTTGTGGATTGAGGACGAGGACTGAGGGTTGAGAATTGATGTTTGAGGTCTGAGGATTGAGGATTGCGGATTGAGAATTGAGGATTGAGGATTGAGGATTGAAGATTGAGGATTGGGGATTGAGGATTGAAGAATGAGGATTGAGGATTGAGCATAGAGGATTGAGGTTTGAGGATTCAGTATTGATGATTGAGAATTGAGGATTGAGGATTGAAGATTGAGTATTGAGAATTAAGGTTTGAGGATTGGAGATTGAGGATTGATGATTGAGGATTGAGGACTGAGAATTGAGGAATGAGGATTGAGGATTGAGTATTGAAGATAGAGTATTGATGATTGAAGATTGAGGATTGAGGATTGGGGGTTGAGGTTTGAGGACGAGGACTGACGGTTGAGGATTGAGGTTTGAGGATTGAGGATTGAGGATTGAGGACCGAGGATTGAGGATTGAGGATTGAGCATTGACGATTGAAGATTGTGGACTGAGGATTGAGGATTGAAGATTGAGTATTGAGGATTGAAGATTGAGGATTGAGGATTGAGGATTGAGGATTGAGGATGAGGGCTGAAGGTTGAGGATTGAGGTTTGAGGACTGAGGACTGAGGATTGAGGATTGAGAATTGAGGATTGATGATTGAGGATTAAAGATTGAGGATTGGGTATTGAGGATTGAAGAATGAGGGTTGAGGGTTGAGGATTGAGGATTGAGGATTGAGAATTGAGGATTGAGGATTGAGGATTGAAGTTTGAGGATTGAGGATTGAGGATGAGGGCTGAGGGTTGAGGATTGAGGTTTGTGGACTGAGGACTGAGGATTGAGGATTGAGAGTTGAGGATTGAGGGTTGAGGATTGATGTTTGAGGATTGAGGATTGAGGATGAGGACTGACGGTTGACAGATTGAGGACTGAGGATTGACGCTTGAGGATTGAGGACTGAGGATGGAGGATTGAAGAGAGAGGACTGAGTGTTGAGGATTGCGTGTTGAGGATTGATGTTTGAGGATTGAGATTTGATTATTGAATATTGTGGATTGAGTATTGAACCATGAGAATTCAGGATATTCTTTTGGGTATTGAGAATTGAGGATTGATGATTGAGTATTGAGGATTGATGGTTGAGGGTTGTGCGTTGAGTATTGAGGATTGAGGATTGAGGATTGAGGATTGCGGACTGAGGATTGAGGATTGCAGATTGAGTATTGAGGATTGAAGATTGAGGATTGAGGATTGAGGATCGAGGATTGAGGATTGAGGATGAGGGCTGAGGGTTGAGGGTAGAGGTTTGAGGACTGAGGACTGAGGATTGAGGATTGAGAATTGAGGATTGAGGATTGAGGATTGAAGTTTGAGGATTGAGGATTGAGGATGAGGGCTGAGGGTTGAGGATTGAGGTTTGTGGACTGAGGACTGAGGATT
Source organism: Calliopsis andreniformis (assembly GCF_051401765.1). Classification (NCBI taxonomy): domain Eukaryota; kingdom Metazoa; phylum Arthropoda; class Insecta; order Hymenoptera; family Andrenidae; genus Calliopsis; species Calliopsis andreniformis. Next base: position 529,704 of record NW_027480451.1, on the reverse strand, counting down.
GAGGTTTGAGAGTGGAGGATTGAAGACTGAGGATTGAAGATTGAGGATTGGGTGTTGAGGATTGAAGAATGAGGATTGAGGAATGAGGATTGAGGATTGAGGATTGAGGATTGAGGATTGAGGATTGAGGATTGAAGATTGAGTATTGATGATTGAAGACTGAGGGTTGAGGATTCATGCTTGAGGATTGAGGACGGGGACTGACGGTTGAGGATTGAGGTGTGAGGATTGAGGATTGAGGATTGAGGACTGAGGATTGAGGATTGAGTGTTGTGGATTGAGGACGAGGACTGAGGGTTGAGTATTGATGTTTGCGGTCTGAGGATTGAGGATTGAGGATTGAGAATTGAGGATTGAGGATTGAGGATTGAAGATTGAGGATTGGGTATTGAGGATTGAAGAATGAGGATTGAGGATAGAGGATAGAGGATTGAGGGTTGAGGATTCAGTATTGATGATTGAGAATTGAGGATTGAGGATTGAAGATTGAGTATTGAGAATTAAGGTTTGAGGATTGAGGATTGAGGATTGATGATTGAGGATTGAGGATTGAGAATTGAGGAATGAGGATTGAGGATTGAGTATTGAAGATAGAGTATTGAGGATTGAAATTGAGGATTGAGGATTGGGGGCTGAGGTTTGAGGACGAGGACTGACGGTTAAGGATTGAGGTTTGAGGATTGAGGATTGAGGATTGAGGACCGAGGATTGAGGATTGAGGATTGAGCATTGACGATTGAAGATTGTGGACTGAGGATTGAGGATTGAAGATTGAGTATTGAGGATTGAAGATTGAGGATTTAGGATGAGGGCTGAAGGTTGAGGATTGAGGTTTGAGGACTGAGGACTGAGGACTGAGGATTGAGGATTGAGAATTGAGGATTGAGGATTGAGGATTAAAGATTGAGGATTGGGTATTTAGGATTGAAGAATGAGGATTGAGGGTTGAGGATTGAGGATTGAGGATTGAGAATTGAAGATTGAGTATTCGGGATTGAAGATTGACGATTGAGGATTGAGGATTGAGGACTGAGGATTGAGGATTGAGGATTGAGGATTGAAGATAGAGTATTGAGGATTGAAGATTGAGGATTGAGGATTGAGGATTGAGGATTGAGGATTGAAGATTGAGTATTGAGGATTGATGACTAAGGTTGAGGAATGAGGATTGGGCATTGAGGATTGAGGATTGAAGATTGAGGATTAGGGACTGAGTATTCAGGGTTGAGTGATGAGAATTGATGGTTGTGGATAGAGATCTGAAGATTGCAGGTTGAGTATTGAGTATTGAAAACTGTGAATTGAGGATATTCTATTCAGGATTGAGGATTGGCAACTGATTGTTGAGGACTCAGGGCTGAGGATTGAGGATTCAGGATTGAGGATTCAGGATTGAGGATTCATGATTGAGGTTTGAGGATTGAGTATTGAGGATTGAGAATGAGGGCTGAGGATTGAGGATTGAAGATTGAGGATTTATGAATGAGGAATGAGGATTGAGTATTGAGGATTGAGGATTGAGGATTGAGGATTGAAGATTGAGTATTGAGGATTGAAGATTGACGATTGAGGATTGAGGATTGAGGATTGAGGATTGAGGATTGAGGATTGAGGATTGAGGATTGAGGATTTGGGACTGAGGGTTGAAGATTGAGGATTGAGGATTGAGGATTGAGGATTGAGGATTGAGGATTGAGCATTGAAGATTGAGGATTGGGTATTGAGGATTGAGGATTCAGGGTTGAGGTTTGAGGACGAGGACTGACGGTTCAGGATTGAGGATTGAGGATTGACGCTTGAGGATTGAGGATTGAGGATGGAGGATTGAAGAGAGAGGACTGAGTGTTGAGGATTGCGTGTTGAGAATTGATGTTTGAGGATTGAGATTTGATTATTGAATATTGTGGATTGAGTATTGAACCATGAGAATTCAGGATATTCTTTTGGGTATTGAGAATTGAGGATTGATGGTTGAGTATTCAGGATTGATGGTTGAGGGTTGTGCGTTGAATATTGAGGATTGAGGATTGAGGATTGAGGATTGAGGATTGAGGATTGAGGATTGAAGATTGAGTATTGATGATTGAAGATTGAGGATTGAGGATTGAGTGTTGAGGTTTGAGGACGAGGACTGACGGTTGAGGATTGAGGTTTGAGGATTGAGGATTGAGGATTGAGGACTGAGGATTGAGGATTGAGGATTGAGCATTGATGATTAAAGATTGAGGACTTAGGATTGAGGATTGAAGATTGAGTATTGAGGATTGAAGGTTTAGGATTGAGGATTGAGGATGAGGGCTGAGGGTTGAGGATTGAGGTTTGAGGACTGAGGACTGAGGATTGAGGATTAAGAATTGAGGATTGAGGATTGAGGATTGAGGATTGGGTATTGAGCATTGAAGAATGAGGATTGAGGATTGAGGATTGAGGATTGAGGAATGAGGACTGAGGATTGAAGATTGAGTATTCAGGATTGGAGACTGACGATTGAGGATCGAGGACCGAGGATTGAGGATTGAGGATTGAAGAATGAGTATTGAGGATTGAAGATTGACGATTGAGGATTGAGAATTGAGGATTGATGGTTGAGGATTGGGGACTGAGTGTTGAGGGTTGAGTGATGAGAATTGATGACTGTGGATAGAGATTTGAAGATTGCAGGGTGAGTATTGAGTATTGAAACCTGTGAATTGAGGATATTCTATAGAGGATTGAGGATTGACAACTGATTGTTGAGGACTGTGGGCTGAAGACTCAGGATTCAGGTTTGAGGATTCAGGATTGAGGTTTGAGGACTGAGGATTGAGGATTGAGGATTGAGGATTGACGATTGAGGATTGAGGATTGAAGCTTGAGGATTGGGTATTGAGGATTGAACATTGAGGATCGTGGATTGAGTATTGATGATTGAGGATTGAGGATTGAAGGTTGAATATTGATGATTGAAGATTGAGGATCGAGGATTGAGGGTTGTGGATTGAGGACGAGGACTGAGTGTTGAGTATTGATGTTTGAGGTCTGAGGATTGAGGATTGAGGATTGAGAATTGAGGACTGAGGATTGAGGATTGAAGATTGAGGATTGGGTGTTGAGGATTGAAGAATGTGGATTGAGGATTGAGGATTGAGGATTGAGGATTGAAGATTGAGTATTGAGGATTGAAGACTGAGCATCGAGGATTGTGGATTGAGGATTGAGGATTGAAGATTGAGGATTGGGGACTGAGTGTTGAGGGTTGAATGATGAGAATTGATGTTTGTGGATAGAGATTCGAAGATTGCAGATTGAGTATTGAGTATTGAAAACTGTGAATTGATGATACTCAATTGAGGATTAAGAATTGACCACTGATTGTTGAGGACTGAGGTCTGAAGATTGAGGATTCAGGATTGAGGATTCAGGTTTGATGTTTGAGGACTGAGGATTGAGGATTGAGGATTGAGGATTGAGGATTGTGGATTGAATCTTGAGCATTGGCTATTGAGGATTGAACATTTAGGATTGTGGATTGAGTATTGATGATTGAGGATTGAGGATTGAAGATTGAATATTGATGATTGAAGACTGAGGATCGAGGATTGAGTGTTGTGGATTGAGGACGAGGACTGAGCGTTGAGTATTGATGTTTGAGGACTGAGGATTGAGGATTGAGGATTGAGAATTGAGGACTGAGGATTGAGGATTCAAGATTGACGATTGGGTGTTGAGGACTGAAGTATGTGGATTGAGGATTGAGGATTGAGGATTGAGGATTGAAGATTGAGTATTGAGGATTGAAGATTGAGGATTGATGATTGAGGATTGAGGATTGAGTATTGAAGATTGAGGATTGGGTATTGCGGATTGAACATTGAGGATTGAAGATTGAGGATTGAAGATTCAGTATTGAGGATTGAAGATTGAGGATTGAGGATTGAGGATTGAGGATTGAAGATTGAGTATTGAGGATTGAAGATTGAGGATTGAGGACTGAGAATTGAGGATTGAGGGTAGAGGATTGAGGAATGAGGATTGAAGACTGAGGATTGGGTATTGAGGATTGAACATTGAGGATTCGGTATTGAGGATTGAAGAATGAGGATTGAGGAGTGAGGACTGAGGATTGAGGATTGCAGTTTGAGTGTTGAGGATTGAGGATTGAGGATTGAGGATTGAGGATTGAGGATTGAGGATAGAGGATTGAGGATTGAGGATTGAGGATAGAAGATTGAGTATTGAGGATTGAAGATTGAGGATTGAGGATTGAGGATTGAGGATTGAGGATTGAGGATTGAGGATTGAGGATTGAGGATTGAAGATTGAGGATTGAGGATTGCGGATTGAGGATTGAGGATTGAATATTAAGGATTGAGGATAGACAATTGACTGTTGAGGACTGACGGCTGAAGGTTGAGGATTCAGGATTGAGGATTCCGGATTGAGGTTTGAGGACTGAGGATTGAGGGTTGAGGATTGAGAATTGAGGATTGAGGATTGAGGATTGACGCTTGAGTATTCGGGATTGAAGATTGACGATTGAGGATTGAGGATTGAGGACTGAGGATTGAGGATTGAGGATTGAGGATTGAAGATAGAGTATTGAGGATTGAAGATTGAGGATTGAGGATTGAGGATTGAGGATTGAGGATTGAAGATTGAGTATTGAGGATTGATGACTAAGGTTGAGGATTGAGGATTGGGCATTGAGGATTGAGGATTGAATATTGAGGATTAGGGACTGAGCATTCAGGGTTGAGTGATGAGAATTGATGGTTGTGGATAGAGATCTGAAGATTGCAGGTTGAGTATTGAGTATTGAAAACTGTGAATTGAGGATATTCTATTGAGGATTGAGGATTGGCAACTGATTGTTGAGGACTCAGGGCTGAGGATTGAGGATTCAGGATTGAGGATTCAGGATTGAGGATTCATGATTGAGGTTTGAGGATTGAGTATTGAGGATTGAGAATGAGGGCTGAGGATTGAGGATTGAAGATTGAGGATTTATGAATGAGGAATGAGGATTGAGTATTGAGGATTGAGGATTGAGGATTGAGGATTGAAGATTGAGTATTGAGGATTGAAGATTGACGATTGAGGATTGAGGATTGAGGATTGAGGATTGAGGATTGAGGATTGAGGATTGAGGATTGAGGATTTGGGACTGAGGGTTGAAGATTGAGGATTGAGGATTGAGGATTGAGGATTGAGGATTGAGGATTGAGCATTGAAGATTGAGGATTGGGTATTGAGGATTGAGGATTCAGGGTTGAGGTTTGAGGACGAGGACTGACGGTTCAGGATTGAGGATTGAGGATTGACGCTTGAGGATTGAGGATTGAGGATGGAGGATTGAAGAGAGAGGACTGAGTGTTGAGGATTGCGTGTTGAGAATTGATGTTTGAGGATTGAGATTTGATTATTGAATATTGTGGATTGAGTATTGAACCATGAGAATTCAGGATATTCTTTTGGGTATTGAGAATTGAGGATTGATGGTTGAGTATTCAGGATTGATGGTTGAGGGTTGTGGGTTGAATATTGAGGATTGAGGATTGAGGATTGAGGATTGAGGATTGAGGATTGAGGATTGAAGATTGAGTATTGATGATTGAAGATTGAGGATTGAGGATTGAGTGTTGAGGTTTGAGGACGAGGACTGACGGTTGAGGATTGAGGATTGAGAATTGAGGATTGATGGTTGAGGATTGGGGACTGAGTGTTGAGGGTTGAGTGATGAGAATTGATGACTGTGGATAGAGATTTGAAGATTGCAGGGTGAGTATTGAGTATTGAAACCTGTGAATTGAGGATATTCTATAGAGGATTGAGGATTGACAACTGATTGTTGAGGACTGTGGGCTGAAGACTGAGGATTCAGGTTTGAGGATTCAGGATTGAGGTTTGAGGACTGAGGATTGAGGATTGAAGATTGAGGATTGTGGATTGAGGATTGCGGATTGAGTATTGAGGATTGAAGATTGAATATTGATGATTGAAGATTGAGGATTGAGGATTGAGGGTTGTGGATTGAGGACGAGGACTGAGGGTTGAATATTGATGTTTGAGGTCTGAGGATTGAGGATTGAGGATTGAGAATTGAGGATTGAGGATTGAGGGTTGAAGATTGAGGATTGGGTATTGAGGATTGAAGAATGAGGATTGAGGATTGAGGATTGAGGATTGAGGATTGCAGAATGAGCATTGAAGACTGAAGATTGACGGTTGAGGATTGAGGATTGAGGATTGACCATTGAGGATTGAGGATTGAGGATTGAGGATTGAAGATTGAGTATTGAGGATTGAAGATTGAGGATTGAGGATTGAGGACTGAGGATTGAGGATTGAAGATTGAGGATTGGGGATTGAGGATTGACGATTGAGGGTTGAGTATTGAGGAGTGAGTATTGAGGATTGAGGATTGAGGATTGAGGATTGAGTATTGAAGATTGAGGATTGATGATTGAGGATTGATGATTGAGGATTGAGGATTGAGGATTGTGGACTGAGGATTGAAGATTGAGTATTGAGGATTTAAGATTGGGGATTGAGGATTGAGGATTGAGGATGAAGGATGTGGACTGAGGGTTGAGGATTGAGGTTTGATTATTGAATCCTGAGAATTCAGGATATTCTGTTGAGTATTGAGAATTGAGGATTGATGGTTGAGTATTGAGGACTGAGGATTGAGGATTGAAGATAGAGGATTGAGGATTGAGGACTGAGGATTGTGGATTGAAGATTGAGGGTTGAGGATTGAGGATTGAAGATTGAGGATTGAGGACTGAGGATTGAGGATTGAGGATTGAAGATTGAGGATTGGGGATTGATGATTGACGACTGAGGATTGAGGATTGAGGAATGAGGATTGAGGCTTGAGTATTGAGGACTGAGGGTTGAATATTGATGTTTGAGGTCTGAGGATTGAGGATTGAGGATTGAGAATTGAGGATTGACGATAGAGGATTGAATATTGAGGATTGCAGATTGAGTATTGAGGATTGAAGATTGTGGGTTGAGGATTGAGTATTGAGGATTGAGCATTGAGTATTGAGGATTGAGGATTGAGGATTGAAGATTGAGTATTGAGTATTGAGGATTGAAGATTGAGGATTGAGGACTGAGGATTGAAGATTGAGTATTGATGATTGAAGATTGAGGATTGGGGATTGAGGTTTGAGGATTGAGGACGAGGACTGACGGTTGGGGATTGAGGTTTGAGGATTGAGGATTGAGGATTGAGGACTGAGGATTGAGGATTGAGGGTTGTGGATTGAGGACGAGGACTGAGGGTTGAGTATTGACGTTTGAGGTCTGAGGAGTGAGGATTGAGGATTGAGAATTGAGGATTGAGCATTGAGGATTGAACATTGAGGATTGGGTATTGAGGATTGAAGAATGAGGATTGGGGACTGAGGATTGAGGATTGAGGTTTGAGGATTGAGTATTGAGGATTGAGAATTGAGAATTGAGGATTGAAGATTGAGTATTGAGTATTGAAGATTGAGGATTGAGGATTGAGGATTGAAGATTGAGGACTGAGTGTTGTGGGTTGAGTGATGAGTATTGATGTTTGTGGATTGAGATTTGACGATTGATGAATGGGGATTGAGTATTGAAAGCTGTGAATTGAGGATATTCTATTGAGGATTGATGATTGACACTTGAATGTTGAGGACTGACGGCTGAAGATTGAGGATTCAGGATTGAGGATTCCGGATTGAAGTTTGAGGACTGAGGATTGAGGGTTGAGGATTGAGGATTGAGGATTGACGCTTGAGGATTGAGGATTGAGGATTGAGGATTGAGGAATGAGGATTGAGCATTGAGGATTGGAGATTGAGGACTGGGGAATGAGGATTGAAAATTGAGGATTAAGGATTGAAGATTGGGGATTGAGGATCTAGGATTGGCGATTGGTTATTGAGGATTGAAGATTGAGGATTGAGGATTGAGTATTGAGAATTGAGAATTGAGGATGTGGGCTGAGGGTTGAGGGTTGAGGTTGGAGGATTGAGGATTGAGGATTGAGGACTGAGGGTTGAGGATTGAGGATTGAGGATTGAGGACTGAGGATTGAGGATTGAGGATTGAGGATTGAGGATTGAGGATTGAGGATTGAGGATTGAGGATTGAAGATTGAGTATTGAGCATTGAAGATTGAGGATTGAGGATTGAAGACTGAGGATTGCGGATTGAGGATTGACGATTGAGGATTGAGTATTGAGGAGTGAGAATTGAGGATTGAGTATTGAAGATTGAGGATTGAGGATTGAAGATTGAGTATAGATGATTGAAGATTGAGGACTGAGGATTGAGTGTTGAGGATTGAGGACGAGGATTGACGATTGAGGATTGAGGTTTGAGGATTGAGCATTGTGGATTGAGGACTGAGGATTGAGGATTGAGGATTGAGCATTGAGGATTGAAGATTGAGTATTGAGGATCGAAGATTGAGGATTGAGGATTGAGGATTGAGGATTGAGGATTGAGGATTGAGGATTGAAGATTGAGCATTGGGGACGGAGTGTTGAGGGTCGAGTGATGAGAATTGATGTTTGTGGATAGAGATTTGAAGATTGCAGATTGAGTTTTGAGTATTGAAAACTGTGAATTGATGATATTCTATTGAGGATTGAGGATTGACAACTGATTGTTGAGGACTGAGGGCTGAAGGTTGAGGATTCAGGATTGAGTATTCAGGATTGAGGTTTGAGGTCATAGGATTGAGGATTGAGGATTGAGGATTGAGGATTGAGGATTGAGGATTGAAGATTGAGTATTGGGTGTTGAGGATTGAACATTGATGATTGAAGATTGAGGATTGGGGATTGAGGTTTGAGGATTGAGCACGAGGACTGACGGTTGCGGATTGAGGTTTGAGGATTGAGGATTGAGGATTGAGGACTGAGGATTGTGGATTGAGGGTTGTGGATTGAGGACGAGGACTGAGGGTTGAGTATTGATGTTTGAGGTCTGAGGATTGATGATTGAGGATTGAGAATTGAGGATTGAGCATTGAGGATTGAAGATTGAGGATTGGGTATTGAGGATTGGAGAATGAGGATTGGCGATTGAGGATTGAGGATTGAGGTTTGAGGATTGAGTATTGAGGATTCAGAATTGAGGATTGAGGATTGAAGATTGAGTATTGAGGATTGAAGGTTGAGGATTGAGGATTGAGGATTGGGGATTGAGGATTGAAGATTGAGTATTGAGAATTGAGGATTGAGGATTGTAGATTGAGTATTGAGGATTGAAGGTTGAGGATTGAGGATTGAGGATTGAGGATTGAGGATTAAAGATTGAGGATTGCGGACTGAGTGTTGAGGGTTGAGGACGAGGACTGACGGTTGAGGATTGTGGTTTGAGGATTGAGGATTGAGGATTGAGAATTGAGGATGAGGACTGAGGTTTGAGGATTGAGGTTTGAGGAATGAGGATTGAGGATTGGGGATTGAGGATTGAGGACGAGGACTGACGGTTGAGGGTTGTGGTTTGAGGATTGAGGATTGAGGATTGAGAATTGAGGATGAGGACTGAGGTTTGAGGATTGAGGTTTGAGGAATGAGGATTGAGGATTGGGGATTGAGGATTGAGGATTGAGTATTGAGTATTGAAGGTTGAGGATTGATGACTGAGGATGGAGGATTGCGGATTGACGATTGAGGATTGAGGATTGAGGGTTGAAGGTTGAGTGTGGAGGATTGAAGGTTGAGGATTGACGATTGAGGATTGAGTATTGAGGATGATGGCTGAGGTTTGAGGTTTGAGGTTTGAGTATTGAATCCTGAGAATTCAGGATGTTCAATTGAGTATTGAGAATTGAGGATTGATGCTTTAGTATTGAGGATTCAGGATTGAGGATTGAGGATTGAGTATTGAAGATTGAGGATTGATGATTGACGATTTAGGATTGAGGATTGAGGATTGAGGATGGAGGATTGAAGAGAGAGGACTGAGTGTTGAGGATTGCGTGTTGAGAATTGATGTTTGAGGATTGAGATTTGATTATTGAATATTGTGGATTGAGTATTGAACCATGAGAATTCAGGATATTCTTTTGGGTATTGAGAATTGAGGATTGATGGTTGAGTATTCAGGATTGATGGTTGAGGGTTGTGGGTTGAATATTGAGGATTGAGGATTGAGGATTGAGGATTGAGGATTGAGGATTGAGGATTGAAGATTGAGTATTGATGATTGAAGATTGAGGATTGAGGATTGAGTGTTGAGGTTTGAGGACGAGGACTGACGGTTGAGGATTGAGGATTGAGAATTGAGGATTGATGGTTGAGGATTGGGGACTGAGTGTTGAGGGTTGAGTGATGAGAATTGATGACTGTGGATAGAGATTTGAAGATTGCAGGGTGAGTATTGAGTATTGAAACCTGTGAATTGAGGATATTCTATAGAGGATTGAGGATTGACAACTGATTGTTGAGGACTGTGGGCTGAAGACTGAGGATTCAGGTTTGAGGATTCAGGATTGAGGTTTGAGGACTGAGGATTGAGGATTGAAGATTGAGGATTGTGGATTGAGGATTGCGGATTGAGTATTGAGGATTGAAGATTGAATATTGATGATTGAAGATTGAGGATTGAGGATTGAGGGTTGTGGATTGAGGACGAGGACTGAGGGTTGAATATTGATGTTTGAGGTCTGAGGATTGAGGATTGAGGATTGAGAATTGAGGATTGAGGATTGAGGGTTGAAGATTGAGGATTGGGTATTGAGGATTGAAGAATGAGGATTGAGGATTGAGGATTGAGGATTGAGGATTGCAGAATGAGCATTGAAGACTGAAGATTGACGGTTGAGGATTGAGGATTGAGGATTGACCATTGAGGATTGAGGATTGAGGATTGAGGATTGAAGATTGAGTATTGAGGATTGAAGATTGAGGATTGAGGATTGAGGACTGAGGATTGAGGATTGAAGATTGAGGATTGGGGATTGAGGATTGACGATTGAGGGTTGAGTATTGAGGAGTGAGTATTGAGGATTGAGGATTGAGGATTGAGGATTGAGTATTGAAGATTGAGGATTGATGATTGAGGATTGATGATTGAGGATTGTGGATTGAGGATTGTGGACTGAGGATTGAAGATTGAGTATTGAGGATTTAAGATTGGGGATTGAGGATTGAGGATTGAGGATGAAGGATGTGGACTGAGGGTTGAGGATTGAGGTTTGATTATTGAATCCTGAGAATTCAGGATATTCTGTTGAGTATTGAGAATTGAGGATTGATGGTTGAGTATTGAGGACTGAGGATTGAGGATTGAAGATAGAGGATTGAGGATTGAGGACTGAGGATTGTGGATTGAAGATTGAGGGTTGAGGATTGAGGATTGAAGATTGAGGATTGAGAACTGAGGATTGAGGATTGAGGATTGAAGATTGAGGATTGGGGATTGATGATTGACGACTGAGGATTGAGGATTGAGGAATGAGGCTTGAGTATTGAGGACTGAGGGTTGAATATTGATGTTTGAGGTCTGAGGATTGAGGATTGAGGATTGAGAATTGAGGATTGACGATAGAGGATTGAATATTGAGGATTGCAGATTGAGTATTGAGGATTGAAGATTGTGGGTTGAGGATTGAGAATTGAGGATTGAGCATTGAGTATTGAGGATTGAGGATTGAGGATTGAAGATTGAGTATTGAGTATTGAGGATTGAAGATTGAGGATTGAGGACTGAGGATTGAAGATTGAGTATTGATGATTGAAGATTGAGGATTGGGGATTGAGGTTTGAGGATTGAGGACGAGGACTGACGGTTGGGGATTGAGGTTTGAGGATTGAGGATTGAGGATTGAGGACTGAGGATTGAGGATTGAGGGTTGTGGATTGAGGACGAGGACTGAGGGTTGAGTATTGACGTTTGAGGTCTGAGGAGTGAGGATTGAGGATTGAGAATTGAGGATTGAGCATTGAGGATTGAACATTGAGGATTGGGTATTGAGGATTGAAGAATGAGGATTGGGGACTGAGGATTGAGGATTGAGGTTTGAGGATTGAGTATTGAGGATTGAGAATTGAGAATTGAGGATTGAAGATTGAGTATTGAGTATTGAAGATTGAGGATTGAGGATTGAGGATTGAAGATTGAGGACTGAGTGTTGTGGGTTGAGTGATGAGTATTGATGTTTGTGGATTGAGATTTGACGATTGATGAATGGGGATTGAGTATTGAAAGCTGTGAATTGAGGATATTCTATTGAGGATTGATGATTGACACTTGAATGTTGAGGACTGACGGCTGAAGATTGAGGATTCAGGATTGAGGATTCCGGATTGAAGTTTGAGGACTGAGGATTGAGGGTTGAGGATTGAGGATTGAGGATTGACGCTTGAGGATTGAGGATTGAGGATTGAGGATTGAGGAATGAGGATTGAGCATTGAGGATTGAAGATTGAGTATTGAAGATTGAGGATTGATGATTGACGATTTAGGATTGAGGATTGAGGATTGAGGATTGAGGATTGGGGACTGAGGATTGAGGATAGAGGATTGAAGATTGAGGATTGGGGACTGAGTGTTGAGGGTTGAGTGATGAGGATTGATGTTTGTGGATAGAGATTCGAAGTATGCAGATTGAGAATTTAGTATTGAAAACTGTGAATTGATGATATTCTATTGAGGATTGAGGATCGACAACTGATTGTTGAGGTCTGAAGTCTGAAGGTTGAGTACTGAGGACTGAGGTTTCAGGATTGAGGTTTGAGGACTGAGGATTGAGGATTGAGGATTGAGGATCTAGGATTGGAGATTGATTATTGAGGATTGAAGATTGAGGGTTAAGTATTGAGGATTGAGATGGAGAATTGAGGATGAGGACTGAGGGTTGAGGATTGAGGTTTGACGTACGAGTATTGAGGATTGAGGATTGAGGATTGAGGATTGAGTATTGAAGATTGAGGATTGAAGATTGAGGATTGAGGATTGAGGACTGAGGATTGAGGATTGAAGATTGAGTATTGAGGATTGAAGATTGAGGATTGAGGATTGAGGATGGAGGATTGAAGAGAGAGGACTGAGTGTTGAGGATTGAGTGTTGAGGATTTATGTTTGAGGGTTGAGATTTGATTATTGATTTTTGTGGATTGAGTATTGAACGATGAGAATTCAGGGTATTCTATTGAGTATTGAGAATTGAGGATTGATTGTTGAGTATTGAGGGTTGATGGTTGAGGGTTTTGTGTTGAATATTGAGGATTGAGGATTGAGGATTGAGGATTGAGGTTTGAGGACTGAAGATTGAGTATTGATGATTGAAGATTCGGGATTGAGGATTGAGGATTGAGGATTGAGGATTGAAGATTGAGTATTGAGGATTGAAGATTGAGGATTGAGGATTGAGGATGGAGGATTGAAGAGAGAGGACTGAGTGTTGAGGATTGAGTGTTGAGGATTGATATTTGAGGGTTGAGATTTGATTATTGATTTTTGTGTATTGAGTATTGAACGAAGAGAATTCAGGGTATTCTATTGAGTATTGAGAATTGAGGATTGATTGTTGAGTATTGAGGGATGATGGTTGAGGGTTTTGTGTTGAATATTGAGGATTGAGGATTGAGGATTGAGGATTGAGGATTGAGGATTGAGGATTGAAGATTGAGTATTGAGGATTGAAGGTTGAGGATTGAGGATTGAGGATTGAGGATTGAGGATTGAAGATTGAGGATTGGGGATTGAGGATTGACGATTGAGGATTGAGTATTGACGATTGAGAATTGAGGATTGAGGATTGAAGGTTGAGTATTGTGGACTGAAGATTGAGGATTGAGGATTGACGATTGAGTATTGAGGATTGAGGGTTGAGGATTGACGATGAGGGCTGAGGGTTGAGGATTGAGGTTTGAGGTCTGAGGACTGAGGATTGAGGATTGAGGATTGAGGATTGAGGATTGAGGATTGAGGATTGAGGATTGAGGATTGAGGATTGAGGATTTGGGACTGAGGGTTGAAGATTGAGGATTGAGGATTGAGGATTGAGGATTGAGGATTGAGGATTGAGCATTGAAGATTGAGGATTGGGTATTGAGGATTGAGGATTCAGGGTTGAGGTTTGAGGACGAGGACTGACGGTTCAGGATTGAGGATTGAGGATTGACGCTTGAGGATTGAGGATTGAGGATGGAGGATTGAAGAGAGAGGACTGAGTGTTGAGGATTGCGTGTTGAGAATTGATGTTTGAGGATTGAGATTTGATTATTGAATATTGTGGATTGAGTATTGAACCATGAGAATTCAGGATATTCTTTTGGGTATTGAGAATTGAGGATTGATGGTTGAGTATTCAGGATTGATGGTTGAGGGTTGTGCGTTGAATATTGAGGATTGAGGATTGAGGATTGAGGATTGAGGATTGAGGATTGAGGATTGAAGATTGAGTATTGATGATTGAAGATTGAGGATTGAGGACTGAGGGTTGAGGATTGAGGATTGAGGATTGAGGACTGAGGATTGAGGATTGAGGATTGAGGATTGAGGATTGAGGATTGAGGATTGAGGATTGAGGATTGAAGATTGAGTATTGAGCATTGAAGATTGAGGATTGAGGATTGAAGACTGAGGATTGCGGATTGAGGATTGACGATTGAGGATTGAGTATTGAGGAGTGAGAATTGAGGATTGAGTATTGAAGATTGAGGATTGAGGATTGAAGATTGAGTATAGATGATTGAAGATTGAGGACTGAGGATTGAGTGTTGAGGATTGAGGACGAGGATTGACGATTGAGGATTGAGGTTTGAGGATTGAGCATTGTGGATTGAGGACTGAGGATTGAGGATTGAGGATTGAGCATTGAGGATTGAAGATTGAGTATTGAGGATCGAAGATTGAGGATTGAGGATTGAGATGGAGAATTGAGGATGAGGACTGAGGGTTGAGGATTGAGGTTTGACGTACGAGTATTGAGGATTGAGGATTGAGGATTGAGGATTGAGTATTGAAGATTGAGGATTGAAGATTGAGGATTGAGGATTGAGGACTGAGGATTGAGGATTGAAGATTGAGTATTGAGGATTGAAGATTGAGGATTGAGGATTGAGGATGGAGGATTGAAGAGAGAGGACTGAGTGTTGAGGATTGAGTGTTGAGGATTTATGTTTGAGGGTTGAGATTTGATTATTGATTTTTGTGGATTGAGTATTGAACGATGAGAATTCAGGGTATTCTATTGAGTATTGAGAATTGAGGATTGATTGTTGAGTATTGAGGGTTGATGGTTGAGGGTTTTGTGTTGAATATTGAGGATTGAGGATTGAGGATTGAGGATTGAGGTTTGAGGACTGAAGATTGAGTATTGATGATTGAAGATTCGGGATTGAGGATTGAGGATTGAGGATTGAGGATTGAAGATTGAGTATTGAGGATTGAAGATTGAGGATTGAGGATTGAGGATGGAGGATTGAAGAGAGAGGACTGAGTGTTGAGGATTGAGTGTTGAGGATTGATATTTGAGGGTTGAGATTTGATTATTGATTTTTGTGTATTGAGTATTGAACGAAGAGAATTCAGGGTATTCTATTGAGTATTGAGAATTGAGGATTGATTGTTGAGTATTGAGGGATGATGGTTGAGGGTTTTGTGTTGAATATTGAGGATTGAGGATTGAGGATTGAGGATTGAGGATTGAGGATTGAGGATTGAAGATTGAGTATTGAGGATTGAAGGTTGAGGATTGAGGATTGAGGATTGAGGATTGAGGATTGAAGATTGAGGATTGGGGATTGAGGATTGACGATTGAGGATTGAGTATTGACGATTGAGAATTGAGGATTGAGGATTGAAGGTTGAGTATTGTGGACTGAAGATTGAGGATTGAGGATTGACGATTGAGTATTGAGGATTGAGGGTTGAGGATTGACGATGAGGGCTGAGGGTTGAGGATTGAGGTTTGAGGTCTGAGGACTGAGGATTGAGGATTGAGGATTGAGGATTGAGGATTGAGGATTGAGGATTGAGGATTGAGGATTGAGGATTGAGGATTTGGGACTGAGGGTTGAAGATTGAGGATTGAGGATTGAGGATTGAGGATTGAGGATTGAGGATTGAGCATTGAAGATTGAGGATTGGGTATTGAGGATTGAGGATTCAGGGTTGAGGTTTGAGGACGAGGACTGACGGTTCAGGATTGAGGATTGAGGATTGACGCTTGAGGATTGAGGATTGAGGATGGAGGATTGAAGAGAGAGGACTGAGTGTTGAGGATTGCGTGTTGAGAATTGATGTTTGAGGATTGAGATTTGATTATTGAATATTGTGGATTGAGTATTGAACCATGAGAATTCAGGATATTCTTTTGGGTATTGAGAATTGAGGATTGATGGTTGAGTATTCAGGATTGATGGTTGAGGGTTGTGCGTTGAATATTGAGGATTGAGGATTGAGGATTGAGGATTGAGGATTGAGGATTGAGGATTGAAGATTGAGTATTGATGATTGAAGATTGAGGATTGAGGACTGAGGGTTGAGGATTGAGGATTGAGGATTGAGGACTGAGGATTGAGGATTGAGGATTGAGGATTGAGGATTGAGGATTGAGGATTGAGGATTGAGGATTGAAGATTGAGTATTGAGCATTGAAGATTGAGGATTGAGGATTGAAGACTGAGGATTGCGGATTGAGGATTGACGATTGAGGATTGAGTATTGAGGAGTGAGAATTGAGGATTGAGTATTGAAGATTGAGGATTGAGGATTGAAGATTGAGTATAGATGATTGAAGATTGAGGACTGAGGATTGAGTGTTGAGGATTGAGGACGAGGATTGACGATTGAGGATTGAGGTTTGAGGATTGAGCATTGTGGATTGAGGACTGAGGATTGAGGATTGAGGATTGAGCATTGAGGATTGAAGATTGAGTATTGAGGATCGAAGATTGAGGATTGAGGATTGAGGATTGAGGATTGAGGATTGAGGATTGAGGATTGAAGATTGAGTATTGGGTGTTGAGGATTGAACATTGATGATTGAAGATTGAGGATTGGGGATTGAGGTTTGAGGATTGAGCACGAGGACTGACGGTTGCGGATTGAGGTTTGAGGATTGAGGATTGAGGATTGAGGACTGAGGATTGTGGATTGAGGGTTGTGGATTGAGGACGAGGACTGAGGGTTGAGTATTGATGTTTGAGGTCTGAGGATTGATGATTGAGGATTGAGAATTGAGGATTGAGCATTGAGGATTGAAGATTGAGGATTGGGTATTGAGGATTGGAGAATGAGGATTGGCGATTGAGGATTGAGGATTGAGGTTTGAGGATTGAGTATTGAGGATTCAGAATTGAGGATTGAGGATTGAAGATTGAGTATTGAGGATTGAAGGTTGAGGATTGAGGATTGAGGATTGGGGATTGAGGATTGAAGATTGAGTATTGAGAATTGAGGATTGAGGATTGTAGATTGAGTATTGAGGATTGAAGGTTGAGGATTGAGGATTGAGGATTGAGGATTGAGGATTAAAGATTGAGGATTGCGGACTGAGTGTTGAGGGTTGAGGACGAGGACTGACGGTTGAGGATTGTGGTTTGAGGATTGAGGATTGAGGATTGAGAATTGAGGATGAGGACTGAGGTTTGAGGATTGAGGTTTGAGGAATGAGGATTGAGGATTGGGGATTGAGGATTGAGGACGAGGACTGACGGTTGAGGGTTGTGGTTTGAGGATTGAGGATTGAGGATTGAGAATTGAGGATGAGGACTGAGGTTTGAGGATTGAGGTTTGAGGAATGAGGATTGAGGATTGGGGATTGAGGATTGAGGATTGAGTATTGAGTATTGAAGGTTGAGGATTGATGACTGAGGATGGAGGATTGCGGATTGACGATTGAGGATTGAGGATTGAGGGTTGAAGGTTGAGTGTGGAGGATTGAAGGTTGAGGATTGACGATTGAGGATTGAGTATTGAGGATGATGGCTGAGGTTTGAGGTTTGAGGTTTGAGTATTGAATCCTGAGAATTCAGGATGTTCAATTGAGTATTGAGAATTGAGGATTGATGCTTTAGTATTGAGGATTCAGGATTGAGGATTGAGGATTGAGTATTGAAGATTGAGGATTGATGATTGACGATTTAGGATTGAGGATTGAGGATTGAGGATTGAGGATTGGGGACTGAGGATTGAGGATAGAGGATTGAAGATTGAGGATTGGGGACTGAGTGTTGAGGGTTGAGTGATGAGGATTGATGTTTGTGGATAGAGATTCGAAGTATGCAGATTGAGAATTTAGTATTGAAAACTGTGAATTGATGATATTCTATTGAGGATTGAGGATCGACAACTGATTGTTGAGGTCTGAAGTCTGAAGGTTGAGTACTGAGGATTGAGGTTTCAGGATTGAGGTTTGAGGACTGAGGATTGAGGATTGAGGATTGAGGATCTAGGATTGGAGATTGATTATTGAGGATTGAAGATTGAGGGTTAAGTATTGAGGATTGAGATGGAGAATTGAGGATGAGGACTGAGGGTTGAGGATTGAGGTTTGACGTACGAGTATTGAGGATTGAGGATTGAGGATTGAGGATTGAGTATTGAAGATTGAGGATTGAAGATTGAGGATTGAGGATTGAGGACTGAGGATTGAGGATTGAAGATTGAGTATTGAGGATTGAAGATTGAGGATTGAGGATTGAGGATGGAGGATTGAAGAGAGAGGACTGAGTGTTGAGGATTGAGTGTTGAGGATTTATGTTTGAGGGTTGAGATTTGATTATTGATTTTTGTGGATTGAGTATTGAACGATGAGAATTCAGGGTATTCTATTGAGTATTGAGAATTGAGGATTGATTGTTGAGTATTGAGGGTTGATGGTTGAGGGTTTTGTGTTGAATATTGAGGATTGAGGATTGAGGATTGAGGATTGAGGTTTGAGGACTGAAGATTGAGTATTGATGATTGAAGATTCGGGATTGAGGATTGAGGATTGAGGATTGAGGATTGAAGATTGAGTATTGAGGATTGAAGATTGAGGATTGAGGATTGAGGATGGAGGATTGAAGAGAGAGGACTGAGTGTTGAGGATTGAGTGTTGAGGATTGATATTTGAGGGTTGAGATTTGATTATTGATTTTTGTGTATTGAGTATTGAACGAAGAGAATTCAGGGTATTCTATTGAGTATTGAGAATTGAGGATTGATTGTTGAGTATTGAGGGATGATGGTTGAGGGTTTTGTGTTGAATATTGAGGATTGAGGATTGAGGATTGAGGATTGAGGATTGAGGATTGAGGATTGAAGATTGAGTATTGAGGATTGAAGGTTGAGGATTGAGGATTGAGGATTGAGGATTGAGGATTGAAGATTGAGGATTGGGGATTGAGGATTGACGATTGAGGATTGAGTATTGACGATTGAGAATTGAGGATTGAGGATTGAAGGTTGAGTATTGTGGACTGAAGATTGAGGATTGAGGATTGACGATTGAGTATTGAGGATTGAGGGTTGAGGATTGACGATGAGGGCTGAGGGTTGAGGATTGAGGTTTGAGGTCTGAGGACTGAGGATTGAGGATTGAGGATTGAGGATTGAGGATTGAGGATTGAGGATTGAGGATTGAGGATTGAGGATTGAGGATTTGGGACTGAGGGTTGAAGATTGAGGATTGAGGATTGAGGATTGAGGATTGAGGATTGAGGATTGAGCATTGAAGATTGAGGATTGGGTATTGAGGATTGAGGATTCAGGGTTGAGGTTTGAGGACGAGGACTGACGGTTCAGGATTGAGGATTGAGGATTGACGCTTGAGGATTGAGGATTGAGGATGGAGGATTGAAGAGAGAGGACTGAGTGTTGAGGATTGCGTGTTGAGAATTGATGTTTGAGGATTGAGATTTGATTATTGAATATTGTGGATTGAGTATTGAACCATGAGAATTCAGGATATTCTTTTGGGTATTGAGAATTGAGGATTGATGGTTGAGTATTCAGGATTGATGGTTGAGGGTTGTGCGTTGAATATTGAGGATTGAGGATTGAGGATTGAGGATTGAGGATTGAGGATTGAGGATTGAAGATTGAGTATTGATGATTGAAGATTGAGGATTGAGGACTGAGGGTTGAGGATTGAGGATTGAGGATTGAGGACTGAGGATTGAGGATTGAGGATTGAGGATTGAGGATTGAGGATTGAGGATTGAGGATTGAGGATTGAAGATTGAGTATTGAGCATTGAAGATTGAGGATTGAGGATTGAAGACTGAGGATTGCGGATTGAGGATTGACGATTGAGGATTGAGTATTGAGGAGTGAGAATTGAGGATTGAGTATTGAAGATTGAGGATTGAGGATTGAAGATTGAGTATAGATGATTGAAGATTGAGGACTGAGGATTGAGTGTTGAGGATTGAGGACGAGGATTGACGATTGAGGATTGAGGTTTGAGGATTGAGCATTGTGGATTGAGGACTGAGGATTGAGGATTGAGGATTGAGCATTGAGGATTGAAGATTGAGTATTGAGGATCGAAGATTGAGGATTGAGGATTGAGGATTGAGGATTGAGGATTGAGGATTGAGGATTGAAGATTGAGCATTGGGGACGGAGTGTTGAGGGTCGAGTGATGAGAATTGATGTTTGTGGATAGAGATTTGAAGATTGCAGATTGAGTTTTGAGTATTGAAAACTGTGAATTGATGATATTCTATTGAGGATTGAGGATTGACAACTGATTGTTGAGGACTGAGGGCTGAAGGTTGAGGATTCAGGATTGAGTATTCAGGATTGAGGTTTGAGGTCATAGGATTGAGGATTGAGGATTGAGGATTGAGGATTGAGGATTGAGGATTGAAGATTGAGTATTGGGTGTTGAGGATTGAACATTGATGATTGAAGATTGAGGATTGGGGATTGAGGTTTGAGGATTGAGCACGAGGACTGACGGTTGCGGATTGAGGTTTGAGGATTGAGGATTGAGGATTGAGGACTGAGGATTGTGGATTGAGGGTTGTGGATTGAGGACGAGGACTGAGGGTTGAGTATTGATGTTTGAGGTCTGAGGATTGATGATTGAGGATTGAGAATTGAGGATTGAGCATTGAGGATTGAAGATTGAGGATTGGGTATTGAGGATTGGAGAATGAGGATTGGCGATTGAGGATTGAGGATTGAGGTTTGAGGATTGAGTATTGAGGATTCAGAATTGAGGATTGAGGATTGAAGATTGAGTATTGAGGATTGAAGGTTGAGGATTGAGGATTGAGGATTGGGGATTGAGGATTGAAGATTGAGTATTGAGAATTGAGGATTGAGGATTGTAGATTGAGTATTGAGGATTGAAGGTTGAGGATTGAGGATTGAGGATTGAGGATTGAGGATTAAAGATTGAGGATTGCGGACTGAGTGTTGAGGGTTGAGGACGAGGACTGACGGTTGAGGATTGTGGTTTGAGGATTGAGGATTGAGGATTGAGAATTGAGGATGAGGACTGAGGTTTGAGGATTGAGGTTTGAGGAATGAGGATTGAGGATTGGGGATTGAGGATTGAGGACGAGGACTGACGGTTGAGGGTTGTGGTTTGAGGATTGAGGATTGAGGATTGAGAATTGAGGATGAGGACTGAGGTTTGAGGATTGAGGTTTGAGGAATGAGGATTGAGGATTGGGGATTGAGGATTGAGGATTGAGTATTGAGTATTGAAGGTTGAGGATTGATGACTGAGGATGGAGGATTGCGGATTGACGATTGAGGATTGAGGATTGAGGGTTGAAGGTTGAGTGTGGAGGATTGAAGGTTGAGGATTGACGATTGAGGATTGAGTATTGAGGATGATGGCTGAGGTTTGAGGTTTGAGGTTTGAGTATTGAATCCTGAGAATTCAGGATGTTCAATTGAGTATTGAGAATTGAGGATTGATGCTTTAGTATTGAGGATTCAGGATTGAGGATTGAGGATTGAGTATTGAAGATTGAGGATTGATGATTGACGATTTAGGATTGAGGATTGAGGATTGAGGATTGAGGATTGGGGACTGAGGATTGAGGATAGAGGATTGAAGATTGAGGATTGGGGACTGAGTGTTGAGGGTTGAGTGATGAGGATTGATGTTTGTGGATAGAGATTCGAAGTATGCAGATTGAGAATTTAGTATTGAAAACTGTGAATTGATGATATTCTATTGAGGATTGAGGATCGACAACTGATTGTTGAGGTCTGAAGTCTGAAGGTTGAGTACTGAGGATTGAGGTTTCAGGATTGAGGTTTGAGGACTGAGGATTGAGGATTGAGGATTGAGGATCTAGGATTGGAGATTGATTATTGAGGATTGAAGATTGAGGGTTAAGTATTGAGGATTGAGATGGAGAATTGAGGATGAGGACTGAGGGTTGAGGATTGAGGTTTGACGTACGAGTATTGAGGATTGAGGATTGAGGATTGAGGATTGAGTATTGAAGATTGAGGATTGAAGATTGAGGATTGAGGATTGAGGACTGAGGATTGAGGATTGAAGATTGAGTATTGAGGATTGAAGATTGAGGATTGAGGATTGAGGATGGAGGATTGAAGAGAGAGGACTGAGTGTTGAGGATTGAGTGTTGAGGATTTATGTTTGAGGGTTGAGATTTGATTATTGATTTTTGTGGATTGAGTATTGAACGATGAGAATTCAGGGTATTCTATTGAGTATTGAGAATTGAGGATTGATTGTTGAGTATTGAGGGTTGATGGTTGAGGGTTTTGTGTTGAATATTGAGGATTGAGGATTGAGGATTGAGGATTGAGGTTTGAGGACTGAAGATTGAGTATTGATGATTGAAGATTCGGGATTGAGGATTGAGGATTGAGGATTGAGGATTGAAGATTGAGTATTGAGGATTGAAGATTGAGGATTGAGGATTGAGGATGGAGGATTGAAGAGAGAGGACTGAGTGTTGAGGATTGAGTGTTGAGGATTGATATTTGAGGGTTGAGATTTGATTATTGATTTTTGTGGATTGAGTATTGAACGAAGAGAATTCAGGGTATTCTATTGAGTATTGAGAATTGAGGATTGATTGTTGAGTATTGAGGGATGATGGTTGAGGGTTTTGTGTTGAATATTGAGGATTGAGGATTGAGGATTGAGGATTGAGGATTGAGGATTGAGGATTGAAGATTGAGTATTGAGGATTGAAGGTTGAGGATTGAGGATTGAGGATTGAGGATTGAGGATTGAAGATTGAGGATTGGGGATTGAGGATTGACGATTGAGGATTGAGTATTGACGATTGAGAATTGAGGATTGTGGATTGAAGGTTGAGTATTGTGGACTGAAGATTGAGGATTGAGGATTGACGATTGAGTATTGAGGATTGAGGGTTGAGGATTGACGATGAGGGCTGAGGGTTGAGGATTGAGGTTTGAGGTCTGAGGACTGAGGATTGAGGATTGAGGATTGAGGATTGAGGATTGAGGATTGAGGATTGAGGATTGAGGATTGAGGATTGAGGATTTGGGACTGAGGGTTGAAGATTGAGGATTGAGGATTGAGGATTGAGGATTGAGGATTGAGGATTGAGCATTGAAGATTGAGGATTGGGTATTGAGGATTGAGGATTCAGGGTTGAGGTTTGAGGACGAGGACTGACGGTTCAGGATTGAGGATTGAGGATTGACGCTTGAGGATTGAGGATTGAGGATGGAGGATTGAAGAGAGAGGACTGAGTGTTGAGGATTGCGTGTTGAGAATTGATGTTTGAGGATTGAGATTTGATTATTGAATATTGTGGATTGAGTATTGAACCATGAGAATTCAGGATATTCTTTTGGGTATTGAGAATTGAGGATTGATGGTTGAGTATTCAGGATTGATGGTTGAGGGTTGTGCGTTGAATATTGAGGATTGAGGATTGAGGATTGAGGATTGAGGATTGAGGATTGAGGATTGAAGATTGAGTATTGATGATTGAAGATTGAGGATTGAGGATTGAGTGTTGAGGTTTGAGGACGAGGACTGACGGTTGAGGATTGAGGTTTGAGGATTGAGGATTGAGGATTGAGGACTGAGGATTGAGGATTGAGGATTGAGCATTGATGATTAAAGATTGAGGACTTAGGATTGAGGATTGAAGATTGAGTATTGAGGATTGAAGGTTTAGGATTGAGGATTGAGGATTGAGGATTGAGGATGAGGGCTGAGGGTTGAGGATTGAGGTTTGAGGACTGAGGACTGAGGATTGAGGATTAAGAATTGAGGATTGAGGATTGAGGATTGAGGATTGGGTATTGAGCATTGAAGAATGAGGATTGAGGATTGAGGATTGAGGATTGAGGAATGAGGACTGAGGATTGAAGATTGAGTATTCAGGATTGGAGACTGACGATTGAGGATCGAGGACCGAGGATTGAGGATTGAGGATTGAAGAATGAGTATTGAGGATTGAAGATTGACGATTGAGGATTGAGAATTGAGGATTGATGGTTGAGGATTGGGGACTGAGTGTTGAGGGTTGAGTGATGAGAATTGATGACTGTGGATAGAGATTTGAAGATTGCAGGGTGAGTATTGAGTATTGAAACCTGTGAATTGAGGATATTCTATAGAGGATTGAGGATTGACAACTGATTGTTGAGGACTGTGGGCTGAAGACTCAGGATTCAGGTTTGAGGATTCAGGATTGAGGTTTGAGGACTGAGGATTGAGGATTGAGGATTGAGGATTGACGATTGAGGATTGAGGATTGAAGCTTGAGGATTGGGTATTGAGGATTGAACATTGAGGATCGTGGATTGAGTATTGATGATTGAGGATTGAGGATTGAAGGTTGAATATTGATGATTGAAGATTGAGGATCGAGGATTGAGGGTTGTGGATTGAGGACGAGGACTGAGTGTTGAGTATTGATGTTTGAGGTCTGAGGATTGAGGATTGAGGATTGAGAATTGAGGACTGAGGATTGAGGATTGAAGATTGAGGATTGGGTGTTGAGGATTGAAGAATGTGGATTGAGGATTGAGGATTGAGGATTGAGGATTGAAGATTGAGTATTGAGGATTGAAGACTGAGCATCGAGGATTGTGGATTGAGGATTGAGGATTGAAGATTGAGGATTGGGGACTGAGTGTTGAGGGTTGAATGATGAGAATTGATGTTTGTGGATAGAGATTCGAAGATTGCAGATTGAGTATTGAGTATTGAAAACTGTGAATTGATGATACTCAATTGAGGATTAAGAATTGACCACTGATTGTTGAGGACTGAGGTCTGAAGATTGAGGATTCAGGATTGAGGATTCAGGTTTGATGTTTGAGGACTGAGGATTGAGGATTGAGGATTGAGGATTGAGGATTGAGGATTGTGGATTGAATCTTGAGCATTGGCTATTGAGGATTGAACATTTAGGATTGTGGATTGAGTATTGATGATTGAGGATTGAGGATTGAAGATTGAATATTGATGATTGAAGACTGAGGATCGAGGATTGAGTGTTGTGGATTGAGGACGAGGACTGAGCGTTGAGTATTGATGTTTGAGGACTGAGGATTGAGGATTGAGGATTGAGAATTGAGGACTGAGGATTGAGGATTCAAGATTGAGGATTGGGTGTTGAGGACTGAAGTATGTGGGTTGAGGATTGAGGATTGAGGATTGAGGATTGAAGATTGAGTATTGAGGATTGAAGATTGAGGATTGATGATTGAGGACTGAGGATTGAGGATTGAAGATTGAGGGTTGAGGATTGAGGATTGAAGATTGAGAATTGAGGACTGAGGATTGAGGATTGAGGATTGAAGATTGAGGATTGGGGATTGATGATTGACGACTGAGGATTGAGGATTGAGGAATGAGGATTGAGGCTTGAGTATTGAGGACTGAGGGTTGAATATTGATGTTTGAGGTCTGAGGATTGAGGATTGAGGATTGAGAATTGAGGATTGACGATAGAGGATTGAATATTGAGGATTGCAGTGTGAGTATTGAGGATTGAAGATTGTGGGTTGAGGATTGAGTATTGAGGATTGAGCATTGAGTATTGAGGATTGAGGATTGAGGATTGAAGATTGAGTATTGAGTATTGAGGATTGAAGATTGAGGATTGAGGACTGAGGATTGAAGATTGAGTATTGATGATTGAAGATTGAGGATTGGGGATTGAGGTTTGAGGATTGAGGACGAGGACTGACGGTTGGGGATTGAGGTTTGAGGATTGAGGATTGAGGATTGAGGACTGAGGATTGAGGATTGAGGGTTGTGGATTGAGGACGAGGACTGAGGGTTGAGTATTGACGTTTGAGGTCTGAGGAGTGAGGATTGAGGATTGAGAATTGAGGATTGAGCATTGAGGATTGAACATTGAGGATTGGGTATTGAGGATTGAAGAATGAGGATTGGGGACTGAGGATTGAGGATTGAGGTTTGAGGATTGAGTATTGAGGATTGAGAATTGAGAATTGAGGATTGAAGATTGAGTATTGAGTATTGAAGATTGAGGATTGAGGATTGAGGATTGAAGATTGAGGACTGAGTGTTGTGGGTTGAGTGATGAGTATTGATGTTTGTGGATTGAGATTTGACGATTGATGAATGGGGATTGAGTATTGAAAGCTGTGAATTGAGGATATTCTATTGAGGATTGATGATTGACACTTGAATGTTGAGGACTGACGGCTGAAGATTGAGGATTCAGGATTGAGGATTCCGGATTGAAGTTTGAGGACTGAGGATTGAGGGTTGAGGATTGAGGATTGAGGATTGACGCTTGAGGATTGAGGATTGAGGATTGAGGATTGAGGAATGAGGATTGAGCATTGAGGATTGGAGATTGAGGACTGGGGAATGAGGATTGAAAATTGAGGATTAAGGATTGAAGATTGGGGATTGAGGATCTAGGATTGGCGATTGGTTATTGAGGATTGAAGATTGAGGATTGAGGATTGAGTATTGAGAATTGAGAACTGAGGATGTGGGCTGAGGGTTGAGGGTTGAGGTTGGAGGATTGAGGATTGAGGATTGAGGACTGAGGGTTGAGGATTGAGGATTGAGGATTGAGGACTGAGGATTGGGGACTGGGGATTGAGGATTGAAGATTGAGGATTAAGGATTGAGGATTGGGGATTGGGGATCAAGGATTGGAGATTGATTATTGAGGATTGAAGATTGAGGGTTAAGTATTGAGGATTGAGATGGAGAATTGAGGATGAGGACTGAGGGTTGAGGATTGAGGTATGAGGTACGAGGATTGAGGATTGCGGATTGAGGATTGAAGATTGAGTATTGATGATTGAAGATTGAGGATTGAGGATTGACGATTGAGGATTGAGGATTGAGGTTTGAGGACT
The DNA here is from genome assembly GCF_051401765.1 of Calliopsis andreniformis. NCBI lineage: Eukaryota > Metazoa > Arthropoda > Insecta > Hymenoptera > Andrenidae > Calliopsis > Calliopsis andreniformis. Next base: position 502,452 of record NW_027480451.1, on the reverse strand, counting down.
GACGATGAGGGCTGAGGGTTCAAGATTGAGGATTGGTGACTGAGTGTTGAGGGTTGAGTGATGAGGATTGATGTTTGTGGATAGAGATTCGAAGATTGCAGATTGAGAATTTAGTATTGAAAACTGTGAATTGATGATATTCTATTGAGGATTGAGGAATGACAACTGATTGTTGAGGTCTGAAGTCTGAAGGTTGAGTACTGAGGATTGAGGTTTCAGGATTGAGGTTTGAGGACTGAGGATTGAGGATTGAGGATTGAGGCTTGAGGATTGAGGATTGAGGTTTGAAGATTGAGGATTGAGGATCCAGGATGAGGGCTGAAGGTTGAGGATTGAGGTTTGAGGACTGAGGTCTGAGGATTGAGGGTTGAGAATTAAGGATTGAGGATTGAGGATTGAATGTTGAGGATTGAGGATTGAGGATTGAGGATTGAGGATTGAGGATTGAGGATTGAGGATTGAGGTTAGAGGATTGAAGATTGAGGATTGGGGACTGAGTGTTGAGGGTTGAGTAATGGGGATTGATGTTTGTGGATAGAGATTCGAAGATTGCAGATTGAGAATTTAGTATTGAAAACTGTGAATTGGTGATATTCTATTGAGGATTGAGGATTGACAACTGATTGTTGAGGTCTGAAGTCTGAAGGTTGAGGACTGAGGATTGAGGATTCAGGATTGAGGTTTGAGGACTGAGGATTGAGGATTGAGTATTGAGGATTGAGGATTGAAGATTGAGTATTGATGAGTGAGGGTTGCGGATTGATTATTGAGGGTTGAGGTTTGAGGACGAGGACTGAGGGTTGAGGATTGAGGTTTGAGGACAGGGGATTGAGGATTGAGGATTGAGAATTGATAATTGAGGATTGAGGATTGAAGATTTAGGATAGGGTATTGAGGATTGAGGATTGGGGATTGAGGATCTAGTATTGGAAATTGATCATTTAGCATTGAAGATAGAGGGTTGAGGATTGAGGATTGAGGATTGAGAATTGAGAATTGAGGATGAGGGCTGAGGTTTGAGGATTGAGGATTGAGGATTGGGGATTAAAGATTGAGGATTGAGGATCCAGGATGAGGGCTGAAGGTTGAGGATTGAGGTTTGAGGACTGAGGTCTGAGGACTGAGGGTTGAGAATTAAGGATTGAGGATTGAGGATTGAAGATTGAGCATTGATAATTGAGTATTGTGGATTGAAGGTGGAGGACTGAGGAATAAGGATTGAGGATTGAGGATGAGGGCTGAGGGTTGAGAATTGGGGTTTGAGGATTGAGGACCGAGGATTGAGGATTGAGAATTGAGGATTGAGGATTGAGGATTGAAGATTGAGGATTGGGTAATGAGGATTGAAGAATGAGGACTGAGGATTGAGGCTTGAGGATTGAGGATTGAAGATTGAGTATTGAGGATTGAAGATTGAGGATTGAGGATTGAGGATTGAGGATTGAGGATTGAGGATTGAGGATTGAAGATTGAGGATTGGGGACTGAGTGTTGAGGGTTGAGTGATGAGAATTAATGTTTGTGGGTAGAGATTTGACGATTGCAGATTGAGTATCGATTATTGAAAACTGTGAATTGAGGATATTCTATTGAGGATTGAGGATTGACAATTGATTGTCGAGGACTGAGGGCTGAAGATTGAGGTTTCAGGATTGAGGATTCAGAATTGAGGTTTGAGGACTGAGGACTGAGGATTGAAGATTGAGTATTGAGGATTGAAGATTGAGGATTAAGGATTGAGGATTGGGGATTTGAGGATCTAGGATTGAAAATTGATTATTTGGGATTGAAGATTGAGGATTGAGGATTGAGGATTGAGAATTGAGAATTGAGGATAAGGACTGAGGGTTGAGGATTGAGGTTTGAGGAATCAGGATTGAGGATTGAAGATTGAGCATTGATAATTGAGTATTGTGGATTGAAGGTGGAGGACTGAGGAATAAGGATTGAGGATTGAGGATGAGGGCTGAGGGTTGAGGATTGGGGTTTGAGGATTGATGACTGAGGATTGAGGATTGAGGATTGATGATTGCGGTTTGAGGATTGAAGATTGAGTATTGAGGATTGAATATTGAGGATTGAGGATTGAGTATTGAGGATTGAAGATTGAGTATTGAGGATTGAAGATTGAGGATTGAAGATTGAGGATTGATGACTGAGGATTGAGGATTGAGGATTGACGATTGAGGATTGAGTATTGAAAATTGAGTATTGAGGATTGAATATTGAGGATTGAGGATTGAGGATTGAGGATTGAAGATTGAGTATCGAGGGTTGATGATTGAGAATTGAGGATTGACGATTGAGGATTGAGGATTGAGGTTTGAGGATTGACGATGAGGGCTGAGGGTTGAGGATTGAGGTTTGAGGTCTGAGGTCTGAGGGTTGAGGATTGAGAATTGAGGATTGAGGATTGAGGATTGAAGATTGAGGATTGAGGATTGAGGATTGAGAATTGAGGATTGAGGATTCAGGGTTGAGGTTTGAGGACGAGGACTGACGGTTCAGGATTGAGGATTGAGGATTGACGCTTGAGGATTGAGGATTGAGGATGGAGGATTGAAGAGAGAGGACTGAGTGTTGAGGATTGCGTGTTGAGAATTGATGTTTGAGGATTGAGATTTGATTATTGAATATTGTGGATTGAGTATTGAACCATGAGAATTCAGGATATTCTTTTGGGTATTGAGAATTGAGGATTGATGGTTGAGTATTCAGGATTGATGGTTGAGGGTTGTGCGTTGAATATTGAGGATTGAGGATTGAGGATTGAGGATTGAGGATTGAGGATTGAGGATTGAAGATTGAGTATTGATGATTGAAGATTGAGGATTGAGGATTGAGTGTTGAGGTTTGAGGACGAGGACTGACGGTTGAGGATTGAGGTTTGAGGATTGAGGATTGAGGATTGAGGACTGAGGATTGAGGATTGAGGATTGAGCATTGATGATTAAAGATTGAGGACTTAGGATTGAGGATTGAAGATTGAGTATTGAGGATTGAAGGTTTAGGATTGAGGATTGAGGATTGAGGATTGAGGATGAGGGCTGAGGGTTGAGGATTGAGGTTTGAGGACTGAGGACTGAGGATTGAGGATTAAGAATTGAGGATTGAGGATTGAGGATTGAGGATTGGGTATTGAGCATTGAAGAATGAGGATTGAGGATTGAGGATTGAGGATTGAGGAATGAGGACTGAGGATTGAAGATTGAGTATTCAGGATTGGAGATTGACGATTGAGGATCGAGGACCGAGGATTGAGGATTGAGGATTGAAGAATGAGTATTGAGGATTGAAGATTGACGATTGAGGATTGAGAATTGAGGATTGATGGTTGAGGATTGGGGACTGAGTGTTGAGGGTTGAGTGATGAGAATTGATGACTGTGGATAGAGATTTGAAGATTGCAGGGTGAGTATTGAGTATTGAAACCTGTGAATTGAGGATATTCTATAGAGGATTGAGGATTGACAACTGATTGTTGAGGACTGTGGGCTGAAGACTGAGGATTCAGGTTTGAGGATTCAGGATTGAGGTTTGAGGACTGAGGATTGAGGATTGAAGATTGAGGATTGTGGATTGAGGATTGCGGATTGAGTATTGAGGATTGAAGATTGAATATTGATGATTGAAGATTGAGGATTGAGGATTGAGGGTTGTGGATTGAGGACGAGGACTGAGGGTTGAATATTGATGTTTGAGGTCTGAGGATTGAGGATTGAGGATTGAGAATTGAGGATTGAGGATTGAGGGTTGAAGATTGAGGATTGGGTATTGAGGATTGAAGAATGAGGATTGAGGATTGAGGATTGAGGATTGAGGATTGCAGAATGAGTATTGAAGACTGAAGATTGACGGTTGAGGATTGAGGATTGAGGATTGAGCATTGAGGATTGAGGATTGAGGATTGAGGATTGAAGATTGAGTATTGAGGATTGAAGATTGAGGATTGAGGATTGAGGATTGAGGATTGAGGATTGAAGATTGAGGATTGGGGATTGAGGATTGACGATTGAGGGTTGAGTATTGAGGAGTGAGTATTGAGGATTGAGGATTGAGGATTGAGGATTGAGTATTGAAGATTGAGGATTGAAGATTGAGGATTGAGGATTGACGATTGAGGATTGAGGATTGAGGTTTGAGGACTGACGATGAGGGCTGAGGGTTCAAGATTGAGGATTGGTGACTGAGTGTTGAGGGTTGAGTGATGAGGATTGATGTTTGTGGATAGAGATTCGAAGATTGCAGATTGAGAATTTAGTATTGAAAACTGTGAATTGATGATATTCTATTGAGGATTGAGGAATGACAACTGATTGTTGAGGTCTGAAGTCTGAAGGTTGAGTACTGAGGATTGAGGTTTCAGGATTGAGGTTTGAGGACTGAGGATTGAGGATTGAGGATTGAGGCTTGAGGATTGAGGATTGAGGTTTGAAGATTGAGGATTGAGGATCCAGGATGAGGGCTGAAGGTTGAGGATTGAGGTTTGAGGACTGAGGTCTGAGGATTGAGGGTTGAGAATTAAGGATTGAGGATTGAGGATTGAATGTTGAGGATTGAGGATTGAGGATTGAGGATTGAGGATTGAGGATTGAGGATTGAGGATTGAGGTTAGAGGATTGAAGATTGAGGATTGGGGACTGAGTGTTGAGGGTTGAGTAATGGGGATTGATGTTTGTGGATAGAGATTCGAAGATTGCAGATTGAGAATTTAGTATTGAAAACTGTGAATTGGTGATATTCTATTGAGGATTGAGGATTGACAACTGATTGTTGAGGTCTGAAGTCTGAAGGTTGAGGACTGAGGATTGAGGATTCAGGATTGAGGTTTGAGGACTGAGGATTGAGGATTGAGTATTGAGGATTGAGGATTGAAGATTGAGTATTGATGAGTGAGGGTTGCGGATTGATTATTGAGGGTTGAGGTTTGAGGACGAGGACTGAGGGTTGAGGATTGAGGTTTGAGGACAGGGGATTGAGGATTGAGGATTGAGAATTGATAATTGAGGATTGAGGATTGAAGATTTAGGATAGGGTATTGAGGATTGAGGATTGGGGATTGAGGATCTAGTATTGGAAATTGATCATTTAGCATTGAAGATAGAGGGTTGAGGATTGAGGATTGAGGATTGAGAATTGAGAATTGAGGATGAGGGCTGAGGTTTGAGGATTGAGGATTGAGGATTGGGGATTAAAGATTGAGGATTGAGGATCCAGGATGAGGGCTGAAGGTTGAGGATTGAGGTTTGAGGACTGAGGTCTGAGGACTGAGGGTTGAGAATTAAGGATTGAGGATTGAGGATTGAAGATTGAGCATTGATAATTGAGTATTGTGGATTGAAGGTGGAGGACTGAGGAATAAGGATTGAGGATTGAGGATGAGGGCTGAGGGTTGAGAATTGGGGTTTGAGGATTGAGGACCGAGGATTGAGGATTGAGAATTGAGGATTGAGGATTGAGGATTGAAGATTGAGGATTGGGTAATGAGGATTGAAGAATGAGGACTGAGGATTGAGGCTTGAGGATTGAGGATTGAAGATTGAGTATTGAGGATTGAAGATTGAGGATTGAGGATTGAGGATTGAGGATTGAGGATTGAGGATTGAGGATTGAAGATTGAGGATTGGGGACTGAGTGTTGAGGGTTGAGTGATGAGAATTAATGTTTGTGGGTAGAGATTTGACGATTGCAGATTGAGTATCGATTATTGAAAACTGTGAATTGAGGATATTCTATTGAGGATTGAGGATTGACAATTGATTGTCGAGGACTGAGGGCTGAAGATTGAGGTTTCAGGATTGAGGATTCAGAATTGAGGTTTGAGGACTGAGGACTGAGGATTGAAGATTGAGTATTGAGGATTGAAGATTGAGGATTAAGGATTGAGGATTGGGGATTTGAGGATCTAGGATTGAAAATTGATTATTTGGGATTGAAGATTGAGGATTGAGGATTGAGGATTGAGAATTGAGAATTGAGGATAAGGACTGAGGGTTGAGGATTGAGGTTTGAGGAATCAGGATTGAGGATTGAAGATTGAGCATTGATAATTGAGTATTGTGGATTGAAGGTGGAGGACTGAGGAATAAGGATTGAGGATTGAGGATGAGGGCTGAGGGTTGAGGATTGGGGTTTGAGGATTGATGACTGAGGATTGAGGATTGAGGATTGATGATTGCGGTTTGAGGATTGAAGATTGAGTATTGAGGATTGAATATTGAGGATTGAGGATTGAGTATTGAGGATTGAAGATTGAGTATTGAGGATTGAAGATTGAGGATTGAAGATTGAGGATTGATGACTGAGGATTGAGGATTGAGGATTGACGATTGAGGATTGAGTATTGAAAATTGAGTATTGAGGATTGAATATTGAGGATTGAGGATTGAGGATTGAGGATTGAAGATTGAGTATCGAGGGTTGATGATTGAGAATTGAGGATTGACGATTGAGGATTGAGGATTGAGGTTTGAGGATTGACGATGAGGGCTGAGGGTTGAGGATTGAGGTTTGAGGTCTGAGGTCTGAGGGTTGAGGATTGAGAATTGAGGATTGAGGATTGAGGATTGAAGATTGAGGATTGAGGATTGAGGATTGAGAATTGAGGATGAGGACTGAGGTTTGAGGATCTAGGTTTGAGGAATGGGGATTGAGGATTGAGGATTGAGGATTGAGGATTGAGGATTGAGAATTGAAGGTTGAGGATTGATGACTGAGGATTGAGGATTGCGGATTGACGATTGAGGATTGGGGATTGAGGGTCGAAGGTTGAGTGTTGAGGATTGAAGGTTGAGGATTGACGACTGAGGATTGAGGATTGAGGATGATGACTGAGGTTTGAGGTTTGAGGTTTTAGTATTGAATCCTGAGAATTCAGGATGTTCTGATGAGTATTGAGAATTGAAGATTGATGGTTTAGTATTGAGGATTGAGGATTGAAGATTGCGGATTGAGTATTGAAGATTGAGGATTGATGATTGAGGATTTAGGATTGAGGATTGAGGATTGAGGATTGAGGATTGAAAATTGAGTATTGAGGATTGAAGGTTGAGGACTGAGGAATAAGGATTGAGGATTGAGGATGAGGGCTGATGGTTGAGGATTGAGGATTGAGGATTGAGGTTTGAGGAATGAGGATTGAGGATTGAGGATTGAGGATTGAAGATTGAGTATTGATGATTGAAGATTGAGGATTGAGGATTGAGGATTGAGGATTGAGGATTGAGAATTGAGGATGAGGACTGAGGTTTGAGGATTGAGGTTTGAGGAATGAGGATTGAGGATTGGGGATTGAGGATTGAGGATTGAGTATTGAGTATTGAAGGTTGAGGATTGATGACTGAGGATGGAGGATTGCGGATTGACGATTGAGGATTGAGGATTGAGGGTTGAATGTTGAGTGTTTAGGATTGAAGGTTGAGGATTGATGATTGAGGATTGAGGATGATGGCTGAGGTTTGAGGTTTGAGGTTTGAGTATTGAATCCTGAGAATTCAGGATGTTCTATTGAGTATTGAGAATTGAGGATTGATGCTTTAGTATTGAGGATTCAGGATTGAGGATTGAGGATTGAGTATTGAAGATTGAGGATTGATGATTGTGGATTTAGGATTGAGGATTGAGGATTGAGGATTGAGGATTGAGGACAGAGGATTGAGGATTGAGGATGATGACTGAGGTTTGAGGTTTGAGGTTTTAGTATTGAATCCTGAGAATTCAGGATGTTCTGATGAGTATTGAGAATTGAGGATTGATGGTTTAGTATTGAGGATTGAGGATTGAGGATTGCGGATTGAGTATTGAAGATTGAGGATTGATGATTGAGGATTTAGGATTGAGGATTGAGGATTGAGGATTGAGGATTGAAAATTGAGTATTGAGGATTGAAGGTTGAGGACTGAGGAATAAGGATTGAGGATTGAGAATGAGGGCTGATGGTTGAGGATTGAGGATTGAGGATTGAGGTTTGAGGAATGAGGATTGAGGATTGAGGATTGAGGATTGAAGATTGAGTATTGATGATTGAAGATTGAGGATTGAGGATTGAGGATTGAGGAGTGAGGATTGAGAATTGAGGATGAGGACTGAGGTTTGAGGATTGAGGTTTGAGGAATGAGGATTGAGGATTGGGGATTGAGGATTGAGGATTGAGTATTGTGTATTGAAGGTTGAGGATTGATGACTGAGGATGGAGGATTGCGGATTGACGATTGAGGATTGAGGATTGAGGGTTGAAGGTTGAGTGTTTAGGATTGAAGGTTGAGGACTGACGATTGAGGATTGAAGATGATGGCTGAGGTTTGAGGTTTGAGGTTTGAGTATTGAATCCTGAGAATTCAGGATGTTCTATTGAGTATTGAGAATTGAGGATTGATGCTTTAGTATTGAGGATTCAGGATTGAGGATTGAGGATTGAGTATTGAAGATTGAGGATTGATGATTGTGGATTTAGGATTGAGGATTGAGGATTGAGGATTGAGGATTGAGGACAGAGGATTGAGGATTGAGGATTGAGCATTGAGGATTGAAGATTGAGGACTGGGGATTGAGGATTGAAGATTGAGGATTAAGAATTGAGGATTGGGGACTGGGGATCTAGGATTGGAGATTGATTATTGAGGAATGAAGATAGAGGGTTGAGGATTGAGGGCTGATGATTGAGAATTGAGGATGGGGACTGAGGGTTGAGGATTGAGGTTTGAGATACGAGGATTGAGGATCGAGGATTGTGGACTGAGGATTGACGATTGAGTATTGAAGATTGAGGATTGATGACTGAGGATCGAGGATTGAGGATTGATGATTGCGGATTGAGGATTGAATATTGAGTATTGAGGATTGAATATTGAGGATTGAGGATTGAGGGTTGAGGATTGAAGATTGAGAATTGACGATTGAGGATTGAAGATTGAGTATTGAGGATTGAAGATTGAGGATTGAGGATTGAGGATTGAATATTAAGGACTGAGTGTTGAGGATTGAGAGATGAGAATTGATCTCTGTGGATGGAGATTTGAAGATTGAAGATTGAGGATTGAGTATTGAGGATTGAGGATTGAGTATTGAGGATTGAAGATTGAGTATTGAGGATTGAGGATTGAAGATTGAGTATTGATGAGTGAAGATTGCGGATTGATTATTGAGGGTTGAGGTTTGAGGACGAGGACTGAGGGTTGAGGATTGAGGTTTGAGGACAGAGGATTGAGAATTGAGGATGAGGGCTGAGGTTTGAGGATTGAGGTTTAAGGAATGAGGATTGAGGATTGAGGATTGAGGATTGAGAATTGAGGATTGAGTATTGAAGGTTGAGGATTGATGACTGAGTATTGAGGATTGAGGATTGAGGATTGAGGATTGAGGATTGAAGATTGAGTGTTGAGGATTGAGGGTTGAGAATTGAGGATTGTGTATTGAGGATTGAGGATGAGGGCTGAGGTTTGAGGTTTGAGGTTTGAGTATTGAATCCTGAGAATTCAGGATATTCTATTGAGTATTGAGAATTGACTATTGATGGTTGAGTATTGAGGATTGAGGATTGAGGATTGAGGATTGAGTATTGAAGATTGAGGATTGATGATTGAGTATTGAGGATTGAAGACTGAGGATTGAGGATTGAGGATTGAATATTAAGGACTGAGTGTTGAGGATTGAGAGATGAGAATTGATGTTTGTGGATGGAGATTTGAAGATTGAAGATTAAGGATTGAGTATTGAGGATTGAGGATTGAGTATTGAGGATTGAAGATTGAGTATTGAGAATTGAAGATTGAGTATTGAGGATTGAAGATTGAGGATTGAGGATTGAGGATTGAGGATTGAGGATTGAGGATTGAGGATAAAGGATTGAAGATTGAGGATTGGGGACTGGGTGTTGAGTGTTGAGTGATGAGGATTGATGATTGTGGATAGAGATTCGAAGATTGCAGATTGAGAATTTAGTATTGAAAAATGTAAATTGACGATATTCTATTGAGGATTGAGGATTGACAACTGACTGTTGATGTCTGAAGTCTGAAGGTTGAGTACTGAGGATTGAGGTTTCAGGATTGAGGTTTGAGGACTGAGGATTGAGGATTGAGGATTGAGGCTTGAGGATTGAGGATTGAGGATTGAGGATTGAGGATTGAGGATCCAGGATGAGGGCTGAAGGTTGAGGATTGAGGTTTGAGGACTGAGGTCTGAGGATTGAGGGTAGAGAATTAAGGATTGAGGATTGAGGATTGAAGATTGAGCACTGATAATTGAGTATTGAGTATTGAAGGTGGAGGACTGAGGAATAAGGATTGAGGATTGAGGATGAGGGCTGAGGGTTGAGGATTGAGGTTTGAGGAGTGAGGACCGAGGATTGAGGATTGAGAATTGAGGATTGTGGATTGAGGACAGATGATTGTGGATTGGGTATTGAGGATTGAAGAATGAGGATTGAGGATTGAGGATTGAGGATTGAGGATTGAAGATTGAGTATTGAGGATTGAGGATTGAGGATTGAGGATTGAGGATTGAGGATTGAGGATTGAGGATTGAGGATTGAAGACTGAGGATTGGGGACTGAGTGTTGAGGGTTGAGTGATGAGAATTAATGTTTGTGGATAGAGATTTGAAGATTGCAGATTGAGTATCGAGAATTGAAAGCTGTGAATTGAGGATATTCTATTGAGGATTGAGGATTGACAATTGATTGTCGAGGACTGAGGGCTGAAGATTGAGGATTGACAATTGATTGTCGAGGACTGAGGGCTGAAGATTGAGGATTGACAATTGATTGTCGAGGACTGAGGGCTGAAGATTGAGGATTCAGGATTGAGGATTCAGAATTGAGGTTTGAGGACTGAGGATTGAGGATTGAAGATTGAGTATTGAGGATTGAAGATTGAGGATTGAGGATTGAGGATGGAGGATTGAAGAGAGAGGACTGAGTGTTGAGGATTGAGTGTTGAGGATTGATGTTTGAGGATTGAGATTTGATTATTGATTTTTGTGGATTGAGTATTGAACGATGAGAATTCAGGGTATTCTATTGAGTATTGAGAATTGAGGATTGATTGTTGAGTATTGAGGATTGATGGTTGAGGGTTTTGTGTTGAATATTGAGGATTGAGGATTGAGGATTGAGGATTGAGGATTGAGGATTGAGGATTGAAGATTGAGTATTGAGGATTGAAGGTTGAGGATTGAGGATTGAGTATTGAGGATTGAGGATTGAAGATTGAGGATTGGGGATTGAGGATTGACGATTGAGGATTGAGTATTGACGATTGAGAATCTAGGATTGAGGATTGAAGATTGAGGATTGAGGATTGAGGATTGAGGATTGAGGACTGAGGATTGAGGATTGAGGATTGAGCATTGAGGATTGAAGATTGGGGACTGGGGATTGAGGATTGAAGATTGAGGATTAAGGATTGGGGATTGGGGATTGGGGATCTAGGATTGTAGATTGATAATTGAGGATTGAAGATTGAGGGTTAAGTATTGAGGGTTGAGATGGAGAATTGAGGATGAGGACTGAGAATTGAGGATTGAGGTTTGAGGTACGAGGATTGAGGATTGAGGATTGAGGATTGAGGGTTGAGTATTGAATATTGAGGATTGAAGATTGAGGATTGAGGATTGAGGACTGAGGATTGAGGATTGAAGATTGAGTATTGAGGATTGAAGATTGAGGATTGAGGATTGAGGATGGAGGATTGAAGAGAGAGGACTGAGTGTTGAGGATTGAGTGTTGAGGATTGATGTTTGAGGGTTGAGATTTGATTATTGATTTTTGTGGATTGAGTATTGAACGATGAGGATTCAGGGTATTCTATTGAGTATTGAGAATTGAGGATTGATTGTTGAGTATTGAGGGTTGATGGTTGAGGGTTTTGTGTTGAATATTGAGGATTGAGGATTGAGGATTGAGGATTGAGTATTGAAGGTTGAGGATTGAATATTGAGGATTGAGGATTGAGGATTGAGGATTGAAGATTGAGTATTGAGGATTGAAGATTGAGGATTGAGGATTGAGGATGGAGTATTGAAGAGAGAGGACTGAGTGTTGAGGATTGAGTGTTGAGTATTGATGTTTGAGGGTTGAGATTTGATTATTGATTTTTGTGGATTGAGTATTGAACGATGAGAATTCAGGGTATTCTATTGAGTATTGAGAATTGAGGATTGATTGTTGAGTATTGAGGGTTGATGGTTGAGGGTTTTGTGTTGAATATTGAGGATTGAGGATTGAGGATTGAGGATTGAGGATTGAGGATTGAGGATTGAGGATTGAGGATTGAAGATTGAGGATTGGGGACTGAGTGTTGAGGGTTGAGTGATGAGAATTAATGTTTGTGGATAGAGATTTGAAGATTGCAGATTGAGTATCGAGAATTGAAAGCTGTGAATTGAGGATATTCTATTGAGGATTGAGGATTGACAATTGATTGTCGAGGACTGAGGGCTGAAGATTGAGGATTGACAATTGATTGTCGAGGACTGAGTGCTGAAGATTGAGGATTCAGGATTGAGGATTCAGAATTGAGGTTTGAGGACTGAGGATTGAGGATTGAAGATTGAGAATTGAGGATTGACGATTGAGGATTGAGGATTGAGGTTTGAGGATTGACGATGAGGGCTGAGGGTTGAGGATTGAGGTTTGAGGCCTGAGGTCTGAGGGTTGAGGATTGAGAATTGAGGATTGAGGGTTGAGGATTGAAGATTGAGGATTGAGGATTGAGGATTGAGAATTGAGGATGAGGACTGAGGTTTGAGGATATAGGTTTGAGGAATGGGGATTGAGGATTGAGGATTGAGGATTGAGGATTGAGGATTGAGAATTGAAGGTTGAGGATTGATGACTGAGGATTGAGGATTGCGGATTGAGGATTGAGGATTGAGGATTGAAGATTGAGTATTGATGATTGAAGATTGAGGATTGAGGATTGAGGATTGAGGATTGAGGATTGAGAATTGAGGATGAGGACTGAGGTTTGAGGATTGAGGTTTGAGGAATGAGGATTGAGGATTGGGGATTGAGGATTGAGGATTGAGTATTGAGTATTGAAGGTTGAGGATTGATGACTGAGGATGGAGGATTGCGGATTGACGATTGAGGATTGAGGATTGAGGGTTGAAGGTTGAGTGTTTAGGATTGAAGGTTGAGGATTGACGATTGAGGATTGAGGATGATGACTGAGGTTTGAGGTTTGAGGTTTGAGTATTGAATCCTGAGAATTCAGGATGTTCTATTGAGTATTGAGAATTGAGGATTGATGCTTTAGTATTGAGGATTCAGGATTGAGGATTGAGGATTGAGTATTGAAGATTGAGGATTGATGATTGTGGATTTAGGATTGAGGATTGAGGATTGAGGATTGAGGATTGAGGACAGAGGATTGAGGATTGAGGATGATGACTGAGGTTTGAGGTTTGAGGTTTTAGTATTGAATCCTGAGAATTCAGGATGTTCTGATGAGTATTGAGAATTGAGGATTCATGGTTTAGTATTGAGGATTGAGGATTGAGGATTGCGGATTGAGTATTGAAGATTGAGGATTGATGATTGAGGATTTAGGATTGAGGATTGAGGATTGAGGATTGAGGATTGAAAATTGAGTATTGAGGATTGAAGGTTGAGGACTGAGGAATAAGGATTGAGGATTGAGGATGAGGGCTGATGGTTGAGGATTGAGGATTGAGGATTGAGGTTTGAGGAATGAGGATTGAGGATTGAGGATTGAGGATTGAAGATTGAGTATTGATGATTGAAGATTGAGGATTGAGGATTGAGGATTGAGGATTGAGGATTGAGAATTGAGGATGAGGACTGAGGTTTGAGGATTGAGGTTTGAGAAATGAGGATTGAGGATTGGGGATTGAGGATTGAGGATTGAGTATTGAGTATTGAAGGTTGAGGATTGATGACTGAGGATGGAGGATTGCGGATTGACGATTGAGGTTTGAGGATTGAGGGTTGAAGGTTGAGTGTTTAGGATTGAAGGTTGAGGATTGACGATTGAGGATTGAGGATGATGGCTGAGGTTTGAGGTTTGAGGTTTGAGTATTGAATCCTGAGAATTCAGGATGTTCTATTGAGTATTGAGAATTGAGGATTGATGCTTTAGTATTGAGGATTCAGGATTGAGGATTGAGGATTGAGTATTGAAGATTGAGGATAGATGATTGTGGATTTAGGATTGAGGATTGAGGAGTGAGGATTGAGGATTGAGGACAGAGGATTGAGGATTGAGGATTGAGCATTGAGAATTGAAGATTGAGGACTGGGGATTGAGGATTGAAGATTGAGGATTAAGGATTGAGGATTGGGGACTGGGGATCTAGGATTGGAGATTGATTATTGAGGAATGAAGATAGAGGGTTGAGGATTGAGGGCTGAGGATTGAGAATTGAGGATGGGGACTGAGGGTTGAGGATTGAGGTTTGAGATACGAGGATTGAGGATCGAGGATTGTGGACTGAGGATTGACGATTGAGTATTGAAGATTGAGGATTGATGACTGAGGATCGAGGATTGAGGATTGATGATTGCGGATTGAGGATTGAATATTGAGTATTGAGGATTGAATATTGAGGATTGAGGATTGAGGGTTGAGGATTGAAGATTGAGAATTGACGATTGAGGATTGAAGATTGAGTATTGAGGATTGAAGATTGAGGATTGAGGATTGAGGATTGAATATTAAGGACTGAGTGTTGAGGATTGAGAGATGAGAATTGATCTTTGTGGATGGAGATTTGAAGATTGAAGATTGAGGATTGAGTATTGAGGATTGAGGATTGAGTATTGAGGATTGAAGATTGAGTATTGAGGATTGAGGATTGAAGATTGAGTATTGATGAGTGAAGATTGCGGATTGATTATTGAGGGTTGAGGTTTGAGGACGAGGACTGAGGGTTGAGGATTGAGGTTTGAGGACAGAGGATTGAGGATTGAGGATTGGGAATTGATAATTGAGGATTGAGGATTGAAGATTTAGGATTTGGTATTGAGGATTTAGGATTGGGGTTGAGGATCTAGTATTGGAGATTTGTTATTTAGGATTGAAGATAGAGGGTTGAGGATTGAGGATTGAGGATTGAGAATTGAGAATTGAGGATGAGGGCTGAGGTTTGAGGATTGAGGTTTAAGGAATGAGGATTGAGGATTGAGGATTGAGGATTGAGAATTGAGGATTGAGTATTGAAGTTTGAGGATTGATGACTGAGTATTGAGGATTGAGGATTGAGGATTGAGGATTGAGGATTGAAGATTGAGTGTTGAGGATTGAGGGTTGAGAATTGAGGATTGTGTATTGAGGATTGAGGATGAGGGCTGAGGTTTGAGGTTTGAGGTTTGAGTATTGAATCCTGAGAATTCAGGATATTCTATTGAGTATTGAGAATTGACTATTGATGGTTGAGTATTGAGGATTGAGGATTGAGGATTGAGGATTGAGTATTGAAGATTGAGGATTGATGATTGAGTATTGAGGATTGAAGACTGAGGATTGAGGATTGAGGATTGAATATTAAGGACTGAGTGTTGAGGATTGAGAGATGAGAATTGATGTTTGTGGATGGAGATTTGAAGATTGAAGATTAAGGATTGAGTATTGAGGATTGAGGATTGAGTATTGAGGATTGAAGATTGAGTATTGAGAATTGAAGATTGAGTATTGAGGATTGAAGATTGAGGATTGAGGATTGAGGATTGAGGATTGAGGATAGAGGATTGAAGATTGAGGATTGGGGACTGGGTGTTGAGTGTTGAGTGATGAGGATTGATGATTGTGGATAGAGATTCGAAGATTGCAGATTGAGAATTTAGTATTGAAAACTGTAAATTGATGATATTCTATTGAGGATTGAGGATTGACAACTGATTGTTGAGGTCTGAAGTCTGAAGGTTGAGGACTGAGGATTGAGGATTCAGGATTGAGGTTTGAGGACTGAGGATTGAGGATTGAGGATTGAGGCTTGAGGATTGAGGATTGAGGATTGAGGATTGAAGATTGAGGATTGAGGATCCAGGATGAGAGCTGAAGGTTGAGGATTGAGGTTTGAGGACTGAGGACTGAGGATTGAGGGTTGAGAATTAAGGATTGAGAATTGAGGATTGAAGACTGAGGATTGGGTATTGAGGATTGAAGAATGAGGATTGAGGATTGAGTATTGTGGATTGAGGATTGAAGATTGAGTATTGAGGATTGAAGACTGACGATTGAGAAATCAGGATAGAGGGTTGAGGATTTAGGATTGAGAATTGAGGATTGACGATTGAGGATTGAAGATTGAGGATTGGGCATTGAGGAGTGAAGAATGAGGACTCAGGATAGAGGATTGGGGATTGAGGATTGAAGATTGAGTATTGAGAATTGAGGATTGAGGATTGTAGATTGAGTATTGAGGATTGAAGGTTGAGGATTGAGGATTGAGGATTGAGGATTGAGGATTAAAGATTGAGGATTGCGGACTGAGTGTTGAGGGTTGAGGACGAGGACTGACGGTTGAGGATTGTGGTTTGAGGATTGAGGATTGAGGATTGAGAATTGAGGATGAGGACTGAGGTTTGAGGATTGAGGTTTGAGGAATGAGGATTGAGGATTGGGGATTGAGGATTGAGGACGAGGACTGACGGTTGAGGGTTGTGGTTTGAGGATTGAGGATTGAGGATTGAGAATTGAGGATGAGGACTGAGGTTTGAGGATTGAGGATTGAAGAATGAGGACTGAGGATTGAGGATTGAGGGTTGAGGATTGAAGATTGAGAATTGACGATTGAGGATTGAAGATTGAGTATTGAGGATTGAAGATTGAGGATTGAGGATTGAGGATTTAGGATTGAGGATTGAGGATTGAGGATTGAGGGTTGATGACTGAGGATTGAGGATTGAGGATTGAGCATTGAGGATTGAAGATTGAGGACTGGGGATTGAGGATTGAAGGTTGAGGATTAAGGATTGAGGATTGGGGACTGGGGATCTAGGATTGGAGATTGATTATTGAGGATTGAAGATAGAGGGTTGAGGATTGATGGTTGAGAACTGAGAATTGAGGATGGGGACTGAGGGTTGAGGATTGAGGTTTGAGATACGAGGATTGAGGATCGAGGATTGTGGACTGAGGATTGACGATTGAGTATTGAAGATTGAGGATTGATGACTGAGGATTGAGGATTGAGGATTGATGATTGCGGATTGAGGATTGAATATTGAGTATTGAGGATTGAATATTGTGGATTGAGGATTGAGGGTTGAGGATTGAAGATTGAGAATTGACGATTGAGGATTGAATATTGAGTATTGAGGATTGAAGATTGAGGATTGAGGATTGAGGATTGAATATTAAGGACTGAGTGTTGAGGATTGAGAGATGAGAATTGATGTTTGTGGATGGAGATTTGAAGATCGAAGATTGAGGATTGAGTATTGAGGATTGAGGATTGAGTATTGAGGATTGAAGATTGAGTATTGAGGATTGAGGATTGAAGATTGAGTATTGATGAGTGAAGATTGCGGATTGATTATTGAGGGTTGAGGTTTGAGGACGAGGACTGAGGGTTGAGGATTGAGGTTTGAGGACAGAGGATTGAGGATTGAGGATTGGGAATTGATAATTGAGGATTGAGGATTGAAGATTTAGGATTGGGTATTGAGGATTGAGGATTGGGGATTGAGGATCTAGTATTGGAGATTTATTATTTAGGATTGAAGATAGAGGGTTGAGGATTGAGGATTGAGGATTGAGAATTGAGAATTGAGGATGAGGGCTGAGGTTTGAGGATTGAGGTTTAAGGAATGAGGATTGAGGATTGAGGATTGAGGATTGAGAATTGAGGATTGAGTATTGAAGGTTGAGGATTGATGACTGAGTATTGAGGATTGAGGATTGAGGATTGAGGATTGAGGATTGAAGATTGAGTGTTGAGGATTGAGGGTTGAGAATTGAGGATTGTGTATTGAGGATTGAGGATGAGGGCTGAGGTTTGAGGTTTGAGGTTTGAGTATTGAATCCTGAGAATTCAGGATATTCTATTGAGTATTGAGAATTGACTATTGATGGTTGAGTATTGAGGATTGAGGATTGAGGATTGAGGATTGAGTATTGAAGATTGAGGATTGATGATTGAGTATTGAGGATTGAAGACTGAGGATTGAGGATTGAGGATTGAATATTAAGGACTGAGTGTTGAGGATTGAGAGTTGAGAATTGATGTTTGTGGATGGAGATTTGAAGATTGAAGATTGAGGATTGAGTATTGAGGATTGAGGATTGAGTATTGAGGATTGAAGATTGAGTATTGAGAATTGAAGATTGAGTATTGAGGATTGAAGGTTGAGTATTGAGGATTGAGGATTGAGGATTGAGGATTGAAGATTGAGGGTTAAGGATTGAGGATTGAGATGGAGAATTGAGGATGAGGACTGAGGATTAAGGATTGAGGATTGAAGATTGAGTATTGAGGATTGATGATTGAGGATTGAGCATTGACGATTGAGGATTGAGGATTGAGGTTTGAGGATTGACGATGAGGGCTGAGGGTTGAGGATTGAGGTTTGAGGTCTGAGGTCTGAGGGTTGAGGATTGAGAATTGGGGATTGAGGATTGAGGATTGAAGATTGAGGATTGAGGATTGAGGATTGAGAATTGAGGATGAGGACTGAGGTTTGAGGATTGAGGTTTGAGGAGTGAGGTTTGAGGATTGAGGATTGAGAATTGAGGATTGAGGATTGAGGATTGAGGATTGAGGATTGAGGATTGAGGATTGAAGATTGAGTATTGAGGATTGAAGGTTGAGTATTGAGGATTGAGGATTGAGGATTGAGGATTGAAGATTGAGGGTTAAGGATTGAGGATTGAGATGGAGAATTGAGGATGAGGACTGAGGATTAAGGATTGAGGATTGAAGATTGAGTATTGAGGATTGATGATTGAGGATTGAGCATTGACGATTGAGGATTGAGGATTGAGGATTGAGGTTTGAGGATTGACGATGAGGGCTGAGGGTTGAGGATTGAGGTTCGAGGTCTGAGGTCTGAGGGTTGAGGATTGAGAATTGAGGATTGAGGATTGAGGATTGAAGATTGAGGATTGAGGATTGAGGATTAAGAATTGAGGATGAGGACTGAGGTTTGAGGATTGAGGTTTGAGGAGTGAGGTTTGAGGATTGAGGATTGAGGATTGAGGATTGAGGATTGAGTATTGAAGGTTGAGGATTGATGACTGAGGATTGAGGATTGCGGATTGACGATTGAGGATTGGGGATTGAGGGTTGAAGGTTGAGTGTTGAGGATTGAAGGTTGAGGATTGACGATTGAGGATTGAGGACCGAGGATGATGACTGAGGTTTGAGGTTTGAGGTTTTAGTATTGAATCCTGAGAATTCAGGAGGTTCTATTGAGTATTAAGGATTGAGGATTGATGGTTTAGTATTGAGGATTCAGGATTGAGGATTGAGGATTGAGTATCGAAGATTGAGGATTGATGATTGAGTATTTAGGATTGAGGATTCAGGATTGAGGATTGAGGATGAGGGCTGATGGTTGAGGATTGAGGTTTGAGGACTGAGGACTGAGGACTGAGGATTGAGAATTGAGGATTGAGTATTGTGGATTGAAGGTTGACGATTGGGTATTGAGGATTGAAGAATGAGTATTGAGGATTGAGGATTGAGGTTTGAGGTACGAGGATTGAGGATTCAGGATTGAGGACTGAGGATTGACGATTGAGGATTGAGGATTGAGGTTTGAGGACTGACGATGAGGGCTGAGGGTTGAGAATTGAGGTTTGTGGTCTGAGGACTGAGGATTGAGGATTGAGGATTAAGGATTGAGGATTGGGGATTGAGGATCTAGGATTGAAAATTGATTATTTGGGATGAAGATTGAGGATTGAGAATTGAGGTTTGAGAATTGAGAATTGAGGATAAGGACTGAAGGTTGAGGATTGAGGTTTGAGGAATGAGGATTGAGGATTGAGGATTGAGGATTGAAGATTGAGTATTGATGATTGAAGATTGAGGTTTGAGGATTGAGGGTTGAGGATTGAGGACGAGGACTGACAGTTGAGGATTGTGGTTTGAGGATTGAGGGTTGCGGATTGAGAATTGAGGATGAGGACTGAGGTTTGAGGATTGATGACTGAGGATTGAGGATTGAGGATTGATGATTGCGGATTGAGGATTGAAGATTGAGTATTGAGGATTGAATATTGAGGATTGAGGATTGAGTATTGAGGATTGAAGATTGAGTATTGAGGATTGAAGGTTAAGGATTGAGGATTGAGGATTGAGGATTGAGGATTGAGGAATGAGGGTTGAGGATAGAGGATTGAAGATTGAGGATTGGGTACTGAGTGTTGAGGGTTGGGTGATGAGGATTGATGTTTGTGGATAGAGATTCGAAGATTGCGGATTGAGAATTTAGTATTGAAAACTGTGAATTGACGATATTCTATTGAGGATTGAGGATTGACAACTGACTGTTGAGGTCTGAAGTCTGAAGGTTGAGTACTGAGGATTGAGGTTTCAGGATTGAGGTTTGAGGACTGAGGATTGAGGATTGAGGATTGAGGCTTGAGGATTGAGGATTGAGGATTGAAGATTGAGGATTGAGGATCCAGGATGAGGGCTGAAGGTTGAGGATTGAGGTTTGAGGACTGAGGTCTGAGGATTGAGGGTAGAGAATTAAGGATTGAGGATTGAGGATTGAAGATTGAGCACTGATAATTGAGTATTGAGTATTGAAGGTGGAGGACTGAGGAATAAGGATTGAGGATTGAGGATGAGGGCTGAGGGTTGAGGATTGAGGTTTGAGGAGTGAGGACCGAGGATTGAGGATTGAGAATTGAGGATTGTGGATTGAGGACAGAAGATTGTGGATTGGGTATTGAGGATTGAAGAATGAGGATTGAGGATTGAGGATTGAGGATTGAGGATTGAAGATTGAGTATTGAGGATTGAGGATTGAGGATTGAGGATTGAGGATTGAGGATTGAGGATTGAGGATTGAGGATTGAAGACTGAGGATTGGGGACTGAGTGTTGAGGGTTGAGTGATGAGAATTAATGTTTGTGGATAGAGATTTGAAGATTGCAGATTGAGTATCGAGAATTGAAAGCTGTGAATTGAGGATATTCTATTGAGGATTGAGGATTGACAATTGATTGTCGAGGACTGAGGGCTGAAGATTGAGGATTGACAATTGATTGTCGAGGACTGAGGGCTGAAGATTGAGGATTCAGGATTGAGGATTCAGAATTGAGGTTTGAGGACTGAGGATTGAGGATTGGAGATTGAGTATTGAGGATTGAAAATTGAGGATTGAGGATTGAGGATGGAGAATTGAAGAGAGAGGACTGAGTGTTGAGGATTGAGTGTTGAGGATTGATGTTTGAGGATTGAGATTTGATTATTGATTTTTGTGGATTGAGTATTGAACGATGAGGATTCGGGGTATTCTATTGAGTATTGAGAATTGAGGATTGATTGTTGAGTATTGAGGGTTGATGGTTGAGGGTTTTGTGTTGAATATTGAGGATTGAGGATTGAGGATTGAGGATTGAGTATTGAAGATTGAGGATTGAATATTGAGGATTGAGGATTGAGGATTGAGGATTGAAGATTGAGTATTGAGGATTGAAGATTGAGGATTGAGGATTGAGGATGGAGTATTGAAGAGAGAGGACTGAGTGTTGAGGATTGAGTGTTGAGTATTGATGTTTGAGGGTTGAGATTTGATTATTGATTTTTGTGGATTGAGTATTGCACGATGAGAATTCAGGGTATTCTATTGAGTATTGAGAATTGAGGATTGATTGTTGAGTATTGAGGGTTGATGGTTGAGGGTTTTGTGTTGAATATTGAGGATTGAGGATTGAGGATTGAGGATTGAGGATTGAGGATTGAGGATTGAGGATTGAGGATTGAAGATTGAGGATTGGGGACTGAGTGTTGAGGGTTGAGTGATGAGAATTAATGTTTGTGGATAGAGATTTGAAGATTGCAGATTGAGTATCGAGAATTGAAAGCTGTGAATTGAGGATATTCTATTGAGGATTGAGGATTGACAATTGATTGTCGAGGACTGAGGGCTGAAGATTGAGGATTGACAATTGATTGTCGAGGACTGAGTGCTGAAGATTGAGGATTCAGGATTGAGGATTCAGAATTGAGGTTTGAGGACTGAGGATTGAGGATTGAAGATTGAGTATTGAGGATTGAAGATTGAGGTTTGAGGATTGAGGATGGAGGATTGAAGAGAGAGGACTGAGTGTTGAGGATTGAGTGTTGAGGATTTATGTTTGAGGATTGAGGTTTGATTATTGATTTTTGTGGATTGAGTATTGAACTATGAGAATTCAGGGTATTCTATTGAGTATTGAGAATTGAGGATTGATTGTTGAGTATTGAGGATTGATGGTTGAGGGTTTTGTGTTGAATATTGAGGATTAAGGATTGAGGATTGAGGATTGAGGATTGAGGATTGAGGATTGAAGATTGAGTATTGAGGATTGAAGGTTGAGGATTGAGGATTGAGTATTGAGGATTGAGGATTGAAGATTGAGGATTGGGGATTGAGGATTGACGATTGAGGATTGAGTATTGACGATTGAGAATCGAGGATTGAGGATTGAAGATTGAGTATTGAGGATTGAAGATTGAGGATTGAGGATTGAGGATTGAGGATTGAGGACTGAGGATTGAGGATTGAGGATTGAGCATTGAGGATTGAAGATTGGGGACTGGGGATTGAGGATTGAAGATTGAGGATTAAGGATTGGGGATTGGGGATTGGGGATCTAGGATTGTAGATTGATAATTGAGGATTGAAGATTGAGGGTTAAGTATTGAGGATTGAGATGGAGAATTGAGGATGAGGACTGAGAATTGAGGATTGAGGTTTGAGGTACGAGGATTGAGGATTGAGGATTGAGGATTGAGGATTGAGGATTGAGTATTGAAGATTGAGGATTGAAGATTGAGGATTGAGGATTGAGGACTGAGGATTGAGGATTGAAGATTGAGTATTGAGGATTGAAGATTGAGGATTGAGGATTGAGGATGGAGGATTGAAGAGAGAGGACTGAGTGTTGAGGATTGAGTGTTGAGGATTGATGTTTGAGGGTTGAGATTTGATTATTGATTTTTGTGGATTGAGTATTGAACGATGAGGATTCAGGGTATTCTATTGAGTATTGAGAATTGAGGATTGATTGTTGAGTATTGAGGGTTGATGGTTGAGGGTTTTGTGTTGAATATTGAGGATTGAGGATTGAGGATTGAGGATTGAGTATTGAAGATTGAGGATTGAATATTGAGGATTGAGGATTGAGGATTGAGGATTGAAGATTGAGTATTGAGGATTGAAGATTGAGGATTGAGGATTGAGGATGGAGTATTGAAGAGAGAGGACTGAGTGTTGAGGATTGAGTGTTGAGTATTGATGTTTGAGGGTTGAGATTTGATTATTGATTTTTGTGGATTGAGTATTGCACGATGAGAATTCAGGTTATTCTATTGAGTATTGAGAATTGAGGATTGATTGTTGAGTATTGAGGGTTGATGGTTGAGGGTTTTGTGTTGAATATTGAGGATTGAGGATTGAGGATTGAGGATTGAGGATTGAGGATTGAGGATTGAGGATTGAGGATTGAAGATTGAGGATTGGGGACTGAGTGTTGAGGGTTGAGTGATGAGAATTAATGTTTGTGGATAGAGATTTGAAGATTGCAGATTGAGTATCGAGAATTGAAAGCTGTGAATTGAGGATATTCTATTGAGGATTGAGGATTGACAATTGATTGTCGAGGACTGAGGGCTGAAGATTGAGGATTGACAATTGATTGTCGAGGACTGAGTGCTGAAGATTGAGGATTCAGGATTGAGGATTCAGAATTGAGGTTTGAGGACTGAGGCTAGAGGATTGAAGATTGAGTATTGAGGATTGAAGATTGAGGATTGAGGATTGAGGATGGAGGATTGAAGAGAGAGGACTGAGTGTTGAGGATTGAGTGTTGAGGATTGATGTTTGAGGATTGAGGTTTGATTATTGATTTTTGTGGATTGAGTATTGAACTATGAGAATTCAGGGTATTCTATTGAGTATTGAGAGTTGAGGATTGATTGTTGAGTATTGAGGATTGATGGTTGAGGGTTTTGTGTTGAATATTGAGGATTGACGATTGAGGATTGAGGTTTGAGGATTGAGGATTGAGGATTGAGGATTGGGGACTGAGGATTGAGGATTGAGGATTGAGCATTGAGGATTGAAGATTGAGGACTGGGGATTGTGGATAGAAGATTGAGGATTAAGGATTGAGGATTGGGGACTGGGGATCTAGGATTGTAGATTGATTATTGAGGATTGAAGATAGAGGGTTGAGGATTGAGGGTTGAGGATTGAGAATTGAGGATGGGGACTGAGGGTTGAGGATTGAGGTTTGAGATACGAGGATTGAGGATCGAGGATTGTGGACTGAGGATTGACGATTGAGTATTGGATATTGAGGATTGATGACTGAGGATCGAGGATTGAGGATTGATGATTGCGGATTGAGGATTGAATATTGAGTATTGTGGATTGAGGATTGAGGATTAATGACTGAGGATTGAGGATTGAGGATTGATGATTGCGGATTGAGGATTGAATATTGAGTATTGAGGATTGAATATTGAGGATTGAGGATTGAGGGTTGAGGATTGAAGATTGAGAATTGACGATAGAGGATTGAAGATTGAGTATTGAGGATTGAAGATTGAGGATTGAGGATTGAGGATTGAATATTAAGGACTGAGTGTTGAGGATTGAGAGATGAGAATTGATCTTTGTGGATGGAGATTTGAAGATTGAAGATTGAGGATTGAGTATTGAGGATTGAGGATTGAGTATTGAGGATTGAAGATTGAGTATTGAGGATTGAGGATTGAAGATTGAGTATTGATGAGTGAAGATTGCGGATTGATTATTGAGGGTTGAGGTTTGAGGACGAGGACTGAGGGTTGAGGATTGAGGTTTGAGGACAGAGGATTGAGGATTGAAGATTGGGAATTGATAATTGAGGATTGAGGATTGAAGATTGAGGATTGAGGATTGAGGATTGAGGATTGAGGATAGAGGATTGAAGATTGAGGATTGGGGACTGGGTGTTGAGGGTTGAGTGATGAGGATTGATGATTGTGGATAGAGATTCGAAGATTGCAGATTGAGAATTTAGTATTGAAAACTGTAAATTGATGATATTCTATTGAGGATTGAGGATTGACAACTGATTGTAGAGGTCTGAAGTCTGAAGGTTGAGGACTGAGGATTGACGATTCAGGATTGAGGTTTGAGGACTGAGGATTGAGGATTGAGGATTGAGGCTTGAGGATTGAGGATTGAGGATTGAGGATTGAAGATTGAGGATTGAGGATCCAGGATGAGAGCTGAAGGTTGAGGATTGAGGTTTGAGGACTGAGGACTGAGGATTGAGGGTTGAGAATTAAGGATTGAGGATTGAGGATTGAAGACTGAGGATTGGGTATTGAGGATTGAAGAATGAGGATTGAGGATTGAGTATTGTGGATTGAGGATTGGAGATTGTGTATTGAGGATTGAAGACTGACGATCGAGGAATCAGGATAGAGGGTTGAGGATTTAGGATTGAGAATTGAGGATTGAGGATTGAGGATTGAAGATTGAGGATTGGGCATTGAGGAGTGAAGAATGAGGACTGAGGATTGAGGATTGGGGATTGAGGATTGAAGATTGAGTATTGAGAATTGAGGATTGAGGATTGTAGATTGAGTATTGAGGATTGAAGGTTGAGGATTGAGGATTGAGGATTGAGGATTGAGGATTAAAGATTGAGGATTGCGGACTGAGTGTTGAGGGTTGAGGACGAGGACTGACGGTTGAGGATTGTGGTTTGAGGATTGAGGATTGAGGATTGAGAATTGAGGATGAGGACTGAGGTTTGAGGGTTGAGGTTTGAGGAATGAGGATTGAGGATTGGGGATTGAGGATTGAGGACGAGGACTGACGGTTGAGGGTTGTGGTTTGAGGATTGAGGATTGAGGATTGAGAATTGAGGATGAGGACTGAGGTTTGAGGATTGAAGATTGAAGAATGAGGACTGAGGATTGAGGATTGAGGGTTGAGGATTGAAGATTGAGAATTGACGATTGAGGATTGAAGATTGAGTATTGAGGATTGAAGGTTGAGGATTGAGGATTGAGGATTTAGGATTGAGGATTGAGGATTGAGGATTGAGGGTTGATGACTGAGGATTGAGGATTGAGGATTGAGCATTGAGGATTGAAGATTGAGAACTGGGGATTGAGGATTGAAGGTTGAGGATTAAGGATTGAGGATTGGGGACTGGGGATCTAGGATTGGAGATTGATTATTGAGGATTGAAGATAGAGGGTTGAGGATTGATGGTTGAGAACTGAGAATTGAGGATGGGGACTGAGGGTTGAGGATTGAGGTTTGAGATACGAGGATTGAGGATCGAGGATTGTGGACTGAGGATTGACGATTGAGTATTGAAGATTGAGGATTGATGACTGAGGATTGAGGATTGAGGATGGATGATTGCGGATTGAGGATTGAATATTGAGTATTGAGGATTGAATATTGAGGATTGAGGATTGAGGGTTGAGGATTGAAGATTGAGAATTGACGATTGAGGATTGAAGATTGAGTATTGAGGATTGAAGATTGAGGATTGAGGATTGAGGATTGAATATTAAGGACTGAGTGTTGAGGATTGAGAGATGAGAATTGATGTTTGTGGATGGAGATTTGAAGATTGAAGATTGAGGATTGAGTATTGAGGATTGAGGATTGAGTATTGAGGATTGAAGATTGAGTATTGAGGATTGAGGATTGAAGATTGAGTATTGATGAGTGAAGATTGCGGATTGATTATTGAGGGTTGAGGTTTGAGGACGAGGACTGAGGGTTGAGGATTGAGGTTTGAGGACAGAGGATTGAGGATTGAGGATTGGGAATTGATAATTGAGGATTGAGGATTGAAGATTTAGGATTGGGTATTGAGGATTGAGGATTGGGGATTGAGGATCTAGGATTGGAGATTTATTATTTAGGATTGAAGATAGAGGGTTGAGGATTGAGGATTGAGGATTGAGAATTGAGAATTGAGGATGAGGGCTGAGGTTTGAGGATTGAGGTTTAAGGAATGAGGATTGAGGATTGAGGATTGAGGATTGAGAATTGAGGATTGAGTATTGAAGGTTGAGGATTGATGACTGAGTATTGAGGATTGAGGATTGAGGATTGAGGATTGAGGATTGAAGATTGAGTGTTGAGGATTGAGGGTTGAGAATTGAGGATTGTGTATTGAGGATTGAGGATGAGGGCTGAGGTTTGAGGTTTGAGGTTTGAGTATTGAATCCTGAGAATTCAGGATATTCTATTGAGTATTGAGAATTGACTATTGATGGTTGAGTATTGAGGATTGAGGATTGAGGATTGAGGATTGAGTATTGAAGATTGAGGATTGATGATTGAGTATTGAGGATTGAAGACTGAGGATTGAGGATTGAGGATTGAATATTAAGGACTGAGTGTTGAGGATTGAGAGATGAGAATTGATGTTTGTGGATGGAGATTTGAAGATTGAAGATTGAGGATTGAGTATTGAGGATTGAGGATTGAGTATTGAGGATTGAAGATTGAGTATTGAGAATTGAAGATTGAGTATTCAGGATTGAAGATTGAGGATTCAGGATTGAGGATTGAGGATTGAGAATAGAGGATTGAAGATTGAGGATTGGGGACTGGGTGTTGAGGGTTGAGTGATGAGGATTGATGATTGTGGATAGAGATTCGAAGATTGCAGATTGAGAATTTAGTATTGAAAACTGTAAATTGATGATATTCTATTGAGGATTGAGGATTGACAACTGATTGTTGAGGTCTGAAGTCTGAAGGTTGAGGACTGAGGATTGAGGAATGAGGATTGAGGATTGAGGATTGAGGATTGAAGATTGAGTATTGATGATTGAAGATTGAGGTTTGAGGATTGAGGGTTGAGGATTGAGGACGAGGACTGACAGTTGAGGATTGTGGTTTGAGGATTGAGGGTTGCGGATTGAGAATTGAGGATGAGGACTGAGGTTTGAGGATTGATGACTGAGGATTGAGGATTGAGGATTGATGATTGCGGATTGAGGATTGAAGATTGAGTATTGAGGATTGAATATTGAGGATTGAGGATTGAGTATTGAGGATTGAAGATTGAGTATTGAGGATTGAAGGTTAAGGATTGAGGATTGAGGATTGAGGATTGAGGATTGAGGAATGAGGGTTGAGGATAGAGGATTGAAGATTGAGGATTGGGTACTGAGTGTTGAGGGTTGGGTGATGAGGATTGATGTTTGTGGATAGAGATTCGAAGATTGCGGATTGAGAATTTAGTATTGAAAACTGTGAATTGACGATATTCTATTGAGGATTGAGGATTGACAACTGACTGTTGAGGTCTGAAGTCTGAAGGTTGAGTACTGAGGATTGAGGTTTCAGGATTGAGGTTTGAGGACTGAGGATTGAGGATTGAGGATTGAGGCTTGAGGATTGAGGATTGAGGATTGAAGATTGAGGATTGAGGATCCAGGATGAGGGCTGAAGGTTGAGGATTGAGGTTTGAGGACTGAGGTCTGAGGATTGAGGGTAGAGAATTAAGGATTGAGGATTGAGGATTGAAGATTGAGCACTGATAATTG
The DNA here is from genome assembly GCF_051401765.1 of Calliopsis andreniformis. Lineage (NCBI taxonomy): Eukaryota > Metazoa > Arthropoda > Insecta > Hymenoptera > Andrenidae > Calliopsis > Calliopsis andreniformis. Next base: position 473,752 of record NW_027480451.1, on the reverse strand, counting down.
AGTATTGAGTATTGAAGGTGGAGGACTGAGGAATAAGGATTGAGGATTGAGGATGAGGGCTGAGGGTTGAGGATTGAGGTTTGAGGAGTGAGGACCGAGGATTGAGGATTGAGAATTGAGGATTGTGGATTGAGGACAGAAGATTGTGGATTGGGTATTGAGGATTGAAGAATGAGGATTGAGGATTGAGGATTGAGGATTGAGGATTGAAGATTGAGTATTGAGGATTGAGGATTGAGGATTGAGGATTGAGGATTGAGGATTGAGGATTGAGGATTGAGGATTGAAGACTGAGGATTGGGGACTGAGTGTTGAGGGTTGAGTGATGAGAATTAATGTTTGTGGATAGAGATTTGAAGATTGCAGATTGAGTATCGAGAATTGAAAGCTGTGAATTGAGGATATTCTATTGAGGATTGAGGATTGACAATTGATTGTCGAGGACTGAGGGCTGAAGATTGAGGATTGACAATTGATTGTCGAGGACTGAGGGCTGAAGATTGAGGATTCAGGATTGAGGATTCAGAATTGAGGTTTGAGGACTGAGGATTGAGGATTGGAGATTGAGTATTGAGGATTGAAAATTGAGGATTGAGGATTGAGGATGGAGAATTGAAGAGAGAGGACTGAGTGTTGAGGATTGAGTGTTGAGGATTGATGTTTGAGGATTGAGATTTGATTATTGATTTTTGTGGATTGAGTATTGAACGATGAGGATTCGGGGTATTCTATTGAGTATTGAGAATTGAGGATTGATTGTTGAGTATTGAGGGTTGATGGTTGAGGGTTTTGTGTTGAATATTGAGGATTGAGGATTGAGGATTGAGGATTGAGTATTGAAGATTGAGGATTGAATATTGAGGATTGAGGATTGAGGATTGAGGATTGAAGATTGAGTATTGAGGATTGAAGATTGAGGATTGAGGATTGAGGATGGAGTATTGAAGAGAGAGGACTGAGTGTTGAGGATTGAGTGTTGAGTATTGATGTTTGAGGGTTGAGATTTGATTATTGATTTTTGTGGATTGAGTATTGCACGATGAGAATTCAGGGTATTCTATTGAGTATTGAGAATTGAGGATTGATTGTTGAGTATTGAGGGTTGATGGTTGAGGGTTTTGTGTTGAATATTGAGGATTGAGGATTGAGGATTGAGGATTGAGGATTGAGGATTGAGGATTGAGGATTGAGGATTGAAGATTGAGGATTGGGGACTGAGTGTTGAGGGTTGAGTGATGAGAATTAATGTTTGTGGATAGAGATTTGAAGATTGCAGATTGAGTATCGAGAATTGAAAGCTGTGAATTGAGGATATTCTATTGAGGATTGAGGATTGACAATTGATTGTCGAGGACTGAGGGCTGAAGATTGAGGATTGACAATTGATTGTCGAGGACTGAGTGCTGAAGATTGAGGATTCAGGATTGAGGATTCAGAATTGAGGTTTGAGGACTGAGGATTGAGGATTGAAGATTGAGTATTGAGGATTGAAGATTGAGGTTTGAGGATTGAGGATGGAGGATTGAAGAGAGAGGACTGAGTGTTGAGGATTGAGTGTTGAGGATTTATGTTTGAGGATTGAGGTTTGATTATTGATTTTTGTGGATTGAGTATTGAACTATGAGAATTCAGGGTATTCTATTGAGTATTGAGAATTGAGGATTGATTGTTGAGTATTGAGGATTGATGGTTGAGGGTTTTGTGTTGAATATTGAGGATTAAGGATTGAGGATTGAGGATTGAGGATTGAGGATTGAGGATTGAAGATTGAGTATTGAGGATTGAAGGTTGAGGATTGAGGATTGAGTATTGAGGATTGAGGATTGAAGATTGAGGATTGGGGATTGAGGATTGACGATTGAGGATTGAGTATTGACGATTGAGAATCGAGGATTGAGGATTGAAGATTGAGTATTGAGGATTGAAGATTGAGGATTGAGGATTGAGGATTGAGGATTGAGGACTGAGGATTGAGGATTGAGGATTGAGCATTGAGGATTGAAGATTGGGGACTGGGGATTGAGGATTGAAGATTGAGGATTAAGGATTGGGGATTGGGGATTGGGGATCTAGGATTGTAGATTGATAATTGAGGATTGAAGATTGAGGGTTAAGTATTGAGGATTGAGATGGAGAATTGAGGATGAGGACTGAGAATTGAGGATTGAGGTTTGAGGTACGAGGATTGAGGATTGAGGATTGAGGATTGAGGATTGAGGATTGAGTATTGAAGATTGAGGATTGAAGATTGAGGATTGAGGATTGAGGACTGAGGATTGAGGATTGAAGATTGAGTATTGAGGATTGAAGATTGAGGATTGAGGATTGAGGATGGAGGATTGAAGAGAGAGGACTGAGTGTTGAGGATTGAGTGTTGAGGATTGATGTTTGAGGGTTGAGATTTGATTATTGATTTTTGTGGATTGAGTATTGAACGATGAGGATTCAGGGTATTCTATTGAGTATTGAGAATTGAGGATTGATTGTTGAGTATTGAGGGTTGATGGTTGAGGGTTTTGTGTTGAATATTGAGGATTGAGGATTGAGGATTGAGGATTGAGTATTGAAGATTGAGGATTGAATATTGAGGATTGAGGATTGAGGATTGAGGATTGAAGATTGAGTATTGAGGATTGAAGATTGAGGATTGAGGATTGAGGATGGAGTATTGAAGAGAGAGGACTGAGTGTTGAGGATTGAGTGTTGAGTATTGATGTTTGAGGGTTGAGATTTGATTATTGATTTTTGTGGATTGAGTATTGCACGATGAGAATTCAGGTTATTCTATTGAGTATTGAGAATTGAGGATTGATTGTTGAGTATTGAGGGTTGATGGTTGAGGGTTTTGTGTTGAATATTGAGGATTGAGGATTGAGGATTGAGGATTGAGGATTGAGGATTGAGGATTGAGGATTGAGGATTGAAGATTGAGGATTGGGGACTGAGTGTTGAGGGTTGAGTGATGAGAATTAATGTTTGTGGATAGAGATTTGAAGATTGCAGATTGAGTATCGAGAATTGAAAGCTGTGAATTGAGGATATTCTATTGAGGATTGAGGATTGACAATTGATTGTCGAGGACTGAGGGCTGAAGATTGAGGATTGACAATTGATTGTCGAGGACTGAGTGCTGAAGATTGAGGATTCAGGATTGAGGATTCAGAATTGAGGTTTGAGGACTGAGGCTAGAGGATTGAAGATTGAGTATTGAGGATTGAAGATTGAGGATTGAGGATTGAGGATGGAGGATTGAAGAGAGAGGACTGAGTGTTGAGGATTGAGTGTTGAGGATTGATGTTTGAGGATTGAGGTTTGATTATTGATTTTTGTGGATTGAGTATTGAACTATGAGAATTCAGGGTATTCTATTGAGTATTGAGAGTTGAGGATTGATTGTTGAGTATTGAGGATTGATGGTTGAGGGTTTTGTGTTGAATATTGAGGATTGACGATTGAGGATTGAGGTTTGAGGATTGAGGATTGAGGATTGAGGATTGGGGACTGAGGATTGAGGATTGAGGATTGAGCATTGAGGATTGAAGATTGAGGACTGGGGATTGTGGATAGAAGATTGAGGATTAAGGATTGAGGATTGGGGACTGGGGATCTAGGATTGTAGATTGATTATTGAGGATTGAAGATAGAGGGTTGAGGATTGAGGGTTGAGAATTGAGAATTGAGGATGGGGACTTAGGGTTGAGGATTGAGGTTTGAGATACGAGGATTGAGGATCGAGGATTGTGGACTGAGGATTGACGATTGAGTATTGGATATTGAGGATTGATGACTGAGGATCGAGGATTGAGGATTGATGATTGCGGATTGAGGATTGAATATTGAGTATTGTGGATTGAGGATTGAGGATTAATGACTGAGGATTGAGGATTGAGGATTGATGATTGCGGATTGAGGATTGAATATTGAGTATTGAGGATTGAATATTGAGGATTGAGGATTGAGGGTTGAGGATTGAAGATTGAGAATTGACGATAGAGGATTGAAGATTGAGTATTGAGGATTGAAGATTGAGGATTGAGGATTGAGGATTGAATATTAAGGACTGAGTGTTGAGGATTGAGAGATGAGAATTGATCTTTGTGGATGGAGATTTGAAGATTGAAGATTGAGGATTGAGTATTGAGGATTGAGGATTGAGTATTGAGGATTGAAGATTGAGTATTGAGGATTGAGGATTGAAGATTGAGTATTGATGAGTGAAGATTGCGGATTGATTATTGAGGGTTGAGGTTTGAGGACGAGGACTGAGGGTTGAGGATTGAGGTTTGAGGACAGAGGATTGAGGATTGAAGATTGGGAATTGATAATTGAGGATTGAGGATTGAAGATTGAGGATTGAGGATTGAGGATTGAGGATTGAGGATAGAGGATTGAAGATTGAGGATTGGGGACTGGGTGTTGAGGGTTGAGTGATGAGGATTGATGATTGTGGATAGAGATTCGAAGATTGCAGATTGAGAATTTAGTATTGAAAACTGTAAATTGATGATATTCTATTGAGGATTGAGGATTGACAACTGATTGTAGAGGTCTGAAGTCTGAAGGTTGAGGACTGAGGATTGACGATTCAGGATTGAGGTTTGAGGACTGAGGATTGAGGATTGAGGATTGAGGCTTGAGGATTGAGGATTGAGGATTGAGGATTGAAGATTGAGGATTGAGGATCCAGGATGAGAGCTGAAGGTTGAGGATTGAGGTTTGAGGACTGAGGACTGAGGATTGAGGGTTGAGAATTAAGGATTGAGGATTGAGGATTGAAGACTGAGGATTGGGTATTGAGGATTGAAGAATGAGGATTGAGGATTGAGTATTGTGGATTGAGGATTGGAGATTGTGTATTGAGGATTGAAGACTGACGATCGAGGAATCAGGATAGAGGGTTGAGGATTTAGGATTGAGAATTGAGGATTGAGGATTGAGGATTGAAGATTGAGGATTGGGCATTGAGGAGTGAAGAATGAGGACTGAGGATTGAGGATTGGGGATTGAGGATTGAAGATTGAGTATTGAGAATTGAGGATTGAGGATTGTAGATTGAGTATTGAGGATTGAAGGTTGAGGATTGAGGATTGAGGATTGAGGATTGAGGATTAAAGATTGAGGATTGCGGACTGAGTGTTGAGGGTTGAGGACGAGGACTGACGGTTGAGGATTGTGGTTTGAGGATTGAGGATTGAGGATTGAGAATTGAGGATGAGGACTGAGGTTTGAGGGTTGAGGTTTGAGGAATGAGGATTGAGGATTGGGGATTGAGGATTGAGGACGAGGACTGACGGTTGAGGGTTGTGGTTTGAGGATTGAGGATTGAGGATTGAGAATTGAGGATGAGGACTGAGGTTTGAGGATTGAAGATTGAAGAATGAGGACTGAGGATTGAGGATTGAGGGTTGAGGATTGAAGATTGAGAATTGACGATTGAGGATTGAAGATTGAGTATTGAGGATTGAAGGTTGAGGATTGAGGATTGAGGATTTAGGATTGAGGATTGAGGATTGAGGATTGAGGGTTGATGACTGAGGATTGAGGATTGAGGATTGAGCATTGAGGATTGAAGATTGAGAACTGGGGATTGAGGATTGAAGGTTGAGGATTAAGGATTGAGGATTGGGGACTGGGGATCTAGGATTGGAGATTGATTATTGAGGATTGAAGATAGAGGGTTGAGGATTGATGGTTGAGAACTGAGAATTGAGGATGGGGACTGAGGGTTGAGGATTGAGGTTTGAGATACGAGGATTGAGGATCGAGGATTGTGGACTGAGGATTGACGATTGAGTATTGAAGATTGAGGATTGATGACTGAGGATTGAGGATTGAGGATGGATGATTGCGGATTGAGGATTGAATATTGAGTATTGAGGATTGAATATTGAGGATTGAGGATTGAGGGTTGAGGATTGAAGATTGAGAATTGACGATTGAGGATTGAAGATTGAGTATTGAGGATTGAAGATTGAGGATTGAGGATTGAGGATTGAATATTAAGGACTGAGTGTTGAGGATTGAGAGATGAGAATTGATGTTTGTGGATGGAGATTTGAAGATTGAAGATTGAGGATTGAGTATTGAGGATTGAGGATTGAGTATTGAGGATTGAAGATTGAGTATTGAGGATTGAGGATTGAAGATTGAGTATTGATGAGTGAAGATTGCGGATTGATTATTGAGGGTTGAGGTTTGAGGACGAGGACTGAGGGTTGAGGATTGAGGTTTGAGGACAGAGGATTGAGGATTGAGGATTGGGAATTGATAATTGAGGATTGAGGATTGAAGATTTAGGATTGGGTATTGAGGATTGAGGATTGGGGATTGAGGATCTAGGATTGGAGATTTATTATTTAGGATTGAAGATAGAGGGTTGAGGATTGAGGATTGAGGATTGAGAATTGAGAATTGAGGATGAGGGCTGAGGTTTGAGGATTGAGGTTTAAGGAATGAGGATTGAGGATTGAGGATTGAGGATTGAGAATTGAGGATTGAGTATTGAAGGTTGAGGATTGATGACTGAGTATTGAGGATTGAGGATTGAGGATTGAGGATTGAGGATTGAAGATTGAGTGTTGAGGATTGAGGGTTGAGAATTGAGGATTGTGTATTGAGGATTGAGGATGAGGGCTGAGGTTTGAGGTTTGAGGTTTGAGTATTGAATCCTGAGAATTCAGGATATTCTATTGAGTATTGAGAATTGACTATTGATGGTTGAGTATTGAGGATTGAGGATTGAGGATTGAGGATTGAGTATTGAAGATTGAGGATTGATGATTGAGTATTGAGGATTGAAGACTGAGGATTGAGGATTGAGGATTGAATATTAAGGACTGAGTGTTGAGGATTGAGAGATGAGAATTGATGTTTGTGGATGGAGATTTGAAGATTGAAGATTGAGGATTGAGTATTGAGGATTGAGGATTGAGTATTGAGGATTGAAGATTGAGTATTGAGAATTGAAGATTGAGTATTCAGGATTGAAGATTGAGGATTCAGGATTGAGGATTGAGGATTGAGAATAGAGGATTGAAGATTGAGGATTGGGGACTGGGTGTTGAGGGTTGAGTGATGAGGATTGATGATTGTGGATAGAGATTCGAAGATTGCAGATTGAGAATTTAGTATTGAAAACTGTAAATTGATGATATTCTATTGAGGATTGAGGATTGACAACTGATTGTTGAGGTCTGAAGTCTGAAGGTTGAGGACTGAGGATTGAGGATTCAGGATTGAGGTTTGAGGACTGAGGATTGAGGATTGAGGATTGAGGCTTGAGGATTGAGGATTGAGGATTGAGGATTGAAGATTGAGGATTGAGTATCCAGGATGAGAGCTGAAGGTTGAGGATTGAGGTTTGTGGACTGAGGACTGAGGATTGAGGGTTGAGAATTAAGGATTGAGGATTGAGGATTGAAGACTGAGGATTGGGTATTGAGGATTGAAGAATGAGGATTGAGGATTGAGTATTGTGGATTGAGGATTGAAGATTGAGTATTGAGGATTGAAGACTGACGATTGAGGATTCAGGATAGAGGGTTGAGGATTTAGGATTGAGAATTGAGGATTGAGGATTGAGGATTGAAGATTGAGGATTGGGTATTGAGGATTGAAGAATGAGGACTGAGGATTGAGGATTGGGGATTGAGGATTGAAGATTGAGTATTGAGAATTGAGGATTGAGGATTGTAGATTGAGTATTGAGGATTGAAGGTTGAGGATTGAGGATTGAGGATTGAGGATTGAGGATTGAGGATTAAAGATTGAGGATTGCGGACTGAGTGTTGAGGGTTGAGGACGAGGACTGACGGTTGAGGATTGTGGTTTGAGGATTGAGGGTTGAGGATTGAGGATTGAGGATTGAGGATTCAGGATTGAGGATTGAGGATTGAGTATTGAAGATTGAGGATTGATGATTGAGGATTTAGGATTGAGGATTGAGGATTGAGGATTGAGGATTGGGGACTGAGGATTGAGGATTGAGGATTGAGGATTGAGGATTGAGTATTGAAGGTTGAGGATTGATGATTGAGTATTTAGGATTGAGGATTGAGGATTGCGGATTGACGATTGAGGATTGGGGATTGAGGGTTGAAGGTTGAGTGTTGAGGATTGAAGGTTGAGGATTGACGATTGAGGATTGAGGATTGAGGATGATGACTGAGGTTTGAGGTTTGAGGTTTTAGTATTGAATCCTGAGAATTCTGGAGGTTCTATTGAGTATTAAGGATTCAGGATTGATGGTTTAGTATTGAGGATTCAGGATTGAGGATTGAGGATTGAGTATTGAAGATTGAGGATTGATGATTGAGTATTTAGGATTGAGGATTGAGGATTGAGGATTGAGGATGAGGGCTGATGGTTGAGGATTGAGGTTTGAGGACTGAGGACTGAGGACTGAGGATTGAGAATTGAGGATTGAGTATTGTGGATTGAAGGTTGACGATTGGGTATTGAGGATTGAAGAATGAGTATTGAGGATTGAGGATTGAGGTTTGAGGTACGAGGATTGAGGATTGAGGATTGAGGACTGAGGATTGACGATTGAGGATTGAGGATTGAGGTTTGAGGACTGACGATGAGGGCTGAGGGTTGAGGATTGAGGTTTGTGGTCTGAGGACTGAGGATTGAGGATTGAGGATTAAGGATTGAGGATTGGGGATTGAGGATCTAGGATTGAAAATTGATTATTTGGGATTGAAGATTGAGGATTGAGAATTGAGGTTTGAGAATTGAGAATTGAGGATAAGGACTGAAGGTTGAGGATTGAGGTTTGAGGAATGAGGATTGAGGATTGAGGATTGAGGATTGAAGATTGAGTATTGATGATTGAAGATTGAGGTTTGAGGATTGAGGGTTGAGGATTGAGGACGAGGACTGACAGTTGAGGATTGTGGTTTGAGGATTGAGGGTTGCGGATTGAGAATTGAGGATGAGGACTGAGGTTTGAGGATTGATGACTGAGGATTGAGGATTGAGGATTGATGATTGCGGATTGAGGATTGAAGATTGAGTATTGAGGATTGAATATTGAGGATTGAGGATTGAGTATTGGGGATTGAAGATTGAGTATTGAGGATTGAAGGTTGAGGATTGAGGATTGAGGATTGAGGATTGAGGATTGAGGAATGAGGGTTGAGGATAGAGGATTGAAGATTGAGGATTGGGTACTGAGTGTTGAGGGTTGGGTGATGAGGATTGATGTTTGTGGATAGAGATTCGAAGATTGCAGATTGATAACTTAGTATTGAAAACTGTGAATTGATGATATTCTATTGAGGATTGAGGATTGACAACTGACTGTTGAGGTCTGAAGTCTGAAGGTTGAGTACTGAGGATTGAGGTTTCAGGATTGAGGTTTGAGGACTGAGGATTGAGGATTGAGGATTGAGGCTTGAGGATTGAGGATTGAGGATTGAAGATTGAGGATTGAGGATCCAGGATGAGGGCTGAAGGTTGAGGATTGAGGTTTGAGGACTGAGGTCTGAGGATTGAGGGTAGAGAGTTAAGGATTGAGGATTGGGGATTGAAGATTGAGCATTGATAATTGAGTATTCAGTATTGAAGGTGGAGGACTGAGGAATAAGGATTGAGGATTGAGGATGAGGGCTGAGGGTTGAGGATTGAGGTTTGAGGAGTGAGGACCGAGGATTGAGGATTGAGAATTGAGGATTGTGGATTGAGGACAGAAGATTGTGGATTGGGTATTGAGGATTGAAGAATGAGGATTGAGGATTGAGGATTGAGGATTGAGGATTGAAGATTGAGTATTGAGGATTGAGGATTGAGGATTGAGGATTGAGGATTGAGGATTGAGGATTGAGGATTGAGGATTGAAGACTGAGGATTGGGGACTGAGTGTTGAGGGTTGAGTGATGAGAATTAATGTTTGTGGATAGAGATTTGAAGATTGCAGATTGAGTATCGAGAATTGAAAGCTGTGAATTGAGGATATTCTATTGAGGATTGAGGATTGACAATTGATTGTCGAGGACTGAGGGCTGAAGATTGAGGATTGACAATTGATTGTCGAGGACTGAGGGCTGAAGATTGAGGATTCAGGATTGAGGATTCAGAATTGAGGTTTGAGGACTGAGGATTGAGGATTGAAGATTGAGTATTGAGGATTGAAGATTGAGGATTGAGGATTGAGGATGGAGGATTGAAGAGAGAGGACTGAGTGTTGAGGATTGAGTGTTGAGGATTGATGTTTGAGGATTGAGATTTGATTATTGATTTTTGTGGATTGAGTATTGAACGATGAGAATTCAGGGTATTCTATTGAGTATTGAGAATTGATGATTGATTGTTGAGTATTGAGGATTGATGGTTGAGGGTTTTGTGTTGAATATTGAGGATTGAGGATTGAGGATTGAGGATTGAGGATTGAGGATTGAGGATTGAAGATTGAGTATTGAGGATTGAAGGTTGAGGATTGAGGATTGAGTATTGAGGATTGAGGATTGAAGATTGAGGATTGGGGATTGAGGATTGACGATTGAGGATTGAGTATTGACGATTGAGAATCTAGGATTGAGGATTGAAGATTGAGTATTGAGGATTGAAGATTGAGGATTGAGGATTGAGGATTGAGGATTGAGGACTGAGGATTGAGGATTGAGGATTGAGCATTGAGGATTGAAGATTGGGGACTGGGGATTGAGGATTGAAGATTGAGGATTAAGGATTGGGGATTGGGGATTGGGGATCTAGGATTGTAGATTGATAATTGAGGATTGAAGATTGAGGGTTAAGTATTGAGGATTGAGATGGAGAATTGAGGATGAGGACTGAGACTTGAGGATTGAGGTTTGAGGTACGAGGATTGAGGATTGAGGATTGAGGATTGAGGATTGAGTATTGAAGATTGAGGATTGAAGATTGAGGATTGAGGATTGAGGACTGAGGATTGAGGATTGAAGATTGAGTATTGAGGATTGAAGATTGAGGATTGAGGATTGAGGATGGAGGATTGAAGAGAGAGGACTGAGTGTTGAGGACTGAGTGTTGAGGATTGATGTTTGAGGGTTGAGATTTGATTATTGATTTTTGTGGATTGAGTATTGAACGATGAGGATTCAGGGTATTCTATTGAGTATTGAGAATTGAGGATTGATTGTTGAGTATTGAGGGGTGATGGTTGAGGGTTTTGTGTTGAATATTGAGGATTGAGGATTGAGGATTGAGGATTGAGTATTGAAGATTGAGGATTGAAGATTGAGGATTGAGGATTGAGGATTGAGGATTGAAGATTGAGTATTGAGGATTGAAGATTGAGGTTTGAGGATTGAGGATGGAGTATTGAAGAGAGAGGACTGAGTGTTGAGGATTGAGTGTTGAGTATTGATGTTTGAGGGTTGAGATTTGATTATTGATTTTTGTGGATTGAGTATTGAACGATGAGAATTCAGGGTATTCTATTGAGTATTGAGAATTGAGGATTGATTGTTGAGTATTGAGGGTTGATGGTTGAGGGTTTTGTGTTGAATATTGAGGATTGAGGATTGAGGATTGAGGATTGAGGATTGAGGATTGAGGATTGAGGAATGAAAATTGAGTATTGAGGATTGAAGGTTGAGGATTGAGGATAGAGGATTGAGGATTGACGATTGAAGATTGAGGATTGGGGATTGAGGATTGACGATTGAGGATTGAGTATTGACGATTGAGAATTGAGGATTGAGGATTGAAGATTGAGTATTGAGGATTGAAGATTGAGGATTGAGGATTGAGGATTGAGGATTGAGGACTGAGGATTGAGGATTGAGGATTGAGCATTGAGGATTGAAGATTGGGGACTGGGGATTGAGGATTGAAGATTGAGGATTAAGGACTGAGGATTGGGCATTGGGGATTGGGGATCTAGGGTTGGAGATTGATTATTGAGGATTGAAGATTGAGGGTTAAGGATTGAGGATTGAGATGGAGAATTGAGGATGAGGACTGAGGGTTGAGGATTGAGGTTTGAGGTACGAGGATTGAGGATTGAGGATTGAGGACTGAGGATTGACGATTGAGTATTGAAGATTGAGGATTGATGACTGAGGATTGAGGATTGAGGATTGATGATTGAGGATTGAGTATTGAAAATTGAGTATTGAGGATTGAATATTGAGGATTGAGGATTGAGGATTGAGGATTGAAGATTGAGTATCGGGGGTTGATGATTGAGGATTGAGGATTGACGATTGAGGATTGAGGATTGAGGTTTGAGGATTGACGATGAGGGCTGAGGGTTGAGGATTGAGGTTTGAGGTCTGAGGTCTGAGGGTTGAGGATTGAGAATTGAGGATTGAGGATTGAGGATTGAAGGTTGTGGATTGAGGATTGAGGATTGAGGATTGACGATTGAAGATTGAGGATTGGGGATTGAGGATTGACGATTGAGGATTGAGTATTGACGATTGAGAATTGAGGATTGAGGATTGAAGATTGAGTATTGAGGATTGAAGATTGAGGATTGAGGACTGAGGATTGAGGATTGAGGACTGAGGATTGAGGATTGAGGATTGAGCATTGACGATTGAGAATCGAGGATTGAGGATTGAAGATTGAGTATTGAGGATTGAAGATTGAGGATTGAGGATTGAGGATTGAGGATTGAGGATTGAGTATTGAGGATTGAAGATTGAGTGTTGAGGATTGAATGTTGAGGATTGAGGATTGAGGATTGAGGATTGAGGATTGAGGATTGAGGATTGAGGATTGAGGTTAGAGGATTGAAGATTGAGGATTGGGGACTGAGTGTTGAGGGTTGAGTGATGGGGATTGATGTTTGTGGATAGAGATTCGAAGATTGCAGATTGAGAATTTAGTATTGAAAACTGTGAATTGATGATATTCTATTGAGGATTGAGGATTGACAACTGATTGTTGAGGTCTGAAGTCTGAGGGTTGAGGACTGAGAATTGAGGATTCAGGATTGAGGTTTGAGGACTGAGGATTGAGGATTGAGGATTGAGTATTGAGTATTGAAGGTTGAGGATTGATGACTGAGGATGGAGGATTGCGGATTGACGATTGAGGATTGAGGATTGAGGGTTGAACGTTGAGTGTGGAGGATTGAAGGTTGTGGATTGACGATTGAGGATTGAGGATTGAGGATGATGGCTGATGTTTGAGGTTTGAGGTTTGAGTATTGAATCCTGCGAATTCAGGATGTTCTATTGAGTATTGAGAATTGAGGATTGATGCTTTAGTATTGAGGATTCAGGATTGAGGATTGAGGATTGAGTATTGAAGATTGAGGATAGATGATTGAGGATTTAGTATTGAGGATTGAGGATTGAGGATTGAGGGTTGAGGATTGAGGTTTGAGGAATGAGGATTGAGGATAGAGGATTGAGGATTGATGATTGAGTATTGATGGTTGAAGATTGAGGTTTGAGGATTGAGGGTTGAGGATTGAGGACGAGGACTGACAGTTGAGGTTTGAGGACTGAGGATTGAGGATGAGGACTGAGGTTTGAGCATTGATGACTGAGGATTGAGGATTGAGGATTGATGATTGCGGATTGAGGATTGAAGATTGAGTATTGAGGATTGAATATTGAGGATTGAGGATTGAGTATTGAGGATTGAAGATAGAGTATTGAGGATAGAAGATTGAGGATTGAGGATTGAGGATTGAGGATTGAGGATTGAGGAATGAGGGTTGAGGATAGAGGATTGAAGATTGAGTATTGGGGACTGAGTGTTGAGTGTTGAGTGATGAGGATTGATGTTTGTGGATAGAGATTCGAAGATTGCAGATTGAGAATTTAGTATTGAAAACTGTGAATTGATGATATTCTATTGAGGATTGAGGATTGACAACTGATTGTTGAGGTCTGAAGTCTGAAGGTTGAGTACTGAGGATTGAGGTTTCAGGATTGACGTTTGAGGACTGAGGATTGAGGATTGAGGATTAAGGCTTGAGGATTGAGGATTGGGGATTAAAGATTGAGGATTGAGGATCCAGGATGAGGGCTGAAGGTTGAGGATTGAGGTTTGAGGACTGAGGTCTGAGGATTGAGGGTTGAGAATTAAGGATTGAGGATTGAGGATTGAAGATTGAGCATTGATAATTGAGTATTGAGGATTGAAGGTGGAGGACTGAGGAATAAGGATTGAGGATTGAGGATGAGGGCTGAGGGTTGAGGATTGGGGTTTGAGGAGTGAGGACCGAGGATTGAGGATTGAGAATTGAGGATTGAGGATTGAGGATTGAAGATTGAGGATTGGGTATTGAGGATTGAAGAATGAGGATTGAGGATTGAGGATTGAGGACTGAGGATTGAAGATTGAGTATTGAGGATTGAAGATTGAGGATTGAGGATTGAGGATTGAGGATTGAGGATTGAAGATTGCGGATTGAAGATTGAGGATTGGGGACTGAGTGTTGAGGGTTGAGTGATGAGAATTAATGTTTGTGGATAGAGATTTGAAGATTGCAGATTGAGTATCGAGTATTGAAAACTGTGAATTGAGGAAATTCTATTGAGGATTGAGGATTGACAATTGATAGTCGAGGACTGAGGGCTGAAGATTGAGGATTCAGGATTGAGCATTCAGAATTGAGGTTTGAGGACTGAGGATTGAGGATTGAAGATTGAGTATTGAGGATTGAAGATTGAGGATTGAGGATTGAGAATGGAGGATTGAAGAGAGAGGACTGAGTGTTGAGGATTGAGAGTTGAGAATTGATGTTTGAGGGTTGAGATTTGATTATTGATTTTTGTGGATTGAGTATTGAACGATGAGAATTCAGGGTATTCTATTGAGTATTGAGAATTGAGGATTGATTGTTGAGTATTGAGGATTGATGGTTGAGGGTTTTGTGTTGAATATTGTGGATTGAGGATTGAGGATTGAGGATTGAGGATTGAGGATTGAGGATTGAAGATTGAGTATTGAGGATTGAAGGTTGAGTATTGAGGATTGAGGATTGAAGAATGAGGATTGAAGATTGAGGGTTAAGGATTGAGGATTGAGATGGAGAATTGAGGATGAGGACTGGGGATTAAGGATTGAGGATTGAAGATTGAGTATTGAGGATTGATGATTGAGGATTGAGCATTGACGATTGAGGATTGAGGATTGAAGTTTGAGGATTGACGATGAGGGCTGAGGGTTGAGGATTGAGGTTCGAGGTCTGAGGTCTGAGGGTTGAGGATTGAGAATTGAGGATTGAGGATTGAGGATTGAAGATTGGGGATTGAGGATTGAGGATTGAGAATTGAGGATGAGGACTGAGGTTTGAGGATTGAGGTTTGAGGAATGAGGATTGAGGTTTGAGGAATGAGGATTGAGGATTGAAGATTGAGTATTGAGGATTGAAGATTGAGGATTGAGTTTGAGGATTGAGGATTGAGGATGAGGGCTGAGGGTTGAGGATTGAGGTTTGAGGACTGAGGTCTGAGGATTGAGTATAGAGAATTGAGGATTGAGGATTGAGGATTGAAGATTGAGGATTGGGTATTGAGAATTGAAGAATGAGGTTTGAGGATTGAGGATTCAGGATTGAGGATTGAAGATTGAGTATTGAAGATTGAAGACTGACGATTGAGTATTGATGATTGAAGATTCAGGATTGAGGATTGAGGGTTGAGGGTTGAGGACGAGGACTGGCGGTTGAGGATTGTGGTTTGAGGATTGAGGATTGAGGATTGAGAATTGAGGATGAGGACTGAGGTTTGGGGATTGAGGTCTGAGGAATGAGGATTGAGGATTGGGGATTGAGGATTGAGGATTGAAGATTGAGGATTGGGGACTGAGTGTTGAGGGTTGAGTGATGAGAATTAATGTTTGTGGATAGAGATTTGAAGATTGCAGATTGAGTATCGAGTATTGAAAACTGTGAATTGTGGATATTCTGTTGAGGATTGAGGATTGACAACTGATTGTTGAGGACTGAGGTCTGAAGATTGAGGATTCAGGATTGAGGATTCAGAATTGAGGTTTGAGGACTGAGGATTGAGGTTTGAAGATTGAGTATTGAGGATTGAAGATTGAGGATTGAGGATTGAGGATGGAGGATTGAAGAGAGAGGACTGAGTGTTGAGGACTGAGTGTTGAGGATTGATGTTTGAGGGTTGAGATTTGATTATTGATTTTTGTGGATTGAGTATTGAACGATGAGGATTCAGGGTATTCTATTGAGTATTGAGAATTGAGGATTGATTGTTGAGTATTGAGGGGTGATGGTTGAGGGTTTTGTGTTGAATATTGAGGATTGAGGATTGAGGATTGAGGATTGAGTATTGAAGATTGAGGATTGAAGATTGAGGATTGAGGATTGAGGATTGAGGATTGAAGATTGAGTATTGAGGATTGAAGATTGAGGTTTGAGGATTGAGGATTGAGGATTGAGGATTGAAGATTGAGGATTGAGTATCCAGGATGAGAGCTGAAGGTTGAGGATTGAGGTTTGTGGACTGAGGACTGAGGATTGAGGGTTGAGAATTAAGGATTGAGGATTGAGGATTGAAGACTGAGGATTGGGTATTGAGGATTGAAGAATGAGGATTGAGGATTGAGTATTGTGGATTGAGGATTGAAGATTGAGTATTGAGGATTGAAGACTGACGATTGAGGATTCAGGATAGAGGGTTGAGGATTTAGGATTGAGAATTGAGGATTGAGGATTGAGGATTGAAGATTGAGGATTGGGTATTGAGGATTGAAGAATGAGGACTGAGGATTGAGGATTGGGGATTGAGGATTGAAGATTGAGTATTGAGAATTGAGGATTGAGGATTGTAGATTGAGTATTGAGGATTGAAGGTTGAGGATTGAGGATTGAGGATTGAGGATTGAGGATTGAGGATTAAAGATTGAGGATTGCGGACTGAGTGTTGAGGGTTGAGGACGAGGACTGACGGTTGAGGATTGTGGTTTGAGGATTGAGGGTTGAGGATTGAGGATTGAGGATTGAGGATTCAGGATTGAGGATTGAGGATTGAGTATTGAAGATTGAGGATTGATGATTGAGGATTTAGGATTGAGGATTGAGGATTGAGGATTGAGGATTGGGGACTGAGGATTGAGGATTGAGGATTGAGGATTGAGGATTGAGTATTGAAGGTTGAGGATTGATGATTGAGTATTTAGGATTGAGGATTGAGGATTGCGGATTGACGATTGAGGATTGGGGATTGAGGGTTGAAGGTTGAGTGTTGAGGATTGAAGGTTGAGGATTGACGATTGAGGATTGAGGATTGAGGATGATGACTGAGGTTTGAGGTTTGAGGTTTTAGTATTGAATCCTGAGAATTCTGGAGGTTCTATTGAGTATTAAGGATTCAGGATTGATGGTTTAGTATTGAGGATTCAGGATTGAGGATTGAGGATTGAGTATTGAAGATTGAGGATTGATGATTGAGTATTTAGGATTGAGGATTGAGGATTGAGGATTGAGGATGAGGGCTGATGGTTGAGGATTGAGGTTTGAGGACTGAGGACTGAGGACTGAGGATTGAGAATTGAGGATTGAGTATTGTGGATTGAAGGTTGACGATTGGGTATTGAGGATTGAAGAATGAGTATTGAGGATTGAGGATTGAGGTTTGAGGTACGAGGATTGAGGATTGAGGATTGAGGACTGAGGATTGACGATTGAGGATTGAGGATTGAGGTTTGAGGACTGACGATGAGGGCTGAGGGTTGAGGATTGAGGTTTGTGGTCTGAGGACTGAGGATTGAGGATTGAGGATTAAGGATTGAGGATTGGGGATTGAGGATCTAGGATTGAAAATTGATTATTTGGGATTGAAGATTGAGGATTGAGAATTGAGGTTTGAGAATTGAGAATTGAGGATAAGGACTGAAGGTTGAGGATTGAGGTTTGAGGAATGAGGATTGAGGATTGAGGATTGAGGATTGAAGATTGAGTATTGATGATTGAAGATTGAGGTTTGAGGATTGAGGGTTGAGGATTGAGGACGAGGACTGACAGTTGAGGATTGTGGTTTGAGGATTGAGGGTTGCGGATTGAGAATTGAGGATGAGGACTGAGGTTTGAGGATTGATGACTGAGGATTGAGGATTGAGGATTGATGATTGCGGATTGAGGATTGAAGATTGAGTATTGAGGATTGAATATTGAGGATTGAGGATTGAGTATTGGGGATTGAAGATTGAGTATTGAGGATTGAAGGTTGAGGATTGAGGATTGAGGATTGAGGATTGAGGATTGAGGAATGAGGGTTGAGGATAGAGGATTGAAGATTGAGGATTGGGTACTGAGTGTTGAGGGTTGGGTGATGAGGATTGATGTTTGTGGATAGAGATTCGAAGATTGCAGATTGATAACTTAGTATTGAAAACTGTGAATTGATGATATTCTATTGAGGATTGAGGATTGACAACTGACTGTTGAGGTCTGAAGTCTGAAGGTTGAGTACTGAGGATTGAGGTTTCAGGATTGAGGTTTGAGGACTGAGGATTGAGGATTGAGGATTGAGGCTTGAGGATTGAGGATTGAGGATTGAAGATTGAGGATTGAGGATCCAGGATGAGGGCTGAAGGTTGAGGATTGAGGTTTGAGGACTGAGGTCTGAGGATTGAGGGTAGAGAGTTAAGGATTGAGGATTGGGGATTGAAGATTGAGCATTGATAATTGAGTATTCAGTATTGAAGGTGGAGGACTGAGGAATAAGGATTGAGGATTGAGGATGAGGGCTGAGGGTTGAGGATTGAGGTTTGAGGAGTGAGGACCGAGGATTGAGGATTGAGAATTGAGGATTGTGGATTGAGGACAGAAGATTGTGGATTGGGTATTGAGGATTGAAGAATGAGGATTGAGGATTGAGGATTGAGGATTGAGGATTGAAGATTGAGTATTGAGGATTGAGGATTGAGGATTGAGGATTGAGGATTGAGGATTGAGGATTGAGGATTGAGGATTGAAGACTGAGGATTGGGGACTGAGTGTTGAGGGTTGAGTGATGAGAATTAATGTTTGTGGATAGAGATTTGAAGATTGCAGATTGAGTATCGAGAATTGAAAGCTGTGAATTGAGGATATTCTATTGAGGATTGAGGATTGACAATTGATTGTCGAGGACTGAGGGCTGAAGATTGAGGATTGACAATTGATTGTCGAGGACTGAGGGCTGAAGATTGAGGATTCAGGATTGAGGATTCAGAATTGAGGTTTGAGGACTGAGGATTGAGGATTGAAGATTGAGTATTGAGGATTGAAGATTGAGGATTGAGGATTGAGGATGGAGGATTGAAGAGAGAGGACTGAGTGTTGAGGATTGAGTGTTGAGGATTGATGTTTGAGGATTGAGATTTGATTATTGATTTTTGTGGATTGAGTATTGAACGATGAGAATTCAGGGTATTCTATTGAGTATTGAGAATTGATGATTGATTGTTGAGTATTGAGGATTGATGGTTGAGGGTTTTGTGTTGAATATTGAGGATTGAGGATTGAGGATTGAGGATTGAGGATTGAGGATTGAGGATTGAAGATTGAGTATTGAGGATTGAAGGTTGAGGATTGAGGATTGAGTATTGAGGATTGAGGATTGAAGATTGAGGATTGGGGATTGAGGATTGACGATTGAGGATTGAGTATTGACGATTGAGAATCTAGGATTGAGGATTGAAGATTGAGTATTGAGGATTGAAGATTGAGGATTGAGGATTGAGGATTGAGGATTGAGGACTGAGGATTGAGGATTGAGGATTGAGCATTGAGGATTGAAGATTGGGGACTGGGGATTGAGGATTGAAGATTGAGGATTAAGGATTGGGGATTGGGGATTGGGGATCTAGGATTGTAGATTGATAATTGAGGATTGAAGATTGAGGGTTAAGTATTGAGGATTGAGATGGAGAATTGAGGATGAGGACTGAGACTTGAGGATTGAGGTTTGAGGTACGAGGATTGAGGATTGAGGATTGAGGATTGAGGATTGAGTATTGAAGATTGAGGATTGAAGATTGAGGATTGAGGATTGAGGACTGAGGATTGAGGATTGAAGATTGAGTATTGAGGATTGAAGATTGAGGATTGAGGATTGAGGATGGAGGATTGAAGAGAGAGGACTGAGTGTTGAGGACTGAGTGTTGAGGATTGATGTTTGAGGGTTGAGATTTGATTATTGATTTTTGTGGATTGAGTATTGAACGATGAGGATTCAGGGTATTCTATTGAGTATTGAGAATTGAGGATTGATTGTTGAGTATTGAGGGGTGATGGTTGAGGGTTTTGTGTTGAATATTGAGGATTGAGGATTGAGGATTGAGGATTGAGTATTGAAGATTGAGGATTGAAGATTGAGGATTGAGGATTGAGGATTGAGGATTGAAGATTGAGTATTGAGGATTGAAGATTGAGGTTTGAGGATTGAGGATGGAGTATTGAAGAGAGAGGACTGAGTGTTGAGGATTGAGTGTTGAGTATTGATGTTTGAGGGTTGAGATTTGATTATTGATTTTTGTGGATTGAGTATTGAACGATGAGAATTCAGGGTATTCTATTGAGTATTGAGAATTGAGGATTGATTGTTGAGTATTGAGGGTTGATGGTTGAGGGTTTTGTGTTGAATATTGAGGATTGAGGATTGAGGATTGAGGATTGAGGATTGAGGATTGAGGATTGAGGAATGAAAATTGAGTATTGAGGATTGAAGGTTGAGGATTGAGGATAGAGGATTGAGGATTGACGATTGAAGATTGAGGATTGGGGATTGAGGATTGACGATTGAGGATTGAGTATTGACGATTGAGAATTGAGGATTGAGGATTGAAGATTGAGTATTGAGGATTGAAGATTGAGGATTGAGGATTGAGGATTGAGGATTGAGGACTGAGGATTGAGGATTGAGGATTGAGCATTGAGGATTGAAGATTGGGGACTGGGGATTGAGGATTGAAGATTGAGGATTAAGGACTGAGGATTGGGCATTGGGGATTGGGGATCTAGGGTTGGAGATTGATTATTGAGGATTGAAGATTGAGGGTTAAGGATTGAGGATTGAGATGGAGAATTGAGGATGAGGACTGAGGGTTGAGGATTGAGGTTTGAGGTACGAGGATTGAGGATTGAGGATTGAGGACTGAGGATTGACGATTGAGTATTGAAGATTGAGGATTGATGACTGAGGATTGAGGATTGAGGATTGATGATTGAGGATTGAGTATTGAAAATTGAGTATTGAGGATTGAATATTGAGGATTGAGGATTGAGGATTGAGGATTGAAGATTGAGTATCGGGGGTTGATGATTGAGGATTGAGGATTGACGATTGAGGATTGAGGATTGAGGTTTGAGGATTGACGATGAGGGCTGAGGGTTGAGGATTGAGGTTTGAGGTCTGAGGTCTGAGGGTTGAGGATTGAGAATTGAGGATTGAGGATTGAGGATTGAAGGTTGTGGATTGAGGATTGAGGATTGAGGATTGACGATTGAAGATTGAGGATTGGGGATTGAGGATTGACGATTGAGGATTGAGTATTGACGATTGAGAATTGAGGATTGAGGATTGAAGATTGAGTATTGAGGATTGAAGATTGAGGATTGAGGACTGAGGATTGAGGATTGAGGACTGAGGATTGAGGATTGAGGATTGAGCATTGACGATTGAGAATCGAGGATTGAGGATTGAAGATTGAGTATTGAGGATTGAAGATTGAGGATTGAGGATTGAGGATTGAGGATTGAGGATTGAGTATTGAGGATTGAAGATTGAGTGTTGAGGATTGAATGTTGAGGATTGAGGATTGAGGATTGAGGATTGAGGATTGAGGATTGAGGATTGAGGATTGAGGTTAGAGGATTGAAGATTGAGGATTGGGGACTGAGTGTTGAGGGTTGAGTGATGGGGATTGATGTTTGTGGATAGAGATTCGAAGATTGCAGATTGAGAATTTAGTATTGAAAACTGTGAATTGATGATATTCTATTGAGGATTGAGGATTGACAACTGATTGTTGAGGTCTGAAGTCTGAGGGTTGAGGACTGAGAATTGAGGATTCAGGATTGAGGTTTGAGGACTGAGGATTGAGGATTGAGGATTGAGTATTGAGTATTGAAGGTTGAGGATTGATGACTGAGGATGGAGGATTGCGGATTGACGATTGAGGATTGAGGATTGAGGGTTGAACGTTGAGTGTGGAGGATTGAAGGTTGTGGATTGACGATTGAGGATTGAGGATTGAGGATGATGGCTGATGTTTGAGGTTTGAGGTTTGAGTATTGAATCCTGCGAATTCAGGATGTTCTATTGAGTATTGAGAATTGAGGATTGATGCTTTAGTATTGAGGATTCAGGATTGAGGATTGAGGATTGAGTATTGAAGATTGAGGATAGATGATTGAGGATTTAGTATTGAGGATTGAGGATTGAGGATTGAGGGTTGAGGATTGAGGTTTGAGGAATGAGGATTGAGGATAGAGGATTGAGGATTGATGATTGAGTATTGATGGTTGAAGATTGAGGTTTGAGGATTGAGGGTTGAGGATTGAGGACGAGGACTGACAGTTGAGGTTTGAGGACTGAGGATTGAGGATGAGGACTGAGGTTTGAGCATTGATGACTGAGGATTGAGGATTGAGGATTGATGATTGCGGATTGAGGATTGAAGATTGAGTATTGAGGATTGAATATTGAGGATTGAGGATTGAGTATTGAGGATTGAAGATAGAGTATTGAGGATAGAAGATTGAGGATTGAGGATTGAGGATTGAGGATTGAGGATTGAGGAATGAGGGTTGAGGATAGAGGATTGAAGATTGAGTATTGGGGACTGAGTGTTGAGTGTTGAGTGATGAGGATTGATGTTTGTGGATAGAGATTCGAAGATTGCAGATTGAGAATTTAGTATTGAAAACTGTGAATTGATGATATTCTATTGAGGATTGAGGATTGACAACTGATTGTTGAGGTCT
Source organism: Calliopsis andreniformis (assembly GCF_051401765.1). Taxonomy (NCBI): domain Eukaryota; kingdom Metazoa; phylum Arthropoda; class Insecta; order Hymenoptera; family Andrenidae; genus Calliopsis; species Calliopsis andreniformis. The sequence goes on along the minus strand of NW_027480451.1, from coordinate 450,867 downwards.
GAAGTCTGAAGGTTGAGTACTGAGGATTGAGGTTTCAGGATTGACGTTTGAGGACTGAGGATTGAGGATTGAGGATTAAGGCTTGAGGATTGAGGATTGGGGATTAAAGATTGAGGATTGAGGATCCAGGATGAGGGCTGAAGGTTGAGGATTGAGGTTTGAGGACTGAGGTCTGAGGATTGAGGGTTGAGAATTAAGGATTGAGGATTGAGGATTGAAGATTGAGCATTGATAATTGAGTATTGAGGATTGAAGGTGGAGGACTGAGGAATAAGGATTGAGGATTGAGGATGAGGGCTGAGGGTTGAGGATTGGGGTTTGAGGAGTGAGGACCGAGGATTGAGGATTGAGAATTGAGGATTGAGGATTGAGGATTGAAGATTGAGGATTGGGTATTGAGGATTGAAGAATGAGGATTGAGGATTGAGGATTGAGGACTGAGGATTGAAGATTGAGTATTGAGGATTGAAGATTGAGGATTGAGGATTGAGGATTGAGGATTGAGGATTGAAGATTGCGGATTGAAGATTGAGGATTGGGGACTGAGTGTTGAGGGTTGAGTGATGAGAATTAATGTTTGTGGATAGAGATTTGAAGATTGCAGATTGAGTATCGAGTATTGAAAACTGTGAATTGAGGAAATTCTATTGAGGATTGAGGATTGACAATTGATAGTCGAGGACTGAGGGCTGAAGATTGAGGATTCAGGATTGAGCATTCAGAATTGAGGTTTGAGGACTGAGGATTGAGGATTGAAGATTGAGTATTGAGGATTGAAGATTGAGGATTGAGGATTGAGAATGGAGGATTGAAGAGAGAGGACTGAGTGTTGAGGATTGAGAGTTGAGAATTGATGTTTGAGGGTTGAGATTTGATTATTGATTTTTGTGGATTGAGTATTGAACGATGAGAATTCAGGGTATTCTATTGAGTATTGAGAATTGAGGATTGATTGTTGAGTATTGAGGATTGATGGTTGAGGGTTTTGTGTTGAATATTGTGGATTGAGGATTGAGGATTGAGGATTGAGGATTGAGGATTGAGGATTGAAGATTGAGTATTGAGGATTGAAGGTTGAGTATTGAGGATTGAGGATTGAAGAATGAGGATTGAAGATTGAGGGTTAAGGATTGAGGATTGAGATGGAGAATTGAGGATGAGGACTGGGGATTAAGGATTGAGGATTGAAGATTGAGTATTGAGGATTGATGATTGAGGATTGAGCATTGACGATTGAGGATTGAGGATTGAAGTTTGAGGATTGACGATGAGGGCTGAGGGTTGAGGATTGAGGTTCGAGGTCTGAGGTCTGAGGGTTGAGGATTGAGAATTGAGGATTGAGGATTGAGGATTGAAGATTGGGGATTGAGGATTGAGGATTGAGAATTGAGGATGAGGACTGAGGTTTGAGGATTGAGGTTTGAGGAATGAGGATTGAGGTTTGAGGAATGAGGATTGAGGATTGAAGATTGAGTATTGAGGATTGAAGATTGAGGATTGAGTTTGAGGATTGAGGATTGAGGATGAGGGCTGAGGGTTGAGGATTGAGGTTTGAGGACTGAGGTCTGAGGATTGAGTATAGAGAATTGAGGATTGAGGATTGAGGATTGAAGATTGAGGATTGGGTATTGAGAATTGAAGAATGAGGTTTGAGGATTGAGGATTCAGGATTGAGGATTGAAGATTGAGTATTGAAGATTGAAGACTGACGATTGAGTATTGATGATTGAAGATTCAGGATTGAGGATTGAGGGTTGAGGGTTGAGGACGAGGACTGGCGGTTGAGGATTGTGGTTTGAGGATTGAGGATTGAGGATTGAGAATTGAGGATGAGGACTGAGGTTTGGGGATTGAGGTCTGAGGAATGAGGATTGAGGATTGGGGATTGAGGATTGAGGATTGAAGATTGAGGATTGGGGACTGAGTGTTGAGGGTTGAGTGATGAGAATTAATGTTTGTGGATAGAGATTTGAAGATTGCAGATTGAGTATCGAGTATTGAAAACTGTGAATTGTGGATATTCTGTTGAGGATTGAGGATTGACAACTGATTGTTGAGGACTGAGGTCTGAAGATTGAGGATTCAGGATTGAGGATTCAGAATTGAGGTTTGAGGACTGAGGATTGAGGTTTGAAGATTGAGTATTGAGGATTGAAGATTGAGGATTGAGGATTGAGGATGGAGGATTGAAGAGAGAGGACTGAGTGTTGAGGACTGAGTGTTGAGGATTGATGTTTGAGGGTTGAGATTTGATTATTGATTTTTGTGGATTGAGTATTGAACGATGAGGATTCAGGGTATTCTATTGAGTATTGAGAATTGAGGATTGATTGTTGAGTATTGAGGGGTGATGGTTGAGGGTTTTGTGTTGAATATTGAGGATTGAGGATTGAGGATTGAGGATTGAGTATTGAAGATTGAGGATTGAAGATTGAGGATTGAGGATTGAGGATTGAGGATTGAAGATTGAGTATTGAGGATTGAAGATTGAGGTTTGAGGATTGAGGATGGAGTATTGAAGAGAGAGGACTGAGTGTTGAGGATTGAGTGTTGAGTATTGATGTTTGAGGGTTGAGATTTGATTATTGATTTTTGTGGATTGAGTATTGAACGATGAGAATTCAGGGTATTCTATTGAGTATTGAGAATTGAGGATTGATTGTTGAGTATTGAGGGTTGATGGTTGAGGGTTTTGTGTTGAATATTGAGGATTGAGGATTGAGGATTGAGGATTGAGGATTGAGGATTGAGGATTGAGGAATGAAAATTGAGTATTGAGGATTGAAGGTTGAGGATTGAGGATAGAGGATTGAGGATTGACGATTGAAGATTGAGGATTGGGGATTGAGGATTGACGATTGAGGATTGAGTATTGACGATTGAGAATTGAGGATTGAGGATTGAAGATTGAGTATTGAGGATTGAAGATTGAGGATTGAGGATTGAGGATTGAGGATTGAGGACTGAGGATTGAGGATTGAGGATTCAGCATTGAGGATTGAAGATTGGGGACTGGGGATTGAGGATTGAAGATTGAGGATTAAGGACTGAGGATTGGGCATTGGGGATTGGGGATCTAGGGTTGGAGATTGATTATTGAGGATTGAAGATTGAGGGTTAAGGATTGAGGATTGAGATGGAGAATTGAGGATGAGGACTGAGGGTTGAGGATTGAGGTTTGAGGTACGAGGATTGAGGATTGAGGATTGAGGACTGAGGATTGACGATTGAGTATTGAAGATTGAGGATTGATGACTGAGGATTGAGGATTGAGGATTGATGATTGAGGATTGAGTATTGAAAATTGAGTATTGAGGATTGAATATTGAGGATTGAGGATTGAGGATTGAGGATTGAAGATTGAGTATCGGGGGTTGATGATTGAGGATTGAGGATTGACGATTGAGGATTGAGGATTGAGGTTTGAGGATTGACGATGAGGGCTGAGGGTTGAGGATTGAGGTTTGAGGTCTGAGGTCTGAGGGTTGAGGATTGAGAATTGAGGATTGAGGATTGAGGATTGAAGGTTGTGGATTGAGGATTGAGGATTGAGGATTGACGATTGAAGATTGAGGATTGGGGATTGAGGATTGACGATTGAGGATTGAGTATTGACGATTGAGAATTGAGGATTGAGGATTGAAGATTGAGTATTGAGGATTGAAGATTGAGGATTGAGGACTGAGGATTGAGGATTGAGGACTGAGGATTGAGGATTGAGGATTGAGCATTGACGATTGAGAATCGAGGATTGAGGATTGAAGATTGAGTATTGAGGATTGAAGATTGAGGATTGAGGATTGAGGATTGAGGATTGAGGATTGAGTATTGAGGATTGAAGATTGAGTGTTGAGGATTGAATGTTGAGGATTGAGGATTGAGGATTGAGGATTGAGGATTGAGGATTGAGGATTGAGGATTGAGGTTAGAGGATTGAAGATTGAGGATTGGGGACTGAGTGTTGAGGGTTGAGTGATGGGGATTGATGTTTGTGGATAGAGATTCGAAGATTGCAGATTGAGAATTTAGTATTGAAAACTGTGAATTGATGATATTCTATTGAGGATTGAGGATTGACAACTGATTGTTGAGGTCTGAAGTCTGAGGGTTGAGGACTGAGAATTGAGGATTCAGGATTGAGGTTTGAGGACTGAGGATTGAGGATTGAGGATTGAGTATTGAGTATTGAAGGTTGAGGATTGATGACTGAGGATGGAGGATTGCGGATTGACGATTGAGGATTGAGGATTGAGGGTTGAACGTTGAGTGTGGAGGATTGAAGGTTGTGGATTGACGATTGAGGATTGAGGATTGAGGATGATGGCTGATGTTTGAGGTTTGAGGTTTGAGTATTGAATCCTGCGAATTCAGGATGTTCTATTGAGTATTGAGAATTGAGGATTGATGCTTTAGTATTGAGGATTCAGGATTGAGGATTGAGGATTGAGTATTGAAGATTGAGGATAGATGATTGAGGATTTAGTATTGAGGATTGAGGATTGAGGATTGAGGGTTGAGGATTGAGGTTTGAGGAATGAGGATTGAGGATAGAGGATTGAGGATTGATGATTGAGTATTGATGGTTGAAGATTGAGGTTTGAGGATTGAGGGTTGAGGATTGAGGACGAGGACTGACAGTTGAGGTTTGAGGACTGAGGATTGAGGATGAGGACTGAGGTTTGAGCATTGATGACTGAGGATTGAGGATTGAGGATTGATGATTGCGGATTGAGGATTGAAGATTGAGTATTGAGGATTGAATATTGAGGATTGAGGATTGAGTATTGAGGATTGAAGATAGAGTATTGAGGATAGAAGATTGAGGATTGAGGATTGAGGATTGAGGATTGAGGATTGAGGAATGAGGGTTGAGGATAGAGGATTGAAGATTGAGTATTGGGGACTGAGTGTTGAGTGTTGAGTGATGAGGATTGATGTTTGTGGATAGAGATTCGAAGATTGCAGATTGAGAATTTAGTATTGAAAACTGTGAATTGATGATATTCTATTGAGGATTGAGGATTGACAACTGATTGTTGAGGTCTGAAGTCTGAAGGTTGAGTACTGAGGATTGAGGTTTCAGGATTGACGTTTGAGGACTGAGGATTGAGGATTGAGGATTAAGGCTTGAGGATTGAGGATTGGGGATTAAAGATTGAGGATTGAGGATCCAGGATGAGGGCTGAAGGTTGAGGATTGAGGTTTGAGGACTGAGGTCTGAGGATTGAGGGTTGAGAATTAAGGATTGAGGATTGAGGATTGAAGATTGAGCATTGATAATTGAGTATTGAGGATTGAAGGTGGAGGACTGAGGAATAAGGATTGAGGATTGAGGATGAGGGCTGAGGGTTGAGGATTGGGGTTTGAGGAGTGAGGACCGAGGATTGAGGATTGAGAATTGAGGATTGAGGATTGAGGATTGAAGATTGAGGATTGGGTATTGAGGATTGAAGAATGAGGATTGAGGATTGAGGATTGAGGACTGAGGATTGAAGATTGAGTATTGAGGATTGAAGATTGAGGATTGAGGATTGAGGATTGAGGATTGAGGATTGAAGATTGCGGATTGAAGATTGAGGATTGGGGACTGAGTGTTGAGGGTTGAGTGATGAGAATTAATGTTTGTGGATAGAGATTTGAAGATTGCAGATTGAGTATCGAGTATTGAAAACTGTGAATTGAGGAAATTCTATTGAGGATTGAGGATTGACAATTGATAGTCGAGGACTGAGGGCTGAAGATTGAGGATTCAGGATTGAGCATTCAGAATTGAGGTTTGAGGACTGAGGATTGAGGATTGAAGATTGAGTATTGAGGATTGAAGATTGAGGATTGAGGATTGAGAATGGAGGATTGAAGAGAGAGGACTGAGTGTTGAGGATTGAGAGTTGAGAATTGATGTTTGAGGGTTGAGATTTGATTATTGATTTTTGTGGATTGAGTATTGAACGATGAGAATTCAGGGTATTCTATTGAGTATTGAGAATTGAGGATTGATTGTTGAGTATTGAGGATTGATGGTTGAGGGTTTTGTGTTGAATATTGTGGATTGAGGATTGAGGATTGAGGATTGAGGATTGAGGATTGAGGATTGAAGATTGAGTATTGAGGATTGAAGGTTGAGTATTGAGGATTGAGGATTGAAGAATGAGGATTGAAGATTGAGGGTTAAGGATTGAGGATTGAGATGGAGAATTGAGGATGAGGACTGGGGATTAAGGATTGAGGATTGAAGATTGAGTATTGAGGATTGATGATTGAGGATTGAGCATTGACGATTGAGGATTGAGGATTGAAGTTTGAGGATTGACGATGAGGGCTGAGGGTTGAGGATTGAGGTTCGAGGTCTGAGGTCTGAGGGTTGAGGATTGAGAATTGAGGATTGAGGATTGAGGATTGAAGATTGGGGATTGAGGATTGAGGATTGAGAATTGAGGATGAGGACTGAGGTTTGAGGATTGAGGTTTGAGGAATGAGGATTGAGGTTTGAGGAATGAGGATTGAGGATTGAAGATTGAGTATTGAGGATTGAAGATTGAGGATTGAGTTTGAGGATTGAGGATTGAGGATGAGGGCTGAGGGTTGAGGATTGAGGTTTGAGGACTGAGGTCTGAGGATTGAGTATAGAGAATTGAGGATTGAGGATTGAGGATTGAAGATTGAGGATTGGGTATTGAGAATTGAAGAATGAGGTTTGAGGATTGAGGATTCAGGATTGAGGATTGAAGATTGAGTATTGAAGATTGAAGACTGACGATTGAGTATTGATGATTGAAGATTCAGGATTGAGGATTGAGGGTTGAGGGTTGAGGACGAGGACTGGCGGTTGAGGATTGTGGTTTGAGGATTGAGGATTGAGGATTGAGAATTGAGGATGAGGACTGAGGTTTGGGGATTGAGGTCTGAGGAATGAGGATTGAGGATTGGGGATTGAGGATTGAGGATTGAAGATTGAGGATTGGGGACTGAGTGTTGAGGGTTGAGTGATGAGAATTAATGTTTGTGGATAGAGATTTGAAGATTGCAGATTGAGTATCGAGTATTGAAAACTGTGAATTGTGGATATTCTGTTGAGGATTGAGGATTGACAACTGATTGTTGAGGACTGAGGTCTGAAGATTGAGGATTCAGGATTGAGGATTCAGAATTGAGGTTTGAGGACTGAGGATTGAGGTTTGAAGATTGAGTATTGAGGATTGAAGATTGAGGATTGAGGATTGAGGATGGAGGATTGAAGAGAGAGGACTGAGTGTTGAGGATTGAGAGATGAGAATTGATGTTTGAGGGTTGAGATTTGATTATTGATTTTTGTGGATTGAGTATTGAACGATTAGAATTCAGGGTATTCTATTGAGTATTGAGAATTGAGGATTGATTGTTGAGTATTGAGGATTGATGGTTGAGGGTTTTGTGTTGAATATTGAGGATTGAGGATTGAGAATTGAGGATTGAGGATTGAGGATTGAGGATTGAAGATTGAGTATTGAGGATTGAAGGTTGAGTATTGAGGATTGAGGATTGAGGATTGAGGATTGAATATTGAGGGTTAAGAATTGAGGATTGAGATGGAGAATTGAGGATGAGGACTGAGGATTAAGGATTGAGGATTGAAGATTGAGTATTGAGGATTGATGATTGAGGATTGAGCATTGACGATTGAGGATTGAGGATTGAGGTTTGAGGTTTGACGATGAGGGCTGAGGGTTGAGGATTGAGGTTCGAGGTCTGAGGTCTGAGGGTTGAGGATTGAGAATTGAGGATTGAGGATTGAGGATTGAAGATTGAGGATTGAGGATTGAGCATTGAGAATTGAGGATGAGGACTGAGGTTTGAGGGTTGAGGTTTGAGGAGTGAGGATTGAGGATTGAGGATTGAGGATTGAGGATTGAGGATTGAGTATTGAAGGTTGAGGATTGATGATTGAGTATTTAGGATTGAGGATTGAGGATTGCGGATTGACGATTGAGGATTGGGGATTGAGGGTTGAAGGTTGAGTGTTGAGGATTGAAGGTTGAGGATTGACGATTGAGGATTGAGGATTGAGGATGATGACTGAGGTTTGAGGTTTGAGGTTTTAGTATTGAATCCTGAGAATTCAGGAGGTTCTATTGAGTATTAAGGATCCAGGATTGATGGTTTAGTATTGAGGATTCAGGATTGAGGATTGAGGATTGAGTATTGAAGATTGAGGATTGATGATTGAGTATTTAGGATTGAGGATTGAGGATTGAGGATTGAGGATGAGGGCTGATGGTTGAGGATTGAGGTTTGAGGACTGAGGACTGAGGACTGAGGATTGAGAATTGAGGATTGAGTATTGTGGATTGAAGGTTGACGATTGGGTATTGAGGATTGAAGAATGAGTATTGAGGATTGAGGATTGAGGTTTGAGGTACGAGGATTGAGGATTGAGGATTGAGGACTGAGGATTGACGATTGAGGATTGAGGATTGAGGTTTGAGGACTGACGATGAGGGCTGAGGGTTGAGGATTGAGGTTTGTGGTCTGAGGACTGAGGATTGAGGATTGAGGATTAAGGATTGAGGATTGGGGATTGAGGATCTAGGATTGAAAATTGATTATTTGGGATTGAAGATTGAGGATTGAGAATTGAGGTTTGAGAATTGAGAATTGAGGATAAGGACTGAAGGTTGAGGATTGAGGTTTGAGGAATGAGGATTGAGGATTGAGGATTGAGGATTGAAGATTGAGTATTGATGATTGAAGATTGAGGTTTGAGGATTGAGGGTTGAGGATTGAGGACGAGGACTGACAGTTGAGGATTGTGGTTTGAGGATTGAGGGTTGCGGATTGAGAATTGAGGATGAGGACTGAGGTTTGAGGATTGATGACTGAGGATTGAGGATTGAGGATTGATGATTGCGGATTGAGGATTGAAGATTGAGTATTGAGGATTGAATATTGAGGATTGAGGATTGAGTATTGGGGATTGAAGATTGAGTATTGAGGATTGAAGGTTGAGGATTGAGGATTGAGGATTGAGGATTGAGGATTGAGGAATGAGGGTTGAGGATAGAGGATTGAAGATTGAGGATTGGGTACTGAGTGTTGAGGGTTGGGTGATGAGGATTGATGTTTGTGGATAGAGATTCGAAGATTGCAGATTGATAACTTAGTATTGAAAACTGTGAATTGATGATATTCTATTGAGGATTGAGGATTGACAACTGACTGTTGAGGTCTGAAGTCTGAAGGTTGAGTACTGAGGATTGAGGTTTCAGGATTGAGGTTTGAGGACTGAGGATTGAGGATTGAGGATTGAGGCTTGAGGATTGAGGATTGAGGATTGAAGATTGAGGATTGAGGATCCAGGATGAGGGCTGAAGGTTGAGGATTGAGGTTTGAGGACTGAGGTCTGAGGATTGAGGGTAGAGAGTTAAGGACTGAGGATTGGGGATTGAAGATTGAGCATTGATAATTGAGTATTCAGTATTGAAGGTGGAGGACTGAGGAATAAGGATTGAGGATTGAGGATGAGGGCTGAGGGTTGAGGATTGAGGTTTGAGGAGTGAGGACCGAGGATTGAGGATTGAGAATTGAGGATTGTGGATTGAGGACAGAAGATTGTGGATTGGGTATTGAGAATTGAAGAATGAGGATTGAGGATTGAGGATTGAGGATTGAGGATTGAAGATTGAGTATTGAGGATTGAGGATTGAGGATTGAGGATTGAGGATTGAGGATTGAGGATTGAGGATTGAGGATTGAAGACTGAGGATTGGGGACTGAGTGTTGAGGGTTGAGTGATGAGAATTAATGTTTGTGGATAGAGATTTGAAGATTGCAGATTGAGTATCGAGAATTGAAAGCTGTGAATTGAGGATATTCTATTGAGGATTGAGGATTGACAATTGATTGTCGAGGACTGAGGGCTGAAGATTGAGGATTGACAATTGATTGTCGAGGACTGAGGGCTGAAGATTGAGGATTCAGGATTGAGGATTCAGAATTGAGGTTTGAGGACTGAGGATTGAGGATTGAAGATTGAGTATTGAGGATTGAAGATTGAGGATTGAGGATTGAGGATGGAGGATTGAAGAGAGAGGACTGAGTGTTGAGGATTGAGTGTTGAGGATTGATGTTTGAGGATTGAGATTTGATTATTGATTTTTGTGGATTGAGTATTGAACGATGAGAATTCAGGGTATTCTATTGAGTATTGAGAATTGAGGATTGATTGTTGAGTATTGAGGATTGATGGTTGAGGGTTTTGTGTTGAATATTGAGGATTGAGGATTGAGGATCGAGGATTGAGGATGGAGGATTAAGGATTGAAGATTGAGTATTGAGGATTGAAGGTTGAGGATTGAGGATTGAGTATTGAGGATTGAGGATTGAAGATTGAGGATTGGGGATTGAGGATTGACGATTGAGGATTTAGTATTGACGATTGAGAATCGAGGATTGAGGATTGAAGATTGAGTATTGAGGATTGAAGATTGAGGATTGAGGATTGAGGATTGAGGATTGAGGACTGAGGATTGAGGATTGAGGATTGAGCATTGAGGATTGAAGATTGGGGACTGGGGATTGAGGATTGAAGATTGAGGATTAAGGATTGAGGATTGGGGATTGGGGATCTAGGATTGGAGATTGATTATTGAGGATTGAAGATTGAGGGTTAAGTATTGGGGATTGAGATGGAGAATTGAGGATGAGGACTGAGGGTTGAGGATTGAGGTTTGAGGTACGAGGATTGAGGATTGAGGATTGAGGATTGAGGATTGAGGATTGAGTATTGAAGATTGGGGATTGAAGATTGGGGATTGAGGATTGAGGACTGAGGATTGAGGATTGAAGATTGAGTATTGAGGATTGAAGATTGAGTATTGAGGATTGAGGATGGAGGATTGAAGAGAGAGGACTGAATGTTGAGGATTGAGTGTTAAGGATTGATGTCTGAGGGTTGAGATTTGATTATTGATTTTTGTGGATTGAGTATTGAACGATGAGAATTCAGGGTATTCTATTGAGTATTGAGAGTTGAGGATTGATTGTTGAGTATTGAGGGTTGATGGTTGAGGGTTTTGTGTTGAATATTGAGGATTGAGGATTGAGGATTGAGGATTGAGGATTGAGGATTGAGGATTGAGGAATGAAAATTGAGTATTGAGGATTGAAGGTTGAGGATTGAGGATAGAGGATTGAGGATTGACGATTGAAGATTGAGGATTGGGGATTGAGGATTGACGATTGAGGATTGAGTATTGACGATTGAGAATTGAGGATTGAGGATTGAAGATTGAGTATTGAGGATTGAAGATTGAGGATTGAGGATTGAGGACTGAGGATTGAGGACTGAGGATTGAGGATTGAGGATTGAGCATTGAGGATTGAAGATTGGGGACTGGGGATTGAGGATTGAAGATTGAGGATTAAGGACTGAGGATTGGGCATTGGGGATTGGGGATCTAGGGTTGGAGATTGATTATTGAGGATTGAAGATTGAGGGTTAAGGATTGAGGATTGAGATGGAGAATTGAGGATGAGGACTGAGGGTTGAGGATTGAGGTTTGAGGTACGAGGATTGAGGATTGAGGATTGAGGACTGAGGATTGACGATTGAGTATTGAAGATTGAGGATTGATGACTGAGGATTGAGGATTGAGGATTGATGATTGAGGATTGAGTATTGAAAATTGAGTATTGAGGATTGAATATTGAGGATTGAGGATTGAGGATTGAGGATTGAAGATTGAGTATCGAGGGTTGATGATTGAGGATTGAGGATTGACGATTGAGGATTGAGGATTGAGGTTTGAGGATTGACGATGAGGGCTGAGGGTTGAGGATTGAGGTTTGAGGTCTGAGGTCTGAGGGTTGAGGATTGAGAATTGAGGATTGAGGATTGAGGATTGAAGGTTGTGGATTGAGGATTGAGGATTGAGGATTGACGATTGAAGATTGAGGATTGGGGATTGAGGATTGACGATTGAGGATTGAGTATTGACGATTGAGAATTGAGGATTGAGGATTGAAGATTGAGTATTGAGGATTGAAGATTGAGGATTGAGGACTGAGGATTGAGGATTGAGGACTGAGGATTGAGGATTGAGGATTGAGCATTGACGATTGAGAATCGAGGATTGAGGATTGAAGATTGAGTATTGAGGATTGAAGATTGAGGATTGAGGATTGAGGATTGAGGATTGAGGATTGAGTATTGAGGATTGAAGATTGAGTGTTGAGGATTGAATGTTGAGGATTGAGGATTGAGGATTGAGGATTGAGGATTGAGGATTGAGAATTGAGGATTGAGGTTAGAGGATTGAAGATTGAGGATTGGGGACTGAGTGTTGAGGGTTGAGTGATGGGGATTGATGTTTGTGGATAGAGATTCGAAGATTGCAGATTGAGAATTTAGTATTGAAAACTGTGAATTGATGATATTCTATTGAGGATTGAGGATTGACAACTGATTGTTGAGGTCTGAAGTCTGAGGGTTGAGGACTGAGAATTGAGGATTCAGGATTGAGGTTTGAGGACTGAGGATTGAGGATTGAGGATTGAGTATTGAGTATTGAAGGTTGAGGATTGATGACTGAGGATGGAGGATTGCGGATTGACGATTGAGGATTGAGGATTGAGGGTTGAACGTTGAGTGTGGAGGATTGAAGGTTGAGGATTGACGATTGAGGATTGAGGATTGAGGATGATGGCTGATGTTTGAGGTTTGAGGTTTGAGTATTGAATCCTGCGAATTCAGGATGTTCTATTGAGTATTGAGAATTGAGGATTGATGCTTTAGTATTGAGGATTCAGGATTGAGGATTGAGGATTGAGTATTGAAGATTGAGGATAGATGATTGAGGATTTAGTATTGAGGATTGAGGATTGAGGATTGAGGGTTGAGGATTGAGGTTTGAGGAATGAGGATTGAGGATAGAGGATTGAGGATTGAAGATTGAGTATTGATGGTTGAAGATTGAGGTTTGAGGGTTGAGGGTTGAGGATTGAGGACGAGGACTGACAGTTGAGGTTTGAGGACTGAGGATTGAGGATGAGGACTGAGGTTTGAGCATTGATGACTGAGGATTGAGGATTGAGGATTGATGATTGCGGATTGAGGATTGAAGATTGAGTATTGAGGATTGAATATTGAGGATTGAGGATTGAGTATTGAGGATTGAAGATAGAGTATTGAGGATAGAAGATTGAGGATTGAGGATTGAGGATTGAGGATTGAGGATTGAGGAATGAGGGTTGAGGATAGAGGATTGAAGATTGAGTATTGGGGACTGAGTGTTGAGTGTTGAGTGATGAGGATTGATGTTTGTGGATAGAGATTCGAAGATTGCAGATTGAGAATTTAGTATTGAAAACTGTGAATTGATGATATTCTATTGAGGATTGAGGATTGACAACTGATTGTTGAGGTCTGAAGTCTGAAGGTTGAGTACTGAGGATTGAGGTTTCAGGATTGACGTTTGAGGACTGAGGATTGAGGATTGAGGATTAAGGCTTGAGGATTGAGGATTGGGGATTAAAGATTGAGGATTGAGGATCCAGGATGAGGGCTGAAGGTTGAGGATTGAGGTTTGAGGACTGAGGTCTGAGGATTGAGGGTTGAGAATTAAGGATTGAGGATTGAGGATTGAAGATTGAGCATTGATAATTGAGTATTGAGGATTGAAGGTGGAGGACTGAGGAATAAGGATTGAGGATTGAGGATGAGGGCTGAGGGTTGAGGATTGGGGTTTGAGGAGTGAGGACCGAGGATTGAGGATTGAGAATTGAGGATTGAGGATTGAGGATTGAAGATTGAGGATTGGGTATTGAGGATTGAAGAATGAGGATTGAGGATTGAGGATTGAGGACTGAGGATTGAAGATTGAGTATTGAGGATTGAAGATTGAGGATTGAGGATTGAGGATTGAGGATTGAGGATTGAAGATTGAGGATTGAAGATTGAGGATTGGGGACTGAGTGTTGAGGGTTGAGTGATGAGAGTTAATGTTTGTGGATAGAGATTTGAAGATTGCAGATTGAGTATCGAGTATTGAAAACTGTGAATTGAGGAAATTCTATTGAGGATTGAGGATTGACAATTGATAGTCGAGGACTGAGGGCTGAAGATTGAGGATTCAGGATTGAGCATTCAGAATTGAGGTTTGAGGACTGAGGATTGAGGATTGAAGATTGAGTATTGAGGATTGAAGATTGAGGATTGAGGATTGAGAATGGAGGATTGAAGAGAGAGGACTGAGTGTTGAGGATTGAGAGTTGAGAATTGAGGATGAGGACTGAGGTTTGAGGGTTGAGGTTTGAGGAGTGAGGATTGAGGATTGAGGATTGAGGATTGAGGATTGAGGATTGAGTATTGAAGGTTGAGGATTGATGATTGAGTATTTAGGATTGAGGATTGAGGATTGCGGATTGACGATTGAGGATTGGGGATTGAGGGTTGAAGGTTGAGTGTTGAGGATTGAAGGTTGAGGATTGACGATTGAGGATTGAGGATTGAGGATGATGACTGAGGTTTGAGGTTTGAGGTTTTAGTATTGAATCCTGAGAATTCAGGAGGTTCTATTGAGTATTAAGGATCCAGGATTGATGGTTTAGTATTGAGGATTCAGGATTGAGGATTGAGGATTGAGTATTGAAGATTGAGGATTGATGATTGAGTATTTAGGATTGAGGATTGAGGATTGAGGATTGAGGATGAGGGCTGATGGTTGAGGATTGAGGTTTGAGGACTGAGGACTGAGGACTGAGGATTGAGAATTGAGGATTGAGTATTGTGGATTGAAGGTTGACGATTGGGTATTGAGGATTGAAGAATGAGTATTGAGGATTGAGGATTGAGGTTTGAGGTACGAGGATTGAGGATTGAGGATTGAGGACTGAGGATTGACGATTGAGGATTGAGGATTGAGGTTTGAGGACTGACGATGAGGGCTGAGGGTTGAGGATTGAGGTTTGTGGTCTGAGGACTGAGGATTGAGGATTGAGGATTAAGGATTGAGGATTGGGGATTGAGGATCTAGGATTGAAAATTGATTATTTGGGATTGAAGATTGAGGATTGAGAATTGAGGTTTGAGAATTGAGAATTGAGGATAAGGACTGAAGGTTGAGGATTGAGGTTTGAGGAATGAGGATTGAGGATTGAGGATTGAGGATTGAAGATTGAGTATTGATGATTGAAGATTGAGGTTTGAGGATTGAGGGTTGAGGATTGAGGACGAGGACTGACAGTTGAGGATTGTGGTTTGAGGATTGAGGGTTGCGGATTGAGAATTGAGGATGAGGACTAAGGTTTGAGGATTGATGACTGAGGATTGAGGATTGAGGATTGATGATTGCGGATTGAGGATTGAAGATTGAGTATTGAGGATTGAATATTGAGGATTGAGGATTGAGTATTGGGGATTGAAGATTGAGTATTGAGGATTGAAGGTTGAGGATTGAGGATTGAGGATTGAGGATTGAGGATTGAGGAATGAGGGTTGAGGATAGAGGATTGAAGATTGAGGATTGGGTACTGAGTGTTGAGGGTTGGGTGATGAGGATTGATGTTTGTGGATAGAGATTCGAAGATTGCAGATTGATAACTTAGTATTGAAAACTGTGAATTGATGATATTCTATTGAGGATTGAGGATTGACAACTGACTGTTGAGGTCTGAAGTCTGAAGGTTGAGTACTGAGGATTGAGGTTTCAGGATTGAGGTTTGAGGACTGAGGATTGAGGATTGAGGATTGAGGCTTGAGGATTGAGGATTGAGGATTGAAGATTGAGGATTGAGGATCCAGGATGAGGGCTGAAGGTTGAGGATTGAGGTTTGAGGACTGAGGTCTGAGGATTGAGGGTAGAGAGTTAAGGACTGAGGATTGGGGATTGAAGATTGAGCATTGATAATTGAGTATTCAGTATTGAAGGTGGAGGACTGAGGAATAAGGATTGAGGATTGAGGATGAGGGCTGAGGGTTGAGGATTGAGGTTTGAGGAGTGAGGACCGAGGATTGAGGATTGAGAATTGAGGATTGTGGATTGAGGACAGAAGATTGTGGATTGGGTATTGAGAATTGAAGAATGAGGATTGAGGATTGAGGATTGAGGATTGAGGATTGAAGATTGAGTATTGAGGATTGAGGATTGAGGATTGAGGATTGAGGATTGAGGATTGAGGATTGAGGATTGAGGATTGAAGACTGAGGATTGGGGACTGAGTGTTGAGGGTTGAGTGATGAGAATTAATGTTTGTGGATAGAGATTTGAAGATTGCAGATTGAGTATCGAGAATTGAAAGCTGTGAATTGAGGATATTCTATTGAGGATTGAGGATTGACAATTGATTGTCGAGGACTGAGGGCTGAAGATTGAGGATTGACAATTGATTGTCGAGGACTGAGGGCTGAAGATTGAGGATTCAGGATTGAGGATTCAGAATTGAGGTTTGAGGACTGAGGATTGAGGATTGAAGATTGAGTATTGAGGATTGAAGATTGAGGATTGAGGATTGAGGATGGAGGATTGAAGAGAGAGGACTGAGTGTTGAGGATTGAGTGTTGAGGATTGATGTTTGAGGATTGAGATTTGATTATTGATTTTTGTGGATTGAGTATTGAACGATGAGAATTCAGGGTATTCTATTGAGTATTGAGAATTGAGGATTGATTGTTGAGTATTGAGGATTGATGGTTGAGGGTTTTGTGTTGAATATTGAGGATTGAGGATTGAGGATTGAGGATTGAGGATTGAGGATTGAGGATTGAGGATTGAAGATTGAGTATTGAGGATTGAAGGTTGAGGATTGAGGATTGAGTATTGAGGATTGAGGATTGAAGATTGAGGATTGGGGATTGAGGATTGACGATTGAGGATTGAGTATTGACGATTGAGAATCTAGGATTGAGGATTGAAGATTGAGTATTGAGGATTGAAGATTGAGGATTGAGGATTGAGGATTGAGGATTGAGGACTGAGGATTGAGGATTGAGGATTGAGCATTGAGGATTGAAGATTGGGGACTGGGGATTGAGGATTGAAGATTGAGGATTAAGGATTGGGGATTGGGGATTGGGGATCTAGGATTGTAGATTGATAATTGAGGATTGAAGATTGAGGGTTAAGTATTGAGGATTGAGATGGAGAATTGAGGATGAGGACTGAGACTTGAGGATTGAGGTTTGAGGTACGAGGATTGAGGATTGAGGATTGAGGATTGAGGATTGAGTATTGAAGATTGAGGATTGAAGATTGAGGATTGAGGATTGAGGACTGAGGATTGAGGATTGAAGATTGAGTATAGAGGATTGAAGATTGAGGATTGAGGATTGAGGATGGAGGATTGAAGAGAGAGGACTGAGTGTTGAGGACTGAGTGTTGAGGATTGATGTTTGAGGGTTGAGATTTGATTATTGATTTTTGTGGATTGAGTATTGAACGATGAGGATTCAGGGTATTCTATTGAGTATTGAGAATTGAGGATTGATTGTTGAGTATTGAGGGGTGATGGTTGAGGGTTTTGTGTTGAATATTGAGGATTGAGGATTGAGGATTGAGGATTGAGGATTGAGGATTGAGGATTGAGGAATGAAAATTGAGTATTGAGGATTGAAGGTTGAGGATTGAGGATAGAGGATTGAGGATTGACGATTGAAGATTGAGGATTGGGGATTGAGGATTGACGATTGAGGATTGAGTATTGACGATTGAGAATTGAGGATTGAGGATTGAAGATTGAGTATTGAGGATTGAAGATTGAGGATTGAGGATTGAGGATTGAGGATTGAGGACTGAGGATTGAGGATTGAGGATTGAGCATTGAGGATTGAAGATTGGGGACTGGGGATTGAGGATTGAAGATTGAGGATTAAGGACTGAGGATTGGGCATTGGGGATTGGGGATCTAGGGTTGGAGATTGATTATTGAGGATTGAAGATTGAGGGTTAAGGATTGAGGATTGAGATGGAGAATTGAGGATGAGGACTGAGGGTTGAGGATTGAGGTTTGAGGTACGAGGATTGAGGATTGAGGATTGAGGACTGAGGATTGACGATTGAGTATTGAAGATTGAGGATTGATGACTGAGGATTGAGGATTGAGGATTGATGATTGAGGATTGAGTATTGAAAATTGAGTATTGAGGATTGAATATTGAGGATTGAGGATTGAGGATTGAGGATTGAAGATTGAGTATCGAGGGTTGATGATTGAGGATTGAGGATTGACGATTGAGGATTGAGGATTGAGGTTTGAGGATTGACGATGAGGGCTGAGGGTTGAGGATTGAGGTTTGAGGTCTGAGGTCTGAGGGTTGAGGATTGAGAATTGAGGATTGAGGATTGAGGATTGAAGGTTGTGGATTGAGGATTGAGGATTGAGGATTGACGATTGAAGATTGAGGATTGGGGATTGAGGATTGACGATTGAGGATTGAGTATTGACGATTGAGAATTGAGGATTGAGGATTGAAGATTGAGTATTGAGGATTGAAGATTGAGGATTGAGGACTGAGGATTGAGGATTGAGGACTGAGGATTGAGGATTGAGGATTGAGCATTGACGATTGAGAATCGAGGATTGAGGATTGAAGATTGAGTATTGAGGATTGAAGATTGAGGATTGAGGATTGAGGATTGAGGATTGAGGATTGAGTATTGAGGATTGAAGATTGAGTGTTGAGGATTGAATGTTGAGGATTGAGGATTGAGGATTGAGGATTGAGGATTGAGGATTGAGAATTGAGGATTGAGGTTAGAGGATTGAAGATTGAGGATTGGGGACTGAGTGTTGAGGGTTGAGTGATGGGGATTGATGTTTGTGGATAGAGATTCGAAGATTGCAGATTGAGAATTTAGTATTGAAAACTGTGAATTGATGATATTCTATTGAGGATTGAGGATTGACAACTGATTGTTGAGGTCTGAAGTCTGAGGGTTGAGGACTGAGAATTGAGGATTCAGGATTGAGGTTTGAGGACTGAGGATTGAGGATTGAGGATTGAGTATTGAGTATTGAAGGTTGAGGATTGATGACTGAGGATGGAGGATTGCGGATTGACGATTGAGGATTGAGGATTGAGGGTTGAACGTTGAGTGTGGAGGATTGAAGGTTGAGGATTGACGATTGAGGATTGAGGATTGAGGATGATGGCTGATGTTTGAGGTTTGAGGTTTGAGTATTGAATCCTGCGAATTCAGGATGTTCTATTGAGTATTGAGAATTGAGGATTGATGCTTTAGTATTGAGGATTCAGGATTGAGGATTGAGGATTGAGTATTGAAGATTGAGGATAGATGATTGAGGATTTAGTATTGAGGATTGAGGATTGAGGATTGAGGGTTGAGGATTGAGGTTTGAGGAATGAGGATTGAGGATAGAGGATTGAGGATTGAAGATTGAGTATTGATGGTTGAAGATTGAGGTTTGAGGGTTGAGGGTTGAGGATTGAGGACGAGGACTGACAGTTGAGGTTTGAGGACTGAGGATTGAGGATGAGGACTGAGGTTTGAGCATTGATGACTGAGGATTGAGGATTGAGGATTGATGATTGCGGATTGAGGATTGAAGATTGAGTATTGAGGATTGAATATTGAGGATTGAGGATTGAGTATTGAGGATTGAAGATAGAGTATTGAGGATAGAAG
This sequence comes from Calliopsis andreniformis, assembly GCF_051401765.1. NCBI lineage: Eukaryota > Metazoa > Arthropoda > Insecta > Hymenoptera > Andrenidae > Calliopsis > Calliopsis andreniformis. The sequence goes on along the minus strand of NW_027480451.1, from coordinate 431,251 downwards.
ATTGAGGATTGAGGATTGAGGATTGAGGATTGAGGATTGAGGAATGAGGGTTGAGGATAGAGGATTGAAGATTGAGTATTGGGGACTGAGTGTTGAGTGTTGAGTGATGAGGATTGATGTTTGTGGATAGAGATTCGAAGATTGCAGATTGAGAATTTAGTATTGAAAACTGTGAATTGATGATATTCTATTGAGGATTGAGGATTGACAACTGATTGTTGAGGTCTGAAGTCTGAAGGTTGAGTACTGAGGATTGAGGTTTCAGGATTGACGTTTGAGGACTGAGGATTGAGGATTGAGGATTAAGGCTTGAGGATTGAGGATTGGGGATTAAAGATTGAGGATTGAGGATCCAGGATGAGGGCTGAAGGTTGAGGATTGAGGTTTGAGGACTGAGGTCTGAGGATTGAGGGTTGAGAATTAAGGATTGAGGATTGAGGATTGAAGATTGAGCATTGATAATTGAGTATTGAGGATTGAAGGTGGAGGACTGAGGAATAAGGATTGAGGATTGAGGATGAGGGCTGAGGGTTGAGGATTGGGGTTTGAGGAGTGAGGACCGAGGATTGAGGATTGAGAATTGAGGATTGAGGATTGAGGATTGAAGATTGAGGATTGGGTATTGAGGATTGAAGAATGAGGATTGAGGATTGAGGATTGAGGACTGAGGATTGAAGATTGAGTATTGAGGATTGAAGATTGAGGATTGAGGATTGAGGATTGAGGATTGAGGATTGAAGATTGAGGATTGAAGATTGAGGATTGGGGACTGAGTGTTGAGGGTTGAGTGATGAGAGTTAATGTTTGTGGATAGAGATTTGAAGATTGCAGATTGAGTATCGAGTATTGAAAACTGTGAATTGAGGAAATTCTATTGAGGATTGAGGATTGACAATTGATAGTCGAGGACTGAGGGCTGAAGATTGAGGATTCAGGATTGAGCATTCAGAATTGAGGTTTGAGGACTGAGGATTGAGGATTGAAGATTGAGTATTGAGGATTGAAGATTGAGGATTGAGGATTGAGAATGGAGGATTGAAGAGAGAGGACTGAGTGTTGAGGATTGAGAGTTGAGAATTGATTTTTGAGGGTTGAGATTTGATTATTGATTTTTGTGGATTGAGTATTGAACGATGAGAATTCAGGGTATTCTATTGAGTATTGAGAATTGAGGATTGATTGTTGAGTATTGAGGATTGATGGTTGAGGGTTTTGTGTTGAACATTGTGGATTGAGGATTGAGGATTGAGGATTGAGGATTGAGGATTGAGGATTGAAGATTGAGTATTGAGGATTGAAGGTTGAGTATTGAGGATTGAGGATTGAAGAATGAGGATTGAAGATTGAGGTTTAAGGATTGAGGATTGAGATGGAGAATTGAGGATGAGGACTGGGGATTAAGGATTGAGGATTGAAGATTGAGTATTGAGGATTGATGATTGAGGATTGAGCATTGACGATTGAGGATTGAGGATTGAAGTTTGAGGATTGACGATGAGGGCTGAGGGTTGAGGATTGAGGTTCGAGGTCTGAGGTCTGAGGGTTGAGGATTGAGAATTGAGGATTGAGGATTGAGGATTGAAGATTGGGGATTGAGGATTGAGGATTGAGAATTGAGGATGAGGACTGAGGTTTGAGGATTGAGGTTTGAGGAATGAGGATTGAGGATTGAGGATTGGGTATTGAGGATTGAAGAATGAGGATTGAGGATTGAGGATTGAGGATTGGGGTCTGAGCATTGAGGATTGAGGATTGACGATTGCGGATTGAAGATTCAGTATTGAGGATTGAAGATTGAGAGTTGAGGATTGAGGATTGAACATTGAGGACTGAGTGTTGATGGTTGAGTAATGAGAATTAATGTTTGTGGATAGAGATTTGAAGATTGCAGATTGAGTATTGGGTATTGAAAACTGTGAATTGTGGATATTCTGTTGAGGATTGAGGATTGACAACTGATTGTTGAGGACTGAGGGCTGAAGATTGAGGATTCAGGATTGAGGATTCAGAATTGAGGTTTGAGGACTGAGGATTGAGGATTGAAGATTGAGTATTGAGGATTGAAGATTGAGGATTGAGTTTGAGGATTGAGGATTGAGGATGAGGGCTGAGGGTTGAGGATTGAGGTTTGAGGACTGAGGTCTGAGGATTGAGTATAGAGAATTGAGGATTGAGGATTGAGGATTGAAGATTGAGGATTGGGTATTGAGAATTGAAGAATGAGGTTTGAGGATTGAGGATTCAGGATTGAGGATTGAAGATTGAGTATTGAAGATTGAAGACTGACGATTGAGTATTGATGATTGAAGATTCAGGATTGAGGATTGAGGGTTGAGGGTTGAGGACGAGGACTGGCGGTTGAGGATTGTGGTTTGAGGATTGAGGATTGAGGATTGAGAATTGAGGATGAGGACTGAGGTTTGGGGATTGAGGTCTGAGGAATGAGGATTGAGGATTGGGGATTGAGGATTGAGGATTGAGGATCGAGTATTGAAGGTTGAGGATTGATGACTGAGGATGGAGGATTGCGGATTGACGATTGAGGATTGAGGATTGAGGGTTGAAGGTTGAGTGTTGAGGATTGAAGGTTGAGGATTGACGATTGAGGATTGAGGATTGAGGATGATTGCTGAGGTTTGAGGTTTGAGGTTTGAGTATTGAATCCTGAGAATTCAGGATGTTCTATAGAGTATTGAGAACTGAGGATTGATGCTTTAGTATTGAGGATTCAGGTTTGAGGATTGAGGATTGAGTATTGAAGATTGAGGATTGATGATTGAAGATTGCGGATTGATTATTGAGGGTTGAGGATTGATGACGAGGGCTGAGGGTTGAGGATTGAGGACTGAGGATTGAGGATTGAGGACTGGGCATTGAGGATTGAAGATTGAGGACTGGGGATTGAGGATTGAAGATTGAGGATTAAGGATTGAGGATTGGGGATTGGGGATCTAGGATTGGAGATTGATTATTGAGGATTGAAGCTTGAGGGTTGAGGATTGAGGATTGAGGATTGAGAATTGAGGATGAGGCCTGAGGGTTGAGGATTGAGGTTTGAGGTACGAGGATTGAGGATTGAGGATTGAGGACTGAGGATTGACGATTGAGTATTGAAGTTTGAGGATTGATGACTGAGGATTCAGGATTGAAGATTGATGATTGCGAATTGAGTATAGAAAATTGAGTATTGAGGATTGAATATTGAGGATTGATGATTGAGGATTGAGGATTGAGGGTTGAGTATTGTGGACTGAAGATTGAGGATTGAGGATTGACGATTGAGTATTGAGGATTGAGGTTTGAGGATTGACGATGAGGGCTGAGGGTTGAGGATTGAGGTTTGAGGTCTGAGGACTGAGGATTGAGGATTGAGAATTGAGGATTGAGGATTGAGGATTGAAGATTGAGGATTGGGTATTGAGGATTGAAGGATGAGGATTGAGGATTGAGGATTGAGGATTGGGGACTGAGGATTGAATATTCAGGATTGAGGATTGAGGATTGAGGATTGAGTATTGAGGATTGAAGATTGAGGATTGAGGATTGAGGATTGAGGATTGAGGATTGGGGACTGAGTGTTGAGGGTTGTGTGATGAGAATTGATGTTTGTGGATAGATATTTGAAGATTGCAGATTGAGCATTGAGTATTGAAAACTGTGGATTGATGATATTCTATTGAGGATTGAGAATTGACAACTGATTGTTGAGGACTGAGGGCTGAAGATTGAGGTTTCAGGATTGAGAATTCAGAATTGAGGATTGAGGACTGAGGACTGAGGATTGAAGATTGAGTATTGAGGATTGAAGATTGAGGATTAAGGATTGAGGATTGGGGATTGAGGATCTAGGATTGAAAATTGATTATTGAGGATTGAAGATTGAGGATTGAGGATTGAGTATTGAGAATTGAGAATTGAGGATAAGGACTGAGGGTTGAGGATAGAGGTTTGAGGAATGAGGATTGAGGATTGAGGATTGAGGATTGAAGATTGAGTATTGATGATTGAAGATTGAGAATTGAGGATTGAGGGTTGAGGATTGAGGACGAGGACTGACAGTTGAGGATTGTGGTTTGAGGATTGAGGTTTGAGGATTGAGAATTGAGGATGAGGACTGAGGTTTGGGATTGAGGTTTGAGGAATGAGGATTGAGGATTGGGGATTGAGGATTGAGGATTGAGGATTGAGTATTGAAGGTTGAGGATTGATGACTGAGGATGGAGGATTGCGGATTGACGATTGAGAATTGAGGATTGAGTGTTGAAGGTTGAGTGTTGAGGATTGAAGGTTGAGGATTGACGATTGAGGATTGAGGATTGAGGATGATGGCTGAGGTTTGAGTATTGAATCCTGAGAATTCAGGGAGTTCTATTGAGTATTGAGAATTGAGGATTGATGCTTTAGTATTGAGGATTCAGGATTGAGGATTGAGGATTGAGTATAGAAGATTGAGGATTGATGATTGAGGATTTAGGATTGAGGATTGAGGATTGAGGATTGAGGATTGAGGACTGAGGATTGAGGATTGAGGATTGAGCATTGAGGATTTAAGATTGAGGACTGGGGATTGAGGATTGAAGATTGAGGATTAAGGATTGAGGATTGGGGACTGGGGATCTAGGATTGGAGATTGATTATTGAGGATTGAAGATTGAGGGTTGAGGATTGAGGGTTGAGAATTGAGAACTGAGGATGGGGACTGAGGGTTGAGGATTGAGGTTTGAGATACGAGGATTGAGGATTGAGGATTGTGGACTGAGGATTGACGATTGAGTAATGGAGATTGGAGATTGATGACTGAGGATTGAGGATTGAGGATTGATGATTGCGGATTGATGGTTGAAGATTGAGTATTGAGGATTGAATATTGAGGATTGAGGATTGAGGGTTGAGGATTGAAGATTGAGAATTGACGATTGAGGATTGAAGATTGAGTATTGAGGATTGAAGATTGAGGATTGAGGATTGAGGATTGAATATTGAGGACTGAGTGTTGAGGGTTGAGAGATAAGAATTGATGTTTGTGGATGGAGATTTGAAGATTGAAGATTGAGGATTGAGTATTGAAAACTGAGAATTCAGGATATTCTACTGAGTATTGAGAATTGAGGATTGATGGTTGAAGTATTGAGGATTGATGGTTGATGGTTGTGTGTTGAATATTGAGGATTGGCGGATTGAGTATTGAAGATTGAGGACTGAGTACTGGGGATTGAGTATTGAGGATTGAGGATTGAGTATTGACGATTGAGGATTGAAGATTGAGTATTGATGATTGAAGAATGCGGATTGATTATTGAGGGTTGAGGATTGATGACGAGGGCTGAGGGTTGAGGATTGAGGACTGAGGATTGAGGATTGAGGACTGGGCATTGAGGACTGAAGATTGAGGGCTGGGGATTGAGGATTGAATATTGAGGATTAAGGATTGAGGATTGGGGATTGGGGATCTAGGATTGGAGATTGATTATTGAGGATTGAAGCTTGAGGGTTGAGTATTGAGGATTGAGGATTGAGAATTGAGGATGAGGCCTGAGGGTTGAGGATTGAGGTTTGAGGTACGAGGATTGAGGATTGAGGATTGAGGACTCAGGATTGACGACTGAGTATTGAAGATTGAGGATTGATGTATGAGGATTCAGGATTGAGGATTGATGATTGCGAATTGAGTATTGAAAATTGAGTATTGAGGATTGAATATTGAGGATTGAGGATTGAGGATTGAGGATTGAAGGTTGAGTATTGTGGAGTGAAGATTGAGGATTGAGGATTGACGATTGAGGATTGAGGATTGAGGATTGAGGATTGATAATTGAGTATTGAGGATTAATGGTGGAGGACTGAGGAATAAGGATTGAGGATTGAGGATGAGGGCTGAGGGTTGAGGATTGAGGTTTGAGGAGTGAGGACCGAGGATTGAGGATTGAGAATTGAGGGTTGAGGATTGAGGATTGTAGATTGAGGATTGGGTATTGAGGATTGAAGATTGAGGATTGAGGATTGAGGATTCAGGATTGTGGATTGAATATTGAGTATTTAGGATTGAAGACTGACGATTGAGGATTGAGTATTGAAAACTGAGAATTCAGGATATTCAACTGAGTATTGAGAATTGAGGATTGATGGTTGAGTATTGAGGATTGATGGTTGATTGGTTGTGTGTTGAATATTGAGGATTGGCAGATTGAGTATTGAAGATTGAGGACTGAGGACTGGGGATTGAGTATTGAGGATTGAGTATTGAGGATTGAGGATTGAAGATTGAGTATTGATGATTGAAGATTGCGGGTTGATTATTGGGGGTTGAGGATTGATGACGAGGACTAAGGGCTGAGTATTGAGGACTGAGGATTGAAGATTGAGGACTGGGCATTGAGGATTGAAGATTCAGGACTGGGGATTGTGTATTGAAGATTGAGGATTGGGTATTGAGGATTGAAGAATGAGGATTGAGGATTGAGTATTCGGGATTGTGGATTGAATATTGAGTATTGAGGACTGAAGACTGACGGTTGACTATTGAGGATTGAGGATTGAGGATTGAGAATAGAGGACTGATGATTGAGTATTGATGGTTGAAGATTGAGGATTGAGGATTCAAGATTGAGGATTGTGGACTGAGTGTTGAGGGTTGTGTGATGAGAATTGATGTTTGTGGATAGATATTTGAAGATTGCAGATTGAGCATTGAGTATTGAAAACTGTGAATTGATGATATTCTATTGAGGATTGAGAATTGACAGCTGATTGTTGAGGACTGAGGGCTGAAGATTGAGGATTCAGGATTGAGAATTCAGAATTGAGGATTGAGGACTGAGGACTGAGGATTGAAGATTGAGTATTGAGGATTGAAGATTGAGAATTAAGGATTGAGGATTGGGGATTGAGGTTCTAGGATTGAAAATTGATTATAGAGGATCGAAGATTGAGGATTGAGGATTGAGGATTGAGAATTGAGAATTGAGGATAAGGACTGAGGGTTGAGGATTGAGGTTTGAGGAATGAGGATTGAGGATTGAGGGTTAAGGATTGAAGATTGAGTATTGATGATTGAAGATTGAGGATTGAGGATTGAGTGTTGAGTATTGAGGACGAGGACTGACAGTAGAGGATTGTGGTTTGAGGATTGAGGGTTGAGGATTGAGAATTGAGGATGAGGACTGAGGTTTGAGGGTTGATGACTGAGGATTGAGGATTGAGGATTCATGTGTGCCGATTGAGGACTGAAGTTTGAGTATTGAGGATTGAATATTGAGGATTGAGGATTGAGTATTGAGGATTGAAGATTGCGTATTGAGGATTGAAGGTTGAGGATTGAGGATTGAGGATTGAGGATTGAGGATTGAGGATTGAGGATTGAGGATTGAGGATTGAGGATAGAGGATTGAAGATTGAGGATTGGGGACTGAGTGTTGAGGGTCGAGTGATGAGGATTGATGTTTGTGGATAGAGATTCGAAGATTGCAGACCGAGAATTTAGTATTGAAAACTGTGAATTGATGATATTCTATTGAGGATTGAGGATTGACAACTCATTGTTGAGGTCTGAAGTCTGAAGGTTGAGGACTGAGGATTGAGGATTCAGGATTGAGGTTTGAGGACTGAGGATTGAGGATTGAGGATTGAGGCTTGAGGATTGAGGATTGAGGATTGAAGATTGAGTATTGAGGATTGAAGACTGACGATTGAGTATTGATGATTGAAGATTCAGGATTGAGGATTGAGGGTTGAGGGTTGAGGACGAGGTCTGGCGGTTGAGGATTGTGGTTTGAGGATTGAGGATTGAGGACTGAGAATTGAGGATGAGGACTGAGGTTTGGGGATTGAGGTTTGAGGAATGAGTATTGAGGATTGGGGATTGAGGATTGAGGATTGAGGATTGAGGATTGAAGGTTGAGTATTGTGGAGTGAAGATTGAGGATTGAGGATTGACGATTGAGGATTGAGGATTGAGGTTTGAGGGTTGACGATGAGGGCTGAGGGTTGAGGATTGAGGTTTGAGGTCTGAGGACTGAGGATTGAAGATTGAGAATTGAGGATTGAGGATTGAGGATTGAAGATTGAGGATTGGGTATTGAGGATTGAAGGATAAGGACTGAGGGTTGAGGATTGAGGTTTGAGGAATGAGGATTGAGGATTGAGGGTTGAGGACTGAAGATTGAGTATTGATGATTGAAGATTGAGGATTGAGGATTGAGTGTTGAGGATTGAGGACGAGGACTGACAGTAGAGGATTGTGGTTTGAGGATTGAGGGTTGAGGATTGAGAATTGAGGATGAGGACTGAGGTTTGAGGGTTGATGACTGAGGATTGAGGATTGAGGATTGATGATTGCCGATTGAGGACTGAAGATTGAATATTGAGGATTGAATATTGAGGATTGAGGATTGAGTATTGAGGATTGAAGATTGAGTGTTGAGGATTGAGGGTTGATGACTGAGGATTGAGGATTGAGGATTGAGCATTGAGGATTGAACATTGAGGACTGGGGATTGAGGATTGAAGATTGAGGATTAAGGATTGAGGATTGGGGACTGGGGATCTAGGATTGGAGATTGATTATTGATGATTGAAGATAGAGGGTTGAGGATTGATGGTTGAGAACTGAGAATTGAGGATGGGGACTGAGGTTTGAGGATTGAGGTTTGAGATACGAGGATTGAGGATCGAGGATTGTGGACTGAGGATTGACGATTGAGTATTGAAGATTGAGGATTGATGACTGAGGATTGAGGATTGAGGATTGAGGATTGCGGATTGAGGATTGAATATTGAGTATTGAGGATTGAATATTGAGGATTGAGGATTGAGGGTTGAGGATTGAAGATTGAGAATTGACGATTGAGGATTGAAGATTGAGTATTGAGGATTGAAGATTGAGGATTGAGGATTGAGGATTGAATATTAAGGACTGAGTTTTGAGGATTGAGAGATGAGAATTGATGTTTGCGGATGGAGATTTGAAGATTGAAGATTGAGGATTGAGTATTGAGGATTGAGGGTTGAGTATTGAGGATTGAAGATTGAGTATTGAGGATTGAGGATTGAAGATTTAGGATTGGGTATTGAGGATTGAGGATTGGGGATTGAGGATCTAGTATTGGAGATTTATTATTTAGGATTGAAGATAGAGGGTTGAGGATTGAGGATTTAGGATTGAGAATTGAGAATTGAGGATGAGGGCTGAGGTTTGAGGATTGAGGTTTAAGGAATGAGGATTGAGGATTGAGAATTCAGGATTGAGAATTGAGGATTGAGTATTGAAGATTGAGGATTGATGACTGAGTATTGAGGATTGAGGATTGAGGATTGAGGATTGAGGATTGAAGATTGAGTGTTGAGGATTGAGGGTTGAGAATTGAGGATTGAGTATTGAGGATTGAGGATGAGGGCTGAGGTTTGAGGTTTGAGGTTTGTGTAATGAATCCTGAGAATTCAGGATATTCTATTGAGTATTGAGAATTGACGATTGATGGTTGAGTATTGAGGATTGAGGATTGAGGATTGAGGATTGAGTATTGAAGATTGAGGATTGATGATTGAGTATTGAGGATTGAAGATTGAGGATTGAGGACTGAGGATTGAGTATTGAGGATAGAGGGTTGAAGATTGAGGATTGGGGACTGAGTGTTGAGGGTTGAGTGATGAGGATTGATGATTGTGGATAGAGATTCGAAGATTGCAGATTGAGAATTTAGTATTGAAAACTGTAAATTGATGATATTCTATTGAGGATTGAGGATTGACAACTGATTGTTGAGGTCTGAAGTCTGAAGGTTGAGGACTGAGGATTGAGGATTCAGGATTGAGGTTTGAGGACTGAGGATTGAGGATTGAGGATTGAGGCTTGAGGATTGAGGATTGAGGATTGAGGATTGAAGATTGAGGATTGAGGATCCAGAATGAGAGCTGAAGGTTGAGGATTGAGGTTTGAGGACTGAGGACTGAGGATTGAGGGTTGAGAATTAAGGATTGAGGATTGAGGATTGAAGATTGAGGATTGGGTATTGAGGATTGAAGAATGAGGATTGAGGATTGAGTATTGTGGATTGAGGATTGAAGATTGAGTATTGAGGATTGAAGACTGACGATTGAGGATTGAGGATTGAGGGTTGAGTATTTAGTATTGAGAATTGAGGATTGAGGATTGAGAATTGAAGATTGAGGGTTGGGTATTGAGGATTGAAGAATGAGGACTGAGGATTGAGGATTGGGGATTGAGGATTGAAGATTGAGGATTGAGAATTGAGGATTGAGGATTGAAGATTGAGTATTGAGGGTTGAAGGTTGAGGATTGAGGATTGAGGATTGAGGATTGAGGATTGAAGATTGAGGATTGCGGACTGAGTGTTGAGGGTTGAGGACGAGGACTGACGGTTGAGGATTGTGGTTTGAGGATTCAGGATTGAGGATTGAGAATTGAGGATGAGGACTGAGGTTTGAGGATTGAGGTTTGAGGAATGAGGATTGAGGATTGGGGATTGAGGATTGAGCATTGAGTATTGAGTATTGAAGGTTGAGGATTGATGACTGAGGATGGAGGATTGCGGATTGACGATTGAGGATTGAGGATTGAGGGTTGAACGTTGAGTGTGGAGGATTGAAGGTTGAGGATTGACGATTGAGGATCGAGGATTGAGGATGATGGCTGAGGTTTGAGGTTTGAGGTTTGAGTATTGAATCCTGCGAATTCAGGATGTTCTATTGAGTATTGAGAATTGAGGATTGATGCTTTAGTATTGAGGATTCAGGATTGAGGATTGAGGATTGAGTATTGAAGATTGAGGATTGATGATTGAGGATTTAGTATTGAGGATTGAGGATTGAGGATTGAGGGTTGAGGACTGAGGATTGAGGATTGAGGATTGAGCATTGAGGATTGAAGATTGAGGACTGGGGATTGAGGATTGAAGATTGAGGATTAAGGATTGAGGATTGGGGACTGGGGATCTAGGATTGGAGATTGATTATTGAGGATTGAAGATAGAGGGTTGAGGATTGATGGTTGAGAACTGAGAATTGAGGATGGGGACTGAGGGTTGAAGATTGAGGTTTGAGATACGAGGATTGAGGATCGAGGATTGTGGACTGAGGATTGACGATTGAGTATTGAAGATTGAGAATTGATGACTGAGGATTGAGTATTGAGGATTGAGGATTGAGTATTGAGGATTGAAGATTGAGTATTGAGGATTGAAGGTTGAGGATTGAGGACTGAGGATTGAGGATTGAGGATTGAGGATTGAGGATTGAGGATAGAGGATTGAAGATTGAGGATTGGGGACTGAGTGTTGAGGGTTGAGTGATGAGGATTGATGTTTGTGGATAGAGATTCGAAGATTGCAGATTGAGAATTTAGTATTGAAAACTGTGAATTGATGATATTCTATTGAGGATTGAGGGTTGACAACTGATTGTTGAGGTCTGAAGTCTGAAGGTTGAGGACTGAGGATTGAGGATTCAGGATTGAGGTTTGAGGACTGAGGATTGAGGATTGAGTATTGAGGATTGAGGATTGAAGATTGAGTATTGATGAGTGAAGATTGCGGATTGATTATTGAGGGTTGAGGTTTGAGGACGAGGACTGAGGGTTGAGGATTGAGGTTTGAGGACAGAGGATTGAGGATTGAGGATTGAGAATTGATAATTGAGGATTGAGGATTGAAGATTTAGGATTGGGTATTGAGGATTGAGGATTGGGGATTGAGGATCTAGTATTGGAGATTGATTATTTAGGTTTGATGGTAGAGGGTTGAGGATTGAGGATTGAGGATTGAGAATTGAGAATTGAGGATGAGGGCTGAGGTTTGAGGATTGAGGATTGAACATTGAGTATTGAGGATTGAAGATTGAGGATTGAGGATTGACGATTGAGGATTGAGGATTGAGGTTTGAGGATTGAGCATTGAGGATTGAAGATTGAGGACTGGGGATTGAGGATTGAAGATTGAGGATTAAGGATTGAGGATTGGGGACTGGGGATCTAGGATTGGAGATTGATTATTGAGGATTGAAGATAGAGGGTTGAGGATTGATGGTTGAGAACTGAGAATTGAGGATGGGGACTGAGGGTTGAGGATTGAGGTTTGAGATACGAGGATTGAGGATCGAGGATTGTGGACTGAGGATTGATGATTGAGTATTGAAGATTGAGAATTGATGACTGAGGATTGAGGATTGAGGATTGATGATTGAGGATTGAGGATTGAATATTGAGTATTGAGGATTGAATATTGAGGATTGAGGATTGAGGGTTGAGGATTGAAGATTGAGAATTGACGATTGAGGATTGAAGATTGAGTATTGAGGATTGAAGATTGAGGATTGAGGATTGAGGATTGAATATTAAGGACTGAGTGTTGAGGATTGAGAGATGAGAATTGATGTTTGTGGATGGAGATTTGAAGATTGAAGATTGAGGATTGAGTATTGAGGATTGAGGATTGAGTATTGAGGATTGAAGATTGAGTATTGAGGATTGAAGGTTGAGGATTGAGGATTGAGGATTGAGGATTGAGGATTGAGGAATGAGGATTGAGGATAGAGGATTGAAGATTGAGGATTGGGGACTGAGTATTGAGGGTTGAGTGATGAGGATTGATGTTTGTGGATAGAGATTCGAAGATTGCAGATTGAGAATTTAGTATTGAAAACTGTGAATTGATGATATTCTATTGAGGATTGAGGGTTGACAACTGATTGTTGAGGTCTGAAGTCTGAAGGTTGAGGACTGAGGATTGAGGATTCAGGATTGAGGTTTGATTACTGAGGATTGAGGATTGAGTATTGAGGATTGAGGATTGAAGATTGAGTATTGATGAGTGAAGATTGCGGATTGATTATTGAGGGTTGAGGTTTGAGGACGAGGACTGAGGGTTGAGGATTCAGGTTTGAGGACAGAGGATTGAGGATTGAGGATTGAGAATTGATAATTGAGGATTGAGGATTGAAGATTTAGGATTGGGTATTGAGGATTGAGGATTGGGGATTGAGGATCTAGTATTGGAGATTGATTGTTTAGGTTTGATGGTAGAGGGTTGAGGATTGAGGATTGAGGATTGAGAATTGAGAATTGAGGATGAGGGCTGAGGTTTGAGGATTGAGGATTGAGGATTGGGGCTTAAAGATTGAGGATTGAGGATCCAGGATGAGGGCTGAAGGTTGAGGATTGAGGTTTGAGGACTGAAGTCTGAGGACTGAGGGTTGAGAATTAAGGATTGAGGATTGAGGATTGAAGATTGAGCATTGATAATTGAGTATTGTGGATTGAAGGTGGAGGACTGAGGAATAAGTATTGAGGATTGAGGATGAGGGCTGAGGGTTGAGGATTGGGGTTTGAGGAGTGAGGACCGAGGATTGTGTATTGAGAATTGAGGATTGAGGATTGAGGATTGAAGATTGAGGATTGGGTAATGAGGATTGAAGAATGAGGATTGAGGATTGAGTCTTGAGGATTGAGGATTGAAGATTGAGTATTGAGGATAGAAGATTGAGGATTGAGGATTGAGGATTGAGGATTGAGGATTGAGGATTGAGGATTGAAGATTGAGGATTGCGGACTGAGTGTTGAGGGTTGAGTGATGAGAATTAATGTTTGTGGATAGAGATTTGACGATTGCAGATTGAGTATCGAGTATTGAAAACTGTGAATTGAGGATATTCTATTGAGGATTGAGGATAGACAATTGATTGTCGAGGACTGAGGGCTGAAGATTGAGGATTCAGGATTGAGGATTCAGAATTGAGGTTTGAGGACTGAGGACTGAGGATTGAAGAAAGAGGATTGAGGATTGAGGATTGAGGAATGAGGGTTGAGGATAGAGGATTGAAGATTGAGGATTGGGGACTGAGTGTTGAGTGTTGAGTGATGAGGATTGATGCTTGTGGATAGACATTCGAAGATTGCAGATTGAGAATTTAGTATTGAAAACTGTGAATTGATGATATTCTATTGAGGATTGAGGATTGACAACTGATTGTTGAGGTCTGAAGTCTGAAGGTTGAGTACTGAGGATTGAGGTTTCAGGATTGAGGTTTGAGGACTGAGGATAGAGGATTGAGGACTGAGGCTTGAGGATTGGGGATTAAAGATTGAGGATTGAGGATCCAGGATGAGGGCTGAAGGTTGAGGATTGAGGTTTGAGGACTGAGGTCTGAGGATTGAGGGTTGAGAATTAAGGATTGAGGATTGAGGATTGAAGATTGAGCATTGATGATTGAGCATTGAGGATTGAAGGTGGAGGACTGAGGAATAAGGATTGAGGATTGAGGATGAGGGCTGAGGGTTGAGGATTGGGGTTTGAGGAGTGAGGACCGAGGATTAAGGATTGAGAATTGAGGATTGAGGATTGAGGATTGAAGATTGAGGATTGGGTATTGAGGATTGAAGAATGAGGATTGAGGATTGAGGATTGAGGACTGAGGATTGAAGATTGAGTATTGAGGATTGAAGATTGAGGATTGAGGATTGAGGATTGAGCATTGAGGACTGAGGATTGAGGATTGAAGATTGAGTATTGAGGATTGATGATTGAGGATTGAGGATTGAGAATGGAGGATTGAAGAGAGAGGACTGAGTTTTGAGGATTGAGAGTTGAGAATTGATGTTTGAGGGTTGAGATTTGACTATTGATTTTTGTGGATTGAGTATTGAACGATGAGAATTCAGGGTATTCTATTGAGTATTGAGAATTGAGGATTGATTGTTGAGTATTGAGGATTGATGGTTGAGGGTTTTGTGTTGAATATTGTGCATTGAGGATTGAGGATTGAGGATTGAGGATTGAGGATTGACGATTGAGTATTGGAGATTGAGGATTGATGACTGAGGATTGAGGATTGAGGATTGATGATTGCGGATTGAGGATTGAAGACTGAGTATTGAGGATTGAATATTGAGGATTGAGGATTGAGGGTTGAGGATTGAAGATTGAGAATTGACGATTGAGGATTGAAGATCGAGTATTGAGGATTGAAGATTGAGGATTGAGGATTGAGGATTGAATATTGAGGACTGAGCGTTGAGGGTTGAGAGATGAGAATTGATGTTTGTGGATGGAGATTTGAAGATTGAAGATTGAGGATTGAGTATTGAACACTGAGAATTCAGGATATTCTACTGAGTATTGAGAATTGAGGATTGATGGTTGAGGGTTGTGTGTTGAATATTGAGGATTGGCGGATTGAGTATTGAAGATTGAGGACAGAGGACTGGGGATTGAGTATTGGGGATTGAGGATTGAGTATTGAGGATTGAGGATTGAAGATTGAGTATTGATGATTGAAGATTACGGATTGATTATTGAGGGTTGAGGATTGATGACGAGGGCTGAGGGCTGAGGATTGAGGACTGAGGATTGAGGATTGAGGACTGGGCATTGAGGATTGAAGATTGAGGACTGGGGATTGAGGATTGAAGATTGAGGATTAAGGATTGAGGATTGGGGATTGGGGATCTAGGATTGGAGATTGATTATTGAGGATTGAAGCTTGAGGGTTGAGGATTGAGGATTGAGGATTGAGAATTGAGGATGAGGCCTGAGGGTTGAGGATTGAGGTTTGAGGTACGAGGATTGAGGATTGAGGATTGAGGACTCAGGATTGACGATTGAGTATTGAAGATTGAGGATTGATGACTGAGGATTCAGGATTGAGGATTGATGATTGCGAATTGAGTATTGAAAATTGAGTATTGAGGATTGAATATTGAGGATTGAGGATTGAGGATTGAGGATTGAAGGTTGAGTATTGTGGAGTGAAGATTGAGGATTGAGGATTGACGGTTGAGGATTGAGGATTGAGGTTTGAGGATTGACGATGAGGGCTGAGGGTTGAGGATTGAGGTTTGAGGTCTGAGGACTGAGGATTGAGGATTGAGAATTGAGGATTGAGGATTGAGGATTGAAGATTGAGGATTGGGTATTGAGGATTGAAGGATGAGGATTGAGGATTGAGGATTGAGGAGTGGGGACTGAGGATTGAATATTCAGGATTGAGGATTGAGGATTGAGGATTGAGGATTGAGGATTGAAGATACAGTATTGAGGATCGAAGATTGAGAATTGAGGATTGAGGATTGGGGACTGAGTGTTGAGGGTTGAGTGATGAGAATTGATGTTTGTGGATAGAGATTCGAAGATTGCAGATTGAGAATTTAGTATTGAAAACTGTGAATTGATGATATTCTATTGAGGATTGAGGGTTGACAACTGATTGTTGAGGTCTGAAGTCTGAAGGTTGAGGATTGAGGTTTGAGGACTGAGGTCTGAGGATTGAGGGTTGAGAATTAAGGATTGAGGATTGAGGATTGAAGATTGAGCATTGATGATTGAGCATTGAGGATTGAAGGTGGAGGACTGAGGAATAAGGATTGAGGATTGAGGATGAGGGCTGAGGGTTGAGGATTGGGGTTTGAGGAGTGAGGACCGAGGATTAAGGATTGAGAATTGAGGATTGAGGATTGAGGATTGAAGATTGAGGATTGGGTATTGAGGATTGAAGAATGAGGATTGAGGATTGAGGATTGAGGACTGAGGATTGAAGATTGAGTATTGAGGATTGAAGATTGAGGATTGAGGATTGAGGATTGAGCATTGAGGACTGAGGATTGAGGATTGAAGATTGAGTATTGAGGATTGATGATTGAGGATTGAGGATTGAGAATGGAGGATTGAAGAGAGAGGACTGAGTTTTGAGGATTGAGAGTTGAGAATTGATGTTTGAGGGTTGAGATTTGACTATTGATTTTTGTGGATTGAGTATTGAACGATGAGAATTCAGGGTATTCTATTGAGTATTGAGAATTGAGGATTGATTGTTGAGTATTGAGGATTGATGGTTGAGGGTTTTGTGTTGAATATTGTGCATTGAGGATTGAGGATTGAGGATTGAGGATTGAGGATTGACGATTGAGTATTGGAGATTGAGGATTGATGACTGAGGATTGAGGATTGAGGATTGATGATTGCGGATTGAGGATTGAAGACTGAGTATTGAGGATTGAATATTGAGGATTGAGGATTGAGGGTTGAGGATTGAAGATTGAGAATTGACGATTGAGGATTGAAGATTGAGTATTGAGGATTGAAGATTGAGGATTGAGGATTGAGGATTGAATATTGAGGACTGAGCGTTGAGGGTTGAGAGATGAGAATTGATGTTTGTGGATGGAGATTTGAAGATTGAAGATTGAGGATTGAGTATTGAACACTGAGAATTCAGGATATTCTACTGAGTATTGAGAATTGAGGATTGATGGTTGAGGGTTGTGTGTTGAATATTGAGGATTGGCGGATTGAGTATTGAAGATTGAGGACAGAGGACTGGGGATTGAGTATTGGGGATTGAGGATTGAGTATTGAGGATTGAGGATTGAAGATTGAGTATTGATGATTGAAGATTACGGATTGATTATTGAGGGTTGAGGATTGATGACGAGGGCTGAGGGCTGAGGATTGAGGACTGAGGATTGAGGATTGAGGACTGGGCATTGAGGATTGAAGATTGAGGACTGGGGATTGAGGATTGAAGATTGAGGATTAAGGATTGAGGATTGGGGATTGGGGATCTAGGATTGGAGATTGATTATTGAGGATTGAAGCTTGAGGGTTGAGGATTGAGGATTGAGGATTGAGAATTGAGGATGAGGCCTGAGGGTTGAGGATTGAGGTTTGAGGTACGAGGATTGAGGATTGAGGATTGAGGATTGAAGATTGAGGTTTGAGGATCCAGGATGAGGGCTGAAGGTTGAGGATTGAGGTTTGAGGACTGAGGACTGAGGATTGAGGGTTGAGAATTAAGGATTGAGGATTGAGGATTGAAGATTGAGGATTGGGTGTTGGGGATTGAAGAATGAGGATTGAGGGTTGAGGATTGAGGATTGAGGATTGAGGATTGAGGATTGAGGATTGAGGATTGAGGATTGAGGATTGAAGATACAGTATTGAGGATCGAAGATTGAGAATTGAGGATTGAGGATTGGGGACTGAGTGTTGAGGGTTGAGTGATGAGAATTGATGTTTGTGGATAGAGATTTGAAGATTGCAGATTGGGTATTGAGTATTGAAAACTGTGAATTGATGATATTCTATTGAGGATTGAGGATTGACAACTGATTGTTGAGGTCTGAAGTCTGAAGGTTGAGGACTGAGGATTGAGGATTCAGGACTGAGGTTTGAGGGCTGAGGATTGAGGATTGAGGATTGAGGCTTGAGGATTGAGGATTGAGGATTGAAGATTGAGGATTGAGGATCCAGGATGAGGGCTGAAGGTTGAGGATTGAGGTTTGAGGACTGAGGTCTGAGGATTGAGGGTTGAGAATTAAGGATTGAGGATTGAGGATTGAAGATTTAGCATTGATAATTGAGTATTGAGGATTGAAGGTGGTGGACTGAGGAATAAGGATTGAGGATTGAGGTTGAGGGCTGAGGGTTGAGGATTGAGGTTTGAGGAGTGAGGACCGATGATTGAGGATTGAGAATTGAGGATTGAGGATTGAGGATTGAGGATTGAGGATTGGGTATTGAGGATTAAAGAATGAGGATTGAGGATTGACGATTGAGGATTGAGGATTGAAGATTGAGTATTGAGGATTGAAGATTGAGGATTGAGGATTGAGGATGGAGGATTGAAGAGAGAGGACTGAGTGTTGAGGATTGAGAGTTGAGAATTGATGTTTGAAGGTTGAGATTTGATTATTGATTTTTGTGGATTGAGTATTGAACGATGAGAATTCAGGGTATTCTATTGAGTATTGAGAATTGAGGATTGATTGTTGAGTATTGAGGATTGATGGTTGAGGGTTTTGTGTTGAATATTGAGGATTGAGGATTCAGGATTGAGGATTGAGGATTGAGGATTGAGGATTGAAGGTTGAGTATTGAGGATTGAAGGTTGAGAATTGAGGATTGAGGATTGAGGATTGAGGATTGAGGATCGGGGACTGGGGATTGAGGATTGAAGATTGAGGATTAAGGATTGAGGATTGGGGATTGGGGATCTAGGATTGGAGATTGATTATAGAGGATTGAAGATTGAGTGTTAAGGATTGAGGATTGAGATGGAGAATTGAGAATGAGGACTGAGGATTGAGGATTGAGGATTGAAGGTTGAGTATTGAGGATTGATGATTGAGGATTGAGCATTGACGATTGAGGATTGAGGATTGAGGTTTGAGGATTGACGATGAGGGCTGAGGGTTGAGGATTGAGGTTCGAGGTCTGAGGTCTGAGGGTTGAGGATTGAGGATTGAGGATTGAGGATTGATGATTGCCGATTGAGGACTGAAGATTGAATATTGAGGATTGAATATTGAGGATTGAGGATTGAGTATTGAGGATTGAAGATTGAGTATTGAGGATTGAAGATTGAGGGTTGAGGATTGAGGATTGAGGATTGAGGATTGAGGATTGAGGATTGAGGATTGAGGATTGAGGATTGAGGATTGAGGATTGAGGATTGAGGATAGAGGATTGAAGATTGAGGATTGGGGACTGAGTGTTGAAGGTCGAGTGATGAGGATTGATGTTTGTGGATAGAGATTCGAAGATTGCAGACCGAGAATTTAGTATTGAAAACTGTGAATTGATGATATTCTATCGAGCATTGAGGATTGACAACTCATAGTTGAGGTCTGAAGTCTGAAGGTTGAGCACTGAGGATTGAGGATTCAGGATTGAGGTTTGAGTACTGAGGATTGAGGATTGAGGATTGAGGCTTGAGGATTGAGGATTGAGGATTGAAGATTGAGGTTTGAGGATCCAGGATGAGGGCTGAAGGTTGAGGATTGAGGTTTGAGGACTGAGGACTGAGGATTGAGGGTTGAGAATTAAGGATTGAGGATTGAGGATTGAAGATTGAGGATTGGGTGTTGGGGATTGAAGAATGAGGATTGAGGGTTGAGGATTGAGGATTGAGGATTGAGGATTGAGGATTGAGGATTGAGGTTTGAGGATTGAGGATTGAGGATTGAGGATTGAGGATTGAGGATAGAGGATTGAAGATTGAGGATTGGGGACTGAGTGTTGAAGGTCGAGTGATGAGGATTGATGTTTGTGGATAGAGATTCGAAGATTGCAGACCGAGAATTTAGTATTGAAAACTGTGAATTGATGATATTCTATCGAGCATTGAGGATTGACAACTCATAGTTGAGGTCTGAAGTCTGAAGGTTGAGCACTGAGGATTGAGGATTCAGGATTGAGGTTTGAGTACTGAGGATTGAGGATTGAGGATTGAGGCTTGAGGATTGAGGATTGAGGATTGAAGATTGAGGTTTGAGGATCCAGGATGAGGGCTGAAGGTTGAGGATTGAGGTTTGAGGACTGAGGACTGAGGATTGAGGGTTGAGAATTAAGGATTGAGGATTGAGGATTGAAAATTGAGGATTGGGTGTTGGGGATTGAAGAATGAGGATTGAGGATTGAGTATTGAGGATTGAGGATTGAAGATTGAGTATTGAGGATTGAAGATAGAGGGTTGAGGATTGAGGATTGAGGGTTGAGGATTTAGGACTGAGAATTGAGGATTGAGGATTGAGGATTGAAGATTTAGGATTGGGTATTGAGGATTGAGGATTGGGGATTGAGGATCTAGTATTGGAGATTGATTATTTAGGATTGAAGATAGAGGGTTGAGGATTGAGGATTGAGGATTGAGAATTGAGAATTGAGAATGAGGACTGAGGTTTGAGGATTGAGGTTTGAGGAATGAGGATTGAGGATTGAGGATTCAGGATTGAGGATTGAGGATTGAGTATTGAAGGTTGAGGATTGATGACTGAGGATTGAGGATTGAGGATTGAGGATTGAGGATTGGGGATTGAAGATTGAGTGTTGAGGATTGAGGGTTGAGGATTGAGGATTGAGTATTGAGGATTGAGGATGAGGGCTGAGGTTTGAGGTTTGAGGTTTGAGTATTGAATCCTGAGAATTCAGGATATTCTATTGAGTATTGAGAATTGAGGATTGATGGTTGAGTATTGAGGATTGAGGATTGAGGATTGAGGATTGAGTATTGAAGATTGAGGATTGATGATTGAGGATTGAGGGTTGAGGATGAGGACTGAGGATTGAGGATTGAAGATTGAGAATTGAGGATTGAAGGTTGAGGATTGAGGAATGAGGATTGAGGATTGAGGATGAGGGCTGATGGTTGAGGGTTGAGGTTTTAGGACTGAGGACTGAGGACTGAGGATTGAGAATTGAGGATTGAGGATTAAGGATTGAAGATTGAGGATTGGGTAATGAGGATTGAAGAATGAGGATTGAGGATTGAGGATTGATGATTGGGGATTGAAGATTGAGTAGTGAGGGTTGAAGATTGAGTATTGATGATTGAAGATTGAGGATTGAGTATTGAGGGTTGAGGGTTGAGGACGAGGACTGACGGTTGAGGATTGAGGTTTGAGGATTGAGGGTTGAGGACTGAGGACTGAGGATAGAGGATTGAGGATGGAGCATTGAGGATTGAAGACTGAGGACTGGGGATTGAGGATTGAAGATTGAGGATTAAGGGTTGAGGATTGGGGTTGAGGATCTAGGATTGAATATTGATTACTGAGGATTGAAGATTGAGGATTGAGGATTGAGTATTGAGAGTTGAGAATTGAGGTTAAGGACTGATGGTTGAGGATTGAGGTTTGAGGAATGAGGATTGAGGATTGAGGATTGAGGATTGAGGATTGAGGATTGAGTATTGAAGGTTGAGGATTGATGACTGAGGATTGAGGATTGCGTATTGACGATTGAGGATTGAGGATTGAGGATTGAAGGTTGAGGATTGAAGGTTGAGGATTGACGATTGAGGACTGAGGATTGAGGATGATGGCTGAGGTTTGAGGTTTGAGGTTTGAGTACTGAACCCTGAGAAGTCACGATGTTCTATTGAGTATTGAGAATTGGGGATTGATGGTTTAGTATTGAGGATTCAGGATTGAGGATAGAGGATTGAGTATTGAAGATTGAGGATTGATGATTGAAGATTTAAGATTGAGGATTGAGGATTGAGGATTGAGGATTGATAATTGAGTATTGAGGATTTATGGTGGAGGACTGAGGAATAAGGATTGAGGATTGAGGATGAGGGCTGAGGGTTGAGGATTGAGGTTTGAGGAGTGAGGACCGAGGATTGAGGATTGAGAATTGAGGGTTGAGGATTGACTATTGAGGATTGAGGATTGAGGTTTGAGGATTGACGATGAGGGCTGAGGGTTGAGGATTGATGTTTGAGGTCTGAGGACTGAGGATTGAGGATTGAGAATTGAGGATTGAGGATTGAGGATTGAAGATTGAGGATTGGGTATTGAGGATTGAAGGATGAGGATTGAGGATTGAGGATTGAGGATTGGGGACTGAGGATTGAATATTCAGGATTGAGGATTGAGGATTGAGGATTGAGGATTGAGGATTGAAAATACAGTATTGAGGATCGAAGATTGAGAATTGAGGATTGAGTATTGAACATTGAGGACTGAGTGTTGAGGGTTGAGTGATGAGAATTGATGTTTGTGGATAGAGATTTGAAGATTGCAGATTGGGTATTGAGTATTGAAAACTGTGAATTGATGATATTCTATTGAGGATTGAGGATTGACAACTGATTGTTGAGGTCTGAAGTCTGAAGGTTGAGGACTGAGGATTGAGGATTCAGGATTGAGGTTTGAGGGCTGAGGATTGAGGATTGAAGATTGAGGGTTGAGGATTGAGGATTGAGAATTGAGAATTGAGGATGAGGACTGAGGGTTGAAGAATGAGGATTGAGGATTGAGGATTCAAGATTGAGGATTGAAGATTAATTATTGAGGATTGAAGACTGACGATTGACTATTGAGAATTGAGGATTGAGGATTGAGAATTGAGGATTGATGATTGAGCATTGAGGATTGAAGATTGAGGATTGAGGATTGAGGATTGAGGATTGTGGATTGAGGATTGAAGATTGAGGATTGGGGACTGAGTGTTGAGGGCTGTGTGATGAGAATTGATATTTGTGGATAGATATTTGACTATAGCAGATTGAGCATTGAGTATTGAAAGCTGTGAATTGATGATATTCTATTGTGGATTGAGAACCGACAACTGATTGTTGAGGGCTGAGGGCTGAAGATTGAGGATTCAGGATTGAGAATTCAGAATTGATGATTGAGGACTGAGGACTGAGGATTGAACATAGAGTATTGCGGATTGAAGATTGAGGATTAAGGATTGAGGATTGGGGATTGAGGATCTAGGATTGAGAATTGATGGTTGAGGACTGAGGACTGAGGTTTCAAGATTGAGTATTGAGGATTGAAGATTGAGGATTGAGGATTGAGGATTCAGAATTGAGGATTGAGGATTGAGGATTGAGGATTGAGGATTGAGGATTGAGGATTGAGGCTTGAGGATTGAGGATTGAAGATTGAGGATTGAGGATCGAGGATGAGGGCTGAAGGTTGAGGATCGAGGTTTGAGGACTGAGGACTGAGGATTGAGGGTTGAGAATTAAGGATTGAGGATTGAGGATGGAAGATTGAGGATTGGGTATTGAGGATTGAAGAATGAGGATTGAGGATTGAGTATTGAGGATTGATGATTGAAGATTGAGTATTGTGGATTGAAGGCTGACGATTGAGGATTGAGGATTGAGGGTTGAGGATTTAGGATTGAGAATTGAGGATTGAGGGCTGAGGATTCAAGGTTGAGGATTGGGTATTGAGGACTGAAGAATCAGGATTGAGGATTGAGGATTGAGGATTGAGGATTGGGTATTGAGGATTGAAGAATGAGGTTTGAGGATTGAGGATTGAGGATGATGGCTGAGGATTCAGGATTGAGGATTGTGGATTGAGGATTGAGGATAGAGGATTGAAGATTGAGGATTGGGGACTGAGCGTTGAGGGTTGAGTGATGAGGATTGATGTTTGTGGATAGAGATTCGAAGATTGCAGACCGAGAATTTAGTAATGAAATCTGTGAATTGATGATATTCTATTGAGGATTGAGGATTGACAACTGATTGTTGAGGTCTGAAGTCTGAAGGTTGAGTACTGGGGATTCAGGATTCAAGATTGAGGTTTGAGGACTGAGGATTGAGGATTGAAGATTGAGTATTGATGATTGAAGATTGAGGATTGAGGACAGAGGGTTCAGGATTGAGGACGAGGACTGACAGTTGAGGATCGTGAGTTTAGGATTGAGGGTTGAGGATTGAGAATTGAGGATGAGGACTGAGGTTTGAGGATTGATGACTGAAGGTTGAGGATTTTGGATTGATGATTGCGGATTGTGGACTGAAGATTGAGTATTGAGGATTGAATATTGAGGATTGAGGATTGAGTATTGAAGATTGAAGATTGGGTATTGAGGATTGAAGGTTGAGGATTGAGGATTGAGGACTGAGGATTCAGGATTGAGGATTGAGGATTGAGGATTGAGGATAGAGGATTGAAGATTGAGGATTGGGGACTGAGCGTTGAGGGTTGAGTGATGAGGATTGATGTTTGTGGATAGAGATTCGAAGATTGCAGACCGAGAATTTAGTAATGAAATCTGTGAATTGATGATATTCTATTGAGGATTGAGGATTGACAACTGATTGTTGAGGTCTGAAGTCTGAAGGTTGAGTACTGAGGATTGAGGATTCAAGATTGAGGTTTGAGGACTGAGGATTGAGGATTGAGGATTGAGGCTTGAGGATTGAGGATTGAGGATTGAAGATTGAGGTTTGAGGATCCAGGATGAGGGCTGAAGGTTGAGGATTGAGGTTTGAGGACTGAGGACTGAGGATTGAGTGTTGAGAATTATGGATTGAGGATTGAGGATTGAAGATTGAGGATTGGGTGTTGAGGATTGAAGAATGAGGATTGAGGATTGAGTATTGGGTATTGAGGATTGAAGATTGAGTATTGAGGATTGAAGACTGACGATTGAGGATTGAGGATTGAGGGTTGAGGATTTAGGATTGAGAATTGAGGATTGAGGATTGAGGATCGAAGTGTGAGGATTGGGTATTGAGGATTGAAGATTGAGGATTGAGAATTGAGGATTGAGGATTGAAGATTGAGAATTGAGGATTGAAGATTGAGGATTGAGGATTGAGGATTGAGGATTGAGGATTGAAGATTGACGATTGGGGAATGAGTGTTCAGGGTTGAGTGATGAGAATTTATGTTTGTGAATGGAGATTTGAAGATTGAAGATTGAGGATTGAGTATTGAAAACTTAGAATTCAGGATATTCTATTGAGGATTGAGAATTATGGATTGATGGTTGATTATTGAGGAGTGATGGTTGAGGGTTGTGTGTTGAATATTGAGGATTGGCGGACTGAGTATTGAAGATTGAGGACTGAGGACTGAGGATTGAGTATTGAGGATTGAGGATTGAGTATTGAGGATTGAGGATTGAAGATTGAGTATTGACGAGTGAAGATTGCGGATTGATTATTGAGGGTTGAGGTTTGAGGACGAGGACTGAGGGTTGAGGATTGAGGTTTGAGGACAGAGGATTGAGGACTGAGGATTGAGAATTGATAATTGAGGATTGAGGATTGAAGATATAGGATTGGTTATTGAGGATTGAGGATTGGGGATTGAGGATCTAGTATTGGAGATTGATTATTTAGGATTGAAGATAGAGGGTTGAGGATTGAGGATTGAGGATTGAGAATTGAGAATTGAGAATGAGGACTGAGGTTTGAGGATTGAGGTTTGAGGAATGAGGATTGAGGATTGAGGATTGAGGATTGAGGATTGAGGATTAAGGATTGAGGATTGAGGATTGAGTATTGAAGGTTGAGGATTGATGACTGAGGATAGAGGATTGAGGATTGAGGATTGAGGATCGAGAATTGAATATTGAGTGTTGAGGATTGAGGGTTGAGGATTGAGGATTGAGTATTGAGGATTGAGGATGAGTGCTGAGGTTTGAGGTTTGAGGTTTGAGTATTGAATCCTGGGAATTCAGGATATTCTATTGAGTATTGAGAATTGAGGATTGATGGTTGAGTATTGAGGATAGAGGATTGAGGATTGAGGATTGGGTATTGAAGATTGAGGATTGATAATTGAGGATTGAGGATTGAGGATGAGGATTGAGGATTGAGGATTGAAGATTGAGGATTGTGGATTGAGGATTGAGGATTGAGGATTGAAGATTGACGACTGGGGAATGAGTGTTGAGGGTTGAGTGATGACAATTTATGTTTGTGAATGGAGATTTGAAGATTGAAGATTGAGGATTGAGTATTGAAGACTGAGAATTCAGGATATTCTATTGAGGATTGAGAATTTTGGATTGATGGTTGAGTATTGAAGAATGATGGTTGAGGGTTGTGTGTTGAATATTGAGGATTGGCGGATTGAGTATTGAAGATTGAGGACTGAGGACTGAGGATTGAGTATTGAGGATTGAGGATTGAAGATTGAGTATTGATGAGTGAAGATTGCGGATTGATTATTGAGGGTTGGGGTTTGAGGACGAGGACTGAGGGTTGAGGATTGAGGTTTGAGGACAGAGGATTGAGGATTGAGGATTGAGAATTGATAATTGAGGATTGAGGATTGAAGATTTAGGATTGGGTATTGAGGATTGAGGATTGGGGATTGAGGATCTAGTATTGGAGATTGATTATATATGATTGAAGATAGAGCGTTGAGGATTGAGTATTGAGGATTGAGAATTGAGAATTGAGAATGAGGACTGAGGTTTGAGGATTGAGGTTTCAGGAATGAGGATTGAGGATTGAGGATTGAGGATTGAGGATTGAGGATTGAGGATTGAGGATTGAGAATTGAAGGTTGAGGGTTGATGACTGAGGATTGAGGATTGAGGATTGAGGATTGAGGATCGAGGATTGAAGACTAAGTGTTGAGGATTGTGGGTTGAGGATTGAGGATTGAGTATTGAGGATTGAGGATGAGGGCTGAGGTTTGAGGTTTGAGGTTTGAGGTTTGAGTATTGAATCCTGGGAATTCAGGATATTCTATTGAGTATTGAGAATTGAGGATTGATGGTTGAGTATTGAGGATTGAGGATTGAGGATTGAGGATTGGGTATTGAAGATTGAGGATTGATAATTGAGGATTGAGGATTGAGGATGAGGATTGAGGATTGAGGATTGAAGATTGAGGACTGAGGATTGAGGTTTGAGGGTTGAGGATTGAAGATTGACGATTGGGGAATGAGTGTTGAGGGTTGAGTGATGAGAATTTATGTTTGTGAATGGAGGTTTGAAGATTGAAGATTGAGGATTGAGTATTGAAAACT
Source organism: Calliopsis andreniformis (assembly GCF_051401765.1). NCBI lineage: Eukaryota > Metazoa > Arthropoda > Insecta > Hymenoptera > Andrenidae > Calliopsis > Calliopsis andreniformis. The sequence continues at coordinate 404,006 of NW_027480451.1, read as the reverse complement.
GAGAATTCAGGATATTCTATTGAGGATTGAGAATTTTGGATTGATGGTTGAGTATTGAGGATTGATGGTTGAGGGTTGTGTGTTGAATATTGAGGATTGGCGGATTGAGTATTGAAGATTGAGGACTGAGGACTGAGGATTGAGTATTGAGGATTGAGGATTGAGTATTGAGGATTGAGGATTGAAGATTGAGTATTGATGAGTGAAGATTGCGGATTGATTATTGAGGGTTGAGGTTTGAGGACGAGGACTGAGGATTGAGGATTGAAGATTGAGTATTGATGATTGAAGATTACGGATTGATTATTGAGGGTTGAGGATTGATGACGAGGGCTGAGGGCTGAGGATTGAGGACTGAGGATTGAGGATTGAGGACTGGGCATTGAGGATTGAAGATTGAGGACTGGGGATTGAGGATTGAAGATTGAGGATTAAGGATTGAGGATTGGGGATTGGGGATCTAGGATTGGAGATTGATTATTGAGGATTGAAGCTTGAGGGTTGAGGATTGAGGATTGAGGATTGAGAATTGAGGATGAGGCCTGAGGGTTGAGGATTGAGGTTTGAGGTACGAGGATTGAGGATTGAGGATTGAGGACTCAGGATTGACGATTGAGTATTGAAGATTGAGGATTGATGACTGAGGATTCAGGATTGAGGATTGATGATTGCGAATTGAGTATTGAAAATTGAGTATTGAGGATTGAATATTGAGGATTGAGGATTGAGGATTGAGGATTGAAGGTTGAGTATTGTGGAGTGAAGATTGAGGATTGAGGATTGACGGTTGAGGATTGAGGATTGAGGTTTGAGGATTGACGATGAGGGCTGAGGGTTGAGGATTGAGGTTTGAGGTCTGAGGACTGAGGATTGAGGATTGAGAATTGAGGATTGAGGATTGAGGATTGAAGATTGAGGATTGGGTATTGAGGATTGAAGGATGAGGATTGAGGATTGAGGATTGAGGAGTGGGGACTGAGGATTGAATATTCAGGATTGAGGATTGAGGATTGAGGATTGAGGATTGAGGATTGAAGATACAGTATTGAGGATCGAAGATTGAGAATTGAGGATTGAGGATTGGGGACTGAGTGTTGAGGGTTGAGTGATGAGAATTGATGTTTGTGGATAGAGATTCGAAGATTGCAGATTGAGAATTTAGTATTGAAAACTGTGAATTGATGATATTCTATTGAGGATTGAGGGTTGACAACTGATTGTTGAGGTCTGAAGTCTGAAGGTTGAGGATTGAGGTTTGAGGACTGAGGTCTGAGGATTGAGGGTTGAGAATTAAGGATTGAGGATTGAGGATTGAAGATTGAGCATTGATGATTGAGCATTGAGGATTGAAGGTGGAGGACTGAGGAATAAGGATTGAGGATTGAGGATGAGGGCTGAGGGTTGAGGATTGGGGTTTGAGGAGTGAGGACCGAGGATTAAGGATTGAGAATTGAGGATTGAGGATTGAGGATTGAAGATTGAGGATTGGGTATTGAGGATTGAAGAATGAGGATTGAGGATTGAGGATTGAGGACTGAGGATTGAAGATTGAGTATTGAGGATTGAAGATTGAGGATTGAGGATTGAGGATTGAGCATTGAGGACTGAGGATTGAGGATTGAAGATTGAGTATTGAGGATTGATGATTGAGGATTGAGGATTGAGAATGGAGGATTGAAGAGAGAGGACTGAGTTTTGAGGATTGAGAGTTGAGAATTGATGTTTGAGGGTTGAGATTTGACTATTGATTTTTGTGGATTGAGTATTGAACGATGAGAATTCAGGGTATTCTATTGAGTATTGAGAATTGAGGATTGATTGTTGAGTATTGAGGATTGATGGTTGAGGGTTTTGTGTTGAATATTGTGCATTGAGGATTGAGGATTGAGGATTGAGGATTGAGGATTGACGATTGAGTATTGGAGATTGAGGATTGATGACTGAGGATTGAGGATTGAGGATTGATGATTGCGGATTGAGGATTGAAGACTGAGTATTGAGGATTGAATATTGAGGATTGAGGATTGAGGGTTGAGGATTGAAGATTGAGAATTGACGATTGAGGATTGAAGATTGAGTATTGAGGATTGAAGATTGAGGATTGAGGATTGAGGATTGAATATTGAGGACTGAGCGTTGAGGGTTGAGAGATGAGAATTGATGTTTGTGGATGGAGATTTGAAGATTGAAGATTGAGGATTGAGTATTGAACACTGAGAATTCAGGATATTCTACTGAGTATTGAGAATTGAGGATTGATGGTTGAGGGTTGTGTGTTGAATATTGAGGATTGGCGGATTGAGTATTGAAGATTGAGGACAGAGGACTGGGGATTGAGTATTGGGGATTGAGGATTGAGTATTGAGGATTGAGGATTGAAGATTGAGTATTGATGATTGAAGATTACGGATTGATTATTGAGGGTTGAGGATTGATGACGAGGGCTGAGGGCTGAGGATTGAGGACTGAGGATTGAGGATTGAGGACTGGGCATTGAGGATTGAAGATTGAGGACTGGGGATTGAGGATTGAAGATTGAGGATTAAGGATTGAGGATTGGGGATTGGGGATCTAGGATTGGAGATTGATTATTGAGGATTGAAGCTTGAGGGTTGAGGATTGAGGATTGAGGATTGAGAATTGAGGATGAGGCCTGAGGGTTGAGGATTGAGGTTTGAGGTACGAGGATTGAGGATTTAGGATTGAGGATTGAAGATTGAGGTTTGAGGATCCAGGATGAGGGCTGAAGGTTGAGGATTGAGGTTTGAGGACTGAGGACTGAGGATTGAGGGTTGAGAATTAAGGATTGAGGATTGAGGATTGAAGATTGAGGATTGGGTGTTGGGGATTGAAGAATGAGGATTGAGGGTTGAGGATTGAGGATTGAGGATTGAGGATTGAGGATTGAGGATTGAGGATTGAGGATTGAGGATTGAAGATACAGTATTGAGGATCGAAGATTGAGAATTGAGGATTGAGGATTGGGGACTGAGTGTTGAGGGTTGAGTGATGAGAATTGATGTTTGTGGATAGAGATTTGAAGATTGCAGATTGGGTATTGAGTATTGAAAACTGTGAATTGATGATATTCTATTGAGGATTGAGGATTGACAACTGATTGTTGAGGTCTGAAGTCTGAAGGTTGAGGACTGAGGATTGAGGATTCAGGACTGAGGTTTGAGGGCTGAGGATTGAGGATTGAGGATTGAGGCTTGAGGATTGAGGATTGAGGATTGAAGATTGAGGATTGAGGATCCAGGATGAGGGCTGAAGGTTGAGGATTGAGGTTTGAGGACTGAGGTCTGAGGATTGAGGGTTGAGAATTAAGGATTGAGGATTGAGGATTGAAGATTTAGCATTGATAATTGAGTATTGAGGATTGAAGGTGGTGGACTGAGGAATAAGGATTGAGGATTGAGGTTGAGGGCTGAGGGTTGAGGATTGAGGTTTGAGGAGTGAGGACCGATGATTGAGGATTGAGAATTGAGGATTGAGGATTGAGGATTGAGGATTGAGGATTGGGTATTGAGGATTAAAGAATGAGGATTGAGGATTGACGATTGAGGATTGAGGATTGAAGATTGAGTATTGAGGATTGAAGATTGAGGATTGAGGATTGAGGATGGAGGATTGAAGAGAGAGGACTGAGTGTTGAGGATTGAGAGTTGAGAATTGATGTTTGAAGGTTGAGATTTGATTATTGATTTTTGTGGATTGAGTATTGAACGATGAGAATTCAGGGTATTCTATTGAGTATTGAGAATTGAGGATTGATTGTTGAGTATTGAGGATTGATGGTTGAGGGTTTTGTGTTGAATATTGAGGATTGAGGATTCAGGATTGAGGATTGAGGATTGACGAGTGAAGATTGCGGATTGATTATTGAGGGTTGAGGTTTGAGGACGAGGACTGAGGGTTGAGGATTGAGGTTTGAGGACAGAGGATTGAGGACTGAGGATTGAGAATTGATAATTGAGGATTGAGGATTGAAGATATAGGATTGGTTATTGAGGATTGAGGATTGGGGATTGAGGATCTAGTATTGGAGATTGATTATTTAGGATTGAAGATAGAGGGTTGAGGATTGAGGATTGAGGATTGAGAATTGAGAATTGAGAATGAGGACTGAGGTTTGAGGATTGAGGTTTGAGGAATGAGGATTGAGGATTGAGGATTGAGGATTGAGGATTGAGGATTAAGGATTGAGGATTGAGGATTGAGTATTGAAGGTTGAGGATTGATGACTGAGGATAGAGGATTGAGGATTGAGGATTGAGGATCGAGAATTGAATATTGAGTGTTGAGGATTGAGGGTTGAGGATTGAGGATTGAGTATTGAGGATTGAGGATGAGTGCTGAGGTTTGAGGTTTGAGGTTTGAGTATTGAATCCTGGGAATTCAGGATATTCTATTGAGTATTGAGAATTGAGGATTGATGGTTGAGTATTGAGGATAGAGGATTGAGGATTGAGGATTGGGTATTGAAGATTGAGGATTGATAATTGAGGATTGAGGATTGAGGATGAGGATTGAGGATTGAGGATTGAAGATTGAGGATTGTGGATTGAGGATTGAGGATTGAGGATTGAAGATTGACGACTGGGGAATGAGTGTTGAGGGTTGAGTGATGACAATTTATGTTTGTGAATGGAGATTTGAAGATTGAAGATTGAGGATTGAGTATTGAAGACTGAGAATTCAGGATATTCTATTGAGGATTGAGAATTTTGGATTGATGGTTGAGTATTGAAGAATGATGGTTGAGGGTTGTGTGTTGAATATTGAGGATTGGCGGATTGAGTATTGAAGATTGAGGACTGAGGACTGAGGATTGAGTATTGAGGATTGAGGATTGAAGATTGAGTATTGATGAGTGAAGATTGCGGATTGATTATTGAGGGTTGGGGTTTGAGGACGAGGACTGAGGGTTGAGGATTGAGGTTTGAGGACAGAGGATTGAGGATTGAGGATTGAGAATTGATAATTGAGGATTGAGGATTGAAGATTTAGGATTGGGTATTGAGGATTGAGGATTGGGGATTGAGGATCTAGTATTGGAGATTGATTATATATGATTGAAGATAGAGCGTTGAGGATTGAGTATTGAGGATTGAGAATTGAGAATTGAGAATGAGGACTGAGGTTTGAGGATTGAGGTTTCAGGAATGAGGATTGAGGATTGAGGATTGAGGATTGAGGATTGAGGATTGAGGATTGAGGATTGAGAATTGAAGGTTGAGGGTTGATGACTGAGGATTGAGGATTGAGGATTGAGGATTGAGGATCGAGGATTGAAGACTAAGTGTTGAGGATTGTGGGTTGAGGATTGAGGATTGAGTATTGAGGATTGAGGATGAGGGCTGAGGTTTGAGGTTTGAGGTTTGAGGTTTGAGTATTGAATCCTGGGAATTCAGGATATTCTATTGAGTATTGAGAATTGAGGATTGATGGTTGAGTATTGAGGATTGAGGATTGAGGATTGAGGATTGGGTATTGAAGATTGAGGATTGATAATTGAGGATTGAGGATTGAGGATGAGGATTGAGGATTGAGGATTGAAGATTGAGGACTGAGGATTGAGGTTTGAGGGTTGAGGATTGAAGATTGACGATTGGGGAATGAGTGTTGAGGGTTGAGTGATGAGAATTTATGTTTGTGAATGGAGGTTTGAAGATTGAAGATTGAGGATTGAGTATTGAAAACTGAGAATTCAGGATATTCTATTGAGGATTGAGAATTTTGGATTGATGGTTGAGTATTGAGGATTGATGGTTGAGGGTTGTGTGTTGAATATTGAGGATTGGCGGATTGAGTATTGAAGATTGAGGACTGAGGACTGAGGATTGAGTATTGAGGATTGAGGATTGAGTATTGAGGATTGAGGATTGAAGATTGAGTATTGATGAGTGAAGATTGCGGATTGATTATTGAGGGTTGAGGTTTGAGGACGAGGACTGAGGATTGAGGATTGAAGATTGAGTATTGATGATTGAAGATTACGGATTGATTATTGAGGGTTGAGGATTGATGACGAGGGCTGAGGGCTGAGGATTGAGGACTGAGGATTGAGGATTGAGGACTGGGCATTGAGGATTGAAGATTGAGGACTGGGGATTGAGGATTGAAGATTGAGGATTAAGGATTGAGGATTGGGGATTGGGGATCTAGGATTGGAGATTGATTATTGAGGATTGAAGCTTGAGGGTTGAGGATTGAGGATTGAGGATTGAGAATTGAGGATGAGGCCTGAGGGTTGAGGATTGAGGTTTGAGGTACGAGGATTGAGGATTGAGGATTGAGGACTCAGGATTGACGATTGAGTATTGAAGATTGAGGATTGATGACTGAGGATTCAGGATTGAGGATTGATGATTGCGAATTGAGTATTGAAAATTGAGTATTGAGGATTGAATATTGAGGATTGAGGATTGAGGATTGAGGATTGAAGGTTGAGTATTGTGGAGTGAAGATTGAGGATTGAGGATTGACGGTTGAGGATTGAGGATTGAGGTTTGAGGATTGACGATGAGGGCTGAGGGTTGAGGATTGAGGTTTGAGGTCTGAGGACTGAGGATTGAGGATTGAGAATTGAGGATTGAGGATTGAGGATTGAAGATTGAGGATTGGGTATTGAGGATTGAAGGATGAGGATTGAGGATTGAGGATTGAGGAGTGGGGACTGAGGATTGAATATTCAGGATTGAGGATTGAGGATTGAGGATTGAGGATTGAGGATTGAAGATACAGTATTGAGGATCGAAGATTGAGAATTGAGGATTGAGGATTGGGGACTGAGTGTTGAGGGTTGAGTGATGAGAATTGATGTTTGTGGATAGAGATTCGAAGATTGCAGATTGAGAATTTAGTATTGAAAACTGTGAATTGATGATATTCTATTGAGGATTGAGGGTTGACAACTGATTGTTGAGGTCTGAAGTCTGAAGGTTGAGGATTGAGGTTTGAGGACTGAGGTCTGAGGATTGAGGGTTGAGAATTAAGGATTGAGGATTGAGGATTGAAGATTGAGCATTGATGATTGAGCATTGAGGATTGAAGGTGGAGGACTGAGGAATAAGGATTGAGGATTGAGGATGAGGGCTGAGGGTTGAGGATTGGGGTTTGAGGAGTGAGGACCGAGGATTAAGGATTGAGAATTGAGGATTGAGGATTGAGGATTGAAGATTGAGGATTGGGTATTGAGGATTGAAGAATGAGGATTGAGGATTGAGGATTGAGGACTGAGGATTGAAGATTGAGTATTGAGGATTGAAGATTGAGGATTGAGGATTGAGGATTGAGCATTGAGGACTGAGGATTGAGGATTGAAGATTGAGTATTGAGGATTGATGATTGAGGATTGAGGATTGAGAATGGAGGATTGAAGAGAGAGGACTGAGTTTTGAGGATTGAGAGTTGAGAATTGATGTTTGAGGGTTGAGATTTGACTATTGATTTTTGTGGATTGAGTATTGAACGATGAGAATTCAGGGTATTCTATTGAGTATTGAGAATTGAGGATTGATTGTTGAGTATTGAGGATTGATGGTTGAGGGTTTTGTGTTGAATATTGTGCATTGAGGATTGAGGATTGAGGATTGAGGATTGAGGATTGACGATTGAGTATTGGAGATTGAGGATTGATGACTGAGGATTGAGGATTGAGGATTGATGATTGCGGATTGAGGATTGAAGACTGAGTATTGAGGATTGAATATTGAGGATTGAGGATTGAGGGTTGAGGATTGAAGATTGAGAATTGACGATTGAGGATTGAAGATTGAGTATTGAGGATTGAAGATTGAGGATTGAGGATTGAGGATTGAATATTGAGGACTGAGCGTTGAGGGTTGAGAGATGAGAATTGATGTTTGTGGATGGAGATTTGAAGATTGAAGATTGAGGATTGAGTATTGAACACTGAGAATTCAGGATATTCTACTGAGTATTGAGAATTGAGGATTGATGGTTGAGGGTTGTGTGTTGAATATTGAGGATTGGCGGATTGAGTATTGAAGATTGAGGACAGAGGACTGGGGATTGAGTATTGGGGATTGAGGATTGAGTATTGAGGATTGAGGATTGAAGATTGAGTATTGATGATTGAAGATTACGGATTGATTATTGAGGGTTGAGGATTGATGACGAGGGCTGAGGGCTGAGGATTGAGGACTGAGGATTGAGGATTGAGGACTGGGCATTGAGGATTGAAGATTGAGGACTGGGGATTGAGGATTGAAGATTGAGGATTAAGGATTGAGGATTGGGGATTGGGGATCTAGGATTGGAGATTGATTATTGAGGATTGAAGCTTGAGGGTTGAGGATTGAGGATTGAGGATTGAGAATTGAGGATGAGGCCTGAGGGTTGAGGATTGAGGTTTGAGGTACGAGGATTGAGGATTGAGGATTGAGGATTGAAGATTGAGGTTTGAGGATCCAGGATGAGGGCTGAAGGTTGAGGATTGAGGTTTGAGGACTGAGGACTGAGGATTGAGGGTTGAGAATTAAGGATTGAGGATTGAGGATTGAAGATTGAGGATTGGGTGTTGGGGATTGAAGAATGAGGATTGAGGGTTGAGGATTGAGGATTGAGGATTGAGGATTGAGGATTGAGGATTGAGGATTGAGGATTGAGGATTGAAGATACAGTATTGAGGATCGAAGATTGAGAATTGAGGATTGAGGATTGGGGACTGAGTGTTGAGGGTTGAGTGATGAGAATTGATGTTTGTGGATAGAGATTTGAAGATTGCAGATTGGGTATTGAGTATTGAAAACTGTGAATTGATGATATTCTATTGAGGATTGAGGATTGACAACTGATTGTTGAGGTCTGAAGTCTGAAGGTTGAGGACTGAGGATTGAGGATTCAGGACTGAGGTTTGAGGGCTGAGGATTGAGGATTGAGGATTGAGGCTTGAGGATTGAGGATTGAGGATTGAAGATTGAGGATTGAGGATCCAGGATGAGGGCTGAAGGTTGAGGATTGAGGTTTGAGGACTGAGGTCTGAGGATTGAGGGTTGAGAATTAAGGATTGAGGATTGAGGATTGAAGATTTAGCATTGATAATTGAGTATTGAGGATTGAAGGTGGTGGACTGAGGAATAAGGATTGAGGATTGAGGTTGAGGGCTGAGGGTTGAGGATTGAGGTTTGAGGAGTGAGGACCGATGATTGAGGATTGAGAATTGAGGATTGAGGATTGAGGATTGAGGATTGAGGATTGGGTATTGAGGATTAAAGAATGAGGATTGAGGATTGACGATTGAGGATTGAGGATTGAAGATTGAGTATTGAGGATTGAAGATTGAGGATTGAGGATTGAGGATGGAGGATTGAAGAGAGAGGACTGAGTGTTGAGGATTGAGAGTTGAGAATTGATGTTTGAAGGTTGAGATTTGATTATTGATTTTTGTGGATTGAGTATTGAACGATGAGAATTCAGGGTATTCTATTGAGTATTGAGAATTGAGGATTGATTGTTGAGTATTGAGGATTGATGGTTGAGGGTTTTGTGTTGAATATTGAGGATTGAGGATTCAGGATTGAGGATTGAGGATTGAGGATTGAGGATTGAAGGTTGAGTATTGAGGATTGAAGGTTGAGAATTGAGGATTGAGGATTGAGGATTGAGGATTGAGGATCGGGGACTGGGGATTGAGGATTGAAGATTGAGGATTAAGGATTGAGGATTGGGGATTGGGGATCTAGGATTGGAGATTGATTATAGAGGATTGAAGATTGAGTGTTAAGGATTGAGGATTGAGATGGAGAATTGAGAATGAGGACTGAGGATTGAGGATTGAGGATTGAAGGTTGAGTATTGAGGATTGATGATTGAGGATTGAGCATTGACGATTGAGGATTGAGGATTGAGGTTTGAGGATTGACGATGAGGGCTGAGGGTTGAGGATTGAGGTTCGAGGTCTGAGGTCTGAGGGTTGAGGATTGAGGATTGAGGATTGAGGATTGATGATTGCCGATTGAGGACTGAAGATTGAATATTGAGGATTGAATATTGAGGATTGAGGATTGAGTATTGAGGATTGAAGATTGAGTATTGAGGATTGAAGATTGAGGGTTGAGGATTGAGGATTGAGGATTGAGGATTGAGGATTGAGGATTGAGGATTGAGGATTGAGGATTGAGGATTGAGGATTGAGGATTGAGGATAGAGGATTGAAGATTGAGGATTGGGGACTGAGTGTTGAAGGTCGAGTGATGAGGATTGATGTTTGTGGATAGAGATTCGAAGATTGCAGACCGAGAATTTAGTATTGAAAACTGTGAATTGATGATATTCTATCGAGCATTGAGGATTGACAACTCATAGTTGAGGTCTGAAGTCTGAAGGTTGAGCACTGAGGATTGAGGATTCAGGATTGAGGTTTGAGTACTGAGGATTGAGGATTGAGGATTGAGGCTTGAGGATTGAGGATTGAGGATTGAAGATTGAGGTTTGAGGATCCAGGATGAGGGCTGAAGGTTGAGGATTGAGGTTTGAGGACTGAGGACTGAGGATTGAGGGTTGAGAATTAAGGATTGAGGATTGAGGATTGAAGATTGAGGATTGGGTGTTGGGGATTGAAGAATGAGGATTGAGGGTTGAGGATTGAGGATTGAGGATTGAGGATTGAGGATTGAGGATTGAGGTTTGAGGATTGAGGATTGAGGATTGAGGATTGAGGATTGAGGATAGAGGATTGAAGATTGAGGATTGGGGACTGAGTGTTGAAGGTCGAGTGATGAGGATTGATGTTTGTGGATAGAGATTCGAAGATTGCAGACCGAGAATTTAGTATTGAAAACTGTGAATTGATGATATTCTATCGAGCATTGAGGATTGACAACTCATAGTTGAGGTCTGAAGTCTGAAGGTTGAGCACTGAGGATTGAGGATTCAGGATTGAGGTTTGAGTACTGAGGATTGAGGATTGAGGATTGAGGCTTGAGGATTGAGGATTGAGGATTGAAGATTGAGGTTTGAGGATCCAGGATGAGGGCTGAAGGTTGAGGATTGAGGTTTGAGGACTGAGGACTGAGGATTGAGGGTTGAGAATTAAGGATTGAGGATTGAGGATTGAAAATTGAGGATTGGGTGTTGGGGATTGAAGAATGAGGATTGAGGATTGAGTATTGAGGATTGAGGATTGAAGATTGAGTATTGAGGATTGAAGATAGAGGGTTGAGGATTGAGGATTGAGGGTTGAGGATTTAGGACTGAGAATTGAGGATTGAGGATTGAGGATTGAAGATTTAGGATTGGGTATTGAGGATTGAGGATTGGGGATTGAGGATCTAGTATTGGAGATTGATTATTTAGGATTGAAGATAGAGGGTTGAGGATTGAGGATTGAGGATTGAGAATTGAGAATTGAGAATGAGGACTGAGGTTTGAGGATTGAGGTTTGAGGAATGAGGATTGAGGATTGAGGATTCAGGATTGAGGATTGAGGATTGAGTATTGAAGGTTGAGGATTGATGACTGAGGATTGAGGATTGAGGATTGAGGATTGAGGATTGGGGATTGAAGATTGAGTGTTGAGGATTGAGGGTTGAGGATTGAGGATTGAGTATTGAGGATTGAGGATGAGGGCTGAGGTTTGAGGTTTGAGGTTTGAGTATTGAATCCTGAGAATTCAGGATATTCTATTGAGTATTGAGAATTGAGGATTGATGGTTGAGTATTGAGGATTGAGGATTGAGGATTGAGGATTGAGTATTGAAGATTGAGGATTGATGATTGAGGATTGAGGGTTGAGGATGAGGACTGAGGATTGAGGATTGAAGATTGAGAATTGAGGATTGAAGGTTGAGGATTGAGGAATGAGGATTGAGGATTGAGGATGAGGGCTGATGGTTGAGGGTTGAGGTTTTAGGACTGAGGACTGAGGACTGAGGATTGAGAATTGAGGATTGAGGATTAAGGATTGAAGATTGAGGATTGGGTAATGAGGATTGAAGAATGAGGATTGAGGATTGAGGATTGATGATTGGGGATTGAAGATTGAGTAGTGAGGGTTGAAGATTGAGTATTGATGATTGAAGATTGAGGATTGAGTATTGAGGGTTGAGGGTTGAGGACGAGGACTGACGGTTGAGGATTGAGGTTTGAGGATTGAGGGTTGAGGACTGAGGACTGAGGATAGAGGATTGAGGATGGAGCATTGAGGATTGAAGACTGAGGACTGGGGATTGAGGATTGAAGATTGAGGATTAAGGGTTGAGGATTGGGGTTGAGGATCTAGGATTGAATATTGATTACTGAGGATTGAAGATTGAGGATTGAGGATTGAGTATTGAGAGTTGAGAATTGAGGTTAAGGACTGATGGTTGAGGATTGAGGTTTGAGGAATGAGGATTGAGGATTGAGGATTGAGGATTGAGGATTGAGGATTGAGTATTGAAGGTTGAGGATTGATGACTGAGGATTGAGGATTGCGTATTGACGATTGAGGATTGAGGATTGAGGATTGAAGGTTGAGGATTGAAGGTTGAGGATTGACGATTGAGGACTGAGGATTGAGGATGATGGCTGAGGTTTGAGGTTTGAGGTTTGAGTACTGAACCCTGAGAAGTCACGATGTTCTATTGAGTATTGAGAATTGGGGATTGATGGTTTAGTATTGAGGATTCAGGATTGAGGATAGAGGATTGAGTATTGAAGATTGAGGATTGATGATTGAAGATTTAAGATTGAGGATTGAGGATTGAGGATTGAGGATTGATAATTGAGTATTGAGGATTTATGGTGGAGGACTGAGGAATAAGGATTGAGGATTGAGGATGAGGGCTGAGGGTTGAGGATTGAGGTTTGAGGAGTGAGGACCGAGGATTGAGGATTGAGAATTGAGGGTTGAGGATTGACTATTGAGGATTGAGGATTGAGGTTTGAGGATTGACGATGAGGGCTGAGGGTTGAGGATTGATGTTTGAGGTCTGAGGACTGAGGATTGAGGATTGAGAATTGAGGATTGAGGATTGAGGATTGAAGATTGAGGATTGGGTATTGAGGATTGAAGGATGAGGATTGAGGATTGAGGATTGAGGATTGGGGACTGAGGATTGAATATTCAGGATTGAGGATTGAGGATTGAGGATTGAGGATTGAGGATTGAAAATACAGTATTGAGGATCGAAGATTGAGAATTGAGGATTGAGTATTGAACATTGAGGACTGAGTGTTGAGGGTTGAGTGATGAGAATTGATGTTTGTGGATAGAGATTTGAAGATTGCAGATTGGGTATTGAGTATTGAAAACTGTGAATTGATGATATTCTATTGAGGATTGAGGATTGACAACTGATTGTTGAGGTCTGAAGTCTGAAGGTTGAGGACTGAGGATTGAGGATTCAGGATTGAGGTTTGAGGGCTGAGGATTGAGGATTGAAGATTGAGGGTTGAGGATTGAGGATTGAGAATTGAGAATTGAGGATGAGGACTGAGGGTTGAAGAATGAGGATTGAGGATTGAGGATTCAAGATTGAGGATTGAAGATTAATTATTGAGGATTGAAGACTGACGATTGACTATTGAGAATTGAGGATTGAGGATTGAGAATTGAGGATTGATGATTGAGCATTGAGGATTGAAGATTGAGGATTGAGGATTGAGGATTGAGGATTGTGGATTGAGGATTGAAGATTGAGGATTGGGGACTGAGTGTTGAGGGCTGTGTGATGAGAATTGATATTTGTGGATAGATATTTGACTATAGCAGATTGAGCATTGAGTATTGAAAGCTGTGAATTGATGATATTCTATTGTGGATTGAGAACTGACAACTGATTGTTGAGGGCTGAGGGCTGAAGATTGAGGATTCAGGATTGAGAATTCAGAATTGATGATTGAGGACTGAGGACTGAGGATTGAACATAGAGTATTGCGGATTGAAGATTGAGGATTAAGGATTGAGGATTGGGGATTGAGGATCTAGGATTGAGAATTGATGGTTGAGGACTGAGGACTGAGGTTTCAAGATTGAGTATTGAGGATTGAAGATTGAGGATTGAGGATTGAGGATTCAGAATTGAGGATTGAGGATTGAGGATTGAGGATTGAGGATTGAGGATTGAGGATTGAGGCTTGAGGATTGAGGATTGAAGATTGAGGATTGAGGATCGAGGATGAGGGCTGAAGGTTGAGGATCGAGGTTTGAGGACTGAGGACTGAGGATTGAGGGTTGAGAATTAAGGATTGAGGATTGAGGATGGAAGATTGAGGATTGGGTATTGAGGATTGAAGAATGAGGATTGAGGATTGAGTATTGAGGATTGATGATTGAAGATTGAGTATTGTGGATTGAAGGCTGACGATTGAGGATTGAGGATTGAGGGTTGAGGATTTAGGATTGAGAATTGAGGATTGAGGGCTGAGGATTCAAGGTTGAGGATTGGGTATTGAGGACTGAAGAATCAGGATTGAGGATTGAGGATTGAGGATTGAGGATTGGGTATTGAGGATTGAAGAATGAGGTTTGAGGATTGAGGATTGAGGATGATGGCTGAGGATTCAGGATTGAGGATTGTGGATTGAGGATTGAGGATAGAGGATTGAAGATTGAGGATTGGGGACTGAGCGTTGAGGGTTGAGTGATGAGGATTGATGTTTGTGGATAGAGATTCGAAGATTGCAGACCGAGAATTTAGTAATGAAATCTGTGAATTGATGATATTCTATTGAGGATTGAGGATTGACAACTGATTGTTGAGGTCTGAAGTCTGAAGGTTGAGTACTGGGGATTCAGGATTCAAGATTGAGGTTTGAGGACTGAGGATTGAGGATTGAAGATTGAGTATTGATGATTGAAGATTGAGGATTGAGGACAGAGGGTTCAGGATTGAGGACGAGGACTGACAGTTGAGGATCGTGAGTTTAGGATTGAGGGTTGAGGATTGAGAATTGAGGATGAGGACTGAGGTTTGAGGATTGATGACTGAAGGTTGAGGATTTTGGATTGATGATTGCGGATTGTGGACTGAAGATTGAGTATTGAGGATTGAATATTGAGGATTGAGGATTGAGTATTGAAGATTGAAGATTGGGTATTGAGGATTGAAGGTTGAGGATTGAGGATTGAGGACTGAGGATTCAGGATTGAGGATTGAGGATTGAGGATTGAGGATAGAGGATTGAAGATTGAGGATTGGGGACTGAGCGTTGAGGGTTGAGTGATGAGGATTGATGTTTGTGGATAGAGATTCGAAGATTGCAGACCGAGAATTTAGTAATGAAATCTGTGAATTGATGATATTCTATTGAGGATTGAGGATTGACAACTGATTGTTGAGGTCTGAAGTCTGAAGGTTGAGTACTGAGGATTGAGGATTCAAGATTGAGGTTTGAGGACTGAGGATTGAGGATTGAGGATTGAGGCTTGAGGATTGAGGATTGAGGATTGAAGATTGAGGTTTGAGGATCCAGGATGAGGGCTGAAGGTTGAGGATTGAGGTTTGAGGACTGAGGACTGAGGATTGAGTGTTGAGAATTATGGATTGAGGATTGAGGATTGAAGATTGAGGATTGGGTGTTGAGGATTGAAGAATGAGGATTGAGGATTGAGTATTGGGTATTGAGGATTGAAGATTGAGTATTGAGGATTGAAGACTGACGATTGAGGATTGAGGATTGAGGGTTGAGGATTTAGGATTGAGAATTGAGGATTGAGGATTGAGGATCGAAGTGTGAGGATTGGGTATTGAGGATTGAAGATTGAGGATTGAGAATTGAGGATTGAGGATTGAAGATTGAGAATTGAGGATTGAAGATTGAGGATTGAGGATTGAGGATTGAGGATTGAGGATTGAAGATTGACGATTGGGGAATGAGTGTTGAGGGTTGAGTGATGAGAATTTATGTTTGTGAATGGAGATTTGAAGATTGAAGATTGAGGATTGAGTATTGAAAACTTAGAATTCAGGATATTCTATTGAGGATTGAGAATTATGGATTGATGGTTGATTATTGAGGAGTGATGGTTGAGGGTTGTGTGTTGAATATTGAGGATTGGCGGACTGAGTATTGAAGATTGAGGACTGAGGACTGAGGATTGAGTATTGAGGATTGAGGATTGAGTATTGAGGATTGAGGATTGAAGATTGAGTATTGACGAGTGAAGATTGCGGATTGATTATTGAGGGTTGAGGTTTGAGGACGAGGACTGAGGGTTGAGGATTGAGGTTTGAGGACAGAGGATTGAGGACTGAGGATTGAGAATTGATAATTGAGGATTGAGGATTGAAGATATAGGATTGGTTATTGAGGATTGAGGATTGGGGATTGAGGATCTAGTATTGGAGATTGATTATTTAGGATTGAAGATAGAGGGTTGAGGATTGAGGATTGAGGATTGAGAATTGAGAATTGAGAATGAGGACTGAGGTTTGAGGATTGAGGTTTGAGGAATGAGGATTGAGGATTGAGGATTGAGGATTGAGGATTGAGGATTGAGTATTGAAGGTTGAGGATTGATGACTGAGGATTGAGGATTGAGGATTGAGGATTGAGGATTGAGGATTGAAGATTGAGTGTTGAGGATTGAGGGTTGAGGATTGAGGATTGAGTATTGAGGATTGAGGATGAGGGCTGAGGTTTGAGGTTCGAGGTTTGAGTATTGAATCCTGAGAATTCAGGATATTCTATTGAGTATTGAGAATTGAGGACTGAGGACTGAGAATTGAGAATTGAGGATTGAGGATTAAGGATTGAAAATTGAGGATTGGGTATTGAGGATTGAAGAATGAGGATTGAGGATTGAGGATTGATGATTGGGGATTGAAGATTGAGTATTGAGGGTTGAAGATTGAGTATTGATGATTGAACATTGAGGATTGAGTATTGAGGGTTGAGGGTTGAGGGTTGAGGACGAGGACTGACGGTTGAGGATTGAGGTTCGAGGATTGAGGGTTGAGGACTGAGGACTGAGGATAGAGGATTGAGGATGGAGCATTGAGGATTGAAGACTGAGGACTGGGGATTGAGGATTGAAGATTGAGGATTAAGGGTTGAGGATTGGGGATTGAGGATCTAGGATTGAATATTGATTACTGAGGATTGAAGGTTGAGGATTGAGGATTGAGGATTGAGGATTGAGGATTGAGGATAAGGACTGAGGGTTGAGGATTGAGGTTTGAGGAATGAGGATTGAGGATTGAGGATTGAGGATTGAAGATTGAGTATTGATGATTGAAGATTGAGGATTGAGGATTGAGGGTTGAGGATTGAGGACGAGGACTGACGGTTGAGGATTGTGGCTTGAGGATTGAGGATTGAGGATTGAGAATTGAGGATGAGGACTGAGGTTTGAGGATTGAGGTTTGAGGAATGAGGATTGAGGATTGAGGATTGAGGATTGAGGATTGAGGATTGAGTATTGAAGGTTGAGGATTGATGACTGAGGATTGAGGATTGCGGATTGACGATTGAGGATTGAGGATTGAGGGTTGAAGGTTGAGGATTGATGGTTGAGGATTGACGATTGAGGATTGAGGATTGAGGATGATGGCTGAGGTTTGAAGTTTGAGTTTTGAGTATTGAATCCTGAGAAGTCACGATGTTCTATTGAGTATTGAGAATTGGGGATTGATGGTTTAGTATTGAGGATTCAGGATTGAGGATAGAGGATTGAGTATTGAAGATTGAGGATTGATGATTGAAGAAATAGGATTGAGGATTGAGGATTGAGGTATGAGGATTGATAATTGAGTATTGAGGATTGATGGTGGAGGACTGAGGAATAAGGATTGAGGATTGAGGATGAGGGCTGAGGGTTGAGGATTGAGATTTGAGGAGTGAGGACCGAGGATTGAGGATTGAGAATTGAGGGTTGAGGATTGAGGATTGAAGATTGAGGATTGGGTATTGAGGACTGAAGAATCAGGATTGAGGATTGAGGATTGAGGATTGAGGATTGTGGACTGAGTGTTGAGGGTTGTGTGATGAGAATTGATGTTTGTGGATAGATATTTGAAGATTGCAGATTGAGCATTGAGTATTGAAAACTGTGAATTGATGATATTCTATTGAGGATTGAGAATTGACAGCTGATTGTTGAGGACTGAGGGCTGAAGATTGAGGATTCAGGATTGAGAATTCAGAATTGAGGATTCAGGACTGAGGACTGAGGATTGAAGATTGAGTATTGAGGATTGAAGATTGAGGATTGAGGATTGAGGATTGAGGATTGAGGATTGAGGATTGAGGATTGAGGATTGAGGATTGAGGATAGAGGATTGAAGATTGAGTATTGGGGACTGAGTGTTGAGGGTCGAGTGATGAGGATTGATGTTTGTGGATAGAGATTCGAAGATTGCAGACCGAGAATTTAGTATTGAAAACTATGAATTGATGATATTCTATTGAGGATTGAGGATTGACAACTCATTGTTGAGGTCTGAGGTCTGAAGGTTGAGGACTGAGGATTGAGGATTCAGGATTGAGGTTTGAGGACTGAGGATTTAGGATTGAGAATTGAGGCTTGAGGATAGAGGATTGAGGATTGAAGATTGAGGTTTCAGGATCCAGGATGAGGGCTGAAGGTTGAGGATTGAGGTTTGAGGACCGAGGACTGAGGATTGAGGGTTGAGAATTAAGGATTGAGGATTGAGGATTGAAGATTGAGGATTGGGTGTTGCGGATTGAAGAATGAGGATTGAGGATTGAGTATTGAGGATTGAGGATTGAAGATTGAGTATTGAGCATTGAAGATAGAGGGTTGAGGATTGAGGATTGAGGGTTGAGGATTTAGGATTGAGAATTGAGGATTGAGGATTGAGGATCGAAGATTGAGGATTGGGTATTGAGGATTGAAGAATGGGGATTGAGGATTGAGGATTGGGTATTGAGGATTGAAGATTGAGGATTGAGAATTGAGGAATGAGGATTGAAGATTGAGTATTGAGGATTGAAGATTGAGGATTGTGGATTGAGGATTGAGGATTGAGGATTGAATATTGACGATTGGGAAATGAGTGTTGAGGGTTGAGTGATGAGAATTGATGTTTGTGAATGGAGATTTGAAGATTGAAGATTGAGGATTGAGTATTGAAAACTGAGAATTCAGGATTTTCTATTGAGTATTGAGAATTTTGGATTGATGGTTGAGGGTTGTGTGTTGAATATTGAGGATTGGCGGATTGAGTATTGAAGATTGAGGACTGAGGACTGAGGATTGAGTATTGAGGGTTGAGGATTGAGTATTGAGGATTGAGGATTGAAGATTGAGTATTGATGAGTGAAGATTGCGAATTGATTATTGAGGGTTGAGGTTTGAGGACGAGGACTGAGGGTTGAGGATTGAGGTTTGAGGACAGAGTATTGAGGATTGAGGAACGAGAATTGATAATTGAGGATTGAGGATTGAAGATTTAGGATTGGGTATTGAGGATTGAGGATTGGGGATTGAGGATCTAGTATTGGAGATTGATTATTTAGGATTGAAGATAGAGCGTTGAGGATTGAGGATTGAGGATTGAGAATTGAGAATTGAGAATGAGGACTGAGGTTTGAGGATTGAGGTTTGAGGAATGAGGATTGAGGATTGAGGATTGAGGATTGAGGATTGAGGATTAAGGATTGAGGATTGAGGATTGAGTATTGAAGGTTGAGGATTGATGACTGAGGATAGAGGATTGAGGATTGAGGATTGAGGATCGAGAATTGAATATTGAGTGTTGAGGATTGAGGGTTGAGGATTGAGGATTGAGTATTGAGGATTGAGGATGAGTGCTGAGGTTTGAGGTTTGAGGTTTGAGTATTGAATCCTGGGAATTCAGGATATTCTATTGAGTATTGAGAATTGAGGATTGATGGTTGAGTATTGAGGATAGAGGATTGAGGATTGAGGATTGGGTATTGAAGATTGAGGATTGATAATTGAGGATTGAGGATTGAGGATGAGGATTGAGGATTGAGGATTGAAGATTGAGGATTGTGGATTGAGGATTGAGGATTGAGGATTGAAGATTGACGACTGGGGAATGAGTGTTGAGGGTTGAGTGATGACAATTTATGTTTGTGAATGGAGATTTGAAGATTGAAGATTGAGGATTGAGTATTGAAGACTGAGAATTCAGGATATTCTATTGAGGATTGAGAATTTTGGATTGATGGTTGAGTATTGAAGAATGATGGTTGAGGGTTGTGTGTTGAATATTGAGGATTGGCGGATTGAGTATTGAAGATTGAGGACTGAGGACTGAGGATTGAGTATTGAGGATTGAGGATTGAAGATTGAGTATTGATGAGTGAAGATTGCGGATTGATTATTGAGGGTTGGGGTTTGAGGACTAGGACTGAGGGTTGAGGATTGAGGTTTGAGGACAGAGGATTGAGGATTGAGGATTGAGAATTGATAATTGAGGATTGAGGATTGAAGATTTAGGATTGGGTATTGAGGATTGAGGATTGGGGATTGAGGATCTAGTATTGGAGATTGATTATATATGATTGAAGATAGAGCGTTGAGGATTGAGTATTGAGGATTGAGAATTGAGAATTGAGAATGAGGACTGAGGTTTGAGGATTGAGGTTTCAGGAATGAGGATTGAGGATTGAGGATTGAGGATTGAGGATTGAGGATTGAGGATTGAGGATTGAGAATTGAAGGTTGAGGGTTGATGACTGAGGATTGAGGATTGAGGATTGAGGATTGAGGATCGAGGATTGAAGACTAAGTGTTGAGGATTGTGGGTTGAGGATTGAGGATTGAGTATTGAGGATTGAGGATGAGGGCTGAGGTTTGAGGTTTGAGGTTTGAGGTTTGAGTATTGAATCCTGGGAATTCAGGATATTCTATTGAGTATTGAGAATTGAGGATTGATGGTTGAGTATTGAGGATTGAGGATTGAGGATTGAGGATTGGGTATTGAAGATTGAGGATTGATAATTGAGGATTGAGGATTGAGGATGAGGATTGAGGATTGAGGATTGAAGATTGAGGACTGAGGATTGAGGTTTGAGGGTTGAGGATTGAAGATTGACGATTGGGGAATGAGTGTTGAGGGTTGAGTGATGAGAATTTATGTTTGTGAATGGAGGTTTGAAGATTGAAGATTGAGGATTGAGTATTGAAAACTGAGAATTCAGGATATTCTATTGAGGATTGAGAATTTTGGATTGATGGTTGAGTATTGAGGATTGATGGTTGAGGGTTGTGTGTTGAATATTGAGGATTGGCGGATTGAGTATTGAAGATTGAGGACTGAGGACTGAGGATTGAGTATTGAGGATTGAGGATTGAGTATTGAGGATTGAGGATTGAAGATTGAGTATTGATGAGTGAAGATTGCGGATTGATTATTGAGGGTTGAGGTTTGAGGACGAGGACTGAGGGTTGAGGATTGAGGTTTGAGGACAGAGGATTGAGGATTGAGGATTGAGAATTGATAATTGAGGATTGCGGATTGAAGATTTAGGATTGGGTATTGAGGATTGAGGATTGGGGATTGAGGATCTAGTATTGGAGATTGATTATTTAGGATTGAAGATAGAGGGTTGAGGATTGAGGATTGAGGATTGAGAATTGAGAATTGAGAATGAGGACTGAGGTTTGAGGATTGAGGTTTGAGGAATGAGGATTGAGGATTGAGGATTGAGAATTGAGGACTGGTGATTGAGTATTGATGGTTGAAGATTGAGGATTGAGGATTGAGGATTGAGGATTGAGGATTCAAGATTGAGGATTGTGGACTGAGTGTTGAGGGTTGTGTGATGAGAATTGATGTTTGTGGATAGATATTTGAAGATTGCAGATTGAGCATTGGGTATTGAAAACTGTGAATTTATGATATTCTATTGAGGATTGAGAATTGACAGCTGATTGTTGAGGACTGAGGGCTGAAGATTGAGGATTCAGGATTGAGAATTCAGAATTGAGGATTGAGGACTGAGGACTGAGGATTGAATATTGAGTATTGAGGATTGAAGATTGAGGATTAAGGATTGAGGATTGGGGATTGAGGCTCTAGGATTGAAAATTGATTATAGAGGATCGAAGACTGAGGATTGAGGATTGAGGATTGAGAATTGAGAATTGAGGATAAGGACTGAGGGTTGAGGATTGAGGTTTGAGGAATGAGGATTGAGGATTGAGGGTTGAGGATTGAAGATTGAGTATTGATGATTGAAGATTGAGGATTGAGGATTGAGTGTTGAGGATTGAGGACGAGGACTGACAGTAGAGGATTGTGGTTTGAGGATTGAGGGTTGAGGATTGAGAATTGAGGATGAGGACTGAGGTTTGAGGGTTGATGACTGAGGATTGAGGATTGAGGATTGATGATTGCCGATTGAGGACTGAAGATTGAGTATTGAGGATTGAATATTGAGGATTGAGGATTGAGTATTGAGGATGAGGACTGAGGGTTGAAGAAAGAGGATTGAGGATTGAGGATTCAAGGTTGAGGATTGAAGATTGAGTATTGAGGATTCAAGAATGAGGATTGAGGATTGACGACTGAGGATTGAGGATTGAGGTTTGAGTATAGACGATAAGGGCTGAGGGTTGAGGATTGAGGTTTGAGGTCTGAGGACTGAGGATTGAGGGTTGAGAATTGAGGATTGAGGATTGAGGATTGAAGATTGAGGATTGGGTATTGAGGATTGAAGAATGAGGATTGAGGATTGAGGATTGAGGATTGGCGACTGAGGATTGAAGATTCAGGATTGCGGACTGAGGATTGAGGATTGAGGATTGAAGATTGAGAATTGAGGATTGAGGATTGAACATTGAGGACTGAGTGTTGAGGGTTCAGTGATGAGAATTGATGTTTGTGGATAGAGGTTTGAAGATTGCAGATTGAGTATTGAGCATTAAAAACTGTGAATTGAGGATATTCTATTGAGGATTGAGGATTGTCAACTGATTGTTGAGGACTGAGGGCTGACGATTGAGGATTCAGGATTGATGATTCAGAATTGAGGTTTGAGGACTGAGGATTGAGGATTGAAGATTGATTATTGAGGATTGAGGATTGAGAATTGAGGATTGTGGATTGAGGATTGAAGATTGAGGATTGGGTTTTGAGGATTGAAGGATGAGGGTTGAGGATTGAGGATTGAGGATTGAGGATTGAGGATTGAGTATTGAGGTTTGAAGATTGAGGATTGAGTATTGAGGATTGAGAATTGACGATGAGGTCTGAGGGTTGAGGATTGAGGTTTGAGGACTGAGGACTGAGGATTGAGGATTGAGAATTGAGGATTGAGGATTGAGGATTGAGGATTGCAGATTAAGGATTGGGTATTGAGGATTGAACATTGAGGATTGAGGATTGAGGATCGAGGATTGAGGATTGAGGATTGAAGATTGAATATTGATGATTGAGGATTGATGATTGAGGATTGAGGGTTGTGGATTGAGGACGAGGACTGAGTGTTGAGTATTGATGTTTGAGGTCTGATGATTGAGGATTGAGGATTGAGAATTGAGGATTGAGGATTGAGGATTGAAGATTGAGGATTGGGTATTGAGGATTGAAGAATGAGGATTGAGGATTGAGTATTGAGGATTGAGGATTGAAGATTGAGTATTGGGGATTGAAGACTGACGATTGAGGGTTGAGGATTGAGGGTTGAGGGTTTAGTATTGAGAATTGAGGATTGAGGATTGAGGATTGAAGATTGAGGATTGGGTATTGAGGACTGAGGACTGAGGATTGAGTATTGAAGACTGAGGATTGAGGATTAAAGATTGAGTATTGAGGATTGAGGATTGAGGATTGAAGTTTGAGTACTGAGGATTGAAGATTGAGGATTGAGGATTGAGGATTGAGGATTGAGGAATGAAGATTGAGGATTGGGGACTAAGTGTTGAGGGTTGAGTAATGAGAATTGATGTTTGTGGATGGAGATTTGAAGATTGAATATTGAGGATTGAGTATTGAAAGCTGAGAATTCAGGATATTCTGTTGAGTATTGAGAATTTTGGATTGATGGTTGAGTATTGAGGTTTGAGGATTGAGGTTTGAGGAATGAGGATTGCGGATTGAGGATTGAGGATTGAAGATTGAGTATTGATGATTGAGGATTGAGGATTGAGGATTGAGGATTGAGGATTGAGTATTGAAGGTTCAGGATTGATGACTGAGGATTGAGAATTGCGGATTGACGATTGAGGATTGAGGATTGAGGGTTGAAGGTTGAGTGTTGAGGATTGAAGGTTGAGGATTGACGATTGAGGATTGAGGATTGAGGATGATGGCTGAGGTTTGAGGTTTGACGTTTGAGGTTTGAGTATTGAATCCTGAGAATTCAGGATGTTCTATTGAGTATTGACAATTGAGGATTGATTGTTTAGTATTGAGCATTCAGGATTGAGGATTGAGGATTGAGTATTGAAGATTGAGGATTGATGGTTGAGGATTTAGAATTGAGGGTTGAGGATTGAGGATTGAAGATTGAGGATTGATGATTGAGGATTGAGGATTGAGGATGAGGATTGAGGATTGAGGATTGAAGATTGAGAATTGAGGATTTAAGGTTGAGGATAGAGGAATGAGGATTGAGGATTGAGGATGACGGCTGATGCTTGAGGGTTGAGGTTTTAGGACTGAAGACTGAGGACTGATGATTGAGAATTGAGGATTGAGGATTAAGGATTGAAGATTGAGGATTGGGTATTGAGGATTGAAGAATGAGGATTGAGGATTGAGTATTGATGATTGGGGATTGAAGATTGAGTATTGAGGATTGAAGATTGATTATTGATGATTGAAGATTGAGGATTGAGTAATGAGGGTTGAGGGTTGAGGACGAGGACTGACGGTTGAGGATTGAGGTTTGTGGATTGAGGGTTGAGGACTGAGGACTGACGTTAGAGGATTGAGGATTGAGGATTGAAGATTGAGTATTGATGATTGAAGATTGAGGATTGAGGATTGAGGGTTGAGGATTGAGGACGAGGACTGACGGTTGAGGATTGTGGTTTGAGGATTGAGGATTGAGGATTGAGAAATGAGTTTGAGGACTGAGGTTTGAGGATTGAGGTTTGAGGAATGAGGATTGAGGATTGAGGATTGAGGATTGAGGATTGAGGATTGAGTATTGAAGGTTGAGTATTGATGGCTGAGGATTGAGGATTGCGGATTGACGATTGAGGATTGAGGATTGAGGGTTGAAGGTTGAGGATTGAAGGTTGAGGATTGACGATTGAGGATTGAGGATTGAGGATGATGGCTGAGGTTTGAGGTTTGAGGTTTGAGTATTGAATCCTGTGAAGTCAGGATGTTCTATTGAGTATTGAGAATTGGGGATTGATGGTTTAGTATTGAGGATTCAGGATTGAAGATAGAGGATTGAGTATTGAAGATTGAGGATTGATGACTGAAGATTTAGGATTGAGGATTGAGGATTGAGGATTGAGGATTGAGGATTGAAGATTGAGTATTGAGGATTGAAGGTGGAGGATTGAGGATTGATGATTGAGGATTGAGGATTGAGGATTGAGGATTGAATATTGAGGATTGGGGACTGAGTGTTGAGGGTTGAGTGATGAGAATTAATGTTTGTGGATAGAGATTTGAAGATTGCAGATTGAGTATCGAGTATTGAAAACTGTGAATTGAGGATTTTCTATTGAGGATTGAGGATTGACAATTGACTGTCGAGGACTGAGGGCTGAAGATTGAGGATTCAGGATTGAGAATTCTGAATTGAGGTTTGAGGACTGAGGATTGAGGATTGAAGATTGAGTATTGAGGATTGAAGATTGAGGATTGAGGATTGAGGATGGGGGATTGAAGAGAGAGGACTGAGTGTTGACGATTGTGTGTTGAGAATTGATGTTTGAGGGTTGAGATCTGATTATTGATTTTTGTGGATTGAGTATTGAACGATGAGAATTCAGGGTACTCTATTGAGTATTGATAATTGAGGATTGATTGTTGAGTATTGAGGATTGATGGTTGAGGGTTTTGTGTTGAATATTGAGGATTGAGAATTGAGGATTGAGGATTGAGGATTGAGGATTGAGGATTGAGGATTGAGTATTGAGGGTTGAAGGTTGAGGATTGGGGACTGAGGATTGAAGATTCAGGATTGAGGATTGAGGGTTCAGGATCGAGGATTGAAGATTCAGGATTGAGGATTGAGGATTGAGGATCGAGGATTGAAGGTTCAGTATTGAGGATTGAAGATTGAGGATTGGGTATTGGGGATTGAGCATTGAGGATTGAGGATTGAGGATTGAGGATTGAGGATTGAGGATTGAGGATTGAGGATTGATGATTGAGTATTGAGGATTGAAGGTTGAGGATTGAGGATTGAGGATTGAGGATTGAGGATTGAGGATTGAAGAATGAGGATTGGCGACTGAGTGTTGAGGGTTGAGTTATGAGAATTGATGTTAGTGGATAGAGGTCTAAAGATTGCAGATTGAGTATTGAGTATTGAAAACTGTGAATTGATGATATTCTATTGAGGATTGTGAATTGACGACTGATTGTTGAGGACTTAGGTCTGAAGATTGAGGATTCAGGATTAAGGATTCAGGATTGAGGTTTGAGGACTGAGGATTGAGGATTGAGGATTGAGGATTGAGGATTGAGGATTGAGGATTGAGGATTGAGGATTGAGGATTGAAGATTGAGGATCGGGTATTGCGGAGTGAACGTTGAGGATTGAGGATTGAGGATTGAGGACAGAGGATTGAGGACTGAAGTTTGAATGTTGATGATTGAAGATTGAGGATTGAGGATTGAGGGCTGTGGATTGAGCACGAGGACTGAGGGTTGAGTATTGATGTTTGAGGTCTGAGGATTGAGGATTGAGGATTGAGAATTGAGGATTGAGGATTGAGGATTGAAGATTGAGGATTGGGTATTGAGGATTGAAGAATGAGGATTGAGGGTTGAGGATTGAGGATTGAGGATTGAAAGTTGAGTATTGAGGATTGAAGATTGAGGATTGAGGATTGAGGTTTGAGGATTGAGGATTGAGGATTGAGTATTGAGAATTGAGGATTGATGGTTGAGTATTGAGGATTGATGGTTGAGGGTTGTGTGTTGAATATTGAGGATTGGCGGATTGAATATTGAAGATTGAGGACTGAGGACTGGGGATTGAGTATTGAGGATTGAGTATTGAGGATTGAGGATTGAAGATTGAGTATTGATGATTGAAGATTGCGGGTTGATTATTGAGGGTTGAGGATTGATGACGAGGACTGAGGGCTGAGGATTGAGGACTGAGGATTGAGGATTGAGGACTGGGCATTGAGGATTGAAGATTGAGGGCTGGGGATTGTGGATTGAAGATTGAGGATTAAGGATTGAGGATTGGGGATTGGCGATCTAGGGTTGGAGATTGATTATTGAGGATAGAAGATTGAGGGTTGAGGATTGAAGACTGAGAATTGAGAATTAAGGATGAGGACTGAGGGTTGAGGATTGAGGTTTGAGGTACGAGGGTTGAGGTTTGAGTATTGAGGACTGAGGATTGACCATTGAGTATTGAAGATTGAGGATTGATGCCTGAGGATTGAGGATTGAGGTATGATGATTGCGGATTGAGTATTGAAAATTGGGTATTGAGGATTGAATATTGAGGATTGAGGATTGAGGATTGAGGATTGAAGATTGAGTATTGAGGATTGAAGATTGAGGATTGAGGATTGACGATTGAGGATTGAGGATTGAGGTTTGAGGACTGACGATGAGGGCTGAGGGTTGAGGATTGAGGTTTGAGGTCTGAGGACTGAGGATTGAAGATTGAGGATTGGGGACTGAGTGTTGAGGGTTGAGTGATGAGGATTGATGTTTGTGGGTAGAGATTCGAAGATTGCAGATTGAGAATTTAGTATTGAAAACTGTGAATTGTTGATATTCTATTGAGGAGTGAGGATTGACAATTGATAGTCGAGGACTGAGGGATGAAGATTGAGGATTCAGGATTGAGGATTCAGAATTGAGGTTTGAGGACAGAGGATTGAGGATTGAAGATTGAGTATTGAGGATTGAAGATTGAGGATTGCGGATTGAGGATGGAGGATTGAAGAGAGAGGACTGAGTGTTGAGGATTGAGAGTTGAGGATTGATGTTTGAGGATTGAGATTTGATTATTGAATATTGTGGATTGAGTATTGAACCATGAGAATTCAGGATACTCTATTGAGTATTAGGAATTTAGTATTGATGTTTGAGTATTGAGGATTGGTGGTTGAGGGTTGTGTGTTGAATATTGAGGATTGAGGATTGAGGATTGAGGATTGAAGATTGAGGATTGAATATTGAGTCTTGATGATTGATGATTGAGGACTGAGGATTGAGTGTTGAGGATTGAGGACGAGGACTGACGGTTGAGGATTGAGGTTTGAGGTTTCAGGATTGAGGATTGAGGACTGAGGATTGAGGATTGAGGATTGAGCATTGAGGATTGAAGATTGAGGACTGGGGATTGAGGATTGAAGATTGACGATTGAGGATTGTGGATTGAGGATTGAGGGTTGAGGATTAAAGATTGAATATTGATGATTGAAGATTGAGGATTGAGGATTGAGGGTTGTGGATTGAGGACGAGGACTGAGTGTTGAGAATTGATGCTTGAGGTCTGAGGATTGAGGATTGAGGATTGAGAATTGAGGATTGAGGATTGAGGATTGAAGATTGAGGATTGGGTATTGAGGATTGAAGAATGAGGACTGAGGATTTAGGATTGAGGATCGAGGATTGTAGATTGAGTATTGAGGATTGAAGATTGAGGATTGAGGATTGAGGATTGAGGATTGAGGATTGAGTATTCAGGATTGAGGATTGAGGATTGTAGATTGAGGATTGAGGATTGATGATTAAAGATTGAGTGTTGAGGATTGAAGATTGAGGATTGATGATTGGGGATTGAGGATTGAGGATTGAGGATTGAGGATTGAGTATTGAGGATTGAAGGTTGAGGATTGAGGGTTGAGGATTGAAGATTGAGGACTTAGTGTTGAAGGTTGAGTGATGGGAATTGATGTTTGTGGATTGAGATTTGAAGATTGAAGAATGGGGATTGAGTACTGAAAACTGTGGATTGAGGATATTCTATTGAGGATTGAGTATTGACTATTGATTGTTGAGGACTGAGGGCTAAAGATTGAGGATTCAGGATTGAGGATTCGGGATTGAGGTTTAAGGACAGAGGATTGAGGGTTGAGGATTGAGGATTGAGGATTGACGCTTGGGGATTGGAGGTTGAGGATGGAGGATTGAAAAGAGTGGACTGAGTGTTGAGGATTGAGTGTTGAGAATTGATGTTTGAGGATTGAGACTTGATTATTGAATATCGTGGATTGAGTATTGAACCATGAGAATTCAGGATACTCTATTGAGTATTAGGAATTGAGTATTGATGGTTGAGTATTGAGGATTGGTGGTTGAGGGTTGTGTGTTGAATATTGAGGGTTGAGGATTGAGGATTGAGGATTGAAGATTGAGGATTGAATATTGAGTCTTGATGATTGATGATTGAGGACTGAGAATTGAGTGTTGAGGATTGACGACGAGGACTGACGGTTGAGGATTGAGGTTTGAGGTTTCAGGATTGAGGATTGAGGACTGAGGATTGAGGATTGAGGATTGAGGATTGAGGATTGAGGATTGAGGATTGAATATTGAGGATTGGGGACTGAGTGTTGAGGGTTGAGTGATGAGAATTAATGTTTGTGGATAGAGATTTGAAGATTGCAGATTGAGTATCGAGTATTGAAAACTGTGAATTGAGGATATTCTATTGAGGATTGAGGATTGACAATTGACTGTCGAGGACTGAGGGCTGAAGATTGAGGATTCAGGATTGAGAATTCTGAATTGAGGTTTGAGGACTGAGGATTGAGGATTGAAGATTGAGAATTGAGGATTGAAGTTTGAGGATTGAGGAATGAGGATTGAGGATTGAGGATGAGGGCTGATGGTTGAGGGTTGAGGTTTTAGGACTGAGGACTCAGGACTGAGGATTGAGGATTGAGGATTGAGGATTAAGGATTGACGATTGAGGATTGGGTATTGAGGATTGAAGAATGAGGATTGAGGATTGAGGATTGATGATTGGGGATTGAATATTGAGTATTGACGATTGAAGATTGAGTATTGATGATTGAAGATTGAGGATTGAGTATTGGGGGTTGAGGGCTGAGGACGAGGACCGACAGTGGAGGATTGCGGTTTGAGGATTGAGGTTTGAGGACTAAGGACTGAGGATAGAGGATTAAGGATGGAGCATCGGGGATTGAAGATTGAGGACTGGGGATTGGGGATTGAAGATTGCGGATTCAGGATTGAGGATTGGGAATTGAGGATACAGGATTAAATATTGATTACTGAGGATTGAAGGTTGAGGATTGAGGATTGAGGATTGAGAATTGAGAATTGAGAATTGAGGATAAGGACTGAGGGTTGAGGATTGAGGTTTGAGGAATGAGGATTGAGGATTGAGGATTGAGGATTGAAGATTGAGTATTGATGATTGAAGATTGAGGATTGAGTATTGAGGGTTGAGGATTGAGGACGAGGACTGACGGTTGAGGATTGTGGTTAGAGGATTGAGGATTGAGGATTGAGAATTGAGGATTGTGGATTGAGGATTGAAGATTGAGGATTGGGTTTTGAGGATTCAAGGATGAGGATTGAGGATTGAGGATTGAGGATTGAGGATTGAAGATTGAGTATTGAGGATTGAAGATTGAGGATTGAGTATTGAGGATTGAGAATTGACGAAGAGTTCTGAGGGTTGAGGATTGAGGTTTGAGGTCTGATGATTGAGGATTGAGGATTGAGAATTGAGGATTGAAGATTGAGGATTTGGTATTGAGGATTGAAGAATGAGGATTGAGGATTGAGTATTGAGAATTGTGGATTGAAGATTGAGTATTGAACATTGAGGACTGAGTGTTAGGGTTCAGTGATGAGAATTGATGTTTGTGGATAGAGGTTTGAAGATTGCAGATTGAGTATTGAGCATTGAAAACTGTGAATTGAGGATATTCTATTGAGGATTGAGGATTGTCAACTGATTGTTGAGGACTGAGGGCTGACGATTGAGGATTCAGGATTGAGGATTCAGAATTGAGGTTTGAGGACTGAGGATTGAGGATTGAAGATTGATTATTGAGGATTGAGGATTGAGAATTGAGGATTGTGGATTGAGGATTGAAGATTGAGGATTGGGTTTTGAGGATTGAAGGATGAGGATTGAGGATTGAGGATTGAGGATTGAGGATTGAAGATTGAGTATTGAGGATTGAAGATTGAGGATTGAGTATTGAGGATTGAGAATTGACGATGAGGTCTGAGGGTTGAGGATTGAGGTTTGAGGACTGAGGACTGAGGATTCAGGATTGAGAATTGAGGATTGAGGATTGAGGATTGAGGATTGCAGATTGAGGATTGGGTATTGAGGATTGAACATTGAGGATTGAGGATTGAGGATCGAGGATTGAGGATTGAGGATTGAAGATTGAATATTGATGATTGAAGATTGATGATTGAGGATTGAGGGTTGTGGATTGAGGACGAGGACTGAGTGTTGAGTATTGATGTTTGAGGTCTGATGATTGAGGATTGAGGATTGAGAATTGAGGATTGAGGATTGAGGATTGAAGATTGAGGATTGGCTATTGAGGATTGAAGAATGAGGATTGAGGATTGAGTATTGAGGATTGAGGATTGAAGATTGAGTATTGGGGATTGAAGACTGACGATTGAGGATTGAGGATTGAGTGTTGAGGATTTAGTATTGAGAATTGAGGATTGAGGATTGAGGATTGAAGATTGAGGATTGGGTATTGAGGACTGAGGACTGAGGATTGAGTATTGAGGACTGAGGATTGAGGATTAAAGATTGAGTATTGAGGATTGAGGATTGAGGATTGAAGTTTGAGTACTGAGGATTGAAGATTGAGGATTGAGGATTGAGGATTGAGGATTGAGGAATGAAGATTGAGGATTGGGGACTGAGTGTTGAGGGTTGAGTAATGAGAATTGATGTTTGTGGATGGAGATTTGAAGATTGAATATTGAGGATTGAGTATTGAAAGCTGAGAATTCAGGATATTCTGTTGAGTATTGAGAATTTTGGATTGATGGTTGAGTATTGAGGTTTGAGGATTGAGGTTTGAGGAATGAGGATTGCGGATTGAGGATTGAGGATTGAAGATTGAGTATTGATGATTGAAGATTGAGGATTGAGGATTGAGGGTTGAGGATTGAGGACGAGGACTGACGGTTGAGGGTTGTGGTTTGAGGATTGAGTATTGAGGATTGAGTATTGAGGATGAGGACTGGGGTTTGAGGGTTGAGGTTTGAGGAATGAGGATTGAGGATTGAGGATTGAGGATTGAGGATTGAGGATTGAGTATTGAAGGTTCAGGATTGATGACTGAGGATTGAGAATTGCGGATTGACGATTGAGGATTGAGGATTGAGGGTTGAAGGTTGAGTGTTGAGGATTGAATGTTGAGGATTGACAATTGAGGATTGAGGATTGAGGATGATGGCTGAGGTTTGAGGTTTGACGTTTGAGGTTTGAGTATTGAATCCTGAGAATTCAGGATGTTCTATTGAGTATTGAGAATTGAGGATTGATTGTTTAGTATTGAGCATTCAGGATTGAGGATTGATGATTGAGTATTGAAGATTGAGGATTGATGGTTGAGGATTTAGAATTGAGGGTTGAGGATTGAGGATTGAAGATTGAGGATTGATGATTGAGGATTGAGGATTGAGGATGAGGATTGAGGATTGAGGATTGAAGATTGAGAATTGAGGATTTAAGGTTGAGGATTGAGGAATGAGGATTGAGGATTGAGGATGACGGCTGATGCTTGAGGGTTGAGGTTTTAGGACTGAGGACTGAGGACTGATGATTGAGAATTGAGGATTGAGGATTAAGGATTGAAGATTGAGGATTGGGTATTGAGGATTGAAGAATGAGGATTGAGGATTGAGTATTGATGATTGGGGATTGAAGATTGAGTATTGAGGATTGAAGATTGAGTATTGATGATTGAAGATTGAGGATTGAGTATTGAGGGTTGAGGGTTGAGGACGAGGACTGACGGTTGAGGATTGAGGTTTGTGGATTGAGGGTTGAGGACTGAGGACTGACGTTAGAGGATTGAGGATTGAGGATTGAAGGTTGAGTATTGATGATTGAAGATTGAGGATTGAGGATTGAGGGTTGAGGATTGAGGACGAGGTCTGACGGTTGAGGATTGTGGTTTGAGGATTGAGGATTGAGGATTGAGAATTGAGGATGAGGACTGAGGTTTGAGGATTGAGGTTTGAGGAATGAGGATTGAGGATTGAGGATTGAGGATTGAGGATTGAGGATTGAGTATTGAAGGTTGAGGATTGATGGCTGAGGATTGAGGATTGCGGATTGACGATTGAGGATTGAGGATTGAGGGTTGAAGGTTGAGGATTGAAGGTTGAGGATTGACGATTGAGGATTGAGGATTGAGGATGATGGCTGAGGTTTGAGGTTTGAGGTTTGAGTATTGAATCCTGTGAAGTCAGGATGTTCTATTGAGTATTGAGAATTGGGGATTCATGGTTTAGTATTGAGGATTCAGGATTGAGGATAGAGGATTGAATATTGAGGATTGGGGACTGAGTGTTGAGGGTTGAGTGGTGAGAATTAATGTTTGTGGATAGAGATTTGAAGATTCCAGATTGAGTATCGAGTATTGAAAACTGTGAATTGAGGATATTCTATTGAGGATTGAGGATTGACAATTGACTGTCGAGGACTGAGGGCTGAAGATTGAGGATTCAGGATTGAGGATTCAGAATTGAGGCCTGAGGACTGAGGACTGAGGATTGAGGATTGAAGATTGAGTATTGAGGATTGAAGATTGAGGATTGAGGATTGAGAATTGAGGATTGAGGATGAGGGCTGAGGGTTGAGGATTGAGGTTTAAGGACTGAGGACTGAGGATTGAGGATTGAGAATTGAGGATTGAGCATTGAGGATTGAAGATTGAGGATTGGGTATTGAGGATTGAAGAATGAGGATTGAGGATTGAGGATTGAGGATAGAGGATTGAAGATTGAGTATTGAGGATTGAAGATTGACGATTGAGGATTGTGGATTGAAGATTGAGTATTGAACATTGAGGACTGAGTGTTGCGGGTTCAGTGATGAGAATTGATGTTTGTGGATAGAGGTTTGAAGATTGCAGATTGAGCATTGAGCATTGAAAGCTGTGAATTGAGGGTATTCTATTGAGGATTGAGGATTGTCAACTGATTGTTGAGGACTGAGGGCTGACGATTCAGGATTCAGGATTGAGGATTCAGAATTGAGGTTTGAGGACTGAGGATTGAGGATTGAAGATTGATTATTGAGGATTGAGGATTGAGAATTGAGGATTGTGGATTGAGGATTGAAGATTGAGGGTTGGGTTTTGAGGATTGAAGGATGAGGATTGAGGATTGAGGATTGAGGATTGAGGATTGAAGATTGAGTATTGAGGATTGAAGATTGAGGATTGAGTATTGAGGATTGAGAATTGACGATGAGTTCTGAGGGTTGAGGATTGAGGTTTGAGGACTGAGGACTGAGGATTGAGGATTGAGAATTGAGGATTGAGGATTGAGGATTGAGGATTGCAGATTGAGGATTGGGTATTGAGGATTGAACATTGAGGATTGAGGATTGAGGATCGAGGATTGTGGATTGAGGATTGAAGATTGAATATTGATGATTGAAGATTGAGGATTGAGGATTGAGGGTTGTGGATTGAGGACGAGGACTGAGTGTTGAGTATTGATGTTTGAGGTCTGATGATTTAGGATCGAGGATTGAGAATTGAGGATTGAGGATTGAGGATTGAAGATTGAGGATTGGGTATTGAGGATTGAAGAATGAGGATTGAGGATTGAGTATTGAGGATTGAGGATTGAAGATTGAGTATTGGGGATTGAAGACTGACGATTGAGGGTTGAGGATTGAGGGTTGAGGGTTTAGTATTGAGAATTGAGGATTGAGGATTGAGGATTGAAGATTGAGGATTGGGTATTGAGGACTGAGGACTGAGGATTGAGTATTGAGGACTGAGGATTGAGGATTAAAGATTGAGTATTGAGGATTGAGGATTGAGGATTGAAGTTTGAGTACTGAGGATTGAAGATTGAGGATTGAGGATTGAGGATTGAGGACTGAGGAATGAAGATTGAGGATTGGGGACTGAGTGTTGAGGGTTGAGTAATGAGAATTGATGTTTGTGGATGGAGATTTGAAGATTGAATATTGAGGATTGAGTATTGAAAGCTGAGAATTCAGGATATTCTGTTGAGTATTGAGAATTTTGGATTGATGGTTGAGTATTGAGGTTTGAGGATTGAGGTTTGAGGAATGAGGATTGCGGATTGAGGATTGAGGATTGAAGATTGAGTATTGATGATTGAAGATTGAGGATTGAGGATTGAGGGTTGAGGATTGAGGACGAGGACTGACGGTTGAGGATTGTGGTTTGAGGATTGAGTATTGAGGATTGAGTATTGAGGATGAGGACTGGGGTTTGAGGGTTGAGGTTTGAGGAATGAGGATTGAGGATTGAGGATTGAGGATTGAGGATTGAGGATTGAGTATTGAAGGTTCAGGATTGATGACTGAGGATTGAGAATTGCGGATTGACGATTGAGGATTGAGGATTGAGGGTTGAAGGTTGAGTGTTGAGGATTGAAGGTTGAGGATTGACGATTGAGGATTGAGGATTGAGGATGATGGCTGAGGTTTGAGGTTTGACGTTTGAGGTTTGAGTATTGAATCCTGAGAATTCAGGATGTTCTATTGAGTATTGACAATTGAGGATTGATTGTTTAGTATTGAGCATTCAGGATTGAGGATTGAGGATTGAGTATTGAAGATTGAGGATTGATGGTTGAGGATTTAGAATTGAGGGTTGAGGATTGAGGATTGAAGATTGAGGATTGATGATTGAGGATTGACGATTGAGGATGAGGATTGAGGATTGAGGATTGAAGATTGAGAATTGAGGATTTAAGGTTGAGGATTGAGGAATGAGGATTGAGGATTGAGGATGGCGGCTGATGCTTGAGGGTTGAGGTTTTAGGACTGAGGACTGAGGACTGATGATTGAGAATTGAGGATTGAGGATTAAGGATTGAAGATTGAGGATTGAAGAATGAGGATTGAGGATTGAGTATTGATGATTGGGGATTGAAGATTGAGTATTGAGGATTGAAGATTGATTATTGATGATTGAAGATTGAGGATTGAGTATTGAGGGTTGAGGGTTGAGGACGAGGACTGACGGTTGAGGATTGAGGTTTGTGGATTGAGGGTTGAGGACTGAGGACTGACGTTAGAGGATTGAGGATTGAGGATTGAAGATTGAGTATTGATGATTGAAGATTGAGGATTGAGGATTGAGCGTTGAGGATTGAGGACGAGGACTGACGGTTGAGGATTGTGGTTTGAGGATTGAGGATTGAGGATTGAGAATTGAGGATGAGGACTGAGGTTTGAGGATTGAGGTTTGAGGAATGAGGATTGAGGATTGAGGATTGAGGATTGAGGATTGAGGATTGAGTATTGAAGGTTGAGGATTGATGGCTGAGGATTGAGGATTGCGGATTGACGATTGAGGATTGAGGATTGAGGGTTGAAGGTTGAGGATTGAAGGTTGAGGATTGACGATTGAGGATTGAGGATTGAGGATGATGGCTGAGGTTTGAGGTTTGAGGTTTGAGTATTGAATCCTGTGAAGTCAGGATGTTCTATTGAGTATTGAGAATTGGGGATTGATGGTTTAGTATTGAGGATTCAGGATTGAAGATAGAGGATTGAGTATTGAAGATTGAGGATTGATGACTGAAGATTTAGGATTGAGGATTGAGGATTGAGGATTGAGGACTGAGGATTGAGGATTGAAGATTGAGTATTGAGGATTGAAGATTGAGGATTGAGGATTGAGGATGGGGGATTGAAGAGAGAGGACTGAGTGTTGACGATTGTGTGTTGAGAATTGATGTTTGAGGGTTGAGATCTGATTATTGATTTTTGTGGATTGAGTATTGAACGATGAGAATTCAGGGTACTCTATTGAGTATTGATAATTGAGGATTGATTGTTGAGTATTGAGGATTGATGGTTGAGGGTTTTGTGTTGAATATTGAGGATTGAGAATTGTGGATTGAGGATTGAGGATTGAGGATTGAGGATTGAGGATTGAGGATTGAGGATTGAAGATTGGGGACTGGTGATTGAGGATTGAAGATTGAGGATTAAGGATTGAGGATTGGGGATTGGGGATCTAGGATTGGAGATTGATTATTGAGGATTGAAAATTGAGGGTTAAGGATTGAGGATTGAGATGGAGAATTGAGGATGAGGACTGAGGATTGAGGATTGGGGATTGAAGATTGAGTATTGAGGATTGATGATTGAGGATTGAGGATTGACGATTGAGGATTGAGGATTGAGGTTTGAGGATTGACGATGAGCGCTGAGGGTTGAGGATTGAGGATTGAGTATTGAGGATTGAGAATTGAAGATGAGGTCTGAGGGTTGAGGATTGAGGTTTGAGGACTGAGGATTGAGGATTGAGGGTTGTGGATTGAGGACGAGGACTGAGTGTTGAGTATTGATGTTTGAGGTCTGATGATTGAGGATTGAGGATTGAGAATTGAGGATTGAGGATTGAGGATTGAAGATTGAGGATTGGGTATTGAGGATTGAAGAATGAGGATTGAGGATTGAGTATTGAGGATTGAGGATTGAAGATTGAGTATTGGGGATTGAAGACTGACGATTGAGGATTGAGGATTGAGGGTTGAGGATTTAGTATTGAGAATTGAGGATTGAGGATTGAGGATTGAAGATTGAGGATTGGGTATTGAGGACTGAGGACTGAGGATTGAGTATTGAGGATTGAGGATTGAGGATTAAAGATTGAGTATTGAGGATTGAGGATTGAGGATTGAAGTTTGAGTACGGAGGATTGAAGATTGAGGATTGAGGATTGAGGATTGAGGATTGAGGATTGAAGATTGAGTATTGAGGATTGAAGATTGAGGATTGAGGACTGAGTGTTGAGGGTTGAGTGATGAGAATTAATGTTTGTGGATAGAGATTTGAAGATTGCAGATTGAGTATCGAGTATTGAAAACTGTGAATTGAGGATATTCTATTGAGGATTGAGGATTGACAATTGACTGTCGAGGACTGAGGGCTGAAGATTGAGGATTCAGGATTGAGAATTCTGAATTGAGGTTTGAGGACTGAGGATTGAGGATTGAAGATTGAGTATTGAGGATTGAAGATTGAGGATTGAGGATTGAGGATGGGGGATTGAAGAGAGAGGACTGAGTGTTGACGATTGTGTGTTGAGAATTGATGTTTGAGGGTTGAGATTTGATTATTGATTTTTGTGGATTGAGTATTGAACGATGAGAATTCAGGGTACTCTATTGAGTAATGATAATTGAGGATTGATTGTTGAGTATTGAGGATTGATGGTTGAGGGTTTTGTGTTGAATATTGAGGATTGAGAATTGAGGATTGAGGATTGAGGATTGAGGATTGAGGATTGAGGATTGAGTATTGAGGATTGAAGGTTGAGGATTGGGGACTGAGGATTGAAGATTCAGGATTGAGGATTGAGGATTGAGGATCGAGGATTGAAGATTCAGTATTGAGGATTGAAGATTGAGAACTGAGGATTGAGGATTGAACATTGAGGACTGAGCGTTGAGGGTTGAGTGATGAGAATTGATGTTTGTGGATAGAGATTTGCAGATTAGAAGATTGCAGATTAAGTACTGAGTAGTGAAAACTGTGAATTGATGATATTCTATTGAGGATTGAGAATTGACAGCTGATTGTTGAGGACTGAGGGCTGAAGATTGAGGATTCAGGACTGAGAATTCAGAATTGAGGATTGAGGACTGAGAACTGAGGATTGAAGATTGAGTATTGAGGATTGAAGATTGAGGA
Organism: Calliopsis andreniformis; assembly: GCF_051401765.1. Classification (NCBI taxonomy): domain Eukaryota; kingdom Metazoa; phylum Arthropoda; class Insecta; order Hymenoptera; family Andrenidae; genus Calliopsis; species Calliopsis andreniformis. Next base: position 365,075 of record NW_027480451.1, on the reverse strand, counting down.
TTAAGGATTGAGGATTGGGGATTGAGGATCTAGGATTGAAAATTGATTATAGAGGATCGAAGATTGAGGATTGAGAATTGAGGATTGAGAATTGAGAATTGAGGATAAGGACTGAGGCTTGAGGATTGAGGTTTGAGGAATGAGGATTGAGGATTGAGGGTTGAGGATTGAGGATTGAAGATTGAGTATTGATGATTGAAGATTGAGGATTGAGGATTGAGGGTTGAGGATTGAGGACGAGGACTGACGGTTGAGGATTTTGGTTTGAGGATTGAGGATTGAGGATTGAGAATTGAGGATGAGGACTGAGGTTTGAGGATTGAGGTTTGAGGAATGAGGATTGAGGATTGAGGATTGAGGATTGAGGATTGAGGATTGAGGATTGAGTATTGAAGGTTGAGGATTGATGACTGAAGATTGAGGATTGCGGATTGACGATTGAGGATTGAGGATTGAGGGTTGAATGTTGAGGATTGAAGGTTGAGGATTGACGATTGAGGATTGAGGATTGAGGGTGATAGCTGAGGTTTGAGGTTTGAGGTTTGAGTATTGAATCCTGAGAAGTCAGGGTGTTCTATTGAGTATTGAGAATTGGGGATTGATGGTTTAGTATTGAGGATTCAGGATTGAGGATAGAGGATAGAGTATTGAAGATTGAGGATTGATGATTGAGGATTGAGGATTGAGGATGAGGATTAAGGATTGAGGATTGAAGATTGAGAATTGAGGATTGAAGGTTGAGGATTGAGGAATGAGGATTGAGGATTGAGGATGAGGGCTGATGGTTGAGGGTTGAGGTTTTAGGACTGAGGACTCAGGACTGAGGATTGAGGATTGAGGATTGAGGATTAAGGATTGACGATTGAGGATTGGGTATTGAGGATTGAAGAATGAGGATTGAGGATTGAGGATTGATGATTGGGGATTGAATATTGAGTATTGACGATTGAAGATTGAGTATTGATGATTGAAGATTGAGGATTGAGTATTGGGGGTTGAGGGCTGAGGACGAGGACCGACAGTGGAGGATTGCGGTTTGAGGATTGAGGTTTGAGGACTAAGGACTGAGGATAGAGGATTAAGGATGGAGCATCGGGGATTGAAGATTGAGGACTGGGGATTGGGGATTGAAGATTGCGGATTCAGGATTGAGGATTGGGAATTGAGGATACAGGATTAAATATTGATTACTGAGGATTGAAGGTTGAGGATTGAGGATTGAGGATTGAGAATTGAGAATTGAGAATTGAGGATAAGGACTGAGGGTTGAGGATTGAGGTTTGAGGAATGAGGATTGAGGATTGAGGATTGAGGATTGAAGATTGAGTATTGATGATTGAAGATTGAGGATTGAGTATTGAGGGTTGAGGATTGAGGACGAGGACTGACGGTTGAGGAGTGTGGTTAGAGGATTGAGGATTGAGGATTGAGAATTGAGGATTGTGGATTGAGGATTGAAGATTGAGGATTGGGTTTTGAGGATTGAAGGATGAGGATTGAGGATTGAGGATTGAGGATTGAGGATTGAAGATTGAGTATTGAGGATTGAAGATTGAGGATTGAGTATTGAGGATTGAGAATTGACGAAGAGTTCTGAGGGTTGAGGATTGAGGTTTGAGGTCTGATGATTGAGGATTGAGGATTGAGAATTGAGGATTGAGGATTGAGGATTGAAGATTGAGGATTTGGTATTGAGGATTGAAGAATGAGGATTGAGGATTGAGTATTGAGGATTGAGGATTGAAGATTGAGTATTGGGGATTGAAGACTGACGATTGAGGATTGAGGATTGAGGGTTGAGGATTTAGTATTGAGAATTGAGGATTGAGGATTGAGGATTGAAGATTGAGGATTGGGTATTGAGGACTGAGGACTGAGGATTGATTATTGAGAATTGAGGATTGAGGATTAAAGATTGAGTATTGAGGATTGAGGATTGAGGATTGAGTATTGAGGACTGAGGGTTGAAGATTGAGGATTGATGATTGAGGATTAAAGATTGAGTATTGAGGATTGAAGATTGAGAATTGAGGATTGAGGATTGAACATTGAGGACTGAGTGTTGAGGGTTGAGTGATGAGAATTGATGTTTGAGGATAGAGATTTGAAGATTGCAGATTGAGTATTGTGTATTGAAAACAGTGAATTGAGGATATTCTATTGAGGATTGAGGATTGTCACCTGATTGTTGAGGACTGACGGCTGAAGATTGAGGATTCAGGATTGAGGATTCAGAATTGAGGTTTGAGGACTGAGGATTGAGGATTGAGGATTGAAGATTGAGTATTGAGGATTCAAGATTGAGGATTGAGGATTGAGAATTGAGGATTGAGGATGAGGGCTGAGGGTTGAGGATTGAGGTTTAAGGACTGAGGACTGAGGATTGAGGATTGAGAATTGAGGATTGAGGATTGAGGATTGAAAATTGAGGATTGGGTATTGAGGATTGAAGAATGAGGATTGAGGATTGAGGATTGAGGATAGAGTATTGAAGATTGAGTATTGAGGATTGAAGATTGACGATTGAGAATTGTGGATTGAAGATTGAGTATTGAACATTGAGGACTGAGTGTTAGGGTTCAGTGATGAGAATTGATGTTTGTGGATAGAGGTTTGAAGATTGCAGATTGAGTATTGAGCATTGAAAACTGTGAATTGAGGATATTCTATTGAGGATTGAGGATTGTCAACTGATTGTTGAGGACTGAGGGCTGACGATTGAGGATTCAGGATTGAGGATTCAGAATTGAGGTTTGAGGACTGAGGATTGAGGATTGAAGATTGATTATTGAGGATTGAGGATTGAGAATTGAGGATTGTGGATTGAGGATTGAAGATTGAGGATTGGGTTTTGAGGATTGAAGGATGAGGATTGAGGATTGAGGATTGAGGATTGAGGATTGAAGATTGAGTATTGAGGATTGAAGATTGAGGATTGAGTATTGAGGATTGAGAATTGACGATGAGGTCTGAGGGTTGAGGATTGAGGTTTGAGGACTGAGGACTGAGGATTCAGGATTGAGAATTGAGGATTGAGGATTGAGGATTGAGGATTGCAGATTGAGGATTGGGTATTGAGGATTGAACATTGAGGATTGAGGATTGAGGATCGAGGATTGAGGATTGTGGATTGAAGATTGAATATTGATGATTGAAGATTGATGATTGAGGATTGAGGGTTGTGGATTGAGGACGAGGACTGAGTGTTGAGTATTGATGTTTGAGGTCTGATGATTGAGGATTGAGGATTGAGAATTGAGGATTGAGGATTGAGGATTGAAGATTGAGGATTGGGTATTGAGGATTGAAGAATGAGGATTGAGGATTGAGTATTGAGGATTGAGGATTGAAGATTGAGTATTGGGGATTGAAGACTGACGATTGAGGATTGAGGATTGAGTGTTGAGGATTTAGTATTGAGAATTGAGGATTGAGGATTGAGGATTGAAGATTGAGGATTGGGTATTGAGGACTGAGGACTGAGGATTGAGTATTGAGGACTGAGGATTGAGGATTAAAGATTGAGTATTGAGGATTGAGGATTGAGGATTGAAGTTTGAGTACTGAGGATTGAAGATTGAGGATTGAGGATTGAGGATTGAGGATTGAGGAATGAAGATTGAGGATTGGGGACTGAGTGTTGAGGGTTGAGTAATGAGAATTGATGTTTGTGGATGGAGATTTGAAGATTGAATATTGAGGATTGAGTATTGAAAGCTGAGAATTCAGGATATTCTGTTGAGTATTGAGAATTTTGGATTGATGGTTGAGTATTGAGGTTTGAGGATTGAGGTTTGAGGAATGAGGATTGCGGATTGAGGATTGAGGATTGAAGATTGAGTATTGATGATTGAAGATTGAGGATTGAGGATTGAGGGTTGAGGATTGAGGACGAGGACTGACGGTTGAGGGTTGTGGTTTGAGGATTGAGTATTGAGGATTGAGTATTGAGGATGAGGACTGGGGTTTGAGGGTTGAGGTTTGAGGAATGAGGATTGAGGATTGAGGATTGAGGATTGAGGATTGAGGATTGAGTATTGAAGGTTCAGGATTGATGACTGAGGATTGAGAATTGCGGATTGACGATTGAGGATTGAGGATTGAGGGTTGAAGGTTGAGTGTTGAGGATTGAATGTTGAGGATTGACGATTGAGGATTGAGGATTGAGGATGATGGCTGAGGTTTGAGGTTTGACGTTTGAGGTTTGAGTATTGAATCCTGAGAATTCAGGATGTTCTATTGAGTATTGAGAATTGAGGATTGATTGTTTAGTATTGAGCATTCAGGATTGAGGATTGATGATTGAGTATTGAAGATTGAGGATTGATGGTTGAGGATTTAGAATTGAGGGTTGAGGATTGAGGATTGAAGATTGAGGATTGATGATTGAGGATTGAGGATTGGGTATTGAGGATTGAAGAATGAGGATTGAGGATTGAGTATTGAGGATTGAGGATTGAAGATTGAGTATTGGGGATTGAAGACTGACGATTGAGGATTGAGGATTGAGGGTTGAGGATTTAGTATTGAGAATTGAGGATTGAGGATTGAGGATTGAAGATTGAGGATTGGGTATTGAGGACTGAGGACTGAGGATTGAGTATTGAGGATTGAGGATTGAGGATTGAAGTTTGAGTACGGAGGATTGAAGATTGAGGATTGAGGATTGAGGATTGAGGATTGAGGATTGAAGATTGAGTATTGAGGATTGAAGATTGAGGATTGAGGACTGAGTGTTGATTGTTGAGTGATGAGAATTAATGTTTGTGGATAGAGATTTGAAGATTGCAGATTGAGTATCGAGTATTGAAAACTGTGAATTGAGGATATTCTATTGAGGATTGAGGATTGACAATTGACTGTCGAGGACTGAGGGCTGAAGATTGAGGATTCAGGATTGAGAATTCTGAATTGAGGTTTGAGGACTGAGGATTGAGGATTGAAGATTGAGTATTGAGGATTGAAGATTGAGGATTGAGGATTGAGGATGGGGGATTCAAGAGAGAGGACTGAGTGTTGACGATTGTGTGTTGAGAATTGATGTTTGAGGGTTGAGATTTGATTATTGATTTTTGTGGATTGAGTATTGAACGATGAGAATTCAGGGTACTCTATTGAGTAATGATAATTGAGGATTGATTGTTGAGTATTGAGGATTGATGGTTGAGGGTTTTGTGTTGAATATTGAGGATTGAGAATTGAGGATTGAGGATTGAGGATTGAGGATTGAGGATTGAGGATTGAGTATTGAGGATTGAAGGTTGAGGATTGGGGACTGAGGATTGAAGATTCAGGATTGAGGATTGAGGATTGAGGATCGAGGATTGAAGATTCAGTATTGAGGATTGAAGATTGAGAACTGAGGATTGTGGATTGAACATTGAGGACTGAGCGTTGAGGGTTGAGTGATGAGAATTGATGTTTGTGGATAGAGATTTGCAGATTAGAAGATTGCAGATTAAGTACTGAGTAGTGAAAACTGTGAATTGATGATATTCTATTGAGGATTGAGAATTGACAGCTGATTGTTGAGGACTGAGGGCTGAAGATTGAGGATTCAGGACTGAGAATTCAGAATTGAGGATTGAGGACTGAGAACTGAGGATTGAAGATTGAGTATTGAGGATTGAAGATTGAGGATTAAGGATTGAGGATTGGGGATTGAGGATCTAGGATTGAAAATTGATTATAGAGGATCGAAGATTGAGGATTGAGAATTGAGGATTGAGAATTGAGAATTGAGGATAAGGACTGAGGGTTGAGGATTGAGGTTTGAGGAATGAGGATTGAGGATTGAGGGTTGAGGATTGAGGATTGAAGATTGAGTATTGATGATTGAAGATTGAGGATTGAGGATTGAGGGTTGAGGATTGAGGACGAGGACTGACGGTTGAGGATTTTGGTTTGAGGATTGAGGATTGAGGATTGAGAATTGAGGATGAGGACTGAGGTTTGAGGATTGAGGTTTGAGGAATGAGGATTGAGGATTGAGGATTGAGGATTGAGGATTGAGGATTGAGGATTGAGTATTGAAGGTTGAGGATTGATGACTGAAGATTGAGGATTGCGGATTGACGATTGAGGATTGAGGATTGAGGGTTGAATGTTGAGGATTGAAGGTTGAGGATTGACGATTCAGGATTGAGGATTGAGGATGATAGCTGAGGTTTGAGGTTTGAGGTTTGAGTATTGAATCCTGAGAAGTCAGGGTGTTCTATTGAGTATTGAGAATTGGGGATTGATGGTTTAGTATTGAGGATTCAGGATTGAGGATAGAGGATTGAGTATTGAAGATTGAGGATTGATGATTGAGGATTGAGGATTGAGGATGAGGATTAAGGATTGAGGATTGAAGATTGAGAATTGAGGATTGAAGGTTGAGGATTGAGGAATGAGGATTGAGGATTGAGGATGAGGGCTGATGGTTGAGGGTTGAGGTTTTAGGACTGAGGACTCAGGACTGAGGATTGAGGATTGAGGATTGAGGATTAAGGATTGACGATTGAGGATTGGGTATTGAGGATTGAAGAATGAGGATTGAGGATTGAGGATTGATGATTGGGGATTGAATATTGAGTATTGACGATTGAAGATTGAGGATTGAGGATTGAACATTGAGGACTGAGTGTTGAGGGTTGAGTGATGAGAATTGATGTTTGAGGATAGAGATTTGAAGATTGCAGATTGAGTATTGTGTATTGAAAACTGTGAATTGAGGATATTCTATTGAGGATTGAGGATTGTCACCTGATTGTTGAGGACTGACGGCTGAAGATTGAGGATTCAGGATTGAGGATTCAGAATTGAGGTTTGAGGACTGAGGATTGAGGATTGAGGATTGAAGATTGAGTATTGAGGATTCAAGATTGAGGATTGAGGATTGAGAATTGAGGATTGAGGATGAGGGCTGAGGGTTGAGGATTGAGGTTTAAGGACTGAGGACTGAGGATTGAGGATTGAGAATTGAGGATTGAGGATTGAGGATTGAAGATTGAGGATTGGGTATTGAGGATTGAAGAATGAGGATTGAGGATTGAGGATTGAGGATAGAGTATTGAAGATTGAGTATTGAGGATTGAAGATTGACGATTGAGAATTGTGGATTGAAGATTGAGTATTGAACATTGAGGACTGAGTGTTAGGGTTCAGTGATGAGAATTGATGTTTGTGGATAGAGGTTTGAAGATTGCAGATTGAGTATTGAGCATTGAAAACTGTGAATTGAGGATATTCTATTGAGGATTGAGGATTGTCAACTGATTGTTGAGGACTGAGGGCTGACGATTGAGGATTCAGGATTGAGGATTCAGAATTGAGGTTTGAGGACTGAGGATTGAGGATTGAAGATTGATTATTGAGGATTGAGGATTGAGAACTGAGGATTGAAGATTGAGGATTGGGTTTTGAGGATTGAAGGATGAGGATTGAGGATTGAGGATTGAGGATTGAGGATTGAAGATTGAGTATTGAGGATTGAAGATTGAGGATTGAGTATTGAGGATTGAGAATTGACGATGAGGTCTGAGGGTTGAGGATTGAGGTTTGAGGACTGAGGACTGAGGATTCAGGATTGAGAATTGAGGATTGAGGATTGAGGATTGAGGATTGCAGATTGAGGATTGGGTATTGAGGATTGAACATTGAGGATTGAGGATTGAGGATCGAGGATTGAGGATTGAGGATTGAAGATTGAATATTGATGATTGAAGATTGATGATTGAGGATTGAGGGTTGTGGATTGAGGACGAGGACTGAGTGTTGAGTATTGATGTTTGAGGTCTGATGATTGAGGATTGAGGATTGAGAATTGAGGATTGAGGATTGAGAATTGAGGATTGAGGATTGAGGATTGAAGATTGAGGATTGGGTATTGAGGACTGAGGACTGAGGATTGAGTATTGAGGACTGAGGATTGAGGATTAAAGATTGAGTATTGAGGATTGAGGATTGAGGATTGAAGTTTGAGTACTGAGGATTGAAGATTGAGGATTGAGGATTGAGGATTGAGGATTGAGGAATGAAGATTGAGGATTGGGGACTGAGTGTTGAGGGTTGAGTAATGAGAATTGATGTTTGTGGATGGAGATTTGAAGATTGAATATTGAGGATTGAGTATTGAAAGCTGAGAATTCAGGATATTCTGTGGAGTATTGAGAATTTTGGATTGATGGTTGAGTATTGAGGTTTGAGGATTGAGGTTTGAGGAATGAGGATTGCGGATTGAGGATTGAGGATTGAAGATTGAGTATTGATGATTGAAGATTGAGGATTGAGGATTGAGGGTTGAGGATTGAGGACGAGGACTGACGGTTGAGGGTTGTGGTTTGAGGATTGAGTATTGAGGATTGAGTATTGAGGATGAGGACTGGGGTTTGAGGGTTGAGGTTTGAGGAATGAAGATTGAGGATTGAGGATTGAGGATTGAGGATTGAGGATTGAGTATTGAAGGTTCAGGATTGATGACTGAGGATTGAGAATTGCGGATTGACGATTGAGGATTGAGGATTGAGGGTTGAAGGTTGAGTGTTGAGGATTGAATGTTGAGGATTGACGATTGAGGATTGAGGATTGAGGATGATGGCTGAGGTTTGAGGTTTGACGTTTGAGGTTTGAGTATTGAATCCTGAGAATTCAGGATGTTCTGTTGAGTATTGAGAATTGAGGATTGATTGTTTAGTATTGAGCATTCAGGATTGAGGATTGATGATTGAGTATTGAAGATTGAGGATTGATGGTTGAGGATTTAGAATTGAGGGTTGAGGATTGAGGATTGAAGATTGAGGATTGATGATTGAGGATTGAGGATTGAGGATGAGGATTGAGGATTGAGGATTGAAGATTGAGAATTGAGGATTTAAGGTTGAGGATTGAGGAATGAGGATTGAGGATTGAGGATGACGGCTGATGCTTGAGGGTTGAGGTTTTAGGACTGAGGACTGAGGACTGATGATTGAGAATTGAGGATTGAGGATTAAGGATTGAAGATTGAGGATTGGGTATTGAGGATTGAAGAATGAGGATTGTGGATTGAGTATTGATGATTGGGGATTGAAGATTGAGTATTGAGGATTGAAGATTGAGTATTGATGATTGAAGATTGAGGATTGAGTATTGAGGGTTGAGGGTTGAGGACGAGGACTGACGGTTGAGGATTGAGGTTTGTGGATTGAGGGTTGAGGACTGAGGACTGACGTTAGAGGATTGAGGATTGAGGATTGAAGATTGAGTATTGACGATTGAAGATTGAGGATTGAGGATTGAGGGTTGAGGATTGAGGACGAGGTCTGACGGTTGAGGATTGTGGTTTGAGGATTGAGGATTGAGGATTGAGAATTGAGGATGAGGACTGAGGTTTGAGGATTGAGGTTTGAGGAATGAGGATTGAGGATTGAGGATTGAGGATTGAGGATTGAGGATTGAGTATTGAAGGTTGAGGATTGATGGCTGAGGATTGAGGATTGCGGATTGACGATTGAGGATTGAGGATTGAGGGTTGAAGGTTGAGGATTGAAGGTTGAGGATTGACGATTGAGGATTGAGGATTGAGGATGATGGCTGAGGTTTGAGGTTTGAGGTTTGAGTATTGAATCCTGTGAAGTCAGGATGTTCTATTGAGTATTGAGAATTGGGGATTGATGGTTTAGTATTGAGGATTCAGGATTGAGGATAGAGGATTGAATATTGAGGATTGGGGACTGAGTGTTGAGGCTTGAGTGGTGAGAATTAATGTTTGTGGATAGAGATTTGAAGATTCCAGATTGAGTATCGAGTATTGAAAACTGTGAATTGAGGATATTCTATTGAGGATTGAGGATTGACAATTGACTGTCGAGGACTGAGGGCTGAAGATTGAGGATTCAGGATTGAGGATTCAGAATTGAGGCCTGAGGACTGAGGACTGAGGATTGAGGATTGAAGATTGAGTATTGAGGATTGAAGATTGAGGATTGAGGATTGAGAATTGAGGATTGAGGATGAGGGCTGAGGGTTGAGGATTGAGGTTTAAGGACTGAGGACTGAGGATTGAGGATTGAGAATTGAGGATTGAGCATTGAGGATTGAAGATTGAGGATTGGGTATTGAGGATTGAAGAATGAGGATTGAGGATTGAGGATTGAGGATAGAGGATTGAAGATTGAGTATTGAGGATTGAAGATTGACGATTGAGGATTGTGGATTGAAGATTGAGTATTGAACATTGAGGACTGAGTGTTGCGGGTTCAGTGATGAGAATTGATGTTTGTGGATAGAGGTTTGAAGATTGCAGATTGAGCATTGAGCATTGAAAGCTGTGAATTGAGGATATTCTATTGAGGATTGAGGATTGTCAACTGATTGTTGAGGACTGAGGGCTGACGATTCAGGATTCAGGATTGAGGATTCAGAATTGAGGTTTGAGGACTGAGGATTGAGGATTGAAGATTGATTATTGAGGATTGAGGATTGAGAATTGAGGATTGTGGATTGAGGATTGAAGATTGAGGGTTGGGTTTTGAGGATTGAAGGATGAGGATTGAGGATTGAGGATTGAGGATTGAGGATTGAAGATTGAGTATTGAGGATTGAAGATTGAGGATTGAGTATTGAGGATTGAGAATTGACGATGAGTTCTGAGGGTTGAGGATTGAGGTTTGAGGACTGAGGACTGAGGATTGAGGATTGAGAATTGAGGATTGAGGATTGAGGATTGAGGATTGCAGATTGAGGATTGGGTATTGAGGATTGAACATTGAGGATTGAGGATTGAGGATCGAGGATTGTGGATTGAGGATTGAAGATTGAATATTGATGATTGAAGATTGAGGATTGAGGATTGAGGGTTGTGGATTGAGGACGAGGACTGAGTGTTGAGTATTGATGTTTGAGGTCTGATGATTTAGGATTGAGGATTGAGAATTGAGGATTGAGGATTGAGGATTGAAGATTGAGGATTGGGTATTGAGGATTGAAGAATGAGGATTGAGGATTGAGTATTGAGGATTGAGGATTGAAGATTGAGTATTGGGGATTGAAGACTGACGATTGAGGGTTGAGGATTGAGGGTTGAGGGATTAGTATTGAGAATTGAGGATTGAGGATTGTGGATTGAAGATTGAGGATTGGGTATTGAGGACTGAGGACTGAGGATTGAGTATTGAGGACTGAGGATTGAGGATTAAAGATTGAGTATTGAGGATTGAGGATTGAGGATTGAAGTTTGAGTACTGAGGATTGAAGATTGAGGATTGAGGATTGAGGACTGAGGAATGAAGATTGAGGATTGGGGACTGAGTGTTGAGGGTTGAGTAATGAGAATTGATGTTTGTGGATGGAGATTTGAAGATTGAATATTGAGGATTGAGTATTGAAAGCTGAGAATTCAGGATATTCTGTTGAGTATTGAGAATTTTGGATTGATGGTTGAGTATTGAGGTTTGAGGATTGAGGTTTGAGGAATGAGGATTGCGGATTGAGGATTGAGGATTGAAGATTGAGTATTGATGATTGAAGATTGAGGATTGAGGATTGAGGGTTGAGGATTGAGGACGAGGACTGACGGTTGAGGATTGTGGTTTGAGGATTGAGTATTGAGGATTGAGTATTGAGGATGAGGACTGGGGTTTGAGGGTTGAGGTTTGAGGAATGAGGATTGAGGATTGAGGATTGAGGATTGAGGATTGAGGATTGAGTATTGAAGGTTCAGGATTGATGACTGAGGATTGAGAATTGCGGATTGACGATTGAGGATTGAGGATTGAGGGTTGAAGGTTGAGTGTTGAGGATTGAAGGTTGAGGATTGACGATTGAGGATTGAGGATTGAGGATGATGGCTGAGGTTTGAGGTTTGACGTTTGAGGTTTGAGTATTGAATCCTGAGAATTCAGGATGTTCTATTGAGTATTGACAATTGAGGATTGATTGTTTAGTATTGAGCATTCAGGATTGAGGATTGAGGATTGAGTATTGAAGATTGAGGATTGATGGTTGAGGATTTAGGATTGAGGGTTGAGGATTGAGGATTGAAGATTGAGGATTGATGATTGAGGATTGACGATTGAGGATGAGGATTGAGGATTGAGGATTGAAGATTGAGAATTGAGGATTTAAGGTTGAGGATTGAGGAATGAGGATTGAGGATTGAGGATGACGGCTGATGCTTGAGGGTTGAGGTTTTAGGACTGAGGACTGAGGACTGATGATTGAGAATTGAGGATTGAGGATTAAGGATTGAAGATTGAGGATTGGGTATTGAGGATTGAAGAATGAGGATTGAGGATTGAGTATTGATGATTGGGGATTGAAGATTGAGTATTGAGGATTGAAGATTGATTATTGATGATTGAAGATTGAGGATTGAGTATTGAGGGTTGAGGGTTGAGGACGAGGACTGACGGTTGAGGATTGAGGTTTGTGGATTGAGGGTTGAGGACTGAGGACTGACGTTAGAGGATTGAGGATTGAGGATTGAAGATTGAGTATTGATGATTGAAGATTGAGGATTGAGGATTGAGGGTTGAGGATTGAGGACGAGGACTGACGGTTGAGGATTGTGGTTTGAGGATTGAGGATTGAGGATTGAGAATTGAGGATGAGGACTGAGGTTTGAGGATTGAGGTTTGAGGAATGAGGATTGAGGATTGAGGATTGAGGATTGAGGATTGAGGATTGAGTATTGAAGGCTGAGGATTGATGGCTGAGGATTGAGGATTGCGGATTGACGATTGAGGATTGAGGATTGAGGGTTGAAGGTTGAGGATTGAAGGTTGAGGATTGACGATTGAGGATTGAGGATTGAGGATGATGGCTGAGGTTTGAGGTTTGAGGTTTGAGTATTGAATCCTGTGAAGTCAGGATGTTCTATTGAGTATTGAGAATTGGGGATTGATGGTTTAGTATTGAGGATTCAGGATTGAAGATAGAGGATTGAGTATTGAAGATTGAGGATTGATGACTGAAGATTTAGGATTGAGGATTGAGGATTGAGGATTGAGGATTGAGGATTGAAGATTGAGTATTGAGGATTGAAGGTGGAGGATTGAGGATTGATGATTGAGGATTGAGGATTGAGGATTGAGGATTGAGGATTGAATATTGAGGATTGGGGACTGAGTGTTGAGGGTTGAGTGATGAGAATTAATGTTTGTGGATAGAGATTTGAAGATTGCAGATTGAGTATCGAGTATTGAAAACTGTGAATTGAGGATTTTCTATTGAGGATTGAGGATTGACAATTGACTGTCGAGGACTGAGGGCTGAAGATTGAGGATTCAGGATTGAGAATTCTGAATTGAGGTTTGAGGACTGAGGATTGAGGATTGAAGATTGAGTATTGAGGATTGAAGATTGAGGATTGAGGATTGAGGATGGGGGATTGAAGAGAGAGGACTGAGTGTTGACGATTGTGTGTTGAGAATTGATGTTTGAGGGTTGAGATCTGATTATTGATTTTTGTGGATTGAGTATTGAACGATGAGAATTCAGGGTACTCTATTGAGTATTGATAATTGAGGATTGATTGTTGAGTATTGAGGATTGATGGTTAAGGGTTTTGTGTTGAATATTGAGGATTGAGAATTGAGGATTGAGGATTGAGGATTGAGGATTGAGGATTGAGGATTGAGTATTGAGGGTTGAAGGTTGAGGATTGGGGACTGAGGATTGAAGATTCAGGATTGAGGATTGAGGGTTGAGTATCGAGGATTGAAGATTCAGGATTGAGGATTGAGGATTGAGGATCGAGGATTGAAGGTTCAGTATTGAGGATTGAAGATTGAGGATTGGGTATTGGGGATTGAGCATTGAGGATTGAGGATTGAGGATTGAGGATTGAGGATTGAGGATTGAGGATTGAGGATTGATGATTGAGTATTGAGGATTGAAGATTGAGGATTGAGGATTGAGGATTGAGGATTGAGGATTGAGGATTGAAGAATGAGGATTGGCGACTGAGTGTTGAGGGTTGAGTTATGTGGATTGATGTTAGTGGATAGAGGTCTAAAGATTGCAGATTGAGTATTGAGTATTGAAAACTGTGAATTGATGATATTCTATTGAGGATTGTGAATTGACGACTGATTGTTGAGGACTTAGGTCTGAAGATTGAGGATTCAGGATTAAGGATTCAGGATTGAGGTTTGAGGACTGAGGATTGAGGATTGAGGATTGAGGATTGAGGATTGAGGATTGAGGATTGAGGATTGAGGATTGAGGATTGAAGATTGAGGATCGGGTATTGCGGAGTGAACGTTGAGGATTGAGGATTGAGGATTGAGGACAGAGGATTGAGGACTGAAGTTTGAATGTTGATGATTGAAGATTGAGGATTGAGGATTGAGGGCTGTGGATTGAGCACGAGGACTGAGGGTTGAGTATTGATGTTTGAGGTCTGAGGATTGAGGATTGAGGATTGAGAATTGAGGATTGAGGATTGAGGATTGAAGATTGACGATTGAGGATTGTGGATTGAAGATTGAGTATTGAACATTGAGGACTGAGTGTTGAGGGTTCAGGGATGAGAATTGATGTTTGTGGATAGAGGTTTGAAGATTGCAGATTGAGTATTGAGCATTGAAAACTGTGAATTGAGGATATTCTATTGAGGATTGAGGATTGTCAACTGATTGTTGAGGACTGAGGGCTGACGATTGAGGATTCAGGATTGAGGATTCAGAATTGAGGTTTGAGGACTGAGGATTGAGGATTGAAGATTGATTATTGAGGATTGAGGATTGAGAATTGAGGATTGTGGATTGAGGATTGAAGATTGAGGATTGGGTTTTGAGGATTGAAGGATGAGGATTGAGGATTGAGGATTGAGGATTGAGGATTGAAGATTGAGTATTGAGGATTGAAGATTAGGGATTGAGTATTGAGGATTGAGAATTGACGATGAGGTCTGAGGGTTGAGGATTGAGGTTTGAGGACTGAGGACTGAGGATTCAGGATTGAGAATTGAGGATTGAGGATTGAGGATTGAGGATTGCAGATTGAGGATTGGGTATTGAGGATTGAACATTGAGGATTGAGGATTGAGGATCGAGGATTGAGGATTGAGGATTGAAGATTGAATATTGATGATTGAAGATTGATGATTGAGGATTGAGAGTTGTGGATTGAGGACGAGGACTGAGTGTTGAGTATTGATGTTTGAGGTCTGATGATTGAGGATTGAGGATTGAGAATTGAGGATTGAGGATTGAGGATTGAAGATTGAGGATTGGGTATTGAGGATTGAAGAATGAGGATTGAGGATTGAGTATTGAGGATTGAGGATTGAAGATTGAGTATTGGGGATTGAAGACTGACGATTGAGGATTGAGGATTGAGTGTTGAGGATTTAGTATTGAGAATTGAGGATTGAGGATTGAGGATTGAAGATTGAGGATTGGGTATTGAGGACTGAGGACTGAGGATTGAGTATTGAGGACTGAGGATTGAGGATTAAAGATTGAGTATTGAGGATTGAGGATTGAGGATTGAAGTTTGAGTACTGAGGATTGAAGATTGAGGATTGAGGATTGAGGATTGAGGATTGAGGAATGAAGATTGAGGATTGGGGACTGAGTGTTGAGGGTTGAGTAATGAGAATTGATGTTTGTGGATGGAGATTTGAAGATTGAATATTGAGGATTGAGTATTGAAAGCTGAGAATTCAGGATATTCTGTTGAGTATTGAGAATTTTGGATTGATGGTTGAGTATTGAGGTTTGAGGATTGAGGTTTGAGGAATGAGGATTGCGGATTGAGGATTGAGGATTGAAGATTGAGTATTGATGATTGAAGATTGAGGATTGAGGATTGAGGGTTGAGGATTGAGGACGAGGACTGACTGTTGAGGGTTGTGGTTTGAGGATTGAGTATTGAGGATTGAGTATTGAGGATGAGGACTGGGGTTTGAGGGTTGAGGTTTGAGGAATGAGGATTGAGGATTGAGGATTGAGGATTGAGGATTGAGGATTGAGTATTGAAGGTTCAGGATTGATGACTGAGGATTGAGAATTGCGGATTGACGATTGAGGATTGAGGATTGAGGGTTGAAGGTTGAGTGTTGAGGATTGAATGTTGAGGATTGACGATTGAGGATTGAGGATTGAGGATGATGGCTGAGGTTTGAGGTTTGACGTTTGAGGTTTGAGTATTGAATCCTGAGAATTCAGGATGTTCTATTGAGTATTGAGAATTGAGGATTGATTGTTTAGTATTGAGCATTCAGGATTGAGGATTGATGATTGAGTATTGAAGATTGAGGATTGATGGTTGAGGATTTAGAATTGAGGGTTGAGGATTGAGGATTGAAGATTGAGGATTGATGATTGAGGATTGAGGATTGAGGATGAGGATTGAGGATTGAGGATTGAAGATTGAGAATTGAGGATTTAAGGTTGAGGATTGAGGAATGAGTATTGAGGATTGAGGATGACGGCTGATGCTTGAGGGTTGAGGTTTTAGGACTGAGGACTGAGGACTGATGATTGAGAATTGAGGATTGAGGATTAAGGATTGAAGATTGAGGATTGGGTATTGAGGATTGAAGAATGAGGATTGTGGATTGAGTATTGATGATTGGGGATTGAAGATTGAGTATTGAGGATTGAAGATTGAGTATTGATGATTGAAGATTGAGGATTGAGTATTGAGGGTTGAGGGTTGAGGACGAGGACTGACGGTTGAGGATTGAGGTTTGTGGATTGAGGGTTGAGGACTGAGGACTGACGTTAGAGGATTGAGGATTGAGGATTGAAGATTGAGTATTGACGATTGAAGATTGAGGATTGAGGATTGAGGGTTGAGGATTGAGGACGAGGTCTGACGGTTGAGGATTGTGGTTTGAGGATTGAGGATTGAGGATTGAGAATTGAGGATGAGGACTGAGGTTTGAGGATTGAGGTTTGAGGAATGAGGATTGAGGATTGAGGATTGAGGATTGAGGATTGAGGATTGAGTATTGAAGGTTGAGGATTGATGGCTGAGGATTGAGGATTGCGGATTGACGATTGAGGATTGAGGATTGAGGGTTGAAGGTTGAGGATTGAAGGTTGAGGATTGACGATTGAGGATTGAGGATTGAGGATGATGGCTGAGGTTTGAGGTTTGATGTTTGAGTATTGAATCCTGTGAAGTCAGGATGTTCTATTGAGTATTGAGAATTGGGGATTGATGGTTTAGTATTGAGGATTCAGGATTGAGGATAGAGGATTGAATATTGAGGATTGGGGACTGAGTGTTGAGGGTTGAGTGGTGAGAATTAATGTTTGTGGATAGAGATTTGAAGATTCCAGATTGAGTATCGAGTATTGAAAACTGTGAATTGAGGATATTCTATTGAGGATTGAGGATTGACAATTGACTGTCGAGGACTGAGGGCTGAAGATTGAGGATTCAGGATTGAGGATTCAGAATTGAGGCCTGAGGACTGAGGACTGAGGATTGAGGATTGAAGATTGAGTATTGAGGATTGAAGATTGAGGATTGAGGATTGAGAATTGAGGATTGAGGATGAGGGCTGAGGGTTGAGGATTGAGGTTTAAGGACTGAGGACTGAGGATTGAGGATTGAGAATTGAGGATTGAGCATTGAGGATTGAAGATTGAGGATTGGGTATTGAGGATTGAAGAATGAGGATTGAGGATTGAGGATTGAGGATAGAGGATTGAAGATTGAGTATTGAGGATTGAAGATTGACGATTGAGGATTGTGGATTGAAGATTGAGTATTGAACATTGAGGACTGAGTGTTGCGGGTTCAGTGATGAGAATTGATGTTTGTGGATAGAGGTTTGAAGATTGCAGATTGAGCATTGAGCATTGAAAGCTGTGAATTGAGGATATTCTATTGAGGATTGAGGATTGTCAACTGATTGTTGAGGACTGAGGGCTGACGATTCAGGATTCAGGATTGAGGATTCAGAATTGAGGTTTGAGGACTGAGGATTGAGGATTGAAGATTGATTATTGAGGATTGAGGATTGAGAATTTAGGATTGTGGATTGAGGATTGAAGATTGAGGGTTGGGTTTTGAGGATTGAAGGATGAGGATTGAGGATTGAGGATTGAGGATTGAGGATTGAAGATTGAGTATTGAGGATTGAAGATTGAGGATTGAGTATTGAGGATTGAGAATTGACGATGAGTTCTGAGGGTTGAGGATTGAGGTTTGAGGACTGAGGACTGAGGATTGAGGATTGAGAATTGAGGATTGAGGATTGAGGATTGAGGATTGCAGATTGAAGATTGGGTATTGAGGATTGAACATTGAGGATTGAGGATTGAGGATCGAGGATTGTGGATTGAGGATTGAAGATTGAATATTGATGATTGAAGATTGAGGATTGAGGATTGAGGGTTGTGGATTGAGGACGAGGACTGAGTGTTGAGTATTGATGTTTGAGGTCTGATGATTTAGGATTGAGGATTGAGAATTGAGGATTGAGGATTGAGGATTGAAGATTGAGGATTGGGTATTGAGCATTGAAGAATGAGGATTGAGGATTGAGTATTGAGGATTGAGGATTGAAGATTGAGTATTGGGGATTGAAGACTGACGATTGAGGGTTGAGGATTGAGGGTTGAGGGTTTAGTATTGAGAATTGAGGATTGAGGATTGAGGATTGAAGATTGAGGATTGGGTATTGAGGACTGAGGACTGAGGATTGAGTATTGAGGACTGAGGATTGAGGATTAAAGATTGAGTATTGAGGATTGAGGATTGAGGATTGAAGTTTGAGTACTGAGGATTGAAGATTGAGGATTGAGGATTGAGGATTGAGGACTGAGGAATGAAGATTGAGGATTGGGGACTGAGTGTTGAGGGTTGAGTAATGAGAATTGATGTTTGTGGATGGAGATTTGAAGATTGAATATTGAGGATTGAGTATTGAAAGCTGAGAATTCAGGATATTCTGTTGAGTATTGAGAATTTTGGATTGATGGTTGAGTATTGAGGTTTGAGGATTGAGGTTTGAGGAATGAGGATTGCGGATTGAGGATTGAGGATTGAAGATTGAGTATTGATGATTGAAGATTGAGGATTGAGGATTGAGGGTTGAGGATTGAGGACGAGGACTGACGGTTGAGGATTGTGGTTTGAGGATTGAGTATTGAGGATTGAGTATTGAGGATGAGGACTGGGGTTTGAGGGTTGAGGTTTGAGGAATGAGGATTGAGGATTGAGGATTGAGGATTGAGGATTGAGGATTGAGTATTGAAGGTTCAGGATTGATGACTGAGGATTGAGAATTGCGGATTGACGATTGAGGATTGAGGATTGAGGGTTGAAGGTTGAGTGTTGAGGATTGAAGGTTGAGGATTGACGATTGAGGATTGAGGATTGAGGATGATGGCTGAGGTTTGAGGTTTGACGTTTGAGGTTTGAGTATTGAATCCTGAGAATTCAGGATGTTCTATTGAGTATTGACAATTGAGGATTGATTGTTTAGTATTGAGCATTCAGGATTGAGGATTGAGGATTGAGTATTGAAGATTGAGGATTGATGGTTGAGGGTTTAGAGTTGAGGGTTGAGGATTGAGGATTGAAGATTGAGGATTGATGATTGAGGATTGACGATTGAGGATGAGGATTGAGGATTGAGGATTGAAGATTGAGAATTGAGGATTTAAGGTTGAGGATTGAGGAATGAGGATTGAGGATTGAGGATGACGGCTGATGCTTGAGGGTTGAGGTTTTAGGACTGAGGACTGAGGACTGATGATTGAGAATTGAGGATTGAGGATTAAGGATTGAAGATCGAGGATTGGGTATTGAGGATTGAAGAATGAGGATTGAGGATTGAGTATTGATGATTGGGGATTGAAGATTGAGTATTGAGGATTGAAGATTGATTATTGATGATTGAAGATTGAGGATTGAGTATTGAGGGTTGAGGGTTGAGGACGAGGACTGACGGTTGAGGATTGAGGTTTGTGGATTGAGGGTTGAGGACTGAGGACTGACGTTAGAGGATTGAGGATTGAGGATTGAAGATTGAGTATTGATGATTGAAGATTGAGGATTGAGGATTGAGGGTTGAGGATTGAGGACGAGGACTGACGGTTGAGGATTGTGGTTTGAGGATTGAGGATTGAGGATTGAGAATTGAGGATGAGGACTGAGGTTTGAGGATTGAGGTTTGAGGAATGAGGATTGAGGATTGAGGATTGAGGATTGAGGATTGAGGATTGAGTATTGAAGGTTGAGGATTGATGGCTGAGGATTGAGGATTGCGGATTGACGATTGAGGATTGAGGATTGAGGGTTGAAGGTTGAGGATTGAAGGTTGAGGATTGACGATTGAGGATTGAGGATTGAGGATGATGGCTGAGGTTTGAGGTTTGAGGTTTGAGTATTGAATCCTGTGAAGTCAGGATGTTCTATTGAGTATTGAGAATTGGGGATTGATGGTTTAGTATTGAGGATTCAGGATTGAAGATAGAGGATTGAGTATTGAAGATTGAGGATTGATGACTGAAGATTTAGGATTGAGGATTGAGGATTGAGGATTGAGGATTGAGGATTGAAGATTGAGTATTGAGGATTGAAGGTGGAGGATTGAGGATTGATGATTGAGGATTGAGGATTGAGGATTGAGGATTGAATATTGAGGATTGGGGACTGAGTGTTGAGGGTTGAGTGATGAGAATTAATGTTTGTGGATAGAGATTTGAAGATTGCAGATTGAGTATCGAGTATTGAAAACTGTGAATTGAGGATTTTCTATTGAGGATTGAGGATTGACAATTGACTGTCGAGGACTGAGGGCTGAAGATTGAGGATTCAGGATTGAGAATTCTGAATTGAGGTTTGAGGACTGAGGATTGAGGATTGAAGATTGAGTATTGTGGATTGAAGATTGAGGATTGAGGATTGAGGATGGGGGATTGAAGAGAGAGGACTGAGTGTTGACGATTGTGTGTTGAGAATTGATGTTTGAGGGTTGAGATCTGATTATTGATTTTTGTGGATTGAGTATTGAACGATGAGAATTCAGGGTACTCTATTGAGTATTGTTAATTGAGGATTGATTGTTGAGTATTGAGGATTGATGGTTGAGGGTTTTGTGTTGAATATTGAGGATTGAGAATTGAGGATTGAGGATTGAGGATTGAGGATTGAGGATTGAGGATTGAGTATTGAGGGTTGAAGGTTGAGGATTGGGGACTGAGGATTGAAGATTCAGGATTGAGGATTGAGGGTTGAGGATCGAGGATTGAAGATTCAGGATTGAGGATTGAGGATTGAGGATCGAGGATTGAAGGTTCAGTATTGAGGATTGAAGATTGAGGATTGGGTATTGGGGATTGAGCATTGAGGATTGAGGATTGAGGATTGAGGATTGAGGATTGAGGATTGAGGATTGAGGATTGATGATTGAGTATTGAGGATTGAAGATTGAGGATTGAGGATTGAGGATTGAGGATTGAGGATTGAGGATTGAAGAATGAGGATTGGCGACTGAGTGTTGAGGGTTGAGTTATGAGAATTGATGTTAGTGGATAGAGGTCTAAAGATTGCAGATTGAGTATTGAGTATTGAAAACTGTGAATTGATGATATTCTATTGAGGATTGTGAATTGACGACTGATTGTTGAGGACTTAGGTCTGAAGATTGAGGATTCAGGATTAAGGATTCAGGATTGAGGTTTGAGGACTGAGGATTGAGGATTGAGGATTGAGGATTGAGGATTGAGGATTGAGGATTGAGGATTGAGGATTGAGGATTGAAGATTGAGGATCGGGTATTGCGGAGTGAACGTTGAGGATTGAGGATTGAGGATTGAGGACAGAGGATTGAGGACTGAAGTTTGAATGTTGATGATTGAAGATTGAGGATTGAGGATTGAGGGCTGTGGATTGAGCACGAGGACTGAGGGTTGAGTATTGATGTTTGAGGTCTGAGGATTGAGGATTGAGGATTGAAGATTGACGATTGAGGATTGTGGATTGAAGATTGAGTATTGAACATTGAGGACTGAGTGTTGAGGGTTCAGGGATGAGAATTGATGTTTGTGGATAGAGGTTTGAAGATTGCAGATTGAGTATTGAGCATTGAAAACTGTGAATTGAGGATATTCTATTGAGGATTGAGGATTGTCAACTGATTGTTGAGGACTGAGGGCTGACGATTGAGGATTCAGGATTGAGGATTCAGAATTGAGGTTTGAGGACTGAGGATTGAGGATTGAAGATTGATTAATGAGGATTGAGGATTGAGAATTGAGGATTGTGGATTGAGGATTGAGGACTGAGTGTTGAGGGTTGAGTGATGAGAATTGATGTTTGAGGATAGAGATTTGAAGATTGCAGATTGAGTATTGTGTATTGAAAACTGTGAATTGAGGATATTCTATTGAGGATTGAGGATTGTCACCTGATTGTTGAGGACTGACGCCTGAAGATTGAGGATTCAGGATTGAGGATTCAGAATTGAGGTTTGAGGACTGAGGATTGAGTATTGAGGATTGAAGATTGAGGATTGAGGATTGAGGATTAGGACTGAGGATTGAGGATTGATGATTGAGTATTGAAGATTGAGGATTGGGGACTGAGTGTTGAGGGTTGAGTGATGAGAATTAATGTTTTTGGATAGGGATTTGATGATTGCAGATTGAGTATCGAGTATTGAAAACTGTGAATTGAGGATATTCTATTGATGATTGAGGATTGACAACTGATAGTCGAGGACTGAGGGCTGAAGATTGAGGATTCAGGATTGAGGATTCAGAATTGAGGTTTGAGGACTGAGGATTGAGGATTGAAAATTGAGTATTGAGGATTGAAGATTGAGGATTGAGGATTGAGGATGGAGGATTGAAGAGAGAGGACTGAGAGTTGAGGATTGAGAGTTGAGAATTGATGTTTGATGGTTGAGATTTGATTATTGATTTTTGTGGATTGAGTATTGAACGATGAGAATTAAGGGTATTCTATTGAGTATGGAGAATTGAGGATTGATTGTTGAGTATTGAGGATTGATGGTTGAGGGTTTTGTGTTGAATATTGAGGATTGAGGATTGAGGATAGAGGATTGAGGATTGAGGATTGAGGATTGAAGATTGAGTATTGAGGATTGAAGGTTGAGGATTGAGGATTGAGGATTGAGGATTGAAGATTGAGGATTGGGGATTGAGGATTGACGATTGAGGATTGAGTATTGACGTTTGAGAATTGAGGATTGAGGATTGAAGATTGGGGACTGGTGATTGAGGATTGAAGATTGAGGATTAAGGATTGAGGATTGGGGATTGGGGATCTAGGATTGGAGATTGATTATTGAGGATTGAAGATTGAGGGTTAAGGATTGAGGATTGAGATGGAGAATTGAGGATGAGGACTGAGGATTGAGGATTGAGGATTGAAGATTGAGTATTGAGGATTGATGATTGAGGATTGAGGATTGACGATTGAGAATTGAGGATTGAGGTTTGAGGATTGACGATGAGGGCTGAGGGTTGAGGATTGAGGTTCGAGGTCTGATGTCTGAGGGTTGAGGATTGAGAATTGAGGATTGAGGATTGCGGATTGACGATTGAGTATTGAGGACTGAGGATTGACCATTGAGTATTGAAGATTGAGGATTGATGCCTGAGGATTGAGGATTGAGGTATGATGATTGCGGATTGAGTATTGAAAATTGGGTATTGAGGATTGAATATTGAGGATTGAGGATTGAGGATTGAGGATTGAAGATTGAGGCTTTGGTATTGAGGATTGAAGAATGAGGATTGAGGATTGAGGATTGAGGATTGAGGATTGAAGATTGAGTATTGAGGACTGAAGATTAACGATTGAGGAATGTGGATTGAAGATTGAGTATTGAACAATGAGGACTGAGTGTTGAGGGTTCAGCGATGGGAATTGATGTTTGTGGATAGAGGTTTGAAGATTGCAGATTGAGTATTGAGTATTGAAGACTGTGAATGCAGGATATTCTATTGAGGATTGAGGATTGTCAACTGATTGTTGAGGACTGAGGGCTGAAGATTGAGGATTCAGGATTGAGGTTTCAGAATTGATGTTTGAGGACTGAGGATTGAGGATTGAAGCTTGATTATTGAGGTTTGAGGATTGAGAATTGAGGATTGAGGATTGAGGATTGAAGATTGAGGATTGGGTATTGAGAATTGAAGAATGAGGATTGAGGATTGAGGATTGAGTATTGAGGATTCAAGATTGAGTATTGAGGATTGAAGGTTGAGCATTGAGGACTGAGAATTGAGGGTTGACTATTGAGGATTGAGGATTGAGGATTATAGATTGACTATTGAGGATTGAAGATTGAGGATTGTGTATTGAAGGTTGAGTATTGAGGATTGAAGATTGAGGATTGAGGATTGAGGAATGAGAATTGAAGATGAGGGCTGAGGGTTGAGGATTGAGGTTTGAGGACTGCGGACTGAGGATTGAGGATTGAGAATTGAGGATTGAGGATTGAGGATTGAGGATTGAAGATTGAGTATTGAGGATTGAAGGTTGAGGATTGAGGGTTGAGGATTGAAGATTGAGGACTTAGTGTTGAAGGTTGAGTGATGGGAATTGATGTTTGTGGATTGAGATTTGAAGATTGAAGAATGGGGATTGAGTACTGAAAACTGTGAATTGAGGATATTCTATTGAGGATTGAGTATTGACTATTGATTGTTGAGGACTGAGGGCTAAAGATTGAGGATTCAGGATTGAGGATTCGGGATTGAGGTTTAAGGACAGAGAATTGAGGGTTGAGGATTGAGGATTGAGGATTGACGCTTGGGGATTGGAGGTTGAGGATGGAGGATTGAAAAGAGTGGACTGAGTGTTGAGGATTGAGTGTTGAGAATTGATGTTTGAGGATTGAGATTTGATTATTGAATATTGTGGATTGAGTATTGAACCATGAGAATTCAGGATACTCTATTGAGTATTTGGAATTGAGTATTGATGGTTGAGTATTGAGGATTGGTGGTTGAGGGTTGTGTGTTGAATATTGAGGGTTGAGGATTGAGGATTGAGGATTGAAGATTGAGGATTGAATATTGAGTCTTGATGATTGATGATTGAGGACTGAGGATTGAGTGTTGAGGATTGAGGACGAGGACTGACGGTTGAGGATTGAGGTTTGAGGTTTCAGGATTGAGGATTGAGGACTGAGGATTGAGGATTGAGGATTGAGCATTGAGGATTGAAGATTGAGGACTGGGGATTGAGGATTGAAGATTGACGATTGAGGATTGTGGATTGAGGATTGAGGGTTGAGGATTAAAGATTGAATATTGATGATTGAAGATTGAGGATTGAGGATTGAGGGTTGTGGATTGAGGACGAGGACTGAGTGTTGAGAATTGATGTTTGAGGTCTGAGGATTGAGGATTGAGGATTGAAAATTGAGGATTGAGGATTGAGGATTGAAGATTGAGGATTGGGTATTGAGGATTGAAGAATGAGGACTGAGGATTTAGGATTGAGGATCGAGGATTGAAGATTGAGTATTGAGGATTGAAGATTGAGGATTGAGGATTGAGCGTTGTGGATTGAGGACAAGGACTGAGTGTTGAGAATTGATGTTTGAGGATTGAGGATTGAAGATTGAGGATTGGGTATTGAGGATTGAAGAATGAGGACTGAGGATTTAGGATTGAGGATCGAGGATTGAAGATTGAGTATTGAGGATTGAAGATTGAGAATTGAGGATTGAGGATTGAACATTGAGGACTGAGTGTTGAGGGTTGAGTGATGAGAATTGATGTTTGAGGATAGAGATTTGAAGATTGCAGATTGAGTATTGTGTATTGAAATCTGTGAATTGAGGATATTCTATTGAGGATTGAGGATTGTCACCTGATTGTTGAGGACTGACGGCTGAAGATTGAGGATTCATGATTGAGGATTCAGAATTGAGGTTTGAGGACTGAGGATTGAGGATTGAGGATTGAAGATTGAGTATTGAGGATTGAAGATTGAGGATTGGGGATTGAGAATTGAGGATTGAGTATGAGGGCTGAGGGTTGAGGATTGAGGTTTAAGGACTGAGGACTGAGGATTGAGGATTGAGAATTGAGGATTGAGGATTGAGGATTGAAGATTGAGGATTGGGTATTGAGGATTGAAGAATGAGGATTGAGGATTGAGGATTGAGGATAAAGGATTGAAGATTGAGTATTGAGAATTGAAGATTGACGATTGAGGATTGTGGATTGAAGATTGAGTATTGAACATTGAGGACTGAGTGTTGAGGGTTCAGTGATGAGAATTGATGTTTGTGGATAGAGGTTTGAAGATTGCAGATTGAGTATTGAGCATTGAAAACTGTGAATTGAGGATATTCTATTCAGTATTGAGAATATTGGATTGATGGTTGAGTATTGAGGTTTGAGGATTGAGGTTTGAGGAATGAGGATTGCGGATTGAGGATTGAGGATTGAACATTGAGTATTTATGATTGAAGATTGAGGATTGAGGATTGAGGGTTGAGGATTGAGGACTGAGGATTGGGGATTGAGGATTGAGCATTGAGGATTGAAGATTGGGGACTGGGGATTGAGGATTGAAGATTGAGGATTAAGGATTGAGGATTGGGGATTGGGGATCTAGGATTGGAGATTGATTATTGAGGATTGAAGATTGAGGGTTAAGGATTGAGGATTGAGATGGAGAATTGAGGATGAGGACTGAGGATTGAGGATTGGGGATTGAAGATTGAGTATTGAGGATTGATGATTGAGGATTGAGGATTGACGATTGAGGATTGAGGATTGAGGTTTGAGGATTGACGATGAGCGCTGAGGGTTGAGGATTGAGGATTGAGGATTGAGGATTGAGAATTGAAGATGAGGTCTGAGGGTTGAGGATTGAGGTTTGAGGACTGAGGATTGAGGATTGAAGATTGAGGATTGGGGATTGAGGATTGACGATTGAGGATTGAGTATTGACGTTTGAGAATTGAGGATTGAGGATTGAAGATTGAGTTTTGAGGATTGAAGATCGAGGATTGAGGATTGAGGATTCATGATTGAGGACTGAGGATTGAGGATTGAGGATTGAGCATTGAGGATTGAAGATTGGGGACTGGTGATTGAGGATTGAAGATTGAGGATTAAGGATTGAGGATTGGGGATTGGGGATCTAGGATTGGAGATTGATTATTGAGGATTGAAGATTGAGGGTTAAGGATTGAGGATTGAGATGGAGAATTGAGGATGAGGACTGAGGATTGAGGATTGAGGATTGAAGATTGAGTATTGAGGATTGATGATTGAGGATTGAGGATTGACGATTGAGAATTGAGGATTGAGGTTTGAGGATTGACGATGAGGACTGAGGGTTGAGGATTGAGGTTCGAGGTCTGATGTCTGAGGGTTGAGGATTGAGAATTGAGGATTGAGGATTGCGGATTGACGATTGAGTATTGAGGACTGAGGATTGACCATTGAGTATTGAAGATTGAGGATTGATGCCTGAGGATTGAGGATTGAGGTATGATGATTGCGGATTGAGTATTGAAAATTGGGTATTGAGGATTGAATATTGAGGATTGAGGATTGAGGATTGAGGATTGAAGATTGAGGCTTTGGTATTGAGGATTGAAGAATGAGGATTGAGGATTGAGGATTGAGGATTGAGGATTGAAGATTGAGTATTGAGGACTGAAGATTAACGATTGAGGAATGTGGATTGATGATTGAGTATTGAACAATGAGGACTGAGTGTTGAGGGTTCAGCGATGGGAATTGATGTTTGTGGATAGAGGTTTGAAGATTGCAGATTGAGTATTGAGTATTGAAGACTGTGAATGCAGGATATTCTATTGAGGATTGAGGATTGTCAACTGATTGTTGAGGACTGAGGGCTGAAGATTGAGGATTCAGGATTGAGGTTTCAGAATTGATGTTTGAGGACTGAGGATTGAGGATTGAAGCTTGATTATTGAGGTTTGAGGATTGAGAATTGAGGATTGAGGATTGAGGATTGAAGATTGAGGATTGGGTATTGAGAATTGAAGAATGAGGATTGAGGATTGAGGATTGAGTATTGAGGATTCAAGATTGAGTGTTGAGGATTGAAGGTTGAGCATTGAGGACTGAGGATTGAGGGTTGACTATTGAGGATTGAGGATTGAGGATTATAGATTGACTATTGAGGATTGAAGATTGAGGATTGTGTATTGAAGGTTGAGTATTGAGGATTGAAGATTGAGGATTGAGGATTGAGGATTGAGAATTGAAGATGAGGGCTGAGGGTTGAGGATTGAGGTTTGAGGACTGCGGACTGAGGATTGAGGATTGAGAATTGAGGATTGAGGATTGAGGATTGAGGATTGAAGATTGAGTATTGAGGATTGAAGGTTGAGGATTGAGGGTTGAGGATTGAAGATTGAGGACTTAGTGTTGAAGGTTGAGTGATGGGAATTGATGTTTGTGGATTGAGATTTGAAGATTGAAGAATGGGGATTGAGTACTGAAAACTGTGAATTGAGGATATTCTATTGAGGATTGAGTATTGATTATTGATTGTTGAGGACTGAGGGCTAAAGATTGAGGATTCAGGATTGAGGATTGAGGATTGAGGATTGAAGATTGAGTATTGGGGATTGAGGACTGAAGATTGAGGATTAAGGATTGAGGATTGGTGATTGAGGATCTAGGACTGAATATTGATTATTGAGGATTAAAGATTGAGGATTGAGGATTGAGGATTGAGAATTGAGAACTGAGGATAAGGACTGAGGGTTGAGGATTGAGGTTTGAGGAATGAGGATTGAGGATTGAGGATTGAGGATTGAAGATTGAGTATTGATGATTGAAGATTGAGGATTGAGGATTGAGGGTTGAGGATTGAGGACGAGGACTGACGGTTGAGGATTGTGGTTTGAGGATTGAGGATTGAGGATTGAGGATTGAGGACAGAGTATTGAGGATTGAGTTCTGAAGGTTGAGGATTGGTGACTGAGGATTGAGGATTGCGGATTGACGATTGAGGATTGAGGATTGAGGGTTGAAGGTTGAGTGTTGAGGATTGAAGGTTTAGGATTGACGATTGAGGATTGAGGATTGAGGATGATGGCATAGGTCTGAGGTTTGAGGTTTGAGGTTTGAGTATTGAATCCTGAGAATTCAGGATGTTCTATTGAGTATTGAGAATTGAGGATTGATGGTTTAGTATTGAGTATTCAGGATTGAGGATTGAGGATTGAGGATTGAGGACAGAGTATTGAGGATTGAGTATTGAAGGTTCAGGATTGATGACTGAGGATTGAGAATTGCGGATTGACGATTGAGGATTGAGGATTGAGGGTTGAAGGTTGAGTGATGAGGATTGAAGGTTGAGGATTGACGATTGAGGATTGAGGATTGTGGATGGTGGCTGAGGTTTGAGGTTTGAGGTTTGAGGTTTGAGTATTGAATCCTGAGAATTCAGGATGTTCTATTGAGTATTGAGAATTGAGGATTGATGGTTTAGTATTGAGCATTCAGGATTGAGGATTGAGGATTGAGTATTGAGGATTGAAGACTGATGATTGAGGATTGAGTATTGAGGATTGTGGATTGAGAATTGAGGATTGAGGATTGAGCATTGAGGATTGAAGATTGGGGACTGGGGATTGAGGATTGAAGATTGAGGATTAAGGATTGAGGATTGGGGATTGGGGATCTAGGATTGGAGATTGATTATTGAGGATTGAAGATTGAGGGTTAAGGATTGAGGATTGAGATGGAGAATTGAGGATGAGGACTGAGGATTGAGGATTGAGGATTGAAGATTGAGTATTGAGGATTGATGATTGAGGATTGAGGATTGACGATTGAGGATTGAGGATTGAGGTTTGAGGATTGACGATGAGGGCTGAGGGTTGAGGATTGAGGATTGAGGATTGAGGATTGAGAATTGACGATGAGGTCTGAGGGTTGAGGATTGAGGTTTGAGGACTGAGGACTGACGATTGAGGATTGAGAATTGAGGATTGAGGATTGAGGATTGAGGATTGAAGATTGAGGATTGAACATTGAGGATTGAAGATTGAGGATCGAGGATTGAGGATTGAGGATTGAAGATTGAATATTGATGACTTAAGATTGAGTATTGAGGATTGAGGGTTGTGGATTGAGGACGAGGACTGAGTGTTGAGTATTGATGTTTGAGGTCTGATGATTGAGGATTGAGGATTGAGAATTGAGGATTGAGGATTGAGGATTGAAGATTGAGGATTGGGTATTGAGGATTGAAGAATGAGGCTTGAGGATTGAGTATCGAGGATTGAGGATTGAAGATTGAGTATTGGGGATTGAAGACTGACGATTGAGGATTGAGGATTGAGGGTTGAGTATTTAGTATTGAGAAATGAGGATTGAGGATGGAGGATTGAAGATTGAGGATTGGGTATTGAGGACTGAGGACTGAGGATTGAGTATTGAGGATTGAGGATTGAGGATTAAAGATTGAGTATTGAGGATTGAGGATTGAGGATTGAAGTTTGAGTATTGAGGATTGAAGATTGAGGATTGAGGATTGAGGATTGAGGATTGAGGATTGAAGATTGAGGATTGGGGACTGAGTGCTGAGGGTTGAGTAATGGGAATTGATGTTTGTGGATGGAGATTTGAAGATTGAAGATTGAGGATTGAGTATTGAAAGCTGAGAATTCAGGATATTCTATTGAGTATTGAGAATTTTGGATTGATGGTTGAGTATTGAGGATTGATGGTTGAGGGTTGTGTGTTGAATATTGAGGATTGGCGGATTGAGTATTGAAGATTGAGGACTGAGGACTGAGGATTGAGTATTGAGGATTGAGGATTCAGTATTGAGGATTGAGGATTTAAGAGTATTGATGAGTGAAGATTGCGGATTTATTATTGAGGGTTCAGGTTTGAGGACGAGGACTGAGGGTTGTGGATTGAGGTTTGAGGACAGAAGATTGAGGATTGAGGATTGAGAATTGTTAATTGAAGATTGAGGATTGAAAATTTAGGATTGGGTATTGAGGATTGAGGATTGGGGATTGAGGATTTAGTATTGGAGATTGATTATTTAGGATTGAAGATAGAGGGTTGAGGATTGAGGATTGAGGATTGAGAATTGAGAATTGAGGATGATGACTGAGGTTTGAGGATTGAGGTTTGAGGAGTGAGGATTGAGGATTGAGGATTGAGGTTTGAGGATTGATGATTGAGTATTGAAGGTTGAGGATTGATGACTGAGGATTGAGGATTGAGGATTGAGGATTGAGGATTGAGGATTGAGGGTTGAGGATTGAGGATTGAGAATTGAGAATTGAGGATGAGGACTGAGGGTTGAAGAATGAGGATTGAGGGTTGAGGATTGAGGATTCAGGATTGAGGATTGAAGATTGAGTATTGAGGATTGAAGACTGATGATTGAGGATTGAGTATTGAGGATTGTGGATTGAGAATTGAGGATTGAGGATTGAAGATTGAGTATTGAGGATTGAAGATTGAGGATTGAGGATTGAGGATTGAGGATTGAGGACTGAGGATT
The DNA here is from genome assembly GCF_051401765.1 of Calliopsis andreniformis. Lineage (NCBI taxonomy): Eukaryota > Metazoa > Arthropoda > Insecta > Hymenoptera > Andrenidae > Calliopsis > Calliopsis andreniformis. The sequence continues at coordinate 333,635 of NW_027480451.1, read as the reverse complement.
GAGGATTGAGGATTGAGCATTGAGGATTGAAGATTGGGGACTGGGGATTGAGGATTGAAGATTGAGGATTAAGGATTGAGGATTGGGGATTGGCGATCTAGGATTGGAGATTGATTATTGAGGATTGAGGATTGAGGATTGAAGATTGAGGATTGGGTATTGAGGATTGAAGAATGAGGATTGAGGATTGAGTATTGAGGATTGAGGATTGAAGATTGAGTATTGGGGATTGAAGACTGACGATTGAGGATTGAGGATTGAGGGTTGAGGATTTAGTATTGAGAAATGAGGATTGAGGATGGAGGATTGAAGATTGAGGATTGGGTATTGAGGACTGAGGACTGAGGATTGAGTATTGAGGATTGAGGATTGAGGATTAAAGATTGAGTATTGAGGATTGAGGATTGAGGTTTGAGGATTGAGGTTTGAGGAATGAGGATTGACGATTGAGGATTGAGGTTTGAGGATTGATCATTGAGTATTGAATGTTGAGGATTGATGACTGAGGATTGAGGATTGAGGATTGAGGATTGAGTATTGAGGATTGAAAATTGAGTGTTGAGGATTGAGTGTTGAGGAGTGAGGATTGAGTGTTGAGTATTGAGGATTGAGTATTGAAGATTGAGAATCGAGGATTGAAGGTTGAGGATTGAGGAATGAGGTTTGAGGATTGAGGACGATGGCTGATGGTTGAGGGTTGAGGTTTTAGGACTGAGGACTGAGGATTGAGGATTGAGAATTGAGGATTGAGGATTGAGGATTGAAGATTGGGGATTGGTAATTGAGGATTGAAGTGTGAGGATTCAGGATTGAGGATTGATGATTCGGGATTGAAGATTGAGTATTGAGGATTGAAGATTGAGTATTGATGATTGAAGATTGAGGATTGAGGGTTGAGGATTGAGGGTTGCGGACGAGGACTGACGGTTGAGGATTGAGGTTTGAGGATTGAGGGTTGAGGACTGAGGACTGAGGATAGAGGATTGAGGATGGAGCATTGAGGATTGAAGATTGAGGACTGGGGATTGAGGACTGAAGATTGAGTATTAAGGATTGAGGATTGGTGATTGAGGATCTAGGACTGAGTATTGATTATTGAGGATTAAAGATTGAGGATTGAGGATTGAGGATTGAGAATTGAGAACTGAGGATAAGGACTGAGGGTTGAGGATTGAGGTTTGAGGAATGAGGATTGAGGATTGAGGATTGAGGATTGAAGATTGAGTATTGATGATTGAAGATTGAGGATTGAGGATTGAGGGTTGAGGATTGAGGACGAGGACTGACGGTTGAGGATTGTGGTTTGGGGATTGAGGATTGAGGATTGAGTATTGAGGATGAGGACAGGGGTTTGAGGATTGAGGTTTGAGGAATGAGGATTGAGGATTGAGGATTGAGGACAGAGTATTGAGGATTGAGTATTGAAGGTTCAGGATTGATGACTGAGGATTGAGGATTGCGGATTGACGATTGAGGATTGAGGATTGAGGGTTGAAGGTTGAGTGTTGAGGATTGAAGGTTGAGGATTGACGATTGAGGATTGAGGATTGTGGATGATGGCTGAGGTTTGAGGTTTGAGGTTTGAGGTTTGAGTATTGAATCCTGAGAATTCAGGATGTTCTATTGAGTATTGAGAATTGAGGATTGATGGTTTAGTATTGAGCATTCAGGATTGAGGATTGAGGATTGAGTATTGAGGATTGAGGATTGATGGTTGAGGATTTAGAATTGAGGATTGAGGATTGAGGATTGAGGATTGAAAATTGAGTATTGAGGGTTGAAGATTGAGGACTGAGGAATAAGGATTGAGGATTGAGGATTGAGGATTGAAGATTGAGGATTGGGTATTGAGGATTGAAGAATGAGGATTGAGGAATGAGGATTGGGGATTGAGGATCTAGGATTGAGAATTGATTATTGAGGATTGAAGATTGAGTATTGAGGATTGAGGATTGAGAATTGAGAATTGAGGATAAGGACTGAGGGTTGAGGATTGAGGTTTGAGCTTTCAGGATGAGGATTGAGGATTGAAGATTGTGGGTTGAGGATTGAGGATTGAGAATTGAGAATTGAGGATGAGGACTGAGGGTTGAAGAATGAGGATTGAGGGTTGAGGATTGAGGATTGAAGATTGAGTATTGAGGATTGAAGACTGATGATTGAGGATTGAGTATTGAGGATTGTGGATTGAGAATTGAGGATTGAGGATTGAAGATTGAGTATTGAGGATTGAAGATTGAGGATTGAGGATTGAGGATTGAGGATTGAGGACTGAGGGTTGAAGAATGAGGATTGAGGGTTGAGGATTGAGGATTCAGGATTGAGGATTGAAGATTGAGTATTGAGGATTGAAGACTGATGATTGAGGATTGAGTATTGAGGATTGTGGATTGAGAATTGAGGATTGAGGATTGAAGATTGAGTATTGAGGATTGAAGATTGAGGATTGAGGATTGAGGATTGAGGATTGAGGATTGAGCATTGAGGGTTGAAGATTGGGGACTGGGGATTGAGGATTGAAGATTGAGGATTAAGGGTTGAGGATTGGGGATTGGGGATCTAGGATTGGAGATTGATTATTGAGGATTGAAGATTGAGGGTTAAGGATTGAGGATTGAGATGGAGAATTGAGGATGAGGACTGAGGATTGAGGATTGAGGATTGAAGATTGAGTATTGAGGATTGATGATTGAGGATTGAGGATTGACGATTGAGGATTGAGGATTGAGGTTTGAGGATTGACGATGAGGGCTGAGGGTTGAGGATTGAAGAATGAGGATTGAGGATTGAGTATTGAGGATTGAGGATTGAGGATTGAGGATTGAGGATTGAGGATAGAAGATTGAGTGTTGAGGATTGAGTGTTGAGGAGTGAGGATTGAGTGTTGAGGATTGAGGATTGAGTATTGAAGATTGAGAATTGAGGATTGAAGGTTGAGGATTGAGGAATGAGGTTTGAGGATTGAGAATTGAGGATTGAGGATTGAGGATTGAAGATTGGGGATTGGTAATTGAGGATTGAAGTGTGAGGATTCAGGATTGAGGATTGATGATTCGGGATTGAAGATTGAGTATTGAGGATTGAAGGTTGAGTATTGATGATTGAAGATTGAGGATTGAGGGTTGAGGGTTGAGGGTTGCGGACGAGGACTGACGGTTGAGGATTGAGGTTTGAGGATTGAGGATTCAGGATTGAGTATTGAGGATGAGGACAGGGGTTTGAGGATTGAGGTTTGAGGAATGAGGATTGAGGATTGAGGATTGAGGACAGAGTATTGAGGATTGAGTATTGAAGGTTCAGGATTGATGACTGAGGATTGAGGATTGCGGATTGACGATTGAGGATTGAGGATTGAGGGTTGAAGGTTGAGTGTTGAGGATTGAAGGTTGAGGATTGACGATTGAGGATTGAGGATTGTGGATGATGGCTGAGGTTTGAGGTTTGAGGTTTGAGGTTTGAGTATTGAATCCTGAGAATTCAGGATGTTCTATTGAGTATTGAGAATTGAGGATTGATGGTTTAGTATTGAGCATTCAGGATTGAGGATTGAGGATTGTGAATTGAAGATGAGGTCTGAGGGTTGAGGATTGAGGTTTGAGGACTGAGGATTGAGGATTGAAGATTGAGGATTGGGGATTGAGGATTGACGATTGAGGATTGAGTATTGACGTTTGAGAATTGAGGATTGAGGATTGAAGATTGAGTTTTGAGGATTGAAGATCGAGGATTGAGGATTGAGGATTCATGATTGAGGACTGAGGATTGAGGATTGAGGATTGAGCATTGAGGATTGAAGATTGGGGACTGGTGATTGAGGATTGAAGATTGAGGATTAAGGATTGAGGATTGGGGATTGGGGATCTAGGATTGGAGATTGATTATTGAGGATTGAAGATTGAGGGTTAAGGATTGAGGATTGAGATGGAGAATTGAGGATGAGGACTGAGGATTGAGGATTGAGGATTGAAGATTGAGTATTGAGGATTGATGATTGAGGATTGAGGATTGACGATTGAGAATTGAGGATTGAGGTTTGAGGATTGACGATGAGGACTGAGGGTTGAGGATTGAGGTTCGAGGTCTGATGTCTGAGGGTTGAGGATTGAGAATTGAGGATTGAGGATTGCGGATTGACGATTGAGTATTGAGGACTGAGGATTGACCATTGAGTATTGAAGATTGAGGATTGATGCCTGAGGATTGAGGATTGAGGTATGATGATTGCGGATTGAGTATTGAAAATTGGGTATTGAGGATTGAATATTGAGGATTGAGGATTGAGGATTGAGGATTGAAGATTGAGGCTTTGGTATTGAGGATTGAAGAATGAGGATTGAGGATTGAGGATTGAGGATTGAGGATTGAAGATTGAGTATTGAGGACTGAAGATTAACGATTGAGGAATGTGGATTGAAGATTGAGTATTGAACAATGAGGACTGAGTGTTGAGGGTTCAGCGATGGGAATTGATGTTTGTGGATAGAGGTTTGAAGATTGCAGATTGAGTATTGAGTATTGAAGACTGTGAATGCAGGATATTCTATTGAGGATTGAGGATTGTCAACTGATTGTTGAGGACTGAGGGCTGAAGATTGAGGATTCAGGATTGAGGTTTCAGAATTGATGTTTGAGGACTGAGGATTGAGGATTGAAGCTTGATTATTGAGGTTTGAGGATTGAGAATTGAGGATTGAGGATTGAGGATTGAAGATTGAGGATTGGGTATTGAGAATTGAAGAATGAGGATTGAGGATTGAGGATTGAGTATTGAGGATTCAAGATTGAGTGTTGAGGATTGAAGGTTGAGCATTGAGGACTGAGGATTGAGGGTTGACTATTGAGGATTGGGGATTGAGGATTATAGATTGACTATTGAGGATTGAAGATTGAGGATTGTGTATTGAAGGTTGAGTATTGAGGATTGAAGATTGAGGATTGAGGATTGAGGATTGAGAATTGAAGATGAGGGCTGAGGGTTGAGGATTGAGGTTTGAGGACTGCGGACTGAGGATTGAGGATTGAGAATTGAGGATTGAGGATTGAGGATTGAGGATTGAAGATTGAGTATTGAGGATTGAAGGTTGAGGATTGAGGGTTGAGGATTGAAGATTGAGGACTTAGTGTTGAAGGTTGAGTGATGGGAATTGATGTTTGTGGATTGAGATTTGAAGATTGAAGAATGGGGATTGAGTACTGAAAACTGTGAATTGAGGATATTCTATTGAGGATTGAGTATTGACTATTGATTGTTGAGGACTGAGGGCTAAAGATTGAGGATTCAGGATTGAGGATTGAGGATTGAGGATTGAAGATTGAGTATTGGGGATTGAGGACTGAAGATTGAGGATTAAGGATTGAGGATTGGTGATTGAGGATCTAGGACTGAATATTGATTATTGAGGATTAAAGATTGAGGATTGAGGATTGAGGATTGAGAATTGAGAACTGAGGATAAGGACTGAGGGTTGAGGATTGAGGTTTGAGGAATGAGGATTGAGGATTGAGGATTGAGGATTGAAGATTGAGTATTGATGATTGAAGATTGAGGATTGAGGATTGAGGGTTGAGGATTGAGGACGAGGACTGACGGTTGAGGATTGTGGTTTGAGGATTGAGGATTGAGGATTGAGGATTGAGGACAGAGTATTGAGGATTGAGTTCTGAAGGTTGAGGATTGGTGACTGAGGATTGAGGATTGCGGATTGACGATTGAGGATTGAGGATTGAGGGTTGAAGGTTGAGTGTTGAGGATTGAAAGTTTAGGATTGACGATTGAGGATTGAGGATTGAGGATGATGGCATAGGTCTGAGGTTTGAGGTTTGAGGTTTGAGTATTGAATCCTGAGAATTCAGGATGTTCTATTGAGTATTGAGAATTGAGGATTGATGGTTTAGTATTGAGTATTCAGGATTGAGGATTGAGGATTGAGGATTGAGGACAGAGTATTGAGGATTGAGTATTGAAGGTTCAGGATTGATGACTGAGGATTGAGAATTGCGGATTGACGATTGAGGATTGAGGATTGAGGGTTGAAGGTTGAGTGATGAGGATTGAAGGTTGAGGATTGACGATTGAGGATTGAGGATTGTGGATGGTGGCTGAGGTTTGAGGTTTGAGGTTTGAGGTTTGAGTATTGAATCCTGAGAATTCAGGATGTTCTATTGAGTATTGAGAATTGAGGATTGATGGTTTAGTATTGAGCATTCAGGATTGAGGATTGAGGATTGAGTATTGAGGATTGAAGACTGATGATTGAGGATTGAGTATTGAGGATTGTGGATTGAGAATTGAGGATTGAGGATTGAGCATTGAGGATTGAAGATTGGGGACTGGGGATTGAGGATTGAAGATTGAGGATTAAGGATTGAGGATTGGGGATTGGGGATCTAGGATTGGAGATTGATTATTGAGGATTGAAGATTGAGGGTTAAGGATTGAGGATTGAGATGGAGAATTGAGGATGAGGACTGAGGATTGAGGATTGAGGATTGAAGATTGAGTATTGAGGATTGATGATTGAGGATTGAGGATTGACGATTGAGGATTGAGGATTGAGGTTTGAGGATTGACGATGAGGGCTGAGGGTTGAGGATTGAGGATTGAGGATTGAGGATTGAGAATTGACGATGAGGTCTGAGGGTTGAGGATTGAGGTTTGAGGACTGAGGACTGACGATTGAGGATTGAGAATTGAGGATTGAGGATTGAGGATTGAGGATTGAAGATTGAGGATTGAACATTGAGGATTGAAGATTGAGGATCGAGGATTGAGGATTGAGGATTGAAGATTGAATATTGATGACTTAAGATTGAGTATTGAGGATTGAGGGTTGTGGATTGAGGACGAGGACTGAGTGTTGAGTATTGATGTTTGAGGTCTGATGATTGAGGATTGAGGATTGAGAATTGAGGATTGAGGATTGAGGATTGAAGATTGAGGATTGGGTATTGAGGATTGAAGAATGAGGCTTGAGGATTGAGTATCGAGGATTGAGGATTGAAGATTGAGTATTGGGGATTGAAGACTGACGATTGAGGATTGAGGATTGAGGGTTGAGTATTTAGTATTGAGAAATGAGGATTGAGGATGGAGGATTGAAGATTGAGGATTGGGTATTGAGGACTGAGGACTGAGGATTGAGTATTGAGGATTGAGGATTGAGGATTAAAGATTGAGTATTGAGGATTGAGGATTGAGGATTGAAGTTTGAGTATTGAGGATTGAAGATTGAGGATTGAGGATTGAGGATTGAGGATTGAGGATTGAAGATTGAGGATTGGGGACTGAGTGCTGAGGGTTGAGTAATGGGAATTGATGTTTGTGGATGGAGATTTGAAGATTGAAGATTGAGGATTGAGTATTGAAAGCTGAGAATTCAGGATATTCTATTGAGTATTGAGAATTTTGGATTGATGGTTGAGTATTGAGGATTGATGGTTGAGGGTTGTGTGTTGAATATTGAGGATTGGCGGATTGAGTATTGAAGATTGAGGACTGAGGACTGAGGATTGAGTATTGAGGATTGAGGATTCAGTATTGAGGATTGAGGATTTAAGAGTATTGATGAGTGAAGATTGCGGATTTATTATTGAGGGTTCAGGTTTGAGGACGAGGACTGAGGGTTGTGGATTGAGGTTTGAGGACAGAAGATTGAGGATTGAGGATTGAGAATTGTTAATTGAAGATTGAGGATTGAAAATTTAGGATTGGGTATTGAGGATTGAGGATTGGGGATTGAGGATTTAGTATTGGAGATTGATTATTTAGGATTGAAGATAGAGGGTTGAGGATTGAGGATTGAGGATTGAGAATTGAGAATTGAGGATGATGACTGAGGTTTGAGGATTGTGGTTTGAGGAGTGAGGATTGAGGATTGAGGATTGAGGTTTGAGGATTGATGATTGAGTATTGAAGGTTGAGGATTGATGACTGAGGATTGAGGATTGAGGATTGAGGATTGAGGATTGAGGATTGAGGGTTGAGGATTGAGGATTGAGAATTGAGAATTGAGGATGAGGACTGAGGGTTGAAGAATGAGGATTGAGGGTTGAGGATTGAGGATTCAGGATTGAGGATTGAAGATTGAGTATTGAGGATTGAAGACTGATGATTGAGGATTGAGTATTGAGGATTGTGGATTGAGAATTGAGGATTGAGGATTGAAGATTGAGTATTGAGGATTGAAGATTGAGGATTGAGGATTGAGGATTGAGGATTGAGGACTGAGGATTGAGGATTGAGGATTGAGCATTGAGGATTGAAGATTGGGGACTGGGGATTGAGGATTGAAGATTGAGGATTAAGGATTGAGGATTGGGGATTGGCGATCTAGGATTGGAGATTGATTATTGAGGATTGAGGATTGAGGATTGAAGATTGAGGATTGGGTATTGAGGATTGAAGAATGAGGATTGAGGTTTGAGTATTGAGGATTGAGGATTGAAGATTGAGTATTGGGGATTGAAGACTGACGATTGAGGATTGAGGATTGAGGGTTGAGGATTTAGTATTGAGAAATGAGGATTGAGGATGGAGGATTGAAGATTGAGGATTGGGTATTGAGGACTGAGGACTGAGGATTGAGTATTGAGGATTGAGGATTGAGGATTAAAGATTGAGTATTGAGGATTGAGGATTGAGGTTTGAGGATTGAGGTTTGAGGAATGAGGATTGACGATTGAGGATTGAGGTTTGAGGATTGATCATTGAGTATTGAATGTTGAGGATTGATGACTGAGGATTGAGGATTGAGGATTGAGGATTGAGTATTGAGGATTGAAAATTGAGTGTTGAGGATTGAGTGTTGAGGAGTGAGGATTGAGTGTTGAGTATTGAGGATTGAGTATTGAAGATTGAGAATCGAGGATTGAAGGTTGAGGATTGAGGAATGAGGTTTGAGGATTGAGGACGATGGCTGATGGTTGAGGGTTGAGGTTTTAGGACTGAGGACTGAGGATTGAGGATTGAGAATTGAGGATTGAGGATTGAGGATTGAAGATTGGGGATTGGTAATTGAGGATTGAAGTGTGAGGATTCAGGATTGAGGATTGATGATTCGGGATTGAAGATTGAGTATTGAGGATTGAAGATTGAGTATTGATGATTGAAGATTGAGGATTGAGGGTTGAGGATTGAGGGTTGCGGACGAGGACTGACGGTTGAGGATTGAGGTTTGAGGATTGAGGGTTGAGGACTGAGGACTGAGGATAGAGGATTGAGGATGGAGCATTGAGGATTGAAGATTGAGGACTGGGGATTGAGGACTGAAGATTGAGTATTAAGGATTGAGGATTGGTGATTGAGGATCTAGGACTGAGTATTGATTATTGAGGATTAAAGATTGAGGATTGAGGATTGAGGATTGAGAATTGAGAACTGAGGATAAGGACTGAGGGTTGAGGATTGAGGTTTGAGGAATGAGGATTGAGGATTGAGGATTGAGGATTGAAGATTGAGTATTGATGATTGAAGATTGAGGATTGAGGATTGAGGGTTGAGGATTGAGGACGAGGACTGACGGTTGAGGATTGTGGTTTGAGGATTGAGGATTGAGGATTGAGGATTGAGGACAGAGTATTGAGGATTGAGTTCTGAAGGTTGAGGATTGGTGACTGAGGATTGAGGATTGCGGATTGACGATTGAGGATTGAGGATTGAGGGTTGAAGGTTGAGTGTTGAGGATTGAAAGTTTAGGATTGACGATTGAGGATTGAGGATTGAGGATGATGGCATAGGTCTGAGGTTTGAGGTTTGAGGTTTGAGTATTGAATCCTGAGAATTCAGGATGTTCTATTGAGTATTGAGAATTGAGGATTGATGGTTTAGTATTGAGTATTCAGGATTGAGGATTGAGGATTGAGGATTGAGGACAGAGTATTGAGGATTGAGTATTGAAGGTTCAGGATTGATGACTGAGGATTGAGAATTGCGGATTGACGATTGAGGATTGAGGATTGAGGGTTGAAGGTTGAGTGATGAGGATTGAAGGTTGAGGATTGACGATTGAGGATTGAGGATTGTGGATGGTGGCTGAGGTTTGAGGTTTGAGGTTTGAGGTTTGAGTATTGAATCCTGAGAATTCAGGATGTTCTATTGAGTATTGAGAATTGAGGATTGATGGTTTAGTATTGAGCATTCAGGATTGAGGATTGAGGATTGAGTATTGAGGATTGAAGACTGATGATTGAGGATTGAGTATTGAGGATTGTGGATTGAGAATTGAGGATTGAGGATTGAGCATTGAGGATTGAAGATTGGGGACTGGGGATTGAGGATTGAAGATTGAGGATTAAGGATTGAGGATTGGGGATTGGGGATCTAGGATTGGAGATTGATTATTGAGGATTGAAGATTGAGGGTTAAGGATTGAGGATTGAGATGGAGAATTGAGGATGAGGACTGAGGATTGAGGATTGAGGATTGAAGATTGAGTATTGAGGATTGATGATTGAGGATTGAGGATTGACGATTGAGGATTGAGGATTGAGGTTTGAGGATTGACGATGAGGGCTGAGGGTTGAGGATTGAGGATTGAGGATTGAGGATTGAGAATTGACGATGAGGTCTGAGGGTTGAGGATTGAGGTTTGAGGACTGAGGACTGACGATTGAGGATTGAGAATTGAGGATTGAGGATTGAGGATTGAGGATTGAAGATTGAGGATTGAACATTGAGGATTGAAGATTGAGGATCGAGGATTGAGGATTGAGGATTGAAGATTGAATATTGATGACTTAAGATTGAGTATTGAGGATTGAGGGTTGTGGATTGAGGACGAGGACTGAGTGTTGAGTATTGATGTTTGAGGTCTGATGATTGAGGATTGAGGATTGAGAATTGAGGATTGAGGATTGAGGATTGAAGATTGAGGATTGGGTATTGAGGATTGAAGAATGAGGCTTGAGGATTGAGTATCGAGGATTGAGGATTGAAGATTGAGTATTGGGGATTGAAGACTGACGATTGAGGATTGAGGATTGAGGGTTGAGTATTTAGTATTGAGAAATGAGGATTGAGGATGGAGGATTGAAGATTGAGGATTGGGTATTGAGGACTGAGGGCTGAGGATTGAGTATTGAGGATTGAGGATTGAGGATTAAAGATTGAGTATTGAGGATTGAGGATTGAGGATTGAAGTTTGAGTATTGAGGATTGAAGATTGAGGATTGAGGATTGAGGATTGAGGATTGAGGATTGAAGATTGAGGATTGGGGACTGAGTGCTGAGGGTTGAGTAATGGGAATTGATGTTTGTGGATGGAGATTTGAAGATTGAAGATTGAGGATTGAGTATTGAAAGCTGAGAATTCAGGATATTCTATTGAGTATTGAGAATTTTGGATTGATGGTTGAGTATTGAGGATTGATGGTTGAGGGTTGTGTGTTGAATATTGAGGATTGGCGGATTGAGTATTGAAGATAGAGGACTGAGGACTGAGGATTGAGTATTGAGGATTGAGGATTCAGTATTGAGGATTGAGGATTTAAGAGTATTGATGAGTGAAGATTGCGGATTTATTATTGAGGGTTCAGGTTTGAGGACGAGGACTGAGGGTTGTGGATTGAGGTTTGAGGACAGAAGATTGAGGATTGAGGATTGAGAATTGTTAATTGAAGATTGAGGATTGAAAATTTAGGATTGGGTATTGAGGATTGAGGATTGGGGATTGAGGATTTAGTATTGGAGATTGATTATTTAGGATTGAAGATAGAGGGTTGAGGATTGAGGATTGAGGATTGAGAATTGAGAATTGAGGATGATGACTGAGGTTTGAGGATTGAGGTTTGAGGAGTGAGGATTGAGGATTGAGGATTGAGGTTTGAGGATTGATGATTGAGTATTGAAGGTTGAGGATTGATGACTGAGGATTGAGGATTGAGGATTGAGGATTGAGGATTGAGGATTGAGGGTTGAGGATTGAGGATTGAGAATTGAGAATTGAGGATGAGGACTGAGGGTTGAAGAATGAGGATTGAGGGTTGAGGATTGAGGATTCAGGATTGAGGATTGAAGATTGAGTATTGAGGATTGAAGACTGATGATTGAGGATTGAGTATTGAGGATTGTGGATTGAGAATTGAGGATTGAGGATTGAAGATTGAGTATTGAGGATTGAAGATTGAGGATTGAGGATTGAGGATTGAGGATTGAGGACTGAGGATTGAGGATTGAGGATTGAGCATTGAGGATTGAAGATTGGGGACTGGGGATTGAGGATTGAAGATTGAGGATTAAGGATTGAGGATTGGGGATTGGCGATCTAGGATTGGAGATTGATTATTGAGGATTGAGGATTGAGGATTGAAGATTGAGGATTGGGTATTGAGGATTGAAGAATGAGGATTGAGGATTGAGTATTGAGGATTGAGGATTGAAGATTGAGTATTGGGGATTGAAGACTGACGATTGAGGATTGAGGATTGAGGGTTGAGGATTTAGTATTGAGAAATGAGGATTGAGGATGGAGGATTGAAGATTGAGGATTGGGTATTGAGGACTGAGGACTGAGGATTGAGTATTGAGGATTGAGGATTGAGGATTAAAGATTGAGTATTGAGGATTGAGGATTGAGGTTTGAGGATTGAGGTTTGAGGAATGAGGATTGACGATTGAGGATTGAGGTTTGAGGATTGATCATTGAGTATTGAATGTTGAGGATTGATGACTGAGGATTGAGGATTGAGGATTGAGGATTGAGTATTGAGGATTGAAAATTGAGTGTTGAGGATTGAGTGTTGAGGAGTGAGGATTGAGTGTTGAGTATTGAGGATTGAGTATTGAAGATTGAGAATCGAGGATTGAAGGTTGAGGATTGAGGAATGAGGTTTGAGGATTGAGGACGATGGCTGATGGTTGAGGGTTGAGGTTTTAGGACTGAGGACTGAGGATTGAGGATTGAGAATTGAGGATTGAGGATTGAGGATTGAAGATTGGGGATTGGTAATTGAGGATTGAAGTGTGAGGATTCAGGATTGAGGATTGATGATTCGGGATTGAAGATTGAGTATTGAGGATTGAAGATTGAGTATTGATGATTGAAGATTGAGGATTGAGGGTTGAGGATTGAGGGTTGCGGACGAGGACTGACGGTTGAGGATTGAGGTTTGAGGATTGAGGGTTGAGGACTGAGGACTGAGGATAGAGGATTGAGGATGGAGCATTGAGGATTGAAGATTGAGGACTGGGGATTGAGGACTGAAGATTGAGTATTAAGGATTGAGGATTGGTGATTGAGGATCTAGGACTGAGTATTGATTATTGAGGATTAAAGATTGAGGATTGAGGATTGAGGATTGAGAATTGAGAACTGAGGATAAGGACTGAGGGTTGAGGATTGAGGTTTGAGGAATGAGGATTGAGGATTGAGGATTGAGGATTGAAGATTGAGTATTGATGATTGAAGATTGAGGATTGAGGATTGAGGGTTGAGGATTGAGGACGAGGACTGACGGTTGAGGATTGTGGTTTGAGGATTGAGGATTGAGGATTGAGGATTGAGGACAGAGTATTGAGGATTGAGTTCTGAAGGTTGAGGATTGGTGACTGAGGATTGAGGATTGCGGATTGACGATTGAGGATTGAGGATTGAGGGTTGAAGGTTGAGTGTTGAGGATTGAAAGTTTAGGATTGACGATTGAGGATTGAGGATTGAGGATGATGGCATAGGTCTGAGGTTTGAGGTTTGAGGTTTGAGTATTGAATCCTGAGAATTCAGGATGTTCTATTGAGTATTGAGAATTGAGGATTGATGGTTTAGTATTGAGTATTCAGGATTGAGGATTGAGGATTGAGGATTGAGGACAGAGTATTGAGGATTGAGTATTGAAGGTTCAGGATTGATGACTGAGGATTGAGAATTGCGGATTGACGATTGAGGATTGAGGATTGAGGGTTGAAGGTTGAGTGATGAGGATTGAAGGTTGAGGATTGACGATTGAGGATTGAGGATTGTGGATGGTGGCTGAGGTTTGAGGTTTGAGGTTTGAGGTTTGAGTATTGAATCCTGAGAATTCAGGATGTTCTATTGAGTATTGAGAATTGAGGATTGATGGTTTAGTATTGAGCATTCAGGATTGAGGATTGAGGATTGAGTATTGAGGATTGAAGACTGATGATTGAGGATTGAGTATTGAGGATTGTGGATTGAGAATTGAGGATTGAGGATTGAGCATTGAGGATTGAAGATTGGGGACTGGGGATTGAGGATTGAAGATTGAGGATTAAGGATTGAGGATTGGGGATTGGGGATCTAGGATTGGAGATTGATTATTGAGGATTGAAGATTGAGGGTTAAGGATTGAGGATTGAGATGGAGAATTGAGGATGAGGACTGAGGATTGAGGATTGAGGATTGAAGATTGAGTATTGAGGATTGATGATTGAGGATTGAGGATTGACGATTGAGGATTGAGGATTGAGGTTTGAGGATTGACGATGAGGGCTGAGGGTTGAGGATTGAGGATTGAGGATTGAGGATTGAGAATTGACGATGAGGTCTGAGGGTTGAGGATTGAGGTTTGAGGACTGAGGACTGACGATTGAGGATTGAGAATTGAGGATTGAGGATTGAGGATTGAGGATTGAAGATTGAGGATTGAACATTGAGGATTGAAGATTGAGGATCGAGGATTGAGGATTGAGGATTGAAGATTGAATATTGATGACTTAAGATTGAGTATTGAGGATTGAGGGTTGTGGATTGAGGACGAGGACTGAGTGTTGAGTATTGATGTTTGAGGTCTGATGATTGAGGATTGAGGATTGAGAATTGAGGATTGAGGATTGAGGATTGAAGATTGAGGATTGGGTATTGAGGATTGAAGAATGAGGCTTGAGGATTGAGTATCGAGGATTGAGGATTGAAGATTGAGTATTGGGGATTGAAGACTGACGATTGAGGATTGAGGATTGAGGGTTGAGTATTTAGTATTGAGAAATGAGGATTGAGGATGGAGGATTGAAGATTGAGGATTGGGTATTGAGGACTGAGGACTGAGGATTGAGTATTGAGGATTGAGGATTGAGGATTAAAGATTGAGTATTGAGGATTGAGGATTGAGGATTGAAGTTTGAGTATTGAGGATTGAAGATTGAGGATTGAGGATTGAGGATTGAGGATTGAGGATTGAAGATTGAGGATTGGGGACTGAGTGCTGAGGGTTGAGTAATGGGAATTGATGTTTGTGGATGGAGATTTGAAGATTGAAGATTGAGGATTGAGTATTGAAAGCTGAGAATTCAGGATATTCTATTGAGTATTGAGAATTTTGGATTGATGGTTGAGTATTGAGGATTGATGGTTGAGGGTTGTGTGTTGAATATTGAGGATTGGCGGATTGAGTATTGAAGATTGAGGACTGAGGACTGAGGATTGAGTATTGAGGATTGAGGATTCAGTATTGAGGATTGAGGATTTAAGAGTATTGATGAGTGAAGATTGCGGATTTATTATTGAGGGTTCAGGTTTGAGGACGAGGACTGAGGGTTGTGGATTGAGGTTTGAGGACAGAAGATTGAGGATTGAGGATTGAGAATTGTTAATTGAAGATTGAGGATTGAAAATTTAGGATTGGGTATTGAGGATTGAGGATTGGGGATTGAGGATTTAGTATTGGAGATTGATTATTTAGGATTGAAGATAGAGGGTTGAGGATTGAGGATTGAGGATTGAGAATTGAGAATTGAGGATGATGACTGAGGTTTGAGGATTGAGGTTTGAGGAGTGAGGATTGAGGATTGAGGATTGAGGTTTGAGGATTGATGATTGAGTATTGAAGGTTGAGGATTGATGACTGAGGATTGAGGATTGAGGATTGAGGATTGAGGATTGAGGATTGAGGGTTGAGGATTGAGGATTGAGAATTGAGAATTGAGGATGAGGACTGAGGGTTGAAGAATGAGGATTGAGGGTTGAGGATTGAGGATTCAGGATTGAGGATTGAAGATTGAGTATTGAGGATTGAAGACTGATGATTGAGGATTGAGTATTGAGGATTGTGGATTGAGAATTGAGGATTGAGGATTGAAGATTGAGTATTGAGGATTGAAGATTGAGGATTGAGGATTGAGGATTGAGGATTGAGGACTGAGGATTGAGGATTGAGGATTGAGCATTGAGGATTGAAGATTGGGGACTGGGGATTGAGGATTGAAGATTGAGGATTAAGGATTGAGGATTGGGGATTGGCGATCTAGGATTGGAGATTGATTATTGAGGATTGAGGATTGAGGATTGAAGATTGAGGATTGGGTATTGAGGATTGAAGAATGAGGATTGAGGATTGAGTATTGAGGATTGAGGATTGAAGATTGAGTATTGGGGATTGAAGACTGACGATTGAGGATTGAGGATTGAGGGTTGAGGATTTAGTATTGAGAAATGAGGATTGAGGATGGAGGATTGAAGATTGAGGATTGGGTATTGAGGACTGAGGACTGAGGATTGAGTATTGAGGATTGAGGATTGAGGATTAAAGATTGAGTATTGAGGATTGAGGATTGAGGTTTGAGGATTGAGGTTTGAGGAATGAGGATTGACGATTGAGGATTGAGGTTTGAGGATTGATCATTGAGTATTGAATGTTGAGGATTGATGACTGAGGATTGAGGATTGAGGATTGAGGATTGAGTATTGAGGATTGAAAATTGAGTGTTGAGGATTGAGTGTTGAGGAGTGAGGATTGAGTGTTGAGTATTGAGGATTGAGTATTGAAGATTGAGAATCGAGGATTGAAGGTTGAGGATTGAGGAATGAGGTTTGAGGATTGAGGACGATGGCTGATGGTTGAGGGTTGAGGTTTTAGGACTGAGGACTGAGGATTGAGGATTGAGAATTGAGGATTGAGGATTGAGGATTGAAGATTGGGGATTGGTAATTGAGGATTGAAGTGTGAGGATTCAGGATTGAGGATTGATGATTCGGGATTGAAGATTGAGTATTGAGGATTGAAGATTGAGTATTGATGATTGAAGATTGAGGATTGAGGGTTGAGGATTGAGGGTTGCGGACGAGGACTGACGGTTGAGGATTGAGGTTTGAGGATTGAGGGTTGAGGACTGAGGACTGAGGATAGAGGATTGAGGATGGAGCATTGAGGATTGAAGATTGAGGACTGGGGATTGAGGACTGAAGATTGAGTATTAAGGATTGAGGATTGGTGATTGAGGATCTAGGACTGAGTATTGATTATTGAGGATTAAAGATTGAGGATTGAGGATTGAGGATTGAGAATTGAGAACTGAGGATAAGGACTGAGGGTTGAGGATTGAGGTTTGAGGAATGAGGATTGAGGATTGAGGATTGAGGATTGAAGATTGAGTATTGATGATTGAAGATTGAGGATTGAGGATTGAGGGTTGAGGATTGAGGACGAGGACTGACGGTTGAGGATTGTGGTTTGGGGATTGAGGATTGAGGATTGAGTATTGAGGATGAGGACAGGGGTTTGAGGATTGAGGTTTGAGGAATGAGGATTGAGGATTGAGGATTGAGGACAGAGTATTGAGGATTGAGTATTGAAGGTTCAGGATTGATGACTGAGGATTGAGGATTGCGGATTGACGATTGAGGATTGAGGATTGAGGGTTGAAGGTTGAGTGTTGAGGATTGAAGGTTGAGGATTGACGATTGAGGATTGAGGATTGTGGATGATGGCTGAGGTTTGAGGTTTGAGGTTTGAGGTTTGAGTATTGAATCCTGAGAATTCAGGATGTTCTATTGAGTATTGAGAATTGAGGATTGATGGTTTAGTATTGAGCATTCAGGATTGAGGATTGAGGATTGAGTATTGAGGATTGAGGATTGATGGTTGAGGATTTAGAATTGAGGATTGAGGATTGAGGATTGAGGATTGAAAATTGAGTATTGAGGGTTGAAGATTGAGGACTGAGGAATAAGGATTGAGGATTGAGGATTGAGGATTGAAGATTGAGGATTGGGTATTGAGGATTGAAGAATGAGGATTGAGGAATGAGGATTGGGGATTGAGGATCTAGGATTGAGAATTGATTATTGAGGATTGAAGATTGAGTATTGAGGATTGAGGATTGAGAATTGAGAATTGAGGATAAGGACTGAGGGTTGAGGATTGAGGTTTGAGCTTTCAGGATGAGGATTGAGGATTGAAGATTGTGGGTTGAGGATTGAGGATTGAGAATTGAGAATTGAGGATGAGGACTGAGCGTTGAAGAATGAGGATTGAGGGTTGAGGATTGAGGATTGAAGATTGAGTATTGAGGATTGAAGACTGATGATTGAGGATTGAGTATTGAGGATTGTGGATTGAGAATTGAGGATTGAGGATTGAAGATTGAGTATTGAGGATTGAAGATTGAGGATTGAGGATTGAGGATTGAGGATTGAGGACTGAGGGTTGAAGAATGAGGATTGAGGGTTGAGGATTGAGGATTCAGGATTGAGGATTGAAGATTGAGTATTGAGGATTGAAGACTGATGATTGAGGATTGAGTATTGAGGATTGTGGATTGAGAATTGAGGATTGAGGATTGAAGATTGAGTATTGAGGATTGAAGATTGAGGATTGAGGATTGAGGATTGAGGATTGAGGATTGAGCATTGAGGGTTGAAGATTGGGGACTGGGGATTGAGGATTGAAGATTGAGGATTAAGGGTTGAGGATTGGGGATTGGGGATCTAGGATTGGAGATTGATTATTGAGGATTGAAGATTGAGGGTTAAGGATTGAGGATTGAGATGGAGAATTGAGGATGAGGACTGAGGATTGAGGATTGAGGATTGAAGATTGAGTATTGAGGATTGATGATTGAGGATTGAGGATTGACGATTGAGGATTGAGGATTGAGGTTTGAGGATTGACGATGAGGGCTGAGGGTTGAGGATTGAAGAATGAGGATTGAGGATTGAGTATTGAGGATTGAGGATTGAGGATTGAGGATTGAGGATTGAGGATAGAAGATTGAGTGTTGAGGATTGAGTGTTGAGGAGTGAGGATTGAGTGTTGAGGATTGAGGATTGAGTATTGAAGATTGAGAATTGAGGATTGAAGGTTGAGGATTGAGGAATGAGGTTTGAGGATTGAGAATTGAGGATTGAGGATTGAGGATTGAAGATTGGGGATTGGTAATTGAGGATTGAAGTGTGAGGATTCAGGATTGAGGATTGATGATTCGGGATTGAAGATTGAGTATTGAGGATTGAAGGTTGAGTATTGATGATTGAAGATTGAGGATTGAGGGTTGAGGGTTGAGGGTTGCGGACGAGGACTGACGGTTGAGGATTGAGGTTTGAGGATTGAGGATTGAGGATTGAGTATTGAGGATGAGGACAGGGGTTTGAGGATTGAGGTTTGAGGAATGAGGATTGAGGATTGAGGATTGAGGACAGAGTATTGAGGATTGAGTATTGAAGGTTCAGGATTGATGACTGAGGATTGAGGATTGCGGATTGACGATTGAGGATTGAGGATTGAGGGTTGAAGGTTGAGTGTTGAGGATTGAAGGTTGAGGATTGACGATTGAGGATTGAGGATTGTGGATGATGGCTGAGGTTTGAGGTTTGAGGTTTGAGGTTTGAGTATTGAATCCTGAGAATTCAGGATGTTCTATTGAGTATTGAGAATTGAGGATTGATGGTTTAGTATTGAGCATTCAGGATTGAGGATTGAGGATTGAGTATTGAGGATTGAGGATTGATGGTTGAGGATTTAGAATTGAGGATTGAGGATTGAGGATTGAGGATTGAAAATTGAGTATTGAGGGTTGAAGATTGAGGACTGAGGAATAAGGATTGAGGATTGAGGATTGAGGATTGAAGATTGAGGATTGGGTATTGAGGATTGAAGAATGAGGATTGAGGAATGAGGATTGGGGATTGAGGATCTAGGATTGAGAATTGATTATTGAGGATTGAAGATTGAGTATTGAGGATTGAGGATTGAGAATTGAGAATTGAGGATAAGGACTGAGGGTTGAGGATTGAGTATTGAGGATTGTGGATTGAGAATTGAGGATTGAGGATTGAAGATTGAGTATTGAGGATTGAAGATTGAGGATTGAGTATTGAGGATTGAGGACTGAGGATTGAGGATTGAGGATTGAGCATTGAGGATTGAAGATTGGGGACTGGGGATTGAGGATTGAAGATTGAGGATTAAGGATTGAGGATTGGGGATTGGCGATCTAGGATTGGAGATTGATTATTGAGGATTGAGGATTGAGGATTGAAGATTCAGGATTGGGTATTGAGGATTGAAGATTGAGTATTGAGGATTGAAGACTGATGATTGAGGATTGAGTATTGAGGATTGTGGATTGAGAATTGAGGATTGAGGATTGAAGATTGAGTATTGAGGATTGAAGATTGAGGATTGAGGATTGAGGATTGAGGATTGTGGACTGAGGATTGAGGATTGAGGATTGAGCATTGAGGATTGAAGATTGGGGACTGGGGATTGAGGATTGAAGATTGAGGATTAAGGGTTGAGGATTGGGGATTGGGGATCTAGGATTGGAGATTGATTATTGAGGATTGAAGATTGAGGGTTAAGGATTGAGGATTGAGATGGAGAATTGAGGATGAGGACTGAGGATTGAGGATTGAGGATTGAAGATTGAGTATTGAGGATTGATGATTGATGATTGAGGATTGACGATTGAGGATTGAGGATTGAGGTTTGAGGATTGACGATGAGGGCTGAGGGTTGAGGATTGAAGAATGAGGATTGAGGATTGAGTATTGAGGATTGAGGATTGAGGATTGAGGATTGAGGATTGAGGATAGAAGATTGAGTGTTGAGGATTGAGTGTTGAGGAGTGAGGATTGAGTGTTGAGGATTGAGGATTGAGTATTGAAGATTGAGAATTGAGGATTGAAGGTTGAGGATTGAGGAATGAGGTTTGAGGATTGAGAATTGAGGATTGAGGATTGAGGATTGAAGATTGGGGATTGGTAATTGAGGATTGAAGTGTGAGGATTCAGGATTGAGGATTGATGATTCGGGATTGAAGATTGAGTATTGAGGATTGAAGGTTGAGTATTGATGATTGAAGATTGAGGATTGAGGGTTGAGGGTTGAGGGTTGCGGACGAGGACTGACGGTTGAGGATTGAGGTTTGAGGATTGAGGGTTGAGGACTGAGGACTGAGGATAGAGGATTGAGGATGGAGAATTGAGGATTGAAGATAGAGGACTGGGGATTGAGGACTGAAGATTGAGGATTAAGGATTGAGGATTGGTGATTGAGGATCTAGGACTGAATATTGATTATTGAGGATTAAAGATTGAGGATTGAGGATTGAGGATTGAGAATTGAGAACTGAGGATAAGGACTGAGGGTTGAGGATTGAGGTTTGAGGAATGAGGATTGCGGATTGACGATTGAGGATTGAGGATTGAGGGTTGAAGGTTGAGTGTTGAGGATTGAAGGTTGAGGATTGACGATTGCGGATTGAGGATTGAGGATGATGGCATAGGTCTGAGGTTTGAGGTTTGAGGTTTGAGTATTGCATCCTGAGAATTCAGGATGTTCTATTGAGTATTGAGAATTGAGGATTGATGGTTTAGTATTGAGGATTCAGGATTGAGGATTGAGGATTGAGTATTGAAGATTGAGGATTGATTGTTGAGGATTTAGAATTGAGGATTGAGGATTGAGGATCGAGGATTGAAAATTGAGTATTGAGGATTGAAGATTGAGGACTGAGGAATAAAGATTGAGGATTGAGGATGAGGTCTGATGGTTGAGGATTGAGGCTTGAGGACTGAGGACTGAGGATTGAGGATTGAGAATTGAGTATAGAGGATGGAGGATTGAAGATTGAGGATTGGGTATTGATTATTGAGGATTGAGGATTGAGAATTGAGGATTGTGGATTGAGGATTGAAGATTGAGGATTGGGTTTTGAGGATTGAAGAATGAGGATTGAGGATTGAGGATTGAGGATTGAGGATTGAAGATTGAGTATTGTGGATTGAAGATTGAGGATTGAGGATTGATGGTTGCGGATTGAGGATTGAAGATTCAGTATTGAGGATTGAATACTGAGGATTGATGATTGAGGATTGAGGATTGAAGGTTGAGTATTGTGGACTGAAGATTGAGGATTGAGGATTGACGATTGAGGATTGAGGATTGAGATTTGAGGATTGACGATGAGGGCTGAGGTTTGAGGATTGAGGTTTGAGGTCTGAGGACTGAGGATTGAGGATTGAGAATTGAGGATTGAGGATTGAGGATTGAGGTTTGAGGATTGGGTATTGAGGATTGAAGGATGAGGATTGAGGGTTGAGGACTGAGGATTGGGTATTGAGGATTGAGGATTGAGGATTAAAGATTGAGTATTGAGGATTGAGGATCGAGGATTGAAGTTTGAGTATTGAGGATTGAGTGTTGAGGATTGAGGATGAGGGCTGAGGTTTGAGGTTTGAGGTTTGAGTATTGAATCCTGAGAATTCAGGATATTCTATTGAGTATTGAGAATTGAGGATTGATGGTTGTGTATTGAGGATTGAGGATTGAGGATTGAGGATTGAGTATTGAAGATTGAGGATTGAGGATTGAGGATTGAGGATTGAGGATTGAGTATTGAGGATTGAGGATTGAGTATTGAAGATTGAGAATTGAGGATTGAAGGTTGAGGATTGAGGAATGAGGTTTGAGGATTGAGGACGATGGCTGATGGCTGAGGGTTGAGGTTTTAGGACTGAGGACTGAGGATTGAGGATTGAGAATTGAGGATTGAGGATTGAGGATTGAAGATTGGGTATTGGTAATTGAGGATTGAAGAATGAGGATTCAGGATTGAGGATTGATGATTGGGGATTGAAGATTGAGTATTGAGGATTGAAGATTGAGTATTGATGATTGAAGATTGAGGATTGAGGGTTGAGGGTTGAGGGTTGCGGACGAGGACTGACGGTTGAGGATTGAGGTTTGAGGATTGAGGGTTGAGGACTGAGGACTGAGGATAGAGGATTGAGGATAGAGCATTGAGGATTGAAGATTGAGGACTTGGGGTTGAGGACTGAAGTTTGAGGATTAAGGATTGAGGATTGGTGATTGAGGATCTAGGACTGAATATTGATTATTGAGGATTAAAGATTGAGGATTGAGGATTGAGGATTGAGGATTGAGGATTGAGGACAGAGTATTGAGGATTGAGTTCTGAAGGTTGAGGATTGGTGACTGAGGATTGAGGATTGCGGATTGACGATTGAGGATTGAGGATTGAGGGTTGAAGGTTGAGTGTTGAGGATTGAAGGTTGAGGATTGACGATTGAGGATTGAGGATTGAGGATGATGGCATAGGTCTGAGGTTTGAGGTTTGAGGTTTGAGTATTGAATCCTGAGAATTCAGGATGTTCTATTGAGTATTGAGAATTGAGGATTGATGGTTTAGTATGGAGTATTCAGGATTGAGGATTGAGGATTGAGGATTGAAGATTGAGTATTGAGGATTGAAGATTGAGTATTGAGGATTGAGGATTGAGTATAGAGGATGAGGACTGGGGTTTGAGGATTGAGGTTTGAGGAATGAGGATTGAGGATTGAGGATTGAGGACAGAGTATTGAGGATTGAGTATTGAAGGTTCAGGATTGATGACTGAGGATTGAGGATTGCGGATTGACGATTGAGGATTGAGGATTGAGGGTTGAAGGTTGAGTGATGAGTATTGAAGGTTGAGGATTGACGATTGAGGATTGAGGATTGTGGATGGTGGCTGAGGTTTGAGGTTTGAGGTTTGAGGTTTGAGTATTGAATCCTGAGAATTCAGGATGTTCTATTGAGTATTGAGAATTGAGGATTGATGGTTTAGTATTGAGCAGTCAGGATTGAGGATTGAGGATTGAGTATTGAGGATTGAGGATTGATGGTTGAGGATTTAGAATTGAGGATTGAGGATTGAGGATTGAGGATTGAAAATTGAGTATTGAGGGTTGAAGATTGAGGACTGAGGAATAAGGATTGAGGATTGAGGATTGAGGATTGAAGATTGAGGATTGGGAATTGAGGATTGAAGAATGAGGATTGAGGAATGAGGATTGGGGATTGAGGATCTAGGATTGAGAATTGATTATTGAGGATTGAAGATTGAGTATTGAGGATTGAGGATTGAGAATTGAGAATTGAGGATAAGGACTGAGGGTTGAGGATTGAGGTTTGAGGTTTGAGGAATGAGGATTGAGGATTGAAGATTGAGGGTTGAGGATTGAGGATTGAGAATTGAGAATTGAGGATGAGGACTGAGGGTTGAAGAATGAGGATTGAGGGTTGAGGATTGAGGATTCAGGATTGAGGATTGAAGATTGAGTAATGAGGATTGAAGACTGATGATTGAGGATTGAGTATTGAGGATTGTGGATTGAGAATTGAGGATTGAGGATTGAGCATTGAGGATTGAAGATTGGGGACTGGGGATTGAGGATTGAAGATTGAGGATTAAGGATTGAGGATTGGGGATTGGGGATCTAGGATTGGAGATTGATTATTGAGGATTGAAGATTGAGGGTTAAGGATTGAGGATTGAGATGGAGAATTGAGGATGAGGACTGAGGATTGAGGATTGAGGATTGAAGATTGAGTATTGAGGATTGATGATTGAGGATTGAGGATTGACGATTGAGGATTGAGGATTGAGGTTTGAGGATTGACGATGAGGGCTGAGGGTTGAGGATTGAGGATTGAGGATTGAGGATTGAGAATTGACGATGAGGTCTAAGGGTTGAGAATTGAGGTTTGAGGACTGAGGACTGAGGATTGAGGATTGAGAATTGAGGATTGAGGATTGAGGATTGAGGATTGAAGATTGAGGATTGAACATTGAGGATTGAAGATTGAGGATCGAGGATTGAGGATTGAGGATTGAAGATTGAATATTGATGACTTAAGATTGAGTATTGAGGATTGAGGGTTGTGGATTGAGGACGAGGACTGAGTGTTGAGTATTGATGTTTGAGGTCTGATGATTGAGGATTGAGGATTGAGAATTGAGGATTGAGGATTGAGGATTGAAGATTGAGGATTGGGTATTGAGGATTGAAGAATGAGGCTTGAGGATTGAGTATTGAGGATTGAGGATTGAAGATTGAGTATTGGGGATTGAAGACTGACGATTGAGGATTGAGGATTGAGGGTTGAGTATTTAGTATTGAGAAATGAGGATTGAGGATGGAGGATTGAAGATTGAGGATTGGGTATTGAGGACTGAGGACTGAGGATTGAGTATTGAGGATTGAGGATTGAGGATTAAAGATTGAGTATTGAGGATTGAGGATTGAGGATTGAAGTTTGAGTATTGAGGATTGAAGATTGAGGATTGAGGATTGAGGATTGAGGATTGAGGATTGAAGATTGAGGATTGGGGACTGAGTGCTGAGGGTTGAGTAATGAGAATTGATGTTTGTGGATGGAGATTTGAAGATTGAAGATTGAGGATTGAGTATTGAAAGCTGAGAATTCAGGATATTCTATTGAGTATTGAGAATATTGGATTGATGGTTGAGTATTGAGGATTGATGGTTGAGGGTTGTGTGTTGAATATTGAGGATTGGCGGATTGAGTATTGAAGATTGAGGACTGAGGACTGAGGATTGAGTATTGAGGATTGAGGATTCAGTATTGAGGATTGAGGATTTAAGAGTATTGATGAGTGAAGATTGCGGATTTATTATTGAGGGTTGAGGTTTGAGGACGAGGACTGAGGGTTGTGGATTGAGGTTTGAGGACAGAAGATTGAGGATTGAGGATTGAGAATTGTTAATTGAAGATTGAGGATGGAAAATTTAGGATTGGGTATTGAGGATTGAGGATTGGGGATTGAGGATTTAGTATTGGAGATTGATTATTTAGGATTGAAGATAGAGGGTTGAGGATTGAGGATTGAGGATTGAGAATTGAGAATTGAGGATGATGACTGAGGTTTGAGGATTGAGGTTTGAGGAATGAGGATTGAGGATTGAGGATTGAGGTTTGAGGATTGATGATTGAGTATTGAAGGTTGAGGATTGATGACTGAGGATCGAGGATTGAGGATTGAGGATTGAGGACTGAGGATTGAGGGTTGAGGATTGAGGATTGAGAATTGAGAATTGAGGATGAGGACTGAGGGTTGAAGAATGAGGATTGAGGGTTGAGGATTGAGGATTCAGGATTGAGGATTGAAGATTGAGTATTGAGGATTGAAGACTGCTGATTGAGGATTGAGTATTGAGGATTGTGGATTGAGAATTGAGGATTGAGGATTGAAGATTGAGTATTGAGGATTGAAGATTGAGGATTGAGGATTGAGGATTGAGGATTGAGGACTGAGGATTGAGGATTGAGGATTGAGCATTGAGGATTGAAGATTGGGGACTGGGGATTGAGGATTGAAGATTGAGGATTAAGGATTGAGGATTGGGGATTGGCGATCTAGGATTGGAGATTGATTATTGAGGATTGAGGATTGAGGATTGAAGATTGAGGATTGGGTATTGAGGATTGAAGAATGAGGATTGAGGATTGAGTATTGAGGATTGAGGATTGAAGATTGAGTATTGGGGATTGAAGACTGACGATTGAGGATTGAGGATTGAGTGTTGAGGATTTAGTATTGAGAAATGAGGATTGAGGATGGAGGATTGAAGATTGAGGATTGGGTATTGAGGACTGAGGACTGAGGATTGAGTATTGAGGATTGAGGATTGAGGATTAAAGATTGAGTATTGAGGATTGAGGATTGAGGTTTGAGGATTGAGGTTTGAGGAATGAGGATTGAGGATTGAGGATTGAGGTTTGAGGATTGATCATTGAGTATTGAATGTTGAGGATTGATGACTGAGGATTGAGGATTGAGGATTGAGGATTGAGGATTGAGGATTGAAAATTGAGTGTTGAGGATTGAGTGTTGAGGAGTGAGGATTGAGTGTTGAGGATTGAGGATTGAGTATTGAAGATTGAGAATTGAGGATTGAAGGTTGAGGATTGAGGAATGAGGTTTGAGGATTGAGGACGATGGCTGATGGTTGAGGGTTGAGGTTTTAGGACTGAGGACTGAGGATTGAGGATTGAGAATTGAGGATTGAGGATTGAGGATTGAAGATTGGGGATTGGTAATTGAGGATTGAAGTGTGAGGATTCAGGATTGAGGATTGATGATTCGGGATTGAAGATTGAGTATTGAGGATTGAAGATTGAGTATTGATGATTGAAGATTGAGGATTGAGGGTTGAGGGTTGAGGGTTGCGGACGAGGACTGACGGTTGAGGATTGAGGTTTGAGGATTGAGGGTTGAGGACTGAGGACTGAGGATAGAGGATTGAGGATGGAGCATTGAGGATTGAAGATTGAGGACTGGGGATTGAGGACTGAAGATTGAGGATTAAGGATTGAGGATTGGTGATTGAGGATCTAGGACTGAGTATTGATTATTGAGGATTAAAGATTGAGGATTGAGGATTGAGGATTGAGAATTGAGAACTGAGGATAAGGACTGAGGGTTGAGGATTGAGGTTTGAGGAATGAGGATTGAGGATTGAGGATTGAGGATTGAAGATTGAGTATTGATGATTGAAGATTAAGGATTGAGGATTGAGGGTTGAGGATTGAGGACGAGGACTGACGGTTGAGGATTGTGGTTTGGGGATTGAGGATTGAGGATTGAGTATTGAGGATGAGGACAGGGGTTTGAGGATTGAGGTTTGAGGAATGAGGATTGAGGATTGAGGATTGAGGACAGAGTATTGAGGATTGAGTATTGAAGGTTCAGGATTGATGACTGAGGATTGAGGATTGCGGATTGACGATTGAGGATTGAGGATTGAGGGTTGAAGGTTGAGTGTTGAGGATTGAAGGTTGAGGATTGACGATTGAGGATTGAGGATTGTGGATGATGGCTGAGGTTTGAGGTTTGAGGTTTGTGGTTTGAGTATTGAATCCTGAGAATTCAGGATGTTCTATTGAGTATTGAGAATTGAGGATTGATGGTTTAGTATTGAGCATTCAGGATTGAGGATTGAGGATTGAGTATTGAGGATTGAGGATTGATGGTTGAGGATTTAGAATTGAGGATTGAGGATTGAGGATTGAGGATTGAAAATTGAGTATTGAGGGTTGAAGATTGAGGACTGAGGAATAAGGATTGAGGATTGAGGATTGAGGATTGAAGATTGAGGATTGGGTATTGAGGATTGAAGAATGAGGATTGAGGAATGAGGATTGGGGATTGAGGATCTAGGATTGAGAATTGATTATTGAGGATTGAAGATTGAGTATTGAGGATTGAGGATTGAGAATTGAGAATTGAGGATAAGGACTGAGGGTTGAGGATTGAGGTTTGAGGTTTCAGGAATGAGGATTGAGGATTGAAGATTGTGGGTTGAGGATTGAGGATTGAGAATTGAGAATTGAGGATGAGGACTGAGGGTTGAAGAATGAGGATTGAGGGTTGAGGATTGAGGATTGAAGATTGAGTATTGAGGATTGAAGACTGATGATTGAGGATTGAGTATTGAGGATTGTGGATTGAGAATTGAGGATTGACGATTGAAGATTGAGTATTGAGGATTTAAGATTGAGGATTGAGGATTGAGGATTGAGGATTGAGGACTGAGGGTTGAAGAATGAGGATTGAGGGTTGAGGATTGAGCATTCAGGATTGAGGATTGAAGATTGAGTATTGAGGATTGAAGACTGATGATTGAGGATTGAGTATTGAGGATTGTGGATTGAGAATTGAGGATTGAGGATTGAAGATTGAGTATTGAGGGTTGAAGATTGAGGATTGAGGATTGAGGATTGAGGATTGAGGACTGAGGATTGAGGATTGAGGATTGAGCATTGAGGATTGAAGATTGGGGACTGGGGATTGAGGATTGAAGATTGAGGATTAAGGATTGAGGGTTGGGGATTGGCGATCTAGGATTGGAGATTGATTATTGAGGATTGAGGATTGAGGATTGAAGATTGAGGATTGGGTATTGAGGATTGAAGAATGAGGATTGAGGATTGAGTATTGAGGATTCAGGATTGAAGATTGAGTATTGGGGATTGAAGACTGACGATTGAGGATTGAGGATTGAGGGTTGAGGATTTAGTATTGAGAAATGAGGATTGAGGATGGAGGATTGAAGATTGAGGATTGGGTATTGAGGACTGAGGACTGAGGATTGAGTATTGAGGATTGAGGATTGAGGATTAAAGATTGAGTATTGAGGATTGAGGATTGAGGTTTGAGGATTGAGGTTTGAGGAATGAGGATTGAGGATTGAGGATTGAGGTTTGAGGATTGATCATTGAGTATTGAATGTTGAGGATTGATGACTGAGGATTGAGGATTGAGGATTGAGGATTGAGGATTGAGGATTGAAAATTGAGTGTTGAGGATTGAGTGTTGAGGAGTGAGGATTGAGTGTTGAGGATTGAGGATTGAGTATTGAAGATTGAGAATTGAGGATTGAAGGTTGAGGATTGAGGAATGAGGTTTGAGGATTGAGGACGATGGCTGATGTTTGAGGGTTGAGGTTTTAGGACTGAGGACTGAGGATTGAGGATTGAGAATTGAGGATTGAGGATTGAGGATTGAAGATTGGGGATTGGTAATTGAGGATTGAAGTGTGAGGATTCAGGATTGAGGATTGATGATTCGGGATTGAAGATTGAGTATTGAGGATTGAAGATTGAGTATTGATGATTGAAGATTGAGTATTGAGGGTTGAGGGTTGAGGGTTGCGGACGAGGACTGACGGTTGAGGATTGAGGTTTGAGGATTGAGGGTTGAGGACTGAGGACTGAGGATAGAGGATTGAGGATGGAGCATTGAGGATTGAAGATTGAGGACTGGGGATTGAGGACTGAAGATTGAGGATTAAGGATTGAGGATTGGTGATTGAGGATCTAGGACTGAGTATTGATTATTGAGGATTAAAGATTGAGGATTGAGGATTGAGGATTGAGGATTGAGAACTGAGGATAAGGACTGAGGGTTGAGGATTGAGGTTTGAGGAATGAGGATTGAGGATTGAGGATTGAGGATTGAAGATTGAGTATTGATGATTGAAGATTGAGGATTGAGGATTGAGGGTTGAGGATTGAGGACGAGGACTGACGGTTGAGGATTGTGGTTTGGGGATTGAGGATTGAGGATTGAGTATTGAGGATGAGGACAGGGATTTGAGGATTGAGGTTTGAGGAATGAGGAGTGAATATTGAGGATTGAGGACAGAGTATTGAGGATTGAGTATTGAAGGTTCAGGATTGATGACTGAGGATTGAGGATTGCGGATTGACGATTGAGGATTGAGGATTGAGGGTTGAAGCTTGAGTGTTGAGGATTGAAGGTTGAGGATTGACGATTGAGGATTGAGGATTGTGGATGATGGCTGAGGTTTGAGGTTTGAGGTTTGAGGTTTGAGTATTGAATCCTGAGAATTCAGGATGTTCTATTGAGTATAGAGAATTGAGGATTGATGGTTTAGTATTGAGCATTCAGGATTGAGGATTGAGGATTGAGTATTGAGGATTGAGGATTGATGGTTGAGGATTTAGAATTGAGGATTGAGGATTGAGGATTGAGGATTGAAAATTGAGTATTGAGGGTTGAAGATTGAGGACTGAGGAATAAGGATTGAGGATTGAGGATTGAGGATTGAAGATTGAGGATTGGGTATTGAGGATTGAAGAATGAGGATTGAGGAATGAGGATTGGGGATTGAGGATCTAGGATTGAGAATTGATTATTGAGGATTGAAGATTGAGTATTGAGGATTGAGGATTGAGAATTGAGAATTGATGATAAGGACTGAGGGTTGAGGTTTGAGGTTTGAGGTTTCAGGAATGAGGATTGAGGATTGAGGATTGAGAATTGAGAATTGAGGATGAGGACTGAGGGTTGAAGAATGAGGATTGAGGGTTGAGGATTGAGGATTGAAGATTGAGTATTGAGGATTGAAGACTGTTGATTGAGGATTGAGTATTGAGGATTGTGGATTGAGAATTGAGGATTGAGGATTGAAGATTGAGTATTGAGGATTGAAGATTGAGGATTGAGGATTGAGGATTGAGGATTGTGGACTGAGGATTGAGGATTGAGGATTGAGCATTGAGGATTGAAGATTGGGGACTGGGGATTGAGGATTGAAGATTGAGGATTAAGGGTTGAGGATTGGGGATTGGGGATCTAGGATTGGAGATTGATTATTGAGGATTGAAGATTGAGGGTTAAGGATTGAGGATTGAGATGGAGAATTGAGGATGAGGACTGAGGATTGAGGATTGAGGATTGAAGATTGAGTATTGAGGATTGATGATTGAGGATTGAGGATTGACGATTGAGGATTGAGGATTGAGGTTTGAGGATTGACGATGAGGGCTGAGGGTTGAGGATTGAAGAATGAGGATTGAGGATTGAGTATTGAGGATTGAGGATTGAGGATTGAGGATAGAAGATTGAGTGTTGAGGATTGAGTGTTGAGGAGTGAGGATTGAGTGTTGAGGATTGAGGATTGAGTATTGAAGATTGAGAATTGAGGATTGAAGGTTGAGGATTGAGGAATGAGGTTTGAGGATTGAGGACGATGGCTGATGGTTGAGGGTTGAGGTTTTAGGACTGAGGACTGAGGATTGAGGATTGAGAATTGAGGATTGAGGATTGAGGATTGAAGATTGGGGATTGGTAATTGAGGATTGAAGTGTGAGGATTCAGGATTGAGGATTGATGATTCGGGATTGAAGATTGAGTATTGAGGATTGAAGGTTGAGTATTGATGATTGAAGATTGAGGATTGAGGGTTGAGGGTTGAGGGTTGCGGACGAGGACTGACGGTTGAGGATTGAGGTTTGAGGATTGAGGGTTGAGGACTGAGGACTGAGGATAGAGGATTGAGGATGGAGAATTGAGGATTGAAGATTGAGGACTGGGGATTGAGGACTGAAGATTGAGGATTAAGGATTGAGGATTGGTGATTGAGGATCTAGGACTGAATATTGATTATTGAGGATTAAAGATTGAGGATTGAGGATTCAGGATTGAGAATTGAGAACTGAGGATAAGGACTGAGGGTTGAGGATTGAGGTTTGAGGAATGAGGATTGAGGATTGAGGATTGAGGATTGAAGATTGAGTATTGATGATTGAAGATTGAGGATTGAGGATTGAGGGTTGAGGATTGAGGACGAGGACTGACGGTTGAGGATTGTGGTTTGAGGATTGAGGATTGAGGATTGAGTATTGAGGATGAGGACTGGGGTTTGAGCATTGAGGTTTGAGGAATGAGGATTGAGGATTGAGGATTGAGGACAGAGTATTGAGAATTGAGTATTGAAGGTTGAGGATTGATGACTGAGGATTGAGGATTGCGGATTGACGATTGAGGATTGAGGATTGAGGGTTGAAGGTTGAGTGTTGAGGATTGAAGGTTGAGGATTGACGATTGCGGATTGAGGATTGAGGATGATGGCATAGGTCTGAGGTTTGAGGTTTGAGGTTTGAGTATTGCATCCTGAGAATTCAGGATGTTCTATTGAGTATTGAGAATTGAGGATTGATGGTTTAGTATTGAGGATTCAGGATTGAGGATTGAGGATTGAGTATTGAAGATTGAGGATTGATTGTTGAGGATTTAGAATTGAGGATTGAGGATTGAGGATCGAGGATTGAAAATTGAGTATTGAGGATTGAAGATTGAGGACTGAGGAATAAAGATTGAGGATTGAGGATGAGGTCTGATGGTTGAGGATTGAGGCTTGAGGACTGAGGACTGAGGATTGAGGATTGAGAATTGAGTATAGAGGATGGAGGATTGAAGATTGAGGATTGGGTATTGATTATTGAGGATTGAGGATTGAGAATTGAGGATTGTGGATTGAGGATTGAAGATTGAGGATTGGGTTTTGAGGATTGAAGAATGAGGATTGAGGATTGAGGATTGAGGATTGAGGATTGAAGATTGAGTATTGTGGATTGAAGATTGAGGATTGAGGATTGATGGTTGCGGATTGAGGATTGAGGATTGAGAATTGAGAATTGAGGATAAGGACTGAGGGTTGAGGATTGAGGTTTGAGGTTTCAGGAATGAGGATTGAGGATTGAAGATTGTGGGTTGAGGATTGAGGATTGAGAATTGAGAATTGAGGATTGAAGACTGATGATTGAGGATTGAGTATTGAGGATTGTGGATTGAGAATTGAAGATTGAGTATTGAGGATTGAAGACTGATGATTGAGGATTGAGTATTGAGGATTGTGGATTGAGAATTGAGGATTGACGATTGAAGATTGAGTATTGAGGATTTAAGATTGAGGATTGAGGATTGAGGATTGAGGATTGAGGACTGAGGGTTGAAGAATGAGGATTGAGGGTTGAGGATTGAGCATTCAGGATTGAGGATTGAAGATTGAGTATTGAGGATTTAAGATTGAGGATTGAGGATTGAGGATTGAGGATTGAGGACTGAGGGTTGAAGAATGAGGATTGAGGGTTGAGGATTGAGCATTCAGGATTGAGGATTGAAGATTGAGTATTGAGGATTGAAGACTGATGATTGAGGATTGAGTATTGAGGATTGTGGATTGAGAATTGAGGATTGAGGATTGAAGATTGAGTATTGAGGATTGAAGATTGAGGATTGAGGATTGAGGATTGAGGATTGAGGACTGAGGATTGAGGATTGAGGATTGAGCATTGAGGATTGAAGATTGGGGACTGGGGATTGAGGATTGAAGATTGAGGATTAAGGATTGAGGATTGGGGATTGGCGATCTAGGATTGGAGATTGATTATTGAGGATTGAGGATTGAGGATTGAAGATTGAGGATTGGGTATTGAGGATTGAAGAATGAGGATTGAGGATTGAGTATTGAGGATTCAGGATTGAAGATTGAGTATTGGGGATTGAAGACTGACGATTGAGGATTGAGGATTGAGGGTTGAGGATTTAGTATTGAGAAATGAGGATTGAGGATGGAGGATTGAAGATTGAGGATTGGGTATTGAGGACTGAGGACTGAGGATTGAGTATTGAGGATTGAGGATTGAGGATTAAAGATTGAGTATTGAGGATTGAGGATTGAGGTTTGAGGATTGAGGTTTGAGGAATGAGGATTGAGGATTGAGGATTGAGGTTTGAGGATTGATCATTGAGTATTGAATGTTGAGGATTGATGACTGAGGATTGAGGATTGAGGATTGAGGATTGAGGATTGAGGATTGAAAATTGAGTGTTGAGGATTGAGTGTTGAGGAGTGAGGATTGAGTGTTGAGGATTGAGGATTGAGTATTGAAGATTGAGAATTGAGGATTGAAGGTTGAGGATTGAGGAATGAGGTTTGAGGATTGAGGACGATGGCTGATGTTTGAGGGTTGAGGTTTTAGGACTGAGGACTGAGGATTGAGGATTGAGAATTGAGGATTGAGGATTGAGGATTGAAGATTGGGGATTGATAATTGAGGATTGAAGTGTGAGGATTCAGGATTGAGGATTGATGATTCGGGATTGAAGATTGAGTATTGAGGATTGAAGATTGAGTATTGATGATTGAAGATTGAGTATTGAGGGTTGAGGGTTGAGGGTTGCGGACGAGGACTGACGGTTGAGGATTGAGGTTTGAGGATTGAGGGTTGAGGACTGAGGACTGAGGATAGAGGATTGAGGATGGAGCATTGAGGATTGAAGATTGAGGACTGGGGATTGAGGACTGAAGATTGAGGATTAAGGATTGAGGATTGGTGATTGAGGATCTAGGACTGAGTATTGATTATTGAGGATTAAAGATTGAGGATTGAGGATTGAGGATTGAGGATTGAGAACTGAGGATAAGGACTGAGGGTTGAGGATTGAGGTTTGAGGAATGAGGATTGAGGATTGAGGATTGAGGATTGAAGATTGAGTATTGATGATTGAAGATTGAGGATTGAGGATTGAGGGTTGAGGATTGAGGACGAGGACTGACGGTTGAGGATTGTGGTTTGGGGATTGAGGATTGAGGATTGAGTATTGAGGATGAGGACAGGGATTTGAGGATTGAGGTTTGAGGAATGAGGAGTGAATATTGAGGATTGAGGACAGAGTATTGAGGATTGAGTATTGAAGGTTCAGGATTGATGACTGAGGATTGAGGATTGCGGATTGACGATTGAGGATTGAGGATTGAGGGTTGAAGCTTGAGTGTTGAGGATTGAAGGTTGAGGATTGACGATTGAGGATTGAGGATTGTGGATGATGGCTGAGGTTTGAGGTTTGAGGTTTGAGGTTTGAGTATTGAATCCTGAGAATTCAGGATGTTCTATTGAGTATAGAGAATTGAGGATTGATGGTTTAGTATTGAGCATTCAGGATTGAGGATTGAGGATTGAGTATTGAGGATTGAGGATTGATGGTTGAGGATTTAGAATTGAGGATTGAGGATTGAGGATTGAGGATTGAAAATTGAGTATTGAGGGTTGAAGATTGAGGACTGAGGAATAAGGATTGAGGATTGAGGATTGAGGATTGAAGATTGAGGATTGGGTATTGAGGATTGAAGAATGAGGATTGAGGAATGAGGATTGGGGATTGAGGATCTAGGATTGAGAATTGATTATTGAGGATTGAAGATTGAGTATTGAGGATTGAGGATTGAGAATTGAGAATTGAGGATAAGGACTGAGGGTTGAGGTTTGAGGTTTGAGGTTTCAGGAATGAGGATTGAGGATTGAGGATTGAGAATTGAGAATTGAGGATGAGGACTGAGGGTTGAAGAATGAGGATTGAGGGTTGAGGATTGAGGATTGAAGATTGAGTATTGAGGATTGAAGACTGTTGATTGAGGATTGAGTATTGAGGATTGTGGATTGAGAACTGAGGATTGAGGATTGAAGATTGAGTATTGAGGATTGAAGATTGAGGATTGAGGATTGAGGATTGAGGATTGTGGACTGAGGATTGAGGATTGAGGATTGAGCATTGAGGATTGAAGATTGGGGACTGGGGATTGAGGATTGAAGATTGAGGATTAAGGGTTGAGGATTGGGGATTGGGGATCTAGGATTGGAGATTGATTATTGAGGATTGAAGATTGAGGGTTAAGGATTGAGGATTGAGATGGAGAATTGAGGATGAGGACTGAGGATTGAGGATTGAGGATTGAAGATTGAGTATTGAGGATTGATGATTGAGGATTGAGGATTGACGATTGAGGATTGAGGATTGAGGTTTGAGGATTGACGATGAGGGCTGAGGGTTGAGGATTGAAGAATGAGGATTGAGGATTGAGTATTGAGGATTGAGGATTGAGGATTGAGGATAGAAGATTGAGTGTTGAGGATTGAGTGTTGAGGAGTGAGGATTGAGTGTTGAGGATTGAGGATTGAGTATTGAAGATTGAGAATTGAGGATTGAAGGTTGAGGATTGAGGAATGAGGTTTGAGGATTGAGGACGATGGCTGATGGTTGAGGGTTGAGGTTTTAGGACTGAGGACTGAGGATTGAGGATTGAGAATTGAGGATTGAGGATTGAGGATTGAAGATTGGGGATTGGTAATTGAGGATTGAAGTGTGAGGATTCAGGATTGAGGATTGATGATTCGGGATTGAAGATTGAGTATTGAGGATTGAAGGTTGAGTATTGATGATTGAAGATTGAGGATTGAGGGTTGAGGGTTGAGGGTTGCGGACGAGGACTGACGGTTGAGGATTGAGGTTTGAGGATTGAGGGTTGAGGACTGAGGACTGAGGATAGAGGATTGAGGATGGAGAATTGAGGATTGAAGATTGAGGACTGGGGATTGAGGACTGAAGATTGAGGATTAAGGATTGAGGATTGGTGATTGAGGATCTAGGACTGAATATTGATTATTGAGGATTAAAGATTGAGGATTGAGGATTCAGGATTGAGAATTGAGAACTGAGGATAAGGACTGAGGGTTGAGGATTGAGGTTTGAGGAATGAGGATTGAGGATTGAGGATTGAGGATTGAAGATTGAGTATTGATGATTGAAGATTGAGGATTGAGGATTGAGGGTTGAGGATTGAGGACGAGGACTGACGGTTGAGGATTGTGGTTTGAGGATTGAGGATTGAGGATTGAGTATTGAGGATGAGGACTGGGGTTTGAGCATTGAGGTTTGAGGAATGAGGATTGAGGATTGAGGATTGAGGACAGAGTATTGAGGATTGAGTATTGAAGGTTGAGGATTGATGACTGAGGATTGAGGATTGCGGATTGACGATTGAGGATTGAGGATTGAGGGTTGAAGGTTGAGTGTTGAGGATTGAAGGTTGAGTATTGACGATTGCGGATTGAGGATTGAGGATGATGGCATAGGTCTGAGGTTTGAGGTTTGAGGTTTGAGTATTGCATCCTGAGAATTCAGGATGTTCTATTGAGTATTGAGAATTGAGGATTGATGGTTTAGTATTGAGGATTCAGGATTGAGGATTGAGGATTGAGTATTGAAGATTGAGGATTGATTGTTGAGGATTTAGAATTGAGGATTGAGGATTGAGGATCGAGGATTGAAAATTGAGTATTGAGGATTGAAGATTGAGGACTGAGGAATAAAGATTGAGGATTGAGGATGAGGTCTGATGGTTGAGGATTGAGGCTTGAGGACTGAGGACTGAGGATTGAGGATTGAGAATTGAGTATAGAGGATGGAGGATTGAAGATTGAGGATTGGGTATTGATTATTGAGGATTGAGGATTGAGAATTGAGGATTGTGGATTGAGGATTGAAGATTGAGGATTGGGTTTTGAGGATTGAAGAATGAGGATTGAGGATTGAGGATTGAGGATTGAGGATTGAAGATTGAGTATTGTGGATTGAAGATTGAGGATTGAGGATTGATGGTTGCGGATTGAGGATTGAAGATTGAGTATTGAGGATTGAATACTGAGGATTGATGATTGAGGATTGAGGATTGAAGGTTGAGTATTGTGGACTGAAGATTGAGGATTGAGGATTGACGATTGAGGATTGAGGATTGAGATTTGAGGATTGACGATGAGGGCTGAGGGTTGAGGATTGAGGTTTGAGGTCTGAGGACCTAGGATTGAGGATTGAGAATTGAGGATTGAGGATTGAGGATTGAGGATTGAGGATAAGGACTGAGGGTTGAGGATTGAGGTTTGCGGAATGAGGATTGAGGATTGAGGATTGAGGATTGAAGATTGAGTATTGATGATTGAAGATTGAGGATTGAGGATTGAGGGTTGAGGATTGAGGACGAGGACTGACGGTTGAGGATTGTGGTTTGAGGATTGAGGATTGAGGATTGAGTATTGAGTATGAGGACTGGGGTTTGAGGATTGAGGTTTGAGGAATGAGGATTGAGGATTGAGGATTGAGGATTGAGGATTGAGTATTGAAGGTTGAGGATTGATGACTGAGGATTGAGGATTGCGGATTGACGATTGAGGATTCAGGATTGAGGGTTGAAGGTTGAGTGTTGAGGATTGAAGGTTGAGGATTGACGATTGAGGATTGAGGATTGAGGATGATGGCTGAGGTTTGAGGTTTGAGGTTTGAGGTTTGAGTATTGAATCCTGAGAATTCAGGATGTTCTATTGAGTATTGAGAATTGAGGATTGATGGTTTAGTATTGAGCAGTCAGGATTGAGGATTGAGGATTGAGTATTGAGGATTGAGGATTGATGGTTGAGGATTTAGAATTGAGGATTGAGGATTGAGGATTGAGGATTGAAAATTGAGTATTGAGGGTTGAAGATTGAGGACTGAGGAATAAGGATTGAGGATTGAGGATTGAGGATTGAAGATTGAGGATTGGGAATTGAGGATTGAAGAATGAGGATTGAGGAATGAGGATTGGGGATTGAGGATCTAGGATTGAGAATTGATTATTGAGGATTGAAGATTGAGTATTGAGGATTGAGGATTGAGAATTGAGAATTGAGGATAAGGACTGAGGGTTGAGGATTGAGGTTTGAGGTTTGAGGAATGAGGATTGAGGATTGAAGATTGAGGGTTGAGGATTGAGGATTGAGAATTGAGAATTGAGGATGAGGACTGAGGGTTGAAGAATGAGGATTGAGGGTTGAGGATTGAGGATTCAGGATTGAGGATTGAAGATTGAGTAATGAGGATTGAAGACTGATGATTGAGGATTGAGTATTGAGGATTGTGGATTGAGAATTGAGGATTGAGGATTGAGCATTGAGGATTGAAGATTGGGGACTGGGGATTGAGGATTGAAGATTGAGGATTAAGGATTGAGGATTGGGGATTGGGGATCTAGGATTGGAGATTGATTATTGAGGATTGAAGATTGAGGGTTAAGGATTGAGGATTGAGATGGAGAATTGAGGATGAGGACTGAGGATTGAGGATTGAGGATTGAAGATTGAGTATTGAGGATTGATGATTGAGGATTGAGGATTGACGATTGAGGATTGAGGATTGAGGTTTGAGGATTGACGATGAGGGCTGAGGGTTGAGGATTGAGGATTGAGGATTGAGGATTGGGAATTGACGATGAGGTCTAAGGGTTGAGAATTGAGGTTTGAGGACTGAGGACTGAGGATTGAGGATTGAGAATTGAGGATTGAGGATTGAGGATTGAGGATTGAAGATTGAGGATTGAACATTGAGGATTGAAGATTGAGGATCGAGGATTGAGGATTGAGGATTGAAGATTG
The DNA here is from genome assembly GCF_051401765.1 of Calliopsis andreniformis. Taxonomy (NCBI): domain Eukaryota; kingdom Metazoa; phylum Arthropoda; class Insecta; order Hymenoptera; family Andrenidae; genus Calliopsis; species Calliopsis andreniformis. Next base: position 294,049 of record NW_027480451.1, on the reverse strand, counting down.
AATATTGATGACTTAAGATTGAGTATTGAGGATTGAGGGTTGTGGATTGAGGACGAGGACTGAGTGTTGAGTATTGATGTTTGAGGTCTGATGATTGAGGATTGAGGATTGAGAATTGAGGATTGAGGATTGAGGATTGAAGATTGAGGATTGGGTATTGAGGATTGAAGAATGAGGCTTGAGGATTGAGTATTGAGGATTGAGGATTGAAGATTGAGTATTGGGGATTGAAGACTGACGATTGAGGATTGAGGATTGAGGGTTGAGTATTTAGTATTGAGAAATGAGGATTGAGGATGGAGGATTGAAGATTGAGGATTGGGTATTGAGGACTGAGGACTGAGGATTGAGTATTGAGGATTGAGGATTGAGGATTAAAGATTGAGTATTGAGGATTGAGGATTGAGGATTGAAGTTTGAGTATTGAGGATTGAAGATTGAGGATTGAGGATTGAGGATTGAGGATTGAGGATTGAAGATTGAGGATTGGGGACTGAGTGCTGAGGGTTGAGTAATGAGAATTGATGTTTGTGGATGGAGATTTGAAGATTGAAGATTGAGGATTGAGTATTGAAAGCTGAGAATTCAGGATATTCTATTGAGTATTGAGAATATTGGATTGATGGTTGAGTATTGAGGATTGATGGTTGAGGGTTGTGTGTTGAATATTGAGGATTGGCGGATTGAGTATTGAAGATTGAGGACTGAGGACTGAGGATTGAGTATTGAGGATTGAGGATTCAGTATTGAGGATTGAGGATTTAAGAGTATTGATGAGTGAAGATTGCGGATTTATTATTGAGGGTTGAGGTTTGAGGACGAGGACTGAGGGTTGTGGATTGAGGTTTGAGGACAGAAGATTGAGGATTGAGGATTGAGAATTGTTAATTGAAGATTGAGGATGGAAAATTTAGGATTGGGTATTGAGGATTGAGGATTGGGGATTGAGGATTTAGTATTGGAGATTGATTATTTAGGATTGAAGATAGAGGGTTGAGGATTGAGGATTGAGGATTGAGAATTGAGAATTGAGGATGATGACTGAGGTTTGAGGATTGAGGTTTGAGGAATGAGGATTGAGGATTGAGGATTGAGGTTTGAGGATTGATGATTGAGTATTGAAGGTTGAGGATTGATGACTGAGGATCGAGGATTGAGGATTGAGGATTGAGGACTGAGGATTGAGGGTTGAGGATTGAGGATTGAGAATTGAGAATTGAGGATGAGGACTGAGGGTTGAAGAATGAGGATTGAGGGTTGAGGATTGAGGATTCAGGATTGAGGATTGAAGATTGAGTATTGAGGATTGAAGACTGCTGATTGAGGATTGAGTATTGAGGATTGTGGATTGAGAATTGAGGATTGAGGATTGAAGATTGAGTATTGAGGATTGAAGATTGAGGACTGAGGATTGAGGATTGAGGATTGAGGACTGAGGATTGAGGATTGAGGATTGAGCATTGAGGATTGAAGATTGGGGACTGGGGATTGAGGATTGAAGATTGAGGATTAAGGATTGAGGATTGGGGATTGGCGATCTAGGATTGGAGATTGATTATTGAGGATTGAGGATTGAGGATTGAAGATTGAGGATTGGGTATTGAGGATTGAAGAATGAGGATTGAGGATTGAGTATTGAGGATTGAGGATTGAAGATTGAGTATTGGGGATTGAAGACTGACGATTGAGGATTGAGGATTGAGTGTTGAGGATTTAGTATTGAGAAATGAGGATTGAGGATGGAGGATTGAAGATTGAGGATTGGGTATTGAGGACTGAGGACTGAGGATTGAGTATTGAGGATTGAGGATTGAGGATTAAAGATTGAGTATTGAGGATTGAGGATTGAGGTTTGAGGATTGAGGTTTGAGGAATGAGGATTGAGGATTGAGGATTGAGGTTTGAGGATTGATCATTGAGTATTGAATGTTGAGGATTGATGACTGAGGATTGAGGATTGAGGATTGAGGATTGAGGATTGAGGATTGAAAATTGAGTGTTGAGGATTGAGTGTTGAGGAGTGAGGATTGAGTGTTGAGGATTGAGGATTGAGTATTGAAGATTGAGAATTGAGGATTGAAGGTTGAGGATTGAGGAATGAGGTTTGAGGATTGAGGACGATGGCTGATGGTTGAGGGTTGAGGTTTTAGGACTGAGGACTGAGGATTGAGGATTGAGAATTGAGGATTGAGGATTGAGGATTGAAGATTGGGGATTGGTAATTGAGGATTGAAGTGTGAGGATTCAGGATTGAGGATTGATGATTCGGGATTGAAGATTGAGTATTGAGGATTGAAGATTGAGTATTGATGATTGAAGATTGAGGATTGAGGGTTGAGGGTTGAGGGTTGCGGACGAGGACTGACGGTTGAGGATTGAGGTTTGAGGATTGAGGGTTGAGGACTGAGGACTGAGGATAGAGGATTGAGGATGGAGCATTGAGGATTGAAGATTGAGGACTGGGGATTGAGGACTGAAGATTGAGGATTAAGGATTGAGGATTGGTGATTGAGGATCTAGGACTGAGTATTGATTATTGAGGATTAAAGATTGAGGATTGAGGATTGAGGATTGAGAATTGAGAACTGAGGATAAGGACTGAGGGTTGAGGATTGAGGTTTGAGGAATGAGGATTGAGGATTGAGGATTGAGGATTGAAGATTGAGTATTGATGATTGAAGATTAAGGATTGAGGATTGAGGGTTGAGGATTGAGGACGAGGACTGACGGTTGAGGATTGTGGTTTGGGGATTGAGGATTGAGGATTGAGTATTGAGGATGAGGACAGGGGTTTGAGGATTGAGGTTTGAGGAATGAGGATTGAGGATTGAGGATTGAGGACAGAGTATTGAGGATTGAGTATTGAAGGTTCAGGATTGATGACTGAGGATTGAGGATTGCGGATTGACGATTGAGGATTGAGGATTGAGGGTTGAAGGTTGAGTGTTGAGGATTGAAGGTTGAGGATTGACGATTGAGGATTGAGGATTGTGGATGATGGCTGAGGTTTGAGGTTTGAGGTTTGAGGTTTGAGTATTGAATCCTGAGAATTCAGGATGTTCTATTGAGTATTGAGAATTGAGGATTGATGGTTTAGTATTGAGCATTCAGGATTGAGGATTGAGGATTGAGTATTGAGGATTGAGGATTGATGGTTGAGGATTTAGAATTGAGGATTGAGGATTGAGGATTGAGGATTGAAAATTGAGTATTGAGGGTTGAAGATTGAGGACTGAGGAATAAGGATTGAGGATTGAGGATTGAGGATTGAAGATTGAGGATTGGGTATTGAGGATTGAAGAATGAGGATTGAGGAATGAGGATTGGGGATTGAGGATCTAGGATTGAGAATTGATTATTGAGGATTGAAGATTGAGTATTGAGGATTGAGGATTGAGAATTGAGAATTGAGGATAAGGACTGAGGGTTGAGGATTGAGGTTTGAGGTTTCAGGAATGAGGATTGAGGATTGAAGATTGTGGGTTGAGGATTGAGGATTGAGAATTGAGAATTGAGGATGAGGACTGAGGGTTGAAGAATGAGGATTGAGGGTTGAGGATTGAGGATTGAAGATTGAGTATTGAGGATTGAAGACTGATCATTGAGGATTGAGTATTGAGGATTGTGGATTGAGAATTGAGGATTGACGATTGAAGATTGAGTATTGAGGATTTAAGATTGAGGATTGAGGATTGAGGATTGAGGATTGAGGACTGAGGGTTGAAGAATGAGGATTGAGGGTTGAGGATTGAGGATTCAGGATTGAGGATTGAAGATTGAGTATTGAGGATTGAAGACTGATGATTGAGGATTGAGTATTGAGGATTGTGGATTGAGAATTGAGGATTGAGGATTGAAGATTGAGTATTGAGGATTGAAGATTGAGGATTGAGGATTGAGGATTGAGGATTGAGGACTGAGGATTGAGGATTGAGGATTGAGCATTGAGGATTGAAGATTGGGGACTGGGGATTGAGGATTGAAGATTGAGGATTAAGGATTGAGGATTGGGGATTGGCGATCTAGGATTGGAGATTGATTATTGAGGATTGAGGATTGAGGATTGAAGATTGAGGATTGGGTATTGAGGATTGAAGAATGAGGATTGAGGATTGAGTATTGAGGATTCAGGATTGAAGATTGAGTATTGGGGATTGAAGACTGACGATTGAGGATTGAGGATTGAGGGTTGAGGATTTAGTATTGAGAAATGAGGATTGAGGATGGAGGATTGAAGATTGAGGATTGGGTATTGAGGACTGAGGACTGAGGATTGAGTATTGAGGATTGAGGATTGAGGATTAAAGATTGAGTATTGAGGATTGAGGATTGAGGTTTGAGGATTGAGGTTTGAGGAATGAGGATTGAGGATTGAGGATTGAGGTTTGAGGATTGATCATTGAGTATTGAATGTTGAGGATTGATGACTGAGGATTGAGGATTGAGGATTGAGGATTGAGGATTGAGGATTGAAAATTGAGTGTTGAGGATTGAGTGTTGAGGAGTGAGGATTGAGTGTTGAGGATTGAGGATTGAGTATTGAAGATTGAGAATTGAGGATTGAAGGTTGAGGATTGAGGAATGAGGTTTGAGGATTGAGGACGATGGCTGATGTTTGAGGGTTGAGGTTTTAGGACTGAGGACTGAGGATTGAGGATTGAGAATTGAGGATTGAGGATTGAGGATTGAAGATTGGGGATTGGTAATTGAGGCTTGAAGTGTGAGGATTCAGGATTGAGGATTGATGATTCGGGATTGAAGATTGAGTATTGAGGATTGAAGATTGAGTATTGATGATTGAAGATTGAGTATTGAGGGTTGAGGGTTGAGGGTTGCGGACGAGGACTGACGGTTGAGGATTGAGGTTTGAGGATTGAGGGTTGAGGACTGAGGACTGAGGATAGAGGATTGAGGATGGAGCATTGAGGATTGAAGATTGAGGACTGGGGATTGAGGACTGAAGATTGAGGATTAAGGATTGAGGATTGGTGATTGAGGATCTAGGACTGAGTATTGATTATTGAGGATTAAAGATTGAGGATTGAGGATTGAGGATTGAGGATTGAGAACTGAGGATAAGGACTGAGGGTTGAGGATTGAGGTTTGAGGAATGAGGATTGAGGATTGAGGATTGAGGATTGAAGATTGAGTATTGATGATTGAAGATTGAGGATTGAGGATTGAGGGTTGAGGATTGAGGACGAGGACTGACGGTTGAGGATTGTGGTTTGGGGATTGAGGATTGAGGATTGAGTATTGAGGATGAGGACAGGGATTTGAGGATTGAGGTTTGAGGAATGAGGAGTGAATATTGAGGATTGAGGACAGAGTATTGAGGATTGAGTATTGAAGGTTCAGGATTGATGACTGAGGATTGAGGATTGCGGATTGACGATTGAGGATTGAGGATTGAGGGTTGAAGCTTGAGTGTTGAGGATTGAAGGTTGAGGATTGACGATTGAGGATTGAGGATTGTGGATGATGGCTGAGGTTTGAGGTTTGAGGTTTGAGGTTTGAGTATTGAATCCTGAGAATTCAGGATGTTCTATTGAGTATAGAGAATTGAGGATTGATGGTTTAGTATTGAGCATTCAGGATTGAGGATTGAGGATTGAGTATTGAGGATTGAGGATTGATGGTTGAGGATTTAGAATTGAGGATTGAGGATTGAGGATTGAGGATTGAAAATTGAGTATTGAGGGTTGAAGATTGAGGACTGAGGAATAAGGATTGAGGATTGAGGATTGAGGATTGAAGATTGAGGATTGGGTATTGAGGATTGAAGAATGAGGATTGAGGAATGAGGATTGGGGATTGAGGATCTAGGATTGAGAATTGATTATTGAGGATTGAAGATTGAGTATTGAGGATTGAGGATTGAGAATTGAGAATTGAGGATAAGGACTGAGGGTTGAGGTTTGAGGTTTGAGGTTTCAGGAATGAGGATTGAGGATTGAGGATTGAGAATTGAGAATTGAGGATGAGGACTGAGGGTTGAAGAATGAGGATTGAGGGTTGAGGATTGAGGATTGAAGATTGAGTATTGAGGATTGAAGACTGTTGATTGAGGATTGAGTATTGAGGATTGTGGATTGAGAATTGAGGATTGAGGATTGAAGATTGAGTATTGAGGATTGAGGATTGAGTATAGAGGATGAGGACTGGGGTTTGAGGATTGAGGTTTGAGGAATGAGGATTGAGGATTGAGGATTGAGGACAGAGTATTGAGGATTGAGTATTGAAGGTTCAGGATTGATGACTGAGGATTGAGGATTGCGGATTGACGATTGAGGATTGAGGATTGAGGGTTGAAGGTTGAGTGATGAGGATTGAAGGTTGAGGATTGACGATTGAGGATTGAGGATTGTGGATGGTGGCTGAGGTTTGAGGTTTGAGGTTTGAGGTTTGAGTATTGAATCCTGAGAATTCAGGATGTTCTATTGAGTATTGAGAATTGAGGATTGATGGTTTAGTATTGAGCAGTCAGGATTGAGGATTGAGGATTGAGTATTGAGGATTGAGGATTGATGGTTGAGGATTTAGAATTGAGGATTGAGGATTGAGGATTGAGGATTGAAAATTGAGTATTGAGGGTTGAAGATTGAGGACTGAGGAATAAGGATTGAGGATTGAGGATTGAGGATTGAAGATTGAGGATTGGGAATTGAGGATTGAAGAATGAGGATTGAGGAATGAGGATTGGGGATTGAGGATCTAGGATTGAGAATTGATTATTGAGGATTGAAGATTGAGTATTGAGGATTGAGGATTGAGAATTGAGAATTGAGGATAAGGACTGAGGGTTGAGGATTGAGGTTTGAGGTTTGAGGAATGAGGATTGAGGATTGAAGATTGAGGGTTGAGGATTGAGGATTGAGAATTGAGAATTGAGGATGAGGACTGAGGGTTGAAGAATGAGGATTGAGGGTTGAGGATTGAGGATTCAGGATTGAGGATTGAAGATTGAGTAATGAGGATTGAAGACTGATGATTGAGGATTGAGTATTGAGGATTGTGGATTGAGAATTGAGGATTGAGGATTGAGCATTGAGGATTGAAGATTGGGGACTGGGGATTGAGGATTGAAGATTGAGGATTAAGGATTGAGGATTGGGGATTGGGGATCTAGGATTGGAGATTGATTATTGAGGATTGAAGATTGAGGGTTAAGGATTGAGGATTGAGATGGAGAATTGAGGATGAGGACTGAGGATTGAGGATTGAGGATTGAAGATTGAGTATTGAGGATTGATGATTGAGGATTGAGGATTGACGATTGAGGATTGAGGATTGAGGTTTGAGGATTGACGATGAGGGCTGAGGGTTGAGGATTGAGGATTGAGGATTGAGGATTGAGAATTGACGATGAGGTCTAAGGGTTGAGAATTGAGGTTTGAGGACTGAGGACTGAGGATTGAGGATTGAGAATTGAGGATTGAGGATTGAGGATTGAGGATTGAAGATTGAGGATTGAACATTGAGGATTGAAGATTGAGGATCGAGGATTGAGGATTGAGGATTGAAGATTGAATATTGATGACTTAAGATTGAGTATTGAGGATTGAGGGTTGTGGATTGAGGACGAGGACTGAGTGTTGAGTATTGATGTTTGAGGTCTGATGATTGAGGATTGAGGATTGAGAATTGAGGATTGAGGATTGAGGATTGAAGATTGAGGATTGGGTATTGAGGATTGAAGAATGAGGCTTGAGGATTGAGTATTGAGGATTGAGGATTGAAGATTGAGTATTGGGGATTGAAGACTGACGATTGAGGATTGAGGATTGAGGGTTGAGTATTTAGTATTGAGAAATGAGGATTGAGGATGGAGGATTGAAGATTGAGGATTGGGTATTGAGGACTGAGGACTGAGGATTGAGTATTGAGGATTGAGGATTGAGGATTAAAGATTGAGTATTGAGGATTGAGGATTGAGGATTGAAGTTTGAGTATTGAGGATTGAAGATTGAGGATTGAGGATTGAGGATTGAGGATTGAGGATTGAAGATTGAGGATTGGGGACTGAGTGCTGAGGGTTGAGTAATGAGAATTGATGTTTGTGGATGGAGATTTGAAGATTGAAGATTGAGGATTGAGTATTGAAAGCTGAGAATTCAGGATATTCTATTGAGTATTGAGAATATTGGATTGATGGTTGAGTATTGAGGATTGATGGTTGAGGGTTGTGTGTTGAATATTGAGGATTGGCGGATTGAGTATTGAAGATTGAGGACTGAGGACTGAGGATTGAGTATTGAGGATTGAGGATTCAGTATTGAGGATTGAGGATTTAAGAGTATTGATGAGTGAAGATTGCGGATTTATTATTGAGGGTTGAGGTTTGAGGACGAGGACTGATGGTTGTGGATTGAGGTTTGAGGACAGAAGATTGAGGATTGAGGATTGAGAATTGTTAATTGAAGATTGAGGATGGAAAATTTAGGATTGGGTATTGAGGATTGAGGATTGGGGATTGAGGATTTAGTATTGGAGATTGATTATTTAGGATTGAAGATAGAGGGTTGAGGATTGAGGATTGAGGATTGAGAATTGAGAATTGAGGATGATGACTGAGGTTTGAGGATTGAGGTTTGAGGAATGAGGATTGAGGATTGAGGATTGAGGTTTGAGGATTGATGATTGAGTATTGAAGGTTGAGGATTGATGACTGAGGATCGAGGATTGAGGATTGAGGATTGAGGACTGAGGATTGAGGGTTGAGGATTGAGGATTGAGAATTGAGAATTGAGGATGAGGACTGAGGGTTGAAGAATGAGGATTGAGGGTTGAGGATTGAGGATTCAGGATTGAGGATTGAAGATTGAGTATTGAGGATTGAAGACTGCTGATTGAGGATTGAGTATTGAGGATTGTGGATTGAGAATTGAGGATTGAGGATTGAAGATTGAGTATTGAGGATTGAAGATTGAGGATTGAGGATTGAGGATTGAGGATTGAGGACTGAGGATTGAGGATTGAGGATTGAGCATTGAGGATTGAAGATTGGGGACTGGGGATTGAGGATTGAAGATTGAGGATTAAGGATTGAGGATTGGGGATTGGCGATCTAGGATTGGAGATTGATTATTGAGGATTGAGGATTGAGGATTGAAGATTGAGGATTGGGTATTGAGGATTGAAGAATGAGGATTGAGGATTGAGTATTGAGGATTGAGGATTGAAGATTGAGTATTGGGGATTGAAGACTGACGATTGAGGATTGAGGATTGAGTGTTGAGGATTTAGTATTGAGAAATGAGGATTGAGGATGGAGGATTGAAGATTGAGGATTGGGTATTGAGGACTGAGGACTGAGGATTGAGTATTGAGGATTGAGGATTGAGGATTAAAGATTGAGTATTGAGGATTGAGGATTGAGGTTTGAGGATTGAGGTTTGAGGAATGAGGATTGAGGATTGAGGATTGAGGTTTGAGGATTGATCATTGAGTATTGAATGTTGAGGATTGATGACTGAGGATTGAGGATTGAGGATTGAGGATTGAGGATTGAGGATTGAAAATTGAGTGTTGAGGATTGAGTGTTGAGGAGTGAGGATTGAGTGTTGAGGATTGAGGATTGAGTATTGAAGATTGAGAATTGAGGATTGAAGGTTGAGGATTGAGGAATGAGGTTTGAGGATTGAGGACGATGGCTGATGGTTGAGGGTTGAGGTTTTAGGACTGAGGACTGAGGATTGAGGATTGAGAATTGAGGATTGAGGATTGAGGATTGAAGATTGGGGATTGGTAATTGAGGATTGAAGTGTGAGGATTCAGGATTGAGGATTGATGATTCGGGATTGAAGATTGAGTATTGAGGATTGAAGATTGAGTATTGATGATTGAAGATTGAGGATTGAGGGTTGAGGGTTGAGGGTTGCGGACGAGGACTGACGGTTGAGGATTGAGGTTTGAGGATTGAGGGTTGAGGACTGAGGACTGAGGATAGAGGATTGAGGATGGAGCATTGAGGATTGAAGATTGAGGACTGGGGATTGAGGACTGAAGATTGAGGATTAAGGATTGAGGATTGGTGATTGAGGATCTAGGACTGAGTATTGATTATTGAGGATTAAAGATTGAGGATTGAGGATTGAGGATTGAGAATTGAGAACTGAGGATAAGGACTGAGGGTTGAGGATTGAGGTTTGAGGAATGAGGATTGAGGATTGAGGATTGAGGATTGAAGATTGAGTATTGATGATTGAAGATTAAGGATTGAGGATTGAGGGTTGAGGATTGAGGACGAGGACTGACGGTTGAGGATTGTGGTTTGGGGATTGAGGATTGAGGATTGAGTATTGAGGATGAGGACAGGGGTTTGAGGATTGAGGTTTGAGGAATGAGGATTGAGGATTGAGGATTGAGGACAGAGTATTGAGGATTGAGTATTGAAGGTTCAGGATTGATGACTGAGGATTGAGGATTGCGGATTGACGATTGAGGATTGAGGATTGAGGGTTGAAGGTTGAGTGTTGAGGATTGAAGGTTGAGGATTGACGATTGAGGATTGAGGATTGTGGATGATGGCTGAGGTTTGAGGTTTGAGGTTTGAGGTTTGAGTATTGAATCCTGAGAATTCAGGATGTTCTATTGAGTATTGAGAATTGAGGATTGATGGTTTAGTATTGAGCATTCAGGATTGAGGATTGAGGATTGAGTATTGAGGATTGAGGATTGATGGTTGAGGATTTAGAATTGAGGATTGAGGATTGAGGATTGAGGATTGAAAATTGAGTATTGAGGGTTGAAGATTGAGGACTGAGGAATAAGGATTGAGGATTGAGGATTGAGGATTGAAGATTGAGGATTGGGTATTGAGGATTGAAGAATGAGGATTGAGGAATGAGGATTGGGGATTGAGGATCTAGGATTGAGAATTGATTATTGAGGATTGAAGATTGAGTATTGAGGATTGAGGATTGAGAATTGAGAATTGAGGATAAGGACTGAGGGTTGAGGATTGAGGTTTGAGGTTTCAGGAATGAGGATTGAGGATTGAAGATTGTTGGTTGAGGATTGAGGATTGAGAATTGAGAATTGAGGATGAGGACTGAGGGTTGAAGAATGAGGATTGAGGGTTGAGGATTGAGGATTGAAGATTGAGTATTGAGGATTGAAGACTGATGATTGAGGATTGAGTATTGAGGATTGTGGATTGAGAATTGAGGATTGACGATTGAAGATTGAGTATTGAGGATTTAAGATTGAGGATTGAGGATTGAGGATTGAGGATTGAGGACTGAGGGTTGAAGAATGAGGATTGAGGGTTGAGGATTGAGGATTCAGGATTGAGGATTGAAGATTGAGTATTGAGGATTGAAGACTGATGATTGAGGATTGAGTATTGAGGATTGTGGATTGAGAATTGAGGATTGAGGATTGAAGATTGAGTATTGAGGATTGAAGATTGAGGATTGAGGATTGAGGATTGAGGATTGAGGACTGAGGATTGAGGATTGAGGATTGAGCATTGAGGATTGAAGATTGGGGACTGGGGATTGAGGATTGAAGATTGAGGATTAAGGATTGAGGATTGGGGATTGGCGATCTAGGATTGGAGATTGATTATTGAGGATTGAGGATTGAGGATTGAAGATTGAGGATTGGGTATTGAGGATTGAAGAATGAGGATTGAGGATTGAGTATTGAGGATTCAGGATTGAAGATTGAGTATTGGGGATTGAAGACTGACGATTGAGGATTGAGGATTGAGGGTTGAGGATTTAGTATTGGGAAATGAGGATTGAGGATGGAGGATTGAAGATTGAGGATTGGGTATTGAGGACTGAGGACTGAGGATTGAGTATTGAGGATTGAGGATTGAGGATTAAAGATTGAGTATTGAGGATTGAGGATTGAGGTTTGAGGATTGAGGTTTGAGGAATGAGGATTGAGGATTGAGGATTGAGGTTTGAGGATTGATCATTGAGTATTGAATGTTGAGGATTGATGACTGAGGATTGAGGATTGAGGATTGAGGATTGAGGATTGAGGATTGAAAATTGAGTGTTGAGGATTGAGTGTTGAGGAGTGAGGATTGAGTGTTGAGGATTGAGGACTGAGTATTGAAGATTGAGAATTGAGGATTGAAGGTTGAGGATTGAGGAATGAGGTTTGAGGATTGAGGACGATGGCTGATGTTTGAGGGTTGAGGTTTTAGGACTGAGGACTGAGGATTGAGGATTGAGAATTGAGGATTGAGGATTGAGGATTGAAGATTGGGGATTGGTAATTGAGGATTGAAGTGTGAGGATTCAGGATTGAGGATTGATGATTCGGGATTGAAGATTGAGTATTGAGGATTGAAGATTGAGTATTGATGATTGAAGATTGAGTATTGAGGGTTGAGGGTTGAGGGTTGCGGACGAGGACTGACGGTTGAGGATTGAGGTTTGAGGATTGAGGGTTGAGGACTGAGGACTGAGGATAGAGGATTGAGGATGGAGCATTGAGGATTGAAGATTGAGGACTGGGGATTGAGGACTGAAGATTGAGGATTAAGGATTGAGGATTGGTGATTGAGGATCTAGGACTGAGTATTGATTATTGAGGATTAAAGATTGAGGATTGAGGATTGAGGATTGAGGATTGAGAACTGAGGATAAGGACTGAGGGTTGAGGATTGAGGTTTGAGGAATGAGGATTGAGGATTGAGGATTGAGGATTGAAGATTGAGTATTGATGATTGAAGATTGAGGATTGAGGATTGAGGGTTGAGGATTGAGGACGAGGACTGACGGTTGAGGATTGTGGTTTGGGGATTGAGGATTGAGGATTGAGTATTGAGGATGAGGACAGGGATTTGAGGATTGAGGTTTGAGGAATGAGGAGTGAATATTGAGGATTGAGGACAGAGTATTGAGGATTGAGTATTGAAGGTTCAGGATTGATGACTGAGGATTGAGGATTGCGGATTGACGATTGAGGATTGAGGATTGAGGGTTGAAGCTTGAGTGTTGAGGATTGAAGGTTGAGGATTGACGATTGAGGATTGAGGATTGTGGATGATGGCTGAGGTTTGAGGTTTGAGGTTTGAGGTTTGAGTATTGAATCCTGAGAATTCAGGATGTTCTATTGAGTATAGAGAATTGAGGATTGATGGTTTAGTATTGAGCATTCAGGATTGAGGATTGAGGATTGAGTATTGAGGATTGAGGTTTGATGGTTGAGGATTTAGAATTGAGGATTGAGGATTGAGGATTGAGGATTGAAAATTGAGTATTGAGGATTGAAGATTGAGGACTGAGGAATAAGGATTGAGGATTGAGGATTGAGGATTGAAGATTGAGGATTGGGTATTGAGGATTGAAGAATGAGGATTGAGGAATGAGGATTGGGGATTGAGGATCTAGGATTGAGAATTGATTATTGAGGATTGAAGATTGAGTATTGAGGATTGAGGATTGAGAATTGAGAATTGAGGATAAGGACTGAGGGTTGAGGTTTGAGGTTTGAGGTTTCAGGAATGAGGATTGAGGATTGAGGATTGAGAATTGAGAATTGAGGATGAGGACTGAGGGTTGAAGAATGAGGATTGAGGGTTGAGGATTGAGGATTGAAGATTGAGTATTGAGGATTGAAGACTGTTGATTGAGGATTGAGTATTGAGGATTGTGGATTGAGAATTGAGGATTGAGGATTGAAGATTGAGTATTGAGGATTGAAGATTGAGGATTGAGGATTGAGGATTGAGGATTGTGGACTGAGGATTGAGGATTGAGGATTGAGCATTGAGGATTGAAGATTGGGGACTGGGGATTGAGGATTGAAGATTGAGGATTAAGGGTTGAGGATTGGGGATTGGGGATCTAGGATTGGAGATTGATTATTGAGGATTGAAGATTGAGGGTTAAGGATTGAGGATTGAGATGGAGAATTGAGGATGAGGACTGAGGATTGAGGATTGAGGATTGAAGATTGAGTATTGAGGATTGATGATTGAGGATTGAGGATTGACGATTGAGGATTGAGGATTGAGGTTTGAGGATTGACGATGAGGGCTGAGGGTTGAGGATTGAAGAATGAGGATTGAGGATTGAGTATTGAGGATTGAGGATTGAGGATTGAGGATTGAGGATTGAGGATAGAAGATTGAGTGTTGAGGATTGAGTGTTGAGGAGTGAGGATTGAGTGTTGAGGATTGAGGATTGAGTATTGAAGATTGAGAATTGAGGATTGAAGGTTGATGATTGAGGAATGAGGTTTGAGGATTGAGGACGATGGCTGATGGTTGAGGGTTGAGGTTTTAGGACTGAGGACTGAGGATTGAGGATTGAGAATTGAGGATTGAGGATTGAGGATTGAAGATTGGGGATTGGTAATTGAGGATTGAAGTGTGAGGATTCAGGATTGAGGATTGATGATTCGGGATTGAAGATTGAGTATTGAGGATTGAAGGTTGAGTATTGATGATTGAAGATTGAGGATTGAGGGTTGAGGGTTGAGGGTTGCGGACGAGGACTGACGGTTGAGGATTGAGGTTTGAGGATTGAGGGTTGAGGACTGAGGACTGAGGATAGAGGATTGAGGATGGAGAATTGAGGATTGAAGATTGAGGACTGGGGATTGAGGACTGAAGATTGAGGATTAAGGATTGAGGATTGGTGATTGAGGATCTAGGACTGAATATTGATTATTGAGGATTAAAGATTGAGGATTGAGGATTCAGGATTGAGAATTGAGAACTGAGGATAAGGACTGAGGGTTGAGGATTGAGGTTTGAGGAATGAGGATTGAGGATTGAGGATTGAGGATTGAAGATTGAGTATTGATGATTGAAGATTGAGGATTGAGGATTGAGGGTTGAGGATTGAGGACGAGGACTGACGGTTGAGGATTGTGGTTTGAGGATTGAGGATTGAGGATTGAGTATTGAGGATGAGGACTGGGGTTTGAGCATTGAGGTTTGAGGAATGAGGATTGAGGATTGAGGATTGAGGACAGAGTATTGAGGATTGAGTATTGAAGGTTGAGGATTGATGACTGAGGATTGAGGATTGCGGATTGACGATTGAGGATTGAGGATTGAGGGTTGAAGGTTGAGTGTTGAGGATTGAAGGTTGAGGATTGACGATTGCGGATTGAGGATTGAGGATGATGGCATAGGTCTGAGGTTTGAGGTTTGAGGTTTGAGTATTGCATCCTGAGAATTCAGGATGTTCTATTGAGTATTGAGAATTGAGGATTGATGGTTTAGTATTGAGGATTCAGGATTGAGGATTGAGGATTGAGTATTGAAGATTGAGGATTGATTGTTGAGGATTTAGAATTGAGGATTGAGGATTGAGGATCGAGGATTGAAAATTGAGTATTGAGGATTGAAGATTGAGGACTGAGGAATAAAGATTGAGGATTGAGGATGAGGTCTGATGGTTGAGGATTGAGGCTTGAGGACTGAGGACTGAGGATTGAGGATTGAGAATTGAGTATAGAGGATGGAGGATTGAAGATTGAGGATTGGGTATTGATTATTGAGGATTGAGGATTGAGAATTGAGGATTGTGGATTGAGGATTGAAGATTGAGGATTGGGTTTTGAGGATTGAAGAATGAGGATTGAGGATTGAGGATTGAGGATTGAGGATTGAAGATTGAGTATTGTGGATTGAAGATTGAGGATTGAGGATTGATGGTTGCGGATTGAGGATTGAAGATTGAGTATTGAGGATTGAATACTGAGGATTGATGATTGAGGATTGAGGATTGAAGGTTGAGTATTGTGGACTGAAGATTGAGGATTGAGGATTGACGATTGAGGATTGAGGATTGAGATTTGAGGATTGACGATGAGGGCTGAGGGTTGAGGATTGAGGTTTGAGGTCTGAGGACCTAGGATTGAGGATTGAGAATTGAGGATTGAGGATTGAGGATTGAGGATTGAGGACTGGGTATTGAGGATTGAAGGATGAGGATTGAGGATTGAGGACTGAGGATTGGGTATTGAGGATTGAGGATTGAGGATTAAAGATTGAGTATTGAGGATTGAGGATTGAGGATTGAAGTTTGAGTATTGAGGATTGAGTGTTGAGGATTGAGGATGAGGGCTGAGGTTTGAGGTTTGAGGTTTGAGTATTGAATCCTGAGAATTCAGGATATTCTATTGAGTACTGAGAATTGAGGATTGATGGTTGAGTATTGAGGATTGAGGATTGAGGATTGAGGATTGAGTATTGAAGATTGAGGATTGAGGATTGAGGATTGAGGATTGAGTATTGAGGATTGAGGATTGAGTATTGAAGATTGAGAATTGAGGATTGAAGGTTGAGGATTGAGGAATGAGGTTTGAGGATTGAGGACGATGGCTGATGGTTGAGGGTTGAGGTTTTAGGACTGAGGACTGAGGATTGAGGATTGAGAATTGAGGATTGAGGATTGAGGATTGAAGATTGGGTATTGGTAATTGAGGATTGAAGAATGAGGATTCAGGATTAAGGATTGATGATTGGGGATTGGAGATTGAGTATTGAGGATTGAAGATTGAGTATTGATGATTGAAGATTGAGGATTGAGGGTTGAGGGTTGAGGGTTGCGGACGAGGACTGACGGTTGAGGATTGAGGTTTGAGGATTGAGGGTTGAGGACTGAGGACTGAGGATAGAGGATTGAGGATAGAGCATTGAGGATTGAAGATTGAGGACTTGGGATTGAGGACTGAAGATTGAGGATTAAGGATTGAGGATTGGTGATTGAGGATCTAGGACTGAATATTGATTATTGAGGATTAAAGATTGAGGATTGAGGATTGAGGATTGAGAATTGAGAATTGAGGATAAGGACTGAGGGTTGAGGATTGAGGTTTGCGGAATGAGGATTGAGGATTGAGGATTGAGGATTGAAGATTGAGTATTGATGATTGAAGATTGAGGATTGAGGATTGAGGGTTGAGGATTGAGGACGAGGACTGACGGTTGAGGATTGTGGTTTGAGGATTGAGGATTGAGGATTGAGTATTGAGTATGAGGACTGGGGTTTGAGGATTGAGGTTTGAGGAATGAGGATTGAGGATTGAGGATTGAGGATTGAGGATTGAGGATTGAGTATTGAAGGTTGAGGATTGATGACTGAGGATTGAGGATTGCGGATTGACGAGTGAGGATTCAGGATTGAGGGTTGAAGGTTGAGTGTTGAGGATTGAAGGTTGAGGATTGACGATTGAGGATTGAGGATTGAGGATGATGGCTGAGGTTTGAGGTTTGAGGTTTGAGGTTTGAGTATTGAATCCTGAGAATTCAGGATGTTCTATTGAGTATTGAGAATTGAGGATTGATGGTTTAGTATTGAGCAGTCAGGATTGAGGATTGAGGATTGAGTATTGAGGATTGAGGATTGATGGTTGAGGATTTAGAATTGAGGATTGAGGATTGAGGATTGAGGATTGAAAATTGAGTATTGAGGGTTGAAGATTGAGGACTGAGGAATAAGGATTGAGGATTGAGGATTGAGGATTGAAGATTGAGGATTGGGAATTGAGGATTGAAGAATGAGGATTGAGGAATGAGGATTGGGGATTGAGGATCTAGGATTGAGAATTGATTATTGAGGATTGAAGATTGAGTATTGAGGATTGAGGATTGAGAATTGAGAATTGAGGATAAGGACTGAGGGTTGAGGATTGAGGTTTGAGGTTTGAGGAATGAGGATTGAGGATTGAAGATTGAGGGTTGAGGATTGAGGATTGAGAATTGAGAATTGAGGATGAGGACTGAGGGTTGAAGAATGAGGATTGAGGGTTGAGGATTGAGGATTCAGGATTGAGGATTGAAGATTGAGTAATGAGGATTGAAGACTGATGATTGAGGATTGAGTATTGAGGATTGTGGATTGAGAATTGAGGATTGAGGATTGAGCATTGAGGATTGAAGATTGGGGACTGGGGATTGAGGATTGAAGATTGAGGATTAAGGATTGAGGATTGGGGATTGGGGATCTAGGATTGGAGATTGATTATTGAGGATTGAAGATTGAGGGTTAAGGATTGAGGATTGAGATGGAGAATTGAGGATGAGGACTGAGGATTGAGGATTGAGGATTGAAGATTGAGTATTGAGGATTGATGATTGAGGATTGAGGATTGACGATTGAGGATTGAGGATTGAGGTTTGAGGATTGACGATGAGGGCTGAGGGTTGAGGATTGAGGATTGAGGATTGAGGATTGAGAATTGACGATGAGGTCTAAGGGTTGAGAATTGAGGTTTGAGGACTGAGGACTGAGGATTGAGGATTGAGAATTGAGGATTGAGGATTGAGGATTGAGGATTGAAGATTGAGGATTGAACATTGAGGATTGAAGATTGAGGATCGAGGATTGAGGATTGAGGATTGAAGATTGAATATTGATGACTTAAGATTGAGTATTGAGGATTGAGGGTTGTGGATTGAGGACGAGGACTGAGTGTTGAGTATTGATGTTTGAGGTCTGATGATTGAGGATTGAGGATTGAGAATTGAGGATTGAGGATTGAGGATTGAAGATTGAGGATTGGGTATTGAGGATTGAAGAATGAGGCTTGAGGATTGAGTATTGAGGATTGAGGATTGAAGATTGAGTATTGGGGATTGAAGACTGACGATTGAGGATTGAGGATTGAGGGTTGAGTATTTAGTATTGAGAAATGAGGATTGAGGATGGAGGATTGAAGATTGAGGATTGGGTATTGAGGACTGAGGACTGAGGATTGAGTATTGAGGATTGAGGATTGAGGATTAAAGATTGAGTATTGAGGATTGAGGATTGAGGATTGAAGTTTGAGTATTGAGGATTGAAGATTGAGGATTGAGGATTGAGGATTGAGGATTGAGGATTGAAGATTGAGGATTGGGGACTGAGTGCTGAGGGTTGAGTAATGAGAATTGATGTTTGTGGATGGAGATTTGAAGATTGAAGATTGAGGATTGAGTATTGAAAGCTGAGAATTCAGGATATTCTATTGAGTATTGAGAATATTGGATTGATGGTTGAGTATTGAGGATTGATGGTTGAGGGTTGTGTGTTGAATATTGAGGATTGGCGGATTGAGTATTGAAGATTGAGGACTGAGGACTGAGGATTGAGTATTGAGGATTGAGGATTCAGTATTGAGGATTGAGGATTTAAGAGTATTGATGAGTGAAGATTGCGGATTTATTATTGAGGGTTGAGGTTTGAGGACGAGGACTGAGGGTTGTGGATTGAGGTTTGAGGACAGAAGATTGAGGATTGAGGATTGAGAATTGTTAATTGAAGATTGAGGATGGAAAATTTAGGATTGGGTATTGAGGATTGAGGATTGGGGATTGAGGATTTAGTATTGGAGATTGATTATTTAGGATTGAAGATAGAGGGTTGAGGATTGAGGATTGAGGATTGAGAATTGAGAATTGAGGATGATGACTGAGGTTTGAGGATTGAGGTTTGAGGAATGAGGATTGAGGATTGAGGATTGAGGTTTGAGGATTGATGATTGAGTATTGAAGGTTGAGGATTGATGACTGAGGATCGAGGATTGAGGATTGAGGATTGAGGACTGAGGATTGAGGGTTGAGGATTGAGGATTGAGAATTGAGAATTGAGGATGAGGACTGAGGGTTGAAGAATGAGGATTGAGGGTTGAGGATTGAGGATTCAGGATTGAGGATTGAAGATTGAGTATTGAGGATTGAAGACTGCTGATTGAGGATTGAGTATTGAGGATTGTGGATTGAGAATTGAGGATTGAGGATTGAAGATTGAGTATTGAGGATTGAAGATTGAGGATTGAGGATTGAGGATTGAGGATTGAGGACTGAGGATTGAGGATTGAGGATTGAGCATTGAGGATTGAAGATTGGGGACTGGGGATTGAGGATTGAAGATTGAGGATTAAGGATTGAGGATTGGGGATTGGCGATCTAGGATTGGAAATTGATTATTGAGGATTGAGGATTGAGGATTGAAGATTGAGGATTGGGTATTGAGGATTGAAGAATGAGGATTGAGGATTGAGTATTGAGGATTGAGGATTGAAGATTGAGTATTGGGGATTGAAGACTGACGATTGAGGATTGAGGATTGAGTGTTGGGGATTTAGTATTGAGAAATGAGGATTGAGGATGGAGGATTGAAGATTGAGGATTGGGTATTGAGGACTGAGGACTGAGGATTGAGTATTGAGGATTGAGGATTGAGGATTAAAGATTGAGTATTGAGGATTGAGGATTGAGGTTTGAGGATTGAGGTTTGAGGAATGAGGATTGAGGATTGAGGATTGAGGTTTGAGGATTGATCATTGAGTATTGAATGTTGAGGATTGATGACTGAGGATTGAGGATTGAGGATTGAGGATTGAGGATTGAGGATTGAAAATTGAGTGTTGAGGATTGAGTGTTGAGGAGTGAGGATTGAGTGTTGAGGATTGAGGATTGAGTATTGAAGATTGAGAATTGAGGATTGAAGGTTGAGGATTGAGGAATGAGGTTTGAGGATTGAGGACGATGGCTGATGGTTGAGGGTTGAGGTTTTAGGACTGAGGACTGAGGATTGAGGATTGAGAATTGAGGATTGAGGATTGAGGATTGAAGATTGGGGATTGGTAATTGAGGATTGAAGTGTGAGGATTCAGGATTGAGGATTGATGATTCGGGATTGAAGATTGAGTATTGAGGATTGAAGATTGAGTATTGATGATTGAAGATTGAGGATTGAGGGTTGAGGGTTGAGGGTTGCGGACGAGGACTGACGGTTGAGGATTGAGGTTTGAGGATTGAGGGTTGAGGACTGAGGACTGAGGATAGAGGATTGAGGATGGAGCATTGAGGATTGAAGATTGAGGACTGGGGATTGAGGACTGAAGATTGAGGATTAAGGATTGAGGATTGGTGATTGAGGATCTAGGACTGAGTATTGATTATTGAGGATTAAAGATTGAGGATTGAGGATTGAGGATTGAGAATTGAGAACTGAGGATAAGGACTGAGGGTTGAGGATTGAGGTTTGAGGAATGAGGATTGAGGATTGAGGATTGAGGATTGAAGATTGAGTATTGATGATTGAAGATTAAGGATTGAGGATTGAGGGTTGAGGATTGAGGACGAGGACTGACGGTTGAGGATTGTGGTTTGGGGATTGAGGATTGAGGATTGAGTATTGAGGATGAGGACAGGGGTTTGAGGATTGAGGTTTGAGGAATGAGGATTGAGGATTGAGGATTGAGGACAGAGTATTGAGGATTGAGTATTGAAGGTTCAGGATTGATGACTGAGGATTGAGGATTGCGGATTGACGATTGAGGATTGAGGATTGAGGGTTGAAGGTTGAGTGTTGAGGATTGAAGGTTGAGGATTGACGATTGAGGATTGAGGATTGTGGATGATGGCTGAGGTTTGAGGTTTGAGGTTTGAGGTTTGAGTATTGAATCCTGAGAATTCAGGATGTTCTATTGAGTATTGAGAATTGAGGATTGATGGTTTAGTATTGAGCATTCAGGATTGAGGATTGAGCATTGAGTATTGAGGATTGAGGATTGATGGTTGAGGATTTAGAATTGAGGATTGAGGATTGAGGATTGAGGATTGAAAATTGAGTATTGAGGGTTGAAGATTGAGGACTGAGGAATAAGGATTGAGGATTGAGGATTGAGGATTGAAGATTGAGGATTGGGTATTGAGGATTGAAGAATGAGGATTGAGGAATGAGGATTGGGGATTGAGGATCTAGGATTGAGAATTGATTATTGAGGATTGAAGATTGAGTATTGAGGATTGAGGATTGAGAATTGAGAATTGAGGATAAGGACTGAGGGTTGAGGATTGAGGTTTGAGGTTTCAGGAATGAGGATTGAGGATTGAAGATTGTGGGTTGAGGATTGAGGATTGAGAATTGAGAATTGAGGATGAGGACTGAGGGTTGAAGAATGAGGATTGAGGGTTGAGGATTGAGGATTGAAGATTGAGTATTGAGGATTGAAGACTGATGATTGAGGATTGAGTATTGAGGATTGTGGATTGAGAATTGAGGATTGACGATTGAAGATTGAGTATTGAGGATTTAAGATTGAGGATTGAGGATTGAGGATTGAGGATTGAGGACTGAGGGTTGAAGAATGAGGATTGAGGGTTGAGGATTGAGGATTCAGGATTGAGGATTGAAGATTGAGTATTGAGGATTGAAGACTGATGATTGAGGATTGAGTATTGAGGATTGTGGATTGAGAATTGAGGATTGAGGATTGAAGATTGAGTATTGAGGATTGAAGATTGAGGATTGAGGATTGAGGATTGAGGATTGAGGACTGAGGATTGAGGATTGAGGATTGAGCATTGAGGATTGAAGATTGGGGACTGGGGATTGAGGATTGAAGATTGAGGATTAAGGATTGAGGATTGGGGATTGGCGATCTAGGATTGGAGATTGATTATTGAGGATTGAGGATTGAGGATTGAAGATTGAGGATTGGGTATTGAGGATTGAAGAATGAGGATTGAGGATTGAGTATTGAGGATTCAGGATTGAAGATTGAGTATTGGGGATTGAAGACTGACGATTGAGGATTGAGGATTGAGGGTTGAGGATTTAGTATTGAGAAATGAGGATTGAGGATGGAGGATTGAAGATTGAGGATTGGGTATTGAGGACTGAGGACTGAGGATTGAGTATTGAGGATTGAGGATTGAGGATTAAAGATTGAGTATTGAGGATTGAGGATTGAGGTTTGAGGATTGAGGTTTGAGGAATGAGGATTGAGGATTGAGGATTGAGGTTTGAGGATTGATCATTGAGTATTGAATGTTGAGGATTGATGACTGAGGATTGAGGATTGAGGATTGAGGATTGAGGATTGAGGATTGAAAATTGAGTGTTGAGGATTGAGTGTTGAGGAGTGAGGATTGAGTGTTGAGGATTGAGGATTGAGTATTGAAGATTGAGAATTGAGGATTGAAGGTTGAGGATTGAGGAATGAGGTTTGAGGATTGAGGACGATGGCTGATGTTTGAGGGTTGAGGTTTTAGGACTGAGGACTGAGGATTGAGGATTGAGAATTGAGGATTGAGGATTGAGGATTGAAGATTGGGGATTGGTAATTGAGGATTGAAGTGTGAGGATTCAGGATTGAGGATTGATGATTCGGGATTGAAGATTGAGTATTGAGGATTGAAGATTGAGTATTGATGATTGAAGATTGAGTATTGAGGGTTGAGGGTTGAGGGTTGCGGACGAGGACTGACGGTTGAGGATTGAGGTTTGAGGATTGAGGGTTGAGGACTGAGGACTGAGGATAGAGGATTGAGGATGGAGCATTGAGGATTGAAGATTGAGGACTGGGGATTGAGGACTGAAGATTGAGGATTAAGGATTGAGGATTGGTGATTGAGGATCTAGGACTGAGTATTGATTATTGAGGATTAAAGATTGAGGATTGAGGATTGAGGATTGAGGATTGAGAACTGAGGATAAGGACTGAGGGTTGAGGATTGAGGTTTGAGGAATGAGGATTGAGGATTGAGGATTGAGGATTGAAGATTGAGTATTGATGATTGAAGATTGAGGATTGAGGATTGAGGGTTGAGGATTGAGGACGAGGACTGACGGTTGAGGATTGTGGTTTGGGGATTGAGGATTGAGGATTGAGTATTGAGGATGAGGACAGGGATTTGAGGATTGAGGTTTGAGGAATGAGGAGTGAATATTGAGGATTGAGGACAGAGTATTGAGGATTGAGTATTGAAGGTTCAGGATTGATGACTGAGGATTGAGGATTGCGGATTGACGATTGAGGATTGAGGATTGAGGGTTGAAGCTTGAGTGTTGAGGATTGAAGGTTGAGGATTGACGATTGAGGATTGAGGATTGTGGATGATGGCTGAGGTTTGAGGTTTGAGGTTTGAGGTTTGAGTATTGAATCCTGAGAATTCAGGATGTTCTATTGAGTATAGAGAATTGAGGATTGATGGTTTAGTATTGAGCATTCAGGATTGAGGATTGAGGATTGAGTATTGAGGATTGAGGATTGATGGTTGAGGATTTAGAATTGAGGATTGAGGATTGAGGATTGAGGATTGAAAATTGAGTATTGAGGGTTGAAGATTGAGGACTGAGGAATAAGGATTGAGGATTGAGGATTGAGGATTGAAGATTGAGGATTGGGTATTGAGGATTGAAGAATGAGGATTGAGGAATGAGGATTGGGGATTGAGGATCTAGGATTGAGAATTGATTATTGAGGATTGAAGATTGAGTATTGAGGATTGAGGATTGAGAATTGAGAATTGAGGATAAGGACTGAGGGTTGAGGTTTGAGGTTTGAGGTTTCAGGAATGAGGATTGAGGATTGAGGATTGAGAATTGAGAATTGAGGATGAGGACTGAGGGTTGAAGAATGAGGATTGAGGGTTGAGGATTGAGGATTGAAGATTGAGTATTGAGGATTGAAGACTGTTGATTGAGGATTGAGTATTGAGGATTGTGGATTGAGAATTGAGGATTGAGGATTGAAGATTGAGTATTGAGGATTGAAGATTGAGGATTGAGGATTGAGGATTGAGGATTGTGGACTGAGGATTGAGGATTGAGGATTGAGCATTGAGGATTGAAGATTGGGGACTGGGGATTGAGGATTGAAGATTGAGGATTAAGGGTTGAGGATTGGGGATTGGGGATCTAGGATTGGAGATTGATTATTGAGGATTGAAGATTGAGGGTTAAGGATTGAGGATTGAGATGGAGAATTGAGGATGAGGACTGAGGATTGAGGATTGAGGATTGAAGATTGAGTATTGAGGATTGATGATTGAGGATTGAGGATTGACGATTGAGGATTGAGGATTGAGGTTTGAGGATTGACGATGAGGGCTGAGGGTTGAGGATTGAAGAATGAGGATTGAGGATTGAGTATTGAGGATTGAGGATTGAGGATTGAGGATTGAGGATTGAGGATAGAAGATTGAGTGTTGAGGATTGAGTGTTGAGGAGTGAGGATTGAGTGTTGAGGATTGAGGATTGAGTATTGAAGATTGAGAATTGAGGATTGAAGGTTGAGGATTGAGGAATGAGGTTTGAGGATTGAGGACGATGGCTGATGGTTGAGGGTTGAGGTTTTAGGACTGAGGACTGAGGATTGAGGATTGAGAATTGAGGATTGAGGATTGAGGATTGAAGATTGGGGATTGGTAATTGAGGATTGAAGTGTGAGGATTCAGGATTGAGGATTGATGATTCGGGATTGAAGATTGAGTATTGAGGATTGAAGGTTGAGTATTGATGATTGAAGATTGAGGATTGAGGGTTGAGGGTTGAGGGTTGCGGACGAGGACTGACGGTTGAGGATTGAGGTTTGAGGATTGAGGGTTGAGGACTGAGGACTGAGGATAGAGGATTGAGGATGGAGAATTGAGGATTGAAGATTGAGGACTGGGGATTGAGGACTGAAGATTGAGGATTAAGGATTGAGGATTGGTGATTGAGGATCTAGGACTGAATATTGATTATTGAGGATTAAAGATTGAGGATTGAGGATTCAGGATTGAGAATTGAGAACTGAGGATAAGGACTGAGGGTTGAGGATTGAGGTTTGAGGAATGAGGATTGAGGATTGAGGATTGAGGATTGAAGATTGAGTATTGATGATTGAAGATTGAGGATTGAGGATTGAGGGTTGAGGATTGAGGACGAGGACTGACGGTTGAGGATTGTGGTTTGAGGATTGAGGATTGAGGATTGAGTATTGAGGATGAGGACTGGGGTTTGAGCATTGAGGTTTGAGGAATGAGGATTGAGGATTGTGGATTGAGGACAGAGTATTGAGGATTGAGTATTGAAGGTTGAGGATTGATGACTGAGGATTGAGGATTGCGGATTGACGATTGAGGATTGAGGATTGAGGGTTGAAGGTTGAGTGTTGAGGATTGAAGGTTGAGGATTGACGATTGCGGATTGAGGATTGAGGATGATGGCATAGGTCTGAGGTTTGAGGTTTGAGGTTTGAGTATTGCATCCTGAGAATTCAGGATGTTCTATTGAGTATTGAGAATTGAGGATTGATGGTTTAGTATTGAGGATTCAGGATTGAGGATTGAGGATTGAGTATTGAAGATTGAGGATTGATTGTTGAGGATTTAGAATTGAGGATTGAGGATTGAGGATCGAGGATTGAAAATTGAGTATTGAGGATTGAAGATTGAGGACTGAGGAATAAAGATTGAGGATTGAGGATGAGGTCTGATGGTTGAGGATTGAGGCTTGAGGACTGAGGACTGAGGATTGAGGATTGAGAATTGAGTATAGAGGATGGAGGATTGAAGATTGAGGATTGGGTATTGATTATTGAGGATTGAGGATTGAGAATTGAGGATTGTGGATTGAGGATTGAAGATTGAGGATTGGGTTTTGAGGATTGAAGAATGAGGATTGAGGATTGAGGATTGAGGATTGAGGATTGAAGATTGAGTATTGTGGATTGAAGATTGAGGATTGAGGATTGATGGTTGCGGATTGAGGATTGAAGATTGAGTATTGAGGATTGAATACTGAGGATTGATGATTGAGGATTGAGGATTGAAGGTTGAGTATTGTGGACTGAAGATTGAGGATTGAGGATTGACGATTGAGGATTGAGGATTGAGATTTGAGGATTGACGATGAGGGCTGAGGGTTGAGGATTGAGGTTTGAGGTCTGAGGACCTAGGATTGAGGATTGAGAATTGAGGATTGAGGATTGAGGATTGAGGATTGAGGACTGGGTATTGAGGATTGAAGGATGAGGATTGAGGATTGAGGACTGAGGATTGGGTATTGAGGATTGAGGATTGAGGATTAAAGATTGAGTATTGAGGATTGAGGATTGAGGATTGAAGTTTGAGTATTGAGGATTGAGTGTTGAGGATTGAGGATGAGGGCTGAGGTTTGAGGTTTGAGGTTTGAGTATTGAATCCTGAGAATTCAGGATATTCTATTGAGTACTGAGAATTGAGGATTGATGGTTGAGTATTGAGGATTGAGGATTGAGGATTGAGGATTGAGTATTGAAGATTGAGGATTGAGGATTGAGGATTGAGGATTGAGTATTGAGGATTGAGGATTGAGTATTGAAGATTGAGAATTGAGGATTGAAGGTTGAGGATTGAGGAATGAGGTTTGAGGATTGAGGACGATGGCTGATGGTTGAGGGTTGAGGTTTTAGGACTGAGGACTGAGGATTGAGGATTGAGAATTGAGGATTGAGGATTGAGGATTGAAGATTGGGTATTGGTAATTGAGGATTGAAGAATGAGGATTCAGGATTAAGGATTGATGATTGGGGATTGGAGATTGAGTATTGAGGATTAAAGATTGAGTATTGATGATTGAAGATTGAGGATTGAGGGTTGAGGGTTGAGGGTTGCGGACGAGGACTGACGGTTGAGGATTGAGGTTTGAGGATTGAGGGTTGAGGACTGAGGACTGAGGATAGAGGATTGAGGATAGAGCATTGAGGATTGAAGATTGAGGACTTGGGATTGAGGACTGAAGATTGAGGATTAAGGATTGAGGATTGGTGATTGAGGATCTAGGACTGAATATTGATTATTGAGGATTAAAGATTGAGGATTGAGGATTGAGGATTGAGAATTGAGAATTGAGGATAAGAACTGAGGGTTGAGGATTGAGGTTTGCGGAATGAGGATTGAGGATTGAGGATTGAGGATTGAAGATTGAGTATTGATGATTGAAGATTGAGGATTGAGGATTGAGGGTTGAGGATTGAGGACGAGGACTGACGGTTGAGGATTGTGGTTTGAGGATTGAGGATTGAGGATTGAGTATTGAGTATGAGGACTGGGGTTTGAGGATTGAGGTTTGAGGAATGAGGATTGAGGATTGAGGATTGAGGATTGAGGATTGAGGATTGAGTATTGAAGGTTGAGGATTGATGACTGAGGATTGAGGATTGCGGAATGACGATTGAGGATTCAGGATTGAGGGTTGAAGGTTGAGTGTTGAGGATTGAAGGTTGAGGATTGACGATTGAGGATTGAGGATTGAGGATGATGGCTGAGGTTTGAGGTTTGAGGTTTGAGGTTTGAGTATTGAATCCTGGGAATTCAGGATGTTCTATTGAGTATTGAGAATTGAGGATTGATGGCTTAGTATTGAGGATTCAGGATTGAGGACTGAGGATTGAGTATTGAAGATTGAGGATTGATGGTTGAGGATTTAGAATTGAGGATTGAGGATTGAGGATTGAGGATTGAAAATTGAGTATTGAGGATTGAAGATTGAGGACTGAGGAATAAAGATTGAGGATTGAGGATGAGGGCTGAGGGTTGAGGATTGAGGCTTGAGGACTGAGGACTGAGGATTGAGGATTAAGAATTGATGTTTGAGGATTGAGATTTGATTATGGAATATTGTGGATTGAGTATTGAACCATGAGAATTCAGGATACTCTATTGAGTATTAGGAATTGAGGATTGATGGTTGAGTATTGGGGATTGGTGGTTGAGGGTTGTGTGTTGAATATTGAGGATTGAGGATTGAGGATTGAGGATTGAAGATTGAGGATTGAATATTGAGTCTTGATGACTGATGATTGAGGATTGAGGATTGAGGATTGAGTGTTGAGGATTGAGGACGAGGACTGACGGTTGAGGATTCAGGTTTGAGGTTTGAGGATTAAGGATTGAGGACTGAGGATTGAGGATTGAGGATTGAGCATTGAGGATTGAAGATTGAGGACTGGGGATTGAGGATTGAAGATTGACGATTGAGGATTGTGGATTGAGGATTGAGGGTTGAGGATTAAAGATTGAATATTGATGATTGAAGATTGAGGATTGAGGATTGAGGGTTGTAGATTGAGGACGAGGACTGAGTGTTGAGAATTGATGTTTGAGGTCTGAGGCTTGAGGATTGAGGATTGAAGATTGAGGATTGGGTATTGAGGATTGAAGAATGAGGACTGAGGATTTAGGATTGAGGATCGAGGATTGAAGATTGAGTATTGAGGATTGAAGATTGAGGATTGAGGATTGAGGATTGAGGATTGAGGATTGGGTGTTCAGGATTGAGTATTGAGGATTGTAGATTGAGGATTGAGGATTGATGATTAAAGATTGAGTGTTGAAGATTGGAGATTGAGGATTGATGATTGGGGATTGAGGATTGAGGATTGAGGATTGAGTATTGAAGGCTGAGGAGTGATGATTGAGGATTGAGGATTGAGGATTGAGGATTGAGGATTGAAGATTCAGTATTGAGGGTCGAGGATTGAGAATTGAGGATTGAGGATGGAAGATTGAGGATTGAGGTTGAGGATTGAGGATTGAGGATGAGGGCTGAGGGTTGAGGATTGAGGTTTGAGGACTGAGGTCTGAGGATTGAGTATTGAGAGTTGAGGATTGAGGATTGAGTATTGAAGATTGAGGATTGGGTATTGAGGATTGAAGAATGAGGATTGAGGATTGAGGATTGAGGATTCAGGATTGTGGATTGAATATTGAGTATTGAGGATTGAAGACTGACGATTGAGTATTGAGGATTGAGGATTGAGGATTGTGAATTGAGGACTGATGATTGAGTATTGATGGTTGAAGGTTGAGGATTGAGGATTGAGGATTGAGGATTGAGGATTGAAGATTGAGGATTGTGGACTGAGTGTTGAGGGTTGAGTGATGAGGATTGATGTTTGTGGATAGAGATTCGAAGATTGCAGACAGAGAATTTAGTATTGAAAACTGTGAATTGATGATATTCTATTGAGGATTGAGGATTGACAACTGATTGTTGAGGTCTGAAGTCTGAAGGTTGAGGACTGAGGATTGAGGATTCAGGATTGAGGTTTGAGGACTGAGGATTGAGGATTGAGGATTGAGGATTGAGGCTTGAGGATTGAGGATTGAGGATTGAAGATTGAGGTTTGAGGATCCAGAATGAGTGCTGAAGGTTGAGGATTGAGGTTTGAGGACTGAGGACTGAGGATTGAGGGTTGAGAATTAAGGATTGAGGATTGAGGATTGAAGATTGAGGATTGGGTGTTGAGGATTGAAGAATGAGGATTGCGGATAGAGTATTGAGGATTGAGGATTGAAGATTGAGTATTCAGGATTGAAGACTGACGATTGAGGATTGAGGATTGAGGGTTCAGGATTTAGGATTGAGAATTGAGGATTGAGGATTGAGGATCGAAGATTGAGGATTGGGTATTGAGGATTGAAGAATGGGGATTGAGGATTGAGGATTGGGTATTGAGGATTGAAGATTGAGGATTGAGAATTGAGGATTGAGGATTGAAGATTGAGTATTGAGGATTGAATATTGAGGATTGAGGATTGAGGATTGAGGATTGAGGATTGAAGATTGACGATTGGGAAATGAGTGTTGAGGGCTGAGTGATGAGAATTGATGTTTGTGAATGGAGATTTGAAGATTGAAGATTGAGGATTGAGTATTGAAAACTGAAAATTCAGGATTTTCTATTGAGTATTGAGAATTTTGGATTGATGGTTGAGTGTTGTGTGTTGAATATTGAGGATTGGCGGATTGAGTATTGAAGATTGAGGGCTGATGACTGAGGATTGAGTATTGAGGTTTGAGGATTGAGGATTGAGAATTGAGAATTGAGAATGAGGACTGAGGTTTGGGAATGAGGATTGAGGATTGAGGATTGAGGATTGAGGATTGAGGATTGAGTTTTGAAGGTTGAGGATTGATGACTGAGGATTGAGGATTGAGGATTGAGGATTGAGGATTGAGGATTGAGGATTGAAGATTGAGTGTTGAGGATTGAGTGTTGAGGAGTGAGGATTGAGTGTTGAGGATTGAGGATGAGGGCTGAGGTTTGAGGTTTGAGGTTTGAGTATTGAATCCTGAGAATTCAGGATATTCTATTGAGTATTGAGAATTGAGGATTGATGGCTGAGTATTGAGGATTCAGGATTGAGGATTGAGGATTGAGTATTGAAGATTGAGGATTGATGGTTGAGGATTTAGAATTGAGGATTGAGGATTGAGGATTGAGGATTGAAAATTGAGTATTGAGGATTGAATATTGAGGACTGAGGAATAAAGATTGAGGATTGAGGATGAGGGCTGAGGGTTGAGGATTGAGGATTGAAGCTTGAGGACTGAGGACTGAGGATTGAGGATTGAGAATTGAGGATAGAGGATTGAGGATTGAAGATTGAGGATTGGGTATTGAGGATTGAAGAATGAGGATTGAGGATTGAGGATTGAGGATTGAGGATTGAAGATTGAGTATTGAGGATTGAAGATTGAGTATTGAGGATTGAGGATTGAGGATTGAGGACTGAGGATTGAGGATTGAAGGTTGAGGATGGAGGATTGAAAAGAGTGGACTGTGTGTTGAGTATTGAGGGTTGAGAATTGATGTTTGAGGATTGAGATTTGATTATTGAATATTGTGGATTGAGTATTGAACCATGAGAATTCAGGATACTCTATTGAGTATTAGGAATTGAGGATTGATGGTTGAGCATTGAGGATTGGTGGTTGAGGGTTGTGTGTTGAATATTGAGGACTGAGGATTGAGGATTGAGGATTGAGCATTGAGGATTGAAGATTGAGGACTGGGGATTGAGGATTGAAGATTGACGATTGAGGATTGTGGATTGAGGATTGAGGGTTGAGGATTAAAGATTGAATATTGATGATTGAAGATTGAGGATTGAGGATTGAGGGTTGTAGATTGAGGACGAGGACTGAGTGTTGAGAATTGATGTTTGAGGTCTGAGGCTTGAGGATTGAGGATTGAAGATTGAGGATTGGGTATTGAGGATTGAAGAATGAGGACTGAGGATTTAGGATTGAGGATCGAGGATTGAAGATTGAGTATTGAGGATTAAAGATTGAATATTGATGATTGAAGATTGAGGATTGAGGATTAAGGGTTGTAGATTGAGGACGAGGACTGAGTGTTGAGAATTGATGTTTGAGGTCTGAGGATTGAGGATTGAGGATTGAAGATTGAGGATTGGGTATTGAGGATTGAAGAATGAGGACTGAGGATTTAGGATTGAGGATCGAGGATTGAAGATTGAGTATTGAGGATTGAAGATTGAGGATTGAGGATTGAGGATTGAGTATTCAGGATTGAGGATTGATGATTGTAGATTGAGGATTGAGGATTGATGATTAAAGATTGAGTGTTGAGGATTGAAGATTGAGGATTGATGATTGGGGATTGAGGATTGAGGATTGAGGATTGAGGATTGAGTATTGAAGGCTGAGGATTGATGATTGGGGATTGAGGATTGAGGATTGAGGATTCAGTATTGAGGACTGAGGGTTGAAGATTGAGGATTGATGATTGAGGATTAAAGATTGAGTATTGAGGATTGAAGATTGAGAATTGAGGATTGAGGATTCAACATTGAGGACTGACTGTTGAGGGTTGAGTGATGAGAATTGATGATTGTGGATAGAGATTTGAAGATTGCAGATTGAGTATTGAGTATTGAAAACTGTGAATTGAGAATATTATACTGAGGATTGAGGATTGACAACTGATTGTTGAGGACTGAGGGCTGAAGATTGAGGATTCAGGATTGAGGATTCAGAATTGAGGTTTGAGGACTGAGGATTGAGGATTGAAGATTGAGGATTGGGTATTGAGGATTGAAGAATGAGGACTGAGGATTGAGGATTCAGGATTCAGGATTGAAGATTGAGTATTGAGGATTGAAGACTGACGATTGGGGATTGAGGGTTGAGGATTGAGGATTGAGAATTGAGGGTTGATGATTGAGTATTGAGGGTTGAAGATTGAGGATTGAGGATTGAGGATTGAGGATTGAGAATTGAGAATTGAGAATGAGGACTGAGGTTTGAGGATTGATGTTTGAGGAATAAGGATTGAGGATTGAGGATTGAGGATTAAGGATTGAGGATTGAGTATTGAAGGTTGAGGATTGATGACTGAGGATTGAGGATTGAGGATTGAGGATTGAGGATTGAGGATTGAGGATTGAAGATTGAGTGTTGAGGATTGAGGGTTGAGGATTGAGGATTGAGTATTGAGGATTGAGGATGAGGGCTGAGGTTTGAGTATTGAATCCTGAGAATTCAGGATATTCTATTGAGTATTGAGAATTGAGGATTGATGGTTGAGTACTGAGGATTGAGGATTGAGGATTGAGGATTGAGGATTGAGTATTGAAGATTGAGGATTGAAGATTGAGGATTGAGGATTGAGGATGAGGATTGAGGATTGAGGATTGAAGATTGAGAATTGAGGATTGAAGTTTGAAGATTGAGTATTGAGGATTGAAGATTGAGTATTGATGATTGAAAATTGAGGATTGAGTTTTGAGGGTTGAGGGTTGAGGACGAGGACTGATGGTTGAGGATGGAGCATTGAGGATTGAAGACTGAGGACTGGGGATTGGGGATTGAAGATTGAGGATTAAGGATTGAGGATTGGGGATTGAGGATCTATGATTGAATATTGATTACTGAGGATTGAAGATTGAGGATTGAGGATTGAGGATTGAGAATTGAGAATTGAGGGTAAGGACTGAGGGTCGAGGATTGAGGTTTGAGGAATGGGGATTGAGGATTGCGGATTGAGGATTGAGGATTGAAGATTGAGTATTGATGATTGAAGATTGAGGATTGAGGATTGAGGTTTGAGGATTGAGGACGAGGACTGACGGTTGAGGACTGTGGTTTGAGGATTGAGGATTGCGGATTGAGAATTGAGGATGAGGACTGTGGTTTGAGGATTGAGGTTTGAGGAACGAGGATTGAGGATCCAGGATTGAGGATTGAGGATTGAGGATTGAGTATTGAAGGTTGAGGATTGATGACAGAAGATTGAGGATTGCGGATTGACGATTGAGGAATGAGGATTGAGGGATGAAGGTTGAGGATTGAAGGTTGAGGATTGACGATTGAGGATTGAGGATTGAAGATGATGGCTGAGGTTTGAGGTTTGAGGTTTAAGTATTGAATCCTGAGAAGTCAGGATGTTCTTTTGAGTATTGAGCATTGGGGATTGACGGTTTAGTATTGAGGATTCAGGATTGAGGATAGAGGATTGAGTATTGAAGATTGAGGATTGATGATTGAAGATTTAGGATTGAGGATTGAGGATTGAGGATTGAGGATTGATAATTGAGTATTGAGGATTGATGGTGGAGGACTGAGGAATAAGGATTGAGGATTGAGGATGAGGGCTGAGGGTTGAGGATTGAGGTTTGAGGAGTGAGGACCGAGGATTGAGGATTGAGAATTGAGGATTGAGGATTGAGGATTGAAGATTGAGGATTGGGTATTGGGGGTTGAAGAATGAGGATTGAGGATTGAGGTTTGAGGATTGAGGTTTGAAGATTGAGTATTGAGGATTGAAGATGGAGGATTGAGGATTGAAGATTGAGGATTGAGGATTGAGGATGGAGGATTGAAGAGAGAGGACTGAGCGTTGAGGATTGCGTGTTGAGAATTGATGTTTGAGGGTTGAGATTTGATTATTGATTTTAGTGGATTGAGTATTGAACGATGAGAATTCAGGGTACTCTATTGAGTATAGAGAATTGAGGATTGATTGTCGAGTGTTGAGGATTGAGGGTTGAAGGTTGAGTGTTGAGGATTGAAGGTTGAGGATTGAAGAATGAGGATTGAGGAATGAGGATTGGGGATTGAGGATCTAGGATTGAGAATTGATTATTGAGGATTGAAGATTGAGTATTGAGGATTGAGGATTGAGAATTGAGAATTGAGGATAAGGACTGAGGGTTGAGGATTGAGGTTTGAGGAATGAGGATTGAGGATTGAAGATTGAGGGTTGAGGATTGAGGATTGAGAATTGAGAATTGAGGATGAGGACTGAGGGTTGAAGAATGAGGATTGAGGGTTGAGGATTGAGGATTCAGGATTGAGGATTGAAGATTGAGTATTGAGGATTGAAGACTGATGATTGAGGATTGAGTATTGAGGATTGTGGATTGAGAATTGAGGATTGAGGATTGAAGATTGAGTATTGAGGATTGAAGATTGAGGATTGAGGATTGAGGATTGAGGATTGAGGACTGAGGATTGAGGATTGAGGATTGAGGATTGAGGATTAAAGATTGAGTATTGAGGATTGAGGATTGAGGTTTGAGGATTGAGGTTTGAGGAATGAGGATTGAGGATTGAGGATTGAGGTTTGAGGATTGATCATTGAGTATTGAAGGTTGAGGATTGATGACTGAGGATTGAGGATTGAGGATTGAGGATTGAGGATTGAGGATTGAAAATTGAGTGTTGAGGATTGAAGGTTGAGGATTGAGGATTGAGGATTGAGGATTGAGGATTGCAGATTGAGGATAGGGGATTGAGAATTGACGATTGAGGATTGAGTATTGACGATTGAGAATTGAGGATTGAGGATTGAAGATTGAGAATTGAGGATTGAAGATTGAGGATTGAGGATTGAGGATTGAGGACTGAGGATTGAGGATTGGGGAATGAGCATTGAGGATTGAAGATTGGTGACTGGGGATTGAGGATTGAAGGTTGAGGATTAAGGATTGAGGATTGGGGATTGGGGATCTAGGATTGGAGATTGATTATTGAGGATTGAAGATTGAGGGTTGAGGATTGAGGATTGAGAATTGAGAATTCAGGATGAGGACTGAGGGTTGAGGATTGAGGTTTGAGGTACGAGGATTGAGGATTGAGGATTGAGGACTGAGGATTGACGATTGAGTATTGGAGATTGAGGATTGATGACTGAGTATTGAGGATTGAGGATTGATGATTGCGGATTGAGTATTGAAAATTGAGTATTGAGGATTGAATATTGAGGATTGATGATTGATGATTGAGGATTGAAGGTTGAGTATTGAGGATTGAAGATTGAGGATTGAGGATTGACAATTGAGGATTGAGGATTGAGGTTTGAGGATTGACGATGAGGGCTGAGGGTTGAGGATTGAGGTTTGAGGTCTGAGGACTGAGGATTGAGGATTGAGAATTGAGGATTGAGGATTCAGGATTGAAGATTGAGGATTGGGTATTGAGGATTGAAGAATGAGGATTGAGGATTGAGGTTTGAGGACTGAGGACTGAGGATTGAGGATCCAGGATGAGGGCTGAAGGTTGAGGATTGAGGTTTGAGGACTGAGGACTGAGGATTGAGGATTGAGGATTAAGGCTTGAGGGTTGAGGATTGAAGATTGAGGATTGGGTATTGAGGATTGAAGAATGAGGATTGAGGATTGAGTATTGAGGATTGAGGATTGAAGACTGAGTATTGAGGATTGAAGACTGACGATTGAGGATTGAGGATTGAGGGTTGAGGATTTAGGATTGAGAATTGAGGATTGAGGATTGAGGATTGAAGATTGAGGATTGGGGATTGAGGATTGAAGATTGAGGATTGTGAATTGAGGATTGAGGGTTGAAGGTTGAGTATTGAGGATTGAAAATTGAGGATTGAGGATTGAGGATTGAGGATTGAGGATTGAAGATTGAGGATTGGGGACTGAGTGTCGAGGGTTGAGTGATGAGAATTGATGTTTGTGGATGGAGATTTGAAGATTGAAGATTGAGGATTGAGTATTGAAAACTGAGAATTCAGGATATTCTATTGAGTATTGAGAATTTTGGATTGATGGTTGTGTATTGAGGATTGTTGGTTGAGGGTTGAGGGTTGTGGGTTGAATATTGAGGATTGGCGGATTGAGTATTGAAGATTGAGGACTGTGGACTGAGGATTGAGTATTGAGGATTGAGGATTGAGTATTGAGGATTGAGGATTGAAGATTGAGTATTGATGAGTGAAGATTGCGGATTGATTATTGAGGGTTGAGGGTTGAGGACAAGGACTGAGGGTTGAGGATTGAGGTTTGAGGACAGAGGATTGAGGATTGAGGATTGAGCATTGATAATTGAGGATTGAGGATTGAAGATTTAGGATTGGGTATTGAGGATTGAGGATTAGGGATTGAGGATCTAGTATTGGAGATTGATTATTTAGGATTGAAGATAGAGGGTTGAGGATTGAGGATTGAGGATTGAGAATTGAGAATTGAGGATGAGGACTGAGGTTTGAGGATTGAGGTTTGAGGAATGAGGATTGAGGATTGAGGATTGAGGATAGAGGATTGAGGATTGAGTATTGAAAGTTGAGGATTGATGACTGAGGATTGAGGATTGAGGATTGAGGATTGAGGATTGAGGATTGAAGATTGAGTGTTGAGGATTGAGGGTTGAGGATTGAGGATTGAGAATTGAGAATTCAGGATGAGGACTGAGGGTTGAGGATTGAGGTTTGAGGTACGAGGATTGAGGATTGAGGATTGAGGACTGAGGATTGACGATTGAGTATTGGAGATTGAGGATTGATGACTGAGTATTGAGTATTGAGGATTGAATATTGAGGATTGATGATTGATGATTGAGGATTGAAGGTTGAGTATTGAGGATTGAAGATTGAGGATTGAGGATTGACAATTGAGGATTGAGGATTGAGGTTTGAGGATTGACGATGAGGGCTGAGGGTTGAGGATTGAGGTTTGAGGTCTGAGGACTGAGGATTGAGGATTGAGAACTGAGGATTGAGGATTCAGGATTGAAGATTGAGGATTGGGTATTGAGGATTGAAGAATGAGGATTGAGGATTGAGGATTGAGGATTGGGGACTGAGGATTGAAGATTCAGGATTGAGGGTTAAGTATTGAGGATTGAGGATTGAGGAATGAAGATTCAGTATTGAGGATTGAAGATTGAGAATTGAGGATTCAGGATTGAAGGTTGAGGATTGGGTATTGAGGATTGAAGATTGAGTATTGATGATTGAAGATTGAGGATTGAGGATTGAGGGTTGAGGAGTGAGGACGAGGACTGACATTTGAGGATTGTGGTTTGAGGATTGAGGGTTGAGGATTGAGAATTAAGGATGAGAACTGAGGTTTGATGATTGATGACTGAGGATTGAGGATTGAGGATTGATGATTGCGTATTGAGGATTGAAGAGTGAGTATTGAGGATTGAATATTGAGGATTGAGGATTGAGTATTGAGGATTGAAGATTGAGTATTGAGGATTGAAGATTGATGATTGAGGATTTAGGATTGAGGATTGAGGATTGAGGATTGAGGATTGAGGATAGAGGATTGAAGATTGAGGATTGGGAACTGAGTGTTGAGGGTTGAGTGATGAGGATTGATGTTTGTGGATAGAGATTCGAAGAATGCAGATTGAGAATTTAGTATTGAAAACTGTGAATTGATGATATTCTATTGAGGATTGAGGATTGACAACTGATTGTTGAGGTCTGAAGTCTGAAGGTTGAGGACTGAGGATTGAGGATTCAGGATTGAGGTTTGAGGACTGAGGATTGAGGATTGAGGATTCAGGCCTGAGGATTGAGGATTGAGGATTGAAGATTGAGGATTGAGGATCCAGGATGAGGGCTGAAGGTTGAGGATTGAGGTTTGAGGACTGAGGACTGAGGATTGAGGGTTGAGAATTAAGGCTTGAGGGTTGAGGATTGAAGATTGAGGATTGGGTATTGAGGATTGAAGAATGAGGATTGAGGATTGAGTATTGAGGATTGAGGATTGAAGATTGAGTATTGAGGATTGAAGCCTGACGATTGAGGATTGAGGATTGAGGGTTGAGGATTTAGGATTGAGAATTGAGGATTGAGGATTGAGGATTGAAGATTGAGGATTGGGGATTGAGGATTGAAGATTGAGGATTGTGAATTGAGGATTGAGGGTTGAAGGTTGAGTATTGAGGATTGAAAATTGAGGATTGAGGATTGAGGATTGAGGATTGAGGATTGAAGATTGAGGATTGGGGACTGAGTGTCGAGGGTTGAGTGATGAGAATTGATGTTTGTGGATGGAGATTTGAAGATTGAAGATTGAGGATTGAGTATTGAAAACTGAGAATTCAGGATATTCTATTGAGTATTGAGAATTTTGGATTGATGGTTGTGTATTGAGGATTGATGGTTGAGGGTTGTGGGTTGAATATTGAGGATTGGCGGATTGAGTATTGAAGATTGTGGACTGTGGACTGAGGATTGAGTATTGAGGATTGAGGATTGAGTATTGAGGATTGAGGATTGAAGATTGAGTATTGATGAGTGAAGATTGCGGATTGATTATTGAGGGTTGAGGGTTGAGGACAAGGACTGAGGGTTGAGGACTGAGGTTTGAGGATTGAGGTTTGAGGAATGAGGATTGAGGATTGAGGATTGAGGATAGAGGATTGAGGATTGAGTATTGAAAGTTGAGGATTGATGACTGAGGATTGAGGATTGAGGATTGAGGATTGAGGATTGAGGATTGAAGATTGAGTGTTGAGGATTGAGGGTTGAGGATTGAGGATTGAGAATTGAGAATTCAGGATGAGGACTGAGGGTTGAGGATTGAGGTTTGAGGTACGAGGATTGAGGATTGAGGATTGAGGACTGAGGATTGACGATTGAGTATTGGAGATTGAGGATTGATGACTGAGTATTGAGTATTGAGGATTGAATATTGAGGATTGATGATTGATGATTGAGGATTGAAGGTTGAGTATTGAGGATTGAAGATTGAGGATTGAGGATTGACAATTGAGGATTGAGGATTGAGGTTTGAGGATTGACGATGAGGGCTGAGGGTTGAGGATTGAGGTTTGAGGTCTGAGGACTGAGGATTGAGGATTGAGAACTGAGGATTGAGGATTCAGGATTGAAGATTGAGGATTGGGTATTGAGGATTGAAGAATGAGGATTGAGGATTGAGGATTGAGGATTGGGGACTGAGGATTGAAGATTCAGGATTGAGGGTTAAGTATTGAGGATTGAGGATTGAGGAATGAAGATTCAGTATTGAGGATTGAAGATTGAGAATTGAGGATTCAGGATTGAAGGTTGAGGATTGGGTATTGAGGATTGAAGATTGAGTATTGATGATTGAAGATTGAGGATTGAGGATTGAGGGTTGAGGAGTGAGGACGAGGACTGACATTTGAGGATTGTGGTTTGAGGATTGAGGGTTGAGGATTGAGAATTAAGGATGAGAACTGAGGTTTGATGATTGATGACTGAGGATTGAGGATTGAGGATTGATGATTGCGTATTGAGGATTGAAGAGTGAGTATTGAGGATTGAATATTGAGGATTGAGGATTGAGTATTGAGGATTGAAGATTGAGTATTGAGGATTGAAGATTGATGATTGAGGATTTAGGATTGAGGATTGAGGATTGAGGATTGAGGATTGAGGATAGAGGATTGAAGATTGAGGATTGGGAACTGAGTGTTGAGGGTTGAGTGATGAGGATTGATGTTTGTGGATAGAGATTCGAAGAATGCAGATTGAGAATTTAGTATTGAAAACTGTGAATTGATGATATTCTATTGAGGATTGAGGATTGACAACTGATTGTTGAGGTCTGAAGTCTGAAGGTTGAGGACTGAGGATTGAGGATTCAGGATTGAGGTTTGAGGACTGAGGATTGAGGATTGAGGATTCAGGCCTGAGGATTGAGGATTGAGGATTGAAGATTGAGGATTGAGGATCCAGGATGAGGGCTGAAGGTTGAGGATTGAGGTTTGAGGACTGAGGACTGAGGATTGAGGGTTGAGAATTAAGGCTTGAGGGTTGAGGATTGAAGATTGAGGATTGGGTATTGAGGATTGAAGAATGAGGATTGAGGATTGAGTATTGAGGATTGAGGATTGAAGATTGAGTATTGAGGATTGAAGCCTGACGATTGAGGATTGAGGATTGAGGGTTGAGGATTTAGGATTGAGAATTGAGGATTGAGGATTGAGGATTGAAGATTGAGGATTGGGGATTGAGGATTGAAGATTGAGGATTGTGAATTGAGGATTGAGGGTTGAAGGTTGAGTATTGAGGATTGAAAATTGAGGATTGAGGATTGAGGATTGAGGATTGAGGATTGAAGATTGAGGATTGGGGACTGAGTGTCGAGGGTTGAGTGATGAGAATTGATGTTTGTGGATGGAGATTTGAAGATTGAAGATTGAGGATTGAGTATTGAAAACTGAGAATTCAGGATATTCTATTGAGTATTGAGAATTTTGGATTGATGGTTGTGTATTGAGGATTGATGGTTGAGGGTTGTGGGTTGAATATTGAGGATTGGCGGATTGAGTATTGAAGATTGTGGACTGTGGACTGAGGATTGAGTATTGAGGATTGAGGATTGAGTATTGAGGATTGAGGATTGAAGATTGAGTATTGATGAGTGAAGATTGCGGATTGATTATTGAGGGTTGAGGGTTGAGGACAAGGACTGAGGGTTGAGGATTGAGGTTTGAGGACAGAGGATTGAGGATTGAGGAATGAGCATTGATAATTGAGGATTGAGGATTGAAGATTTAGGATTGGGTATTGAGGATTGATGATTAGGGATTGAGGATCTAGTATTGGAGATTGATTATTTAGGATTGAAGATAGAGGGTTGAGGATTGAGGATTGAGGATTGAGAATTGAGAATTGAGGATGAGGACTGAGGTTTGAGGATTGAGGTTTGAGGAATGAGGATTGAGGATTGAGGATTGAGGATAGAGGATTGAGGATTGAGTATTGAAAGTTGAGGATTGATGACTGAGGATTGAGGATTGAGGATTGAGGATTGAGGATTGAGGATTGAGGATTGAAGATTGAGTGTTGAGGATTGAAGGTTGAGGGTTGAGGAATAAGGATTGAGGATTGATGATGAGGGCTGATGGTTGAGGGTTGAGGTTTTAGGACTGAGGACTCAGGACTGAGGGTTGAGAATTGAGGATTGAGGATTAAGGATTGACGATTGAGGATTGGGTATTGAGGATTGAAGAATGAGGATTGAGGATTGAGGATTGATGATTGGGGATTGAATATTGAGTATTGACGATTGAAGATTGAGTATTGATGATTGAAGATTGAGGATTCAGTATTGAGGGTTGAGGGCTGTGGACGAGGACTGACAGTGGACGATTGAGGTTTGAGGATTGAGGGTTGACGACTGAGGACTGAGGATAGAGGATTGAGGATGGAGCATCGAGGATTGAAGATTGAGGACTGGGGATTGGGGATTGAAGATTGCGGATTCAGGGTTGAGGATTGGGTATTGAGGATATAGGATTAAATATTGATTACTGAGGATTGAAGGTTGAGGACTGAGGACTGAGGATTGAGAATTGAGGATTGAGGATTAAGGATTGAAGATTGAGGATTGAGGATTGGGTATTGAGGATTGAGGATTGAGTATTGAGGATTGAGGATTGAAGATTGAGCATTGATGAGTGAAGATTGCGGATTGATTATTGAGGGTAGAGGTTTGATGACAAGGACTGGGGTTTGAGGATTGAGGTTTGAGGACAGAGGATTGAGGATTGAGGATTGAGAATTGATAATTGAGGATTGAGGATTGAAGATTTAGGATTGGGTATTGAGGATTGAGGATTAGGGATTGTGGATCTAGTATTGGAGATTGATTATTTAGGATTGAAGATAGAGGGCTGAGGATTGAGGATTGAGGATTGAGAATTGAGAATTGAGGATGAGGACTGAGGTTTGAGGATTGAGGTTTGAGGAATGAGGATTGAGGATTGAGGATTGAGGGTTGAGGACTGAG
Source organism: Calliopsis andreniformis (assembly GCF_051401765.1). Taxonomy (NCBI): domain Eukaryota; kingdom Metazoa; phylum Arthropoda; class Insecta; order Hymenoptera; family Andrenidae; genus Calliopsis; species Calliopsis andreniformis. The sequence goes on along the minus strand of NW_027480451.1, from coordinate 251,535 downwards.
GATTGAGTATTGAAGGTTGAGGATTGATGACTGAGGATTGAGGATTGAGGATTGAGGATTGAGGATTGAGGATTGAAGATTGGGTGTTGAGGATTGAGGGCTGAGGATTGAGGATTGAGTATTGAGGATTGAGGATGAGGGCTTAGGTTTGAGGTTTGAGGTTTGAGTATTGAATCCTGAGAATTCAGAATATTCTATTGAGTATTGAGAACTGAGGATTGATGGTTGAGTATTGAGGATTGAGGATTGAGGATTGAGGATTGAGTATTGAAGATTGAGGATTGATGACTGAGGATTGAGGATTGAGGATGAGGATTGAGGATTGAGGATTGAAGATTGAGAATTGAGGATTGAAGGTTGAGGATTGAGGAATGAGGATTGAGGATTGAGGATGAGGGCTGATGGTCGAGGGTTGAGGTTTTAGGACTGAGGACAGAGGACTGAGGATTGAGAATTGAGGATTGAGGATTAAGGATTGAAGATTGAGGATTGGGTATTGAGGATTGAAGAATGAGGATCGAGGATTGAGGATTGATGATTGGGGATTGAAGATTGAGTATTGCGGATTGAAGATTGAGTATTGATGATTGAAGATTGAGGATTGAGGATTGAGGGTTGAGGATTGAGGACGAGGACTGACGGTTGAGGATTGTGGTTTGAGGATTGAGGATTGAGGATTGAGAATTGAGGATGAGGACTGAGGTTTGAGGATTGAGGTTTGAGGAATGAGGATTGAGGATTGAGGATTGAGGATTGAGGATTGAGGATTGAGTATTGAAGGTTGAGGATTGATGACTGAAGATTGAGGATTGCCGATTGACGATTGAGGATTGAGGATTGAGGGTTGAAGGCTGAGGATTGAAGGTTGAGGATTGACGATTGAGGATTGAGGATTGAGGATGATGGCTGAGGTTCGAGGTTTGAGGTTTGAGTATTGAATCCTGAGAAGTCAGGATGTTCTATTGAGTATTGAGAATTGGGGATTGATGGTTTAGTATTGAGGATTCAGGATTGTGGATAGAGGATTGCGTATTGAAGATTGAGAATTGATGATTGAGGATTGAGGGTTGTGGATGAGGATTAAGGATTGAGGATTGAAGATTGAGAATTGAGGATTGAAGGTTGAGGATTGAGGAATGAGGATTGAGGGTTGAGGATGAGGGCTGATGGTTGAGGGTTGAGGTTTTAGGACTGAGGACTCAGGACTGAGGATTGAGAATTGAGGATTGAGGATTGAGGATTGAAGATTGAGGATTGGGTATTGAGGATTCAAGAATGAAGATTGAGGATTGAGGATTGAAGATTGGGGACTGAGGATTGAAGATTCAGGATTGAGGATTGAGTATTGAGGTTTGAGGATTGAGGATTGAAGATTCAGTATTGAGGAATGAAGATTGAGGATTGAGAATTGAAGATTGAACATTGAGGACTGAGTGTTGAGGGTTGAGTGATGAGAATTGATGTTTGTGGATAGATATTTGAAGACTGCAGATTGAGCATTGAGTATTGAAAACTGTGAATTGATGATATTCTATTGAGGATTGAGAATTGACAACTGATTGTTGAGGACTGAGGGCTGAAGATTGAGGATTCAGGATTGAGAATTCAGAATTGAGGATTGAGGACTGAGGACTGAGGATTGAAGATTGAGTATTGAGGATTGAAGATTGAGGATTAAGGATTGAGGATTGGGGATTGAGGATCTAGGATTGAAGATTGATTATTGATGATTGAAGATTGAGGATTGAGGATTGAGGATTGAGAATTGAGAATTGAGGATAAGGACTGAGGGTTGAGGATTGTGGTTTGAGGAATGAGGATTGAGGGTTGAGGATTGAGGATTCAAGATTGAGTATTGATGATTGAAGATTGAGGATTGAGGATTGAGGGTTGAGGAGTGAGGACGAGGACTGACAGTTGAGGATTGTGGTTTGAGGATTGAGGGTTGAGGATTGAGAATTGAGGATGAGAACTGAGGTTTGATGATTGATGACTGAGGATTGAGGATTGAGGATTGATGATTGCGGATTGAGGATTGAAGATTGAGTATTGAGGATTGAATATTGAGGATTGAGGATTGAGTATTGAGGATTGAAGATTGAGTATTGAGGATTGAAGATTGATGATTGAGGATTTAGGATTGAGGATTGAGGATTGAGGATTGAGGATTGAGGATAGAGGATAGAAGATTGAGGATTGGGAACTGAGTGTTGAGGGTTGAGTGATGAGGATTGATGTTTGTTGATAGAGATTCCAAGATTGCAGATTGAGAATTTAGGATTGAAAACTGTGAATTTATGATATTCTATTGAGGATTGAGGATTGACAACAGATTGTTGAGGTCTGAAGTCTGAAGGTTGAGGACTGAGGATTGAGGATTCAGGATTGAGGTTTGAGGACTGAGGATTGAGGATTGAGGATTGAGGCCTGAGGATTGAGGATTGAGGATTGAAGATTGAGGATTGAGGATCCAGGATGAGGCCTGAAGGTTGAGGATTGAGGTTTGAGGACTGAGGACTGAGGATTGAGGGTTGAGAATTAAGGCTTGAGGGTTGAGGATTGAAGATTGAGGATTGGGTATTGAGGATTGAAGAATGAGGATTGAGGATTGAGCATTGAGGATTGAGGATTGAAGATTGAGTATTGAGGATTGAAGACTGACGATTGAGGATTGAGGATTGAGGGTTGACGATTTAGGATTGAGAATTGAGGATTGAGGATTGAGGATTGAAGATTGAGGATTGGGGATTGAGGATTGAAGATTGAGGATTGTGAATTGAGGACTGAGGGTTGAAGATTGAGTATTGAGGATTGAAAATTGAGGATTGAGGATTGAGGATTGATGATTGAGGATTGAAGATTGAGGATTGGGGACTGAGTGTCGAGGGTTTAGTGATGAGAATTGATGTTTGTGGATGGAGATTTGAAGATTGAAGATTGAGGATTGAGTATTGAAAACTGAGAATTCAGGATATTCTATTGAGTATTGAGAATTTTGGATTGATGGTTGAGTATTGAGGATTGATGGTTGAGGGTTGTGTGTTGAATATTGAGGATTGGCGGATTGAGTATTGAAGATTGAGGACTGTGGACTGATGATTGAGTATTGGTGATTGAGGATTGAGTATTGAGGATTGAGGATTGAAGATTGAGTATTGATGAGTGAAGATTGCGGATTGATTATTGAGGTTTGAGGTTTGAGGACAAGGACTGAGGGTTGAGGATTGAGGTTTGAGGACAGAGGATTGAGGATTGAGGATTGAGAATTGATAATTGAGGATTGAGGATTGAAGATTTAGGATTGGGTATTGAGGATTGAGGATTAGGGATTGAGGATCTAGTATTGGAGATTGATTATTTAGGATTGAAGATAGAGGGTTGAGGATTGAGGATTGAGTATTGAAGATTGAGTATTGAAGATTGAGGATTGATGATTGAGGATTGAGGATTCAGGATGAGGATTGAGGATTGAGGATTGAAGATTGAGAATTGAGGATTGAAGGTTGAGGATTGAGGAATGAGGATTGAGGATTGAGGATGAGGGCTGATGGTTGAGGGTTGAGGTTTTAGGACTGAGGACTGAGGACTGAGGATTGAGAATTGAGGATTGAGGATTAAGGATTGAAGATTGAGGATTGGGTATTGAGGATTGAAGAATGAGGATCGAGGATTGAGGATTGATGATTGGGGATTGAAGATTGAGTATTGAGGATTGAAGATTGAGTATTGATGATTGAAGATTGAGGATTGAGTATTGAGGGTTGAGGGTTGAGGACGAAGACTGACGGTTGAGGATTGAGGTTTGAGGATTGAGGGTTGAGGACTGAGGACTGAGGATAGAGGATTGAGGATGGTGCATTGAGGATTGAAGACTGAGGACTGGGGATTGAGGATTGAATATTGAGGATTAAGGATTGAGGATTGGCGATTGAGGATCTAGGATTGAATATTGATTACTGAGGATTGAAGATTGAGGATTGAGGATTGAGGATTGAGAATTGAGAATTGACGATAAGGACTGAGGGTTGAGGATTGAGGTTTGAGGAATGAGGATTGAGGATTGAGGATTGAGGATTGAGGATTGAAGATTGAGTATTGATGATTGAAGATTGAGGATTGAGGATTGAGGGTTGAGGATTGAGGTCGTGGACTGACGGTTGAGGATTGTGGTTTGAGGATTGAGGATTGAGGATTGAGAATTGAGGATGTGGACTGAGGTTTGAGGATTGAGGTTTGAGGAATGAGGATTGAGGATTGAGGATTGAGGATTGAGGATTTAGGATTGAGTATTGAAGGTTGAGGATTGATGACTGAAGATTGAGGATTGCGGATTGACGATTGAGGATTGAGAATTGAGGGTTGAAGGTTGAGGATTGAAGGTTGAGGATTGACGATTGAGGATTGAGGAATGAGGATGATGGCTGAGGTTTGAGGTTTGAGGTTTGAGTATTGAATCCTGAGAAGTCAGGATGTTCTATTGAGTATTGAGAATTGGGGATTGATGGCTTAGTATTGAGGATTCAGGATTGAGGATAGAGGATTGAGTATTGAAGATTGAGGATTGATGATTGAGGATTGAGGATTGAGGATGGGGATTAAGGATTGAGGATTGAAGATTGAGAATTGACGATTGAAGGTTGAGGATTGAGGAATGAGGATTGAGGATTGAGGATGAGGGCTGATGGTTGAGGGTTGAGGTTTTAGGTCTGAGGACTCAGGACTGAGGATTGAGAATTGAGGATTGAGGATTAAGGATTGACGATTGAGGATTGGGTATTGAGGATTGAAGAATGAGGATTGAGGATTGAGGATTGATGATTGGGGATTGAATATTGAGTATTGACGATTGAAGATTGAGTATTGATGATTGAAGATTGAGGATTGAGTATTGAGGGTTGAGGGCTGAGGACGAGGACTGACAGTGGACGATTGAGGTTTGAGGCTTGAGGGTTGAGGACTGAGGACTGAGGATAGAGGATTGAGGATGGAGCATCGAGGATTGAAGATTGAGGGCTGGGGATTCGGGATTGAAGATTGCGGATACAGGATTGAGGATTGGGGATTGAGGATATAGGATTAAATATTGATTACTGAGGATTGAAGGTTGAGGATTGAGGATTGAGGACTGAGAATTGAGAGTTGAGGATAAGGACTGAGGGTTGAGGATTGAGGTTTGAGGAATGAGGATTGAGGATTGAGGATTGAGGATTGAAGATTGAGTATTGATGATTGAAGATTGAGGATTGAGGATTGAGGGTTGAGGATTGAAGATTGAGGATTGAGGATCCAGGATGAGGGCTGAAGGTTGAGGATTGAGGTTTGAGGACTGAGGACTGAGGATTGAGGGTTGAGAATTAAGGCTTGAGGGTTGAGGATTGAAGATTGAGGATTGGGTATTGAGGATTGAAGAATGGGGATTGAGGATTGAGTATTGAGGATTGAGGATTGAAGATTGAGTATTGAGGATTGAAGACTGACGATTGAGGATTGAGGATTGAGGGTTGAGGATTTAGGATTGAGGATTGAGGATTGAGGATTGAGGATTGAAGATTGAGGATTGGGGATTGAGGATTGAAGATTGATGATTGTGAATTGAGGATTGAGGGTTGAAGAGTGAGTATTGAGGATTGAAAATTGAGGATTGAGGATTGAGGATTGATGATTGAGGATTGAAGATTGAGGATTGGGGACTGAGTGTCGAGGGTGGAGTGATGAGAATTGATGTTTGTGGATGGAGATTTGAAGATTGAAGATTGAGGATTGAGTATTGAAAACTGAGAATTCAGGATATTCTATTGAGTATTGAGAATTTTGGATTGATGGTTGAGTATTGAGGATTGATGGCTGAGGGTTGTGTGTTGAATATTGAGGACTGGCGGATTGAGTATTGAAGATTGAGGGCTGTGGACTGAGGATTGAGTATTGATGATTGAGGATTGAGTATTGAGGATTGAGGATTGAAGATTGAGTATTGATGAGTGAAGATTGCGGATTGATTATTGAGGGTTGAGGTTTGAGGACAAGGACTGAGGGTTGAGGATTGAGGTTTGAGGACAGAGGATTGAGGATTGAGGATTGGGGATTGAGAATTGATAATTGAGGATTGAGGATTGAAGATTTAGGATTGGGTATTGAGGATTGAGGATTAGGGATTGAAGATCTAGTATTGGAGATTGATTATTTAGGATTAAAGATAGAGGGTTGAGGATTGAGGATTGAGTATTGAGGATTGAGTATTGAAGATTGAGGATTGATGATTGAGGATTGAGGATTGAGGATGAGGATTGAGGATTGAGGATTGAAGATTGAGAATTGAGGATTGAAGGTTGAGGATTGAGGAATGAGGATTGAGGATTGAGTATTGAAAGTTGAGGATTGATGACTGAGGATTGAGGATTGAGGATTGAGGATTGAGGATTGAGGATTGAGGATTGAACATCGAGGACTGAGTGTTGAGGGCTGAGTGATGAGAACTGATGTTTCTGGATAGAGATTTGAAGATTGCAGATTGAGTATTGTGTATTGAAAACTGTGAATTGAGGATATTCTATTGAGGATTGAGGATTGTCACCTGATTGTTGAGGACTGAGGGCTGAGGATTGAGGATTCAGGATTGAGGATTCAGAATTGAGGTTTGAGGACTGAGGATTGAGGATTGAGGATTGAAGATTGAGTATTGAGGATTGAAGATTGTTGATTGAGGACTGAGAATTGAGGATTGAGGATGAGGGCAGAGGGTTGAGGATTGAGGTTTAAGGACTGAGGACTGAGGATTGAGGATTGGGAATTGAGGATTGAGGATTGAACATTGAGGAATGAGTGTTGAGGGTTGAGAGATGAGAATTGATGTTTGTGGATGGAGATTTGAAGATTGAAGATTGAGGATTGAGTATTGAAAACTGAGAATTCAGGATATTCAACTGAGTATTGAGAATTGAGGATTGATGGTTGAGTATTGAGGATTGATGGTTGAGGGTTGTGTGTTGAATATTGAGGATTGGCGGATTGAGTATTGAAGAATGAGGACTGAGGTCTGGGGATTGAGTATTGAGGATTGAGTATTGATGATTGAGGATTGAAGATTGAGTATTGATGATTGAAGATTGCGGGTTGATTATTGAGGGTTGAGGATTGATGACGAGGACTGAGGGCTGAGGATTGAGGACTGAGGATTGAGGATTGAGGACTGGGCATTGAGGATTCAAGATTGAGGACTGGGGATTGTGGATTGAAGATTGAGGATTAAGGATTGAGTATTGGGGATTGGGGATCTAGGGTTGGAGATTGATTATTGAGGATAGAAGATTGAGGGTTGAGGATTGAGGATTGAGAATTGAGAATTGAGGATGAGGACTGAGGGTTGAGGATTGAGGTTTGAGGTACGAGGATTGAGGTTTGAGGATAGAGGACTGAGAACTGACGATTGAGTATTGAAGATTGAGGCTTGATGACTGAGGATTCAGGATTGAGGATTGATGATTGCGGATTGAGTATTGAAAGCTGAGTATTGAGGATTGAATATTGAGGATTGAGAATTGAGGATTGAGGATTGAAGGATGAGTATTGTGGATTGAAGGTTGAGGATTGAGGATTGACGATTGAGGTTTGAGGATTGAGGTTTGAGGATTGGCGATGAGGGCTGAGGGTTGAGGATTGAGGTTTGAGGACTGAGGTCTGAGGATTGAGGATTGAGAATTGAGGATTGAGGATTGAGGGTTGAGGATTGAATATTGAGGATTGGGTATTGAGGATTGAAGAATGAGGATTGAGGATTGAGGATTGAGGATTGGGGACTGAGGATTGAATATTCAGGATTGAGTATTGAGGATTGAGGATTGAGGATTGAGGATTGAAGATTCAGTATTGAGGATCGAGGATTGAGAGTTGAGGATTGAGGATTGAAGATTGAGGATTGAGGTTGAGGATTGAGGATTGAGGATGAGGGCTGAGGGTTGAGGATTGAGGTTTGAGGACTGAGGTCTGAGGATTGAGTATTGAGAATTGAGGATTGAGGATTGAGGATTGAGTATTGAAGATTGAGGATTGCGTATTGAGGATTGAAGAATGAGGATTGAGGATTGAGTATTCAGGATTGTGGATTGAATATTGTGTATTGAGGATTGAAGACTGACGATTGAGTATTGAGGATTGAGGATTGAGGATTGAGAATTGAGGACTGATGATTGAGTATTGATGGTTGAAGATTGAGGATTGAGGATAGAGGATTAAGGATTGAGGATTGAAGATTGAGGATTGTGGATTGAGTGTTGAGGGTTGTGTGATGAGAATTGATGTTTGTGGATAGATATTTGAAGATTGCAGATTGAGCATTGAGTATTGGAAACTGTGAATTGATGACATTCTATTGAGGATTGAGAATTGACAGCTGATTGTTGAGGACTGAGGGCTGAAGATTGAGGATTCAGGATTGAGAATTCAGAATTGAGGATTGAGGACTGAGGACTGAGGATTCAAGATTGAGTATTGAGGATTGAAGATTGAGGATTAAGGATTGAGGATTGGGGATTGAGGATCTAGGATTGAAAATTGATTATAGAGGATCGAAGACTGAGGATTGAGAATTGAGGATTGAGATTTGAGAATTGTTGATAAGGACTGAGGGTTGAGGATTGAGGTTTGAGGAATGAGGATTGAGGATTGGGGGTTGAGGATTGAAGATTGAGTATTGATGATTGAAGATTGAGGATTGAGGATTGAGGGTTGAGGATTGAGGACGAGGACTGACAGTTGAGGATTGTGGTTTGAGGATTGAGGGTTGAGGATTGAGAATTGAGGATGAGGACTGAGGTTTGGGGATTGATGACTGAGGATTGAGGATTGAGGATTGATGATTGCGGATTGAGGACTGAAGATTGAGTATTGAGGATTGGGTATTGAGGATTGTAGAATGAGGACTGAGTATTTAGGATTGAGGATCGAGGATTGAAGATTGAGTATTGGGGATTGAAGATTGAGGATTGAGGATTGTGGATTGAGGATTGATGATTGAGTATTCAGGATTGAGGATTGAGGATTGTAGATTGAGGATTGAGGATTGATGATTAAAGATTGAGTGTTGACGATTGAAGATTGAGGATTGATGATTGGGGATTGAGGATTGAGGATTGCGGATTGAGGATTGAGTATTGAAGGCTGAGGATTGATGATTGAGGATTGAGGATTGAGGATTGAGGATTGAGGATTGAGTATTGAGGACTGAGGGTTGAAGATTGAGGATTGATGATTGAGTATTAAAGATTGAGTATTGAGGATTGAAGATTGAGAATTGAGGATTGAGGATTGAACATTGAGGACTGAGTGTTGAGGGTTGAGTGATGAGAATTGATGTTTGTGGACAGAGATTTGAAGATTGCAGATTGAGTATTGTGTATTGTAAACTGTGAATTGAGGATATTCTATTGAGGATTGAGGATTGTTACCTGATTGTTGAGGACTGAGGGCTGAAGATTGAGGATTCAGTATTGAGGATTCAGAATTGAGGTTTGAGGACTGAGGATTGAGGATTGAATATTGATTATTGAGGATTGAGGATTGAGAATTGAGGATTGTGGATTGAGGATTGAAGATTGAGGATTGGGTTTTGAGGATTGAAGAATGAGGATTGAGGATTGAGGATTGAGGATTGAGGATTGAAGATTGAGTATTGAGGATTGAAGATTGAGCATTGAGGACTGAGGATTGAGGATTGAGTATTGAGGATTGAGGATTGAGGATTAAAGATTGAGTATTGAGGATTGAAGGTTGAGGATTGTGGATTGAAGATTGAGTATTGATGATTGAAGATTGAGGATTGAGTATTGAGGATTGAGAATTGACGATGAGGTCTGAGGGTTGAGGATTGAGGTTTGAGGACTGAGGACTGAGGATTGAGGATTGAGAATTGAGGATTGAGGATTGAGGATTGAGGATTGAAGATTGAGGATTGGGTATTGAGGATTGAACATTGAGGATTGAGGATTGAGGATCGAGGATTGCGGATTGAGGATTGAAGATTGAATATTGATGATTGAAGATTGAGGATTGAGGATTGAGGGTTGTGGATTGAGGACGAGGACTGAGGGTTGTGCATTGAGGTTTGAGGACAGAAGATTGAGGATTGAGGATTGAGAATTGATAATTGTAGATTGAGGATTGAAAATTTAGGATTGGGTATTGAGGATTGAGGATTGGGTATTGAGGATTTAGTATTGGTGATTGATTATTTAGGATTGAAGATAGAGGGTTGAGGATTGAGGATTGAGGATTGAGAATTGAGAATTGGGGATGATGACTGAGGTTTGAGAATTGAGGTTTGAGGAATGAGGATTGAGGATTGAGGATTGAGGATTGAGGATTTATGATTGAGTATTGAAGGTTGAGGATTGATGACTGAGGATTGAGGATTGAGGATTGAGTATTGAGGATTGAAGATTGAGTGTTGAGGATTGAGTGTTGAGGAGTGAGGATTGAGTGTTGAGGATTGAGGATGAGGTCTGAGGTTTGAGGTTTGAGGTTTGAGTATTGAATCCTGATAATTCAGGATATTCTATTGAGTATTGAGGATTGAGGATTGATGGTTGAGTATTGAGGATTGAGGATTGATGGTTGAGTATTGAGGATTGAGGATTGAGGATTGAGGATTGAGTATTGAAGATTGAGGATTGATGATTGAGGATTGAGGATTGAGGATTGAGTATTGAAGATTGAGTATTGATGATTGAAGATTGAGGATTGAGGGTTGAGGGTTGAGGGTTGCGGACGAGGACTGACGGTTGAGGATTGAGGTTTGAGGATTGAGGGTTGAGGACAGAGGACTGAGGATAGAGGATTGAGGATGGAGCATTGAGGATTGAAAATTGCGGACTGGGGATTGAGGACTGAAAGTTGAGGATTAAGGATTGAGGATTGGTGATTGAGGTTCTAGGACTGAATATTGATTATTGAGGATTAAAGATTGAGGATTGAGGATTGAGGATTGAGAATTGAGAATTGAGGATGAGGACTGAGGGTTGAGGATTGAGGTTTGAGGAATGAGGATTGAGGATTGAGGATTGAGGATTGAAGATTGAGTATTGATGATTGAAGATTGAGGATTGAGGATTGAGGGTTGAGGATTGAGGACGAGGACTGGCGGTTGAGGATTGTAGTTTGAGGATTGAGGATTGAGGATTGAGTATTGAGAATGAGGACTGGGGTTTGAGGATTGAGGTTTGAGGAATGAGGATTGAGAATTGAGGATTGAGGATTGAGGATTGAGGATTGAGTATTGAAGGTTGAGGATTGATGACTGAGGATTGAGGATTGCGGATTGACGATTGAGGATTCAGGATTGAGGGTTGAAGGTTGAGTGTTGAGGATTGAAGGTTGAGGGTTGACGATTGAGGATTGAGGATTGAGGATGATGTCTGAGGTTTGAGGTTTGAGGTTTGAGGTTTGAGTATTGCATCCTGAGAATTCAGGATGTTCTATTGAGTATTGAGAATTGAGGATTGATGTTTTAGTATTGAGAATTCAGGATTGAGGATTGAGGATTGAGTATTGAAGGAATGAGTATTGTGGACTGAAGATTGAGGATTGAGGATTGACGATTGAGGATTGAGGATTGAGGTTTGAGGACTGACGATGAGGGCTGAGGGTTTAGGATTGAGGTTTGAGGTCTGAGGACTGAGGATTGAGGATTGAGAATTGAGGATTGAGGATTGAGGATTGAAGATTGAGGATTGAGTATTGAGGATTGAAGGATGAGGATTGTGGATTGAGGATTGAGGATTGGGGATTGAGGCTTGAGGATTGAGGATTGAGGATTGAATATTGAGGATTGAGGATCCAGGATGAGGGCTGAAGGTTGAGCATTGAGGTTTGAGGACCGAGGACTGAGGATTGAGGGTTGAGAATTAAGGATTGAGGATTGAGGATTGAAGATTGAGGATTGGGTATTGAGGATTGAAGAATGAGGATTGAGGATTGAGTATTGAGGATTGAGGATTGAAGATTGAGTATTGAGGATTGAAGACTGACGATTGAGTATTGAGGATTGAGGATTGAATATTGAGTATTGAGGATTGAAGACTGACGATTGAGGATTGAGGATTGAGGACTGAGGATTGAGGATTGAGGATTGAGGATTGAGGATTGGGCATTGAAGATTGAGTATTGAGTATTGAAGATTGAGGATTGAGGACTGAGGATTGAGGATTGAGTATTGAGGATTGAGGATTGAGGATTAAAGGTTGAGTATTGAGGATTGAAGATTGAGGGTTGAGGATTGAGGTTTGAGGAATGAGGATTGAGGATTGAGGATTGAGGATTGAAGATTGAGTATTGATGATTGAAGATTGAGGATTGAGGATTGAGGGTTGAGGATTGAGGACGAGGACTGACAGTTGAGGATTGTGGTTTGGGGATTGAGGATTGAGGATTGAGAATTGAGGATAGAGGATTGAGGATTGAAGATTGAGGATTGGGTATTGAGGATTGAAGAATGAGGATTGAGGATTGAGGATTGAGGATTGAGGATTGAAGGTTGAGTATTGAGGATTGAAGATTGAGTATTGAGGATTGAGGATTGAGGATTGAGGACTGAGGATTGAGGATTGAGGATTGAGAATTGAAGATTGAGGACTGAGGACTGGGGATTGAGTATTGAGGATTGAGGATTCAGTATTGAGGATTGATGATTGAAGATTGAGTATTGTTGATTGAAGATTGCGGATTGATTATTGAGGGTTGAGGATTGATGACGAGGACTGAGGGTTGAGGATTGAGGACTGAGGATTGAGGATGGAGGATTGGGCATTGAGGATTGAAGATTGAGGATTGAGGATTGAGGATTGAGGATTGAGGATTGAGCATTGAGGATTGAGGATTGACGCTTGAGGATTGAAAGTTGAGGATGGAGGATTGAAAAGAGTGGACTGAGTGTTGAGGATTGAGTGTTGAGGATTGATGTTTGAGGATTGAGATTTGATTATTGAATATTGTGGATTCAGTATTGAACCATGAGAATTCAGGATACTCTATTGAGTATTAGGAATTGAGGATTGATGGTTGAGTATTGAGGATTGGTGGTTGAGGGTTGTGTGTTGAATATTGAGGATTGAGGATTGAGGATTGGGGACTGAAGATTGAGGACTGAATATTGAGTCTTGATGATTGATGATTGAGGATTGAGGATTGAGTATTGAAGATTGAGGACGAGGACTGACGGTTGAGGATTGAGGTTTGAGGTTTGAGGATTGAGGATTGAGTACTGAGGATTGAGGATTGAGGATTGAGCATTGAGGATTGAAGATTGAGGACTGGGGATTGAGGATTGAAGATTGACGATTGAGGATTGTGGATTGATGATTGAGGGTTGAGGATTAAAGATTGAATATTGATGATTGAAGATTGAGGATTGAGGATTGAGGGTTGTAGATTGAGGACGAGGACTGAGTGTTGAGAATTGATTTTTGAGGTCTGAGGATTGAGGATTGAGGATTGAAGATTGAGGATTGGGTATTGAGGATTGAAGAATGAGGACTGAGGATTTAGGATTGAGGATCGAGGATTGAAGATTGAGTATTGAGTATTGAAGATTGAGGATTGAGGATTGAGGATTGAGGATTGAGGATTGAGTATTCAGGATTGAGGATTGAGGATTGTAGATTGAGGATTGTGGATTGATGATTAAAGATTGAGTGTTGAGGATTGAAGATTGAGGATTGATGATTGGGGATTGAGGATTGAGGATTGAGGATTGAGGATTGAGTATTGAAGGCTGAGGATTGATGATTGAGGATTGAGGATTGAGGATTGAGTATTGAGTATTGAGGTCTGAGGGTTGAAGATTGAGGATTGATGATTGTGGATTAAAGATTGAGTATTGAGGATTGAAGATTGAGAATTGAGGATTGAGGATTGAACATTGAGGACTGAGAGTTGAGGGTTGAGTGATGAGAATTGATGTTTGTGGATAGAGATTTGAAGATTGCAGATTGAGTATTGTGTATTGAAAACTGTGAATTGAGGATATTCTATTGAGGGTTGAGGATTGTCAACTGATTGTTGAGGACTGTGGGCTGACGATTGAGGATTCAGGATTGAGGATTCAGAATTGAGGTTTGAGGACTGAGGATTGAGGATTGAAGATTGATTATTGAGGATTGAGGATTGAGAATTGAGGATTGTGGATTGAGGATTGAAGGTTGAGGATTGGGTTTTGAGGATTGAAGAATGAGGATTGAGGATTGAGGATTGAGGATTGAAGATTGAGTATTGAGGATTGAAGATTGAGGATTGAGGACTAAGGATTGAGGATTGAGTATTGAGGATTGAGGATTGAGGATTAAAGATTGAGTATTGAGGATTGAAGATTGAGGATTGTGGATTGAAGATTGAGTATTGAGGATTGAAGGTTGAGGATTGAGGATTGAGGATTGATAATTGACGATGAGGTCTGAGGGTTGAGGATTGAGGTTTGAGGACTGAGGACTGAGGATTGAGGATTGAGAATTGAGGATTGAGGATTGAGGATTGAGGATTGAAGATTGAGGATTGGGTATTGAGGATTGGACATTGAGGATTGAGGATTGAGGATCGAGGATTGAGGATTGAGGATTGAGGATTGAGGATTGAGGATTGAGGATTGAGGATTGAGGATCGAGGATTGAGGATTGAGGATTGATAATTGAGGATTGAGGATTGAGGATGAGGATTGAGGATTGAGGATTGAAGATTGAGAATTGAGGATTTAAGGTTGAGGATTGAGGAATGAGGATTGAGGATTGAGGATGACGGCTGATGGTTGAGGGTTGAGGTTTTAGGACTGAGGACTGAGGACTGATGATTGAGAATTGAGGATTGAGGGTTCAGGATTGTGGATTGAGTATTGAGTATTGAGGATTGAAGACTGACGATTGAGGATTGAGGATTGAGGATTGATGATTGAGGATTGAGGATTGAGGATTGAACATTGAGGAATGAGTGTTGAGGGTTGAGAGATGAGAATTGATGTTTGTGGATGGAGATTTGAAGATTGAAGATTGAGGATTGAGTATTGAAAACTGAGAATTCAGGATATTCAACTGAGTATTGAGAATTGAGGATTGATGGTTGAGTATTGAGGATTGATGGTTGAGGGTTGTGTGTTGAATATTGAGGATTGGCGGATTGAGTATTGAAGATTGAGGACTGAGGTCTGGGGATTGAGTATTGAGGATTGAGTATTGATGATTGAGGATTGAAGATTGAGTATTGATGATTGAAGATTGCGGGTTGATTATTGAGGGTTGAGGATTGATGACGAGGACTGAGGGCTGAGGATTGAGGACTGAGGATTGAGGATTGAGGCCTGGGCATTGAGGATTCAAGATTGAGGACTGGGGATTGTGGATTGAAGATTGAGGATTAAGGATTGAGTATTGGGGATTGGGGATCTAGGGTTGGAGATTGATTATTGAGGATAGAAGATTGAGGGTTGAGGATTGAGGATTGAGAATTGAGAATTGAGGATGAGGACTGAGGGTTGAGGATTGAGGTTTGAGGTACGAGGATTGAGGTTTGAGGATAGAGGACTGAGAACTGACGATTGAGTATTGAAGATTGAGGCTTGATGACTGAGGATTCAGGATTGAGGATTGATGATTGCGGATTGAGTATTGAAAGCTGAGTATTGAGGATTGAATATTGAGGATTGAGAATTGAGGATTGAGGATTGAAGGATGAGTATTGTGGATTGAAGGTTGAGGATTGAGGATTGACGATTGAGGTTTGAGGATTGAGGTTTGAGGATTGGCGATGAGGGCTGAGGGTTGAGGATTGAGGTTTGAGGACTGAGGTCTGAGGATTGAGGATTGAGAATTGAGGATTGAGGATTGAGGGTTGAGGATTGAAGATTGAGGATTGGGTATTGAGGATTGAAGAATGAGGATTGAGGATTGAGGATTGAGGATTGGGGACTGAGGATTGAATATTCAGGATTGAGTATTGAGGATTGAGGATTGAGGATTGAGGATTGAGGATTGAAGATTGAATATTGATGATTGAAGATTGAGGATTGAGGATTGAGGGTTGTGGATTGAGGACGAGGACTGAGGGTTGTGCATTGAGGTTTGAGGACAGAAGATTGAGGATTGAGGATTGAGAATTGATAATTGTAGATTGAGGATTGAAAATTTAGGATTGGGTACTGAGGATTGAGGATTGGGTATTGAGGATTTAGTATTGGTGATTGATTATTTAGGATTGAAGATAGAGGGTTGAGGATTGAGGATTGAGGATTGAGAATTGAGAATTGGGGATGATGACTGAGGTTTGAGAATTGAGGTTTGAGGAATGAGGATTGAGGATTGAGGATTGAGGATTGAGGATTTATGATTGAGTATTGAAGGTTGAGGATTGATGACTGAGGATTGAGGATTGAGGATTGAGTATTGAGGATTGAAGATTGAGTGTTGAGGATTGAGTGTTGAGGAGTGAGGATTGAGTGTTGAGGATTGAGGATGAGGTCTGAGGTTTGAGGTTTGAGGTTTGAGTATTGAATCCTGATAATTCAGGATATTCTATTGAGTATTGAGGATTGAGGATTGATGGTTGAGTATTGAGGATTGAGGATTGATGGTTGAGTATTGAGGATTGAGGATTGAGGATTGAGGATTGAGTATTGAAGATTGAGGATTGATGATTGAGGATTGAGGATTGAGGATTGAGTATTGAAGATTGAGTATTGATGATTGAAGATTGAGGATTGAGGGTTGAGGGTTGAGGGTTGCGGACGAGGACTGACGGTTGAGGATTGAGGTTTGAGGATTGAGGGTTGAGGACAGAGGACTGAGGATAGAGGATTGAGGATGGAGCATTGAGGATTGAAGATTGCGGACTGGGGATTGAGGACTGAAAGTTGAGGATTAAGGATTGAGGATTGGTGATTGAGGTTCTAGGACTGAATATTGATTATTGAGGATTAAAGATTGAGGATTGAGGATTGAGGATTGAGAATTGAGAATTGAGGATGAGGACTGAGGGTTGAGGATTGAGGTTTGAGGAATGAGGATTGAGGATTGAGGATTGAGGATTGAAGATTGAGTATTGATGATTGAAGATTGAGGATTGAGGATTGAGGGTTGAGGATTGAGGACGAGGACTGGCGGTTGAGGATTGTAGTTTGAGGATTGAGGATTGAGGATTGAGTATTGAGAATGAGGACTGGGGTTTGAGGATTGAGGTTTGAGGAATGAGGATTGAGAATTGAGGATTGAGGATTGAGGATTGAGGATTGAGTATTGAAGGTTGAGGATTGATGACTGAGGATTGAGGATTGCGGATTGACGATTGAGGATTCAGGATTGAGGGTTGAAGGTTGAGTGTTGAGGATTGAAGGTTGAGGGTTGACGATTGAGGATTGAGGATTGAGGATGATGTCTGAGGTTTGAGGTTTGAGGTTTGAGGTTTGAGTATTGCATCCTGAGAATTCAGGATGTTCTATTGAGTATTGAGAATTGAGGATTGATGTTTTAGTATTGAGGATTCAGGATTGAGGATTGAGGATTGAGTATTGAAGGAATGAGTATTGTGGACTGAAGATTGAGGATTGAGGATTGACGATTGAGGATTGAGGATTGAGGTTTGAGGACTGACGATGAGGGCTGAGGGTTTAGGATTGAGGTTTGAGGTCTGAGGACTGAGGATTGAGGATTGAGAATTGAGGATTGAGGATTGAGGATTGAAGATTGAGGATTGAGTATTGAGGATTGAAGGATGAGGATTGTGGATTGAGGATTGAGGATTGGGGATTGAGGCTTGAGGATTGAGGATTGAGGATTGAAGATTGAGGATTGAGGATCCAGGATGAGGGCTGAAGGTTGAGCATTGAGGTTTGAGGACCGAGGACTGAGGATTGAGGGTTGAGAATTAAGGATTGAGGATTGAGGATTGAAGATTGAGGATTGGGTATTGAGGATTGAAGAATGAGGATTGAGGATTGAGTATTGAGGATTGAGGATTGAAGATTGAGTATTGAGGATTGAAGACTGACGATTGAGTATTGAGGATTGAGGATTGAAGATTGAGTATTGAGGATTGAAGACTGACGATTGAGGATTGAGGATTGAGGACTGAGGATTGAGGATTGAGGATTGAGGATTGAGGATTGGGCATTGAAGATTGAGTATTGAGTATTGAAGATTGAGGATTGAGGACTGAGGATTGAGGATTGAGTATTGAGGATTGAGGATTGAGGATTAAAGGTTGAGTATTGAGGATTGAAGATTGAGGGTTGAGGATTGAGGTTTGAGGAATGAGGATTGAGGATTGAGGATTGAGGATTGAAGATTGAGTATTGATGATTGAAGATTGAGGATTGAGGATTGAGGGTTGAGGATTGAGGACGAGGACTGACAGTTGAGGATTGTGGTTTGGGGATTGAGGATTGAGGATTGAGAATTGAGGATAGAGGATTGAGGATTGAAGATTGAGGATTGGGTATTGAGGATTGAAGAATGAGGATTGAGGATTGAGGATTGAGGATTGAGGATTGAAGGTTGAGTATTGAGGATTGAAGATTGAGTATTGAGGATTGAGGATTGAGGATTGAGGACTGAGGATTGAGGATTGAGGATTGAGAATTGAAGATTGAGGACTGAGGACTGGGGATTGAGTATTGAGGATTGAGGATTCAGTATTGAGGATTGATGATTGAAGATTGAGTATTGTTGATTGAAGATTGCGGATTGATTATTGAGGGTTGAGGATTGATGACGAGGACTGAGGGTTGAGGATTGAGGACTGAGGATTGAGGATGGAGGATTGGGCATTGAGGATTGAAGATTGAGGATTGAGGATTGAGGATTGAGGATTGAGGATTGAGCATTGAGGATTGAGGATTGACGCTTGAGGATTGAAAGTTGAGGATGGAGGATTGAAAAGAGTGGACTGAGTGTTGAGGATTGAGTGTTGAGGATTGATGTTTGAGGATTGAGATTTGATTATTGAATATTGTGGATTCAGTATTGAACCATGAGAATTCAGGATACTCTATTGAGTATTAGGAATTGAGGATTGATGGTTGAGTATTGAGGATTGGTGGTTGAGGGTTGTGTGTTGAATATTGAGGATTGAGGATTGAGGATTGGGGACTGAAGATTGAGGACTGAATATTGAGTCTTGATGATTGATGATTGAGGATTGAGGATTGAGTATTGAAGATTGAGGACGAGGACTGACGGTTGAGGATTGAGGTTTGAGGTTTGAGGATTGAGGATTGAGTACTGAGGATTGAGGATTGAGGATTGAGCATTGAGGATTGAAGATTGAGGACTGGGGATTGAGGATTGAAGATTGACGATTGAGGATTGTGGATTGATGATTGAGGGTTGAGGATTAAAGATTGAATATTGATGATTGAAGATTGAGGATTGAGGATTGAGGGTTGTAGATTGAGGACGAGGACTGAGTGTTGAGAATTGATTTTTGAGGTCTGAGGATTGAGGATTGAGGATTGAAGATTGAGGATTGGGTATTGAGGATTGAAGAATGAGGACTGAGGATTTAGGATTGAGGATCGAGGATTGAAGATTGAGTATTGAGTATTGAAGATTGAGGATTGAGGATTGAGGATTGAGGATTGAGGATTGAGTATTCAGGATTGAGGATTGAGGATTGTAGATTGAGGATTGTGGATTGATGATTAAAGATTGAGTGTTGAGGATTGAAGATTGAGGATTGATGATTGGGGATTGAGGATTGAGGATTGAGGATTGAGGATTGAGTATTGAAGGCTGAGGATTGATGATTGAGGATTGAGGATTGAGGATTGAGTATTGAGTATTGAGGTCTGAGGGTTGAAGATTGAGGATTGATGATTGTGGATTAAAGATTGAGTATTGAGGATTGAAGATTGAGAATTGAGGATTGAGGATTGAACATTGAGGACTGAGAGTTGAGGGTTGAGTGATGAGAATTGATGTTTGTGGATAGAGATTTGAAGATTGCAGATTGAGTATTGTGTATTGAAAACTGTGAATTGAGGATATTCTATTGAGGGTTGAGGATTGTCAACTGATTGTTGAGGACTGTGGGCTGACGATTGAGGATTCAGGATTGAGGATTCAGAATTGAGGTTTGAGGACTGAGGATTGAGGATTGAAGATTGATTATTGAGGATTGAGGATTGAGAATTGAGGATTGTGGATTGAGGATTGAAGGTTGAGGATTGGGTTTTGAGGATTGAAGAATGAGGATTGAGGATTGAGGATTGAGGATTGAAGATTGAGTATTGAGGATTGAAGATTGAGGATTGAGGACTAAGGATTGAGGATTGAGTATTGAGGATTGAGGATTGAGGATTAAAGATTGAGTATTGAGGATTGAAGATTGAGGATTGTGGATTGAAGATTGAGTATTGAGGATTGAAGGTTGAGGATTGAGGATTGAGGATTGATAATTGACGATGAGGTCTGAGGGTTGAGGATTGAGGTTTGAGGACTGAGGACTGAGGATTGAGGATTGAGAATTGAGGATTGAGGATTGAGGATTGAGGATTGAAGATTGAGGATTGGGTATTGAGGATTGGACATTGAGGATTGAGGATTGAGGATCGAGGATTGAGGATTGAGGATTGAGGATTGAGGATTGAGGATTGAGGATTGAGGATTGAGGATCGAGGATTGAGGATTGAGGATTGATAATTGAGGATTGAGGATTGAGGATGAGGATTGAGGACTGAGGATTGAAGATTGAGAATTGAGGATTTAAGGTTGAGGATTGAGGAATGAGGATTGAGGATTGAGGATGACGGCTGATGGTTGAGGGTTGAGGTTTTAGGACTGAGGACTGAGGACTGATGATTGAGAATTGAGGATTGAGGGTTCAGGATTGTGGATTGAGTATTGAGTATTGAGGATTGAAGACTGACGATTGAGGATTGAGGATTGAGGATTGATGATTGAGGATTGAGGATTGAGGATTGAACATTGAGGAATGAGTGTTGAGGGTTGAGAGATGAGAATTGATGTTTGTGGATGGAGATTTGAAGATTGAAGATTGAGGATTGAGTATTGAAAACTGAGAATTCAGGATATTCAACTGAGTATTGAGAATTGAGGATTGATGGTTGAGTATTGAGGATTGATGGTTGAGGGTTGTGTGTTGAATATTGAGGATTGGCGGATTGAGTATTGAAGATTGAGGACTGAGGTCTGGGGATTGAGTATTGAGGATTGAGTATTGATGATTGAGGATTGAAGATTGAGTATTGATGATTGAAGATTGCGGGTTGATTATTGAGGGTTGAGGATTGATGACGAGGACTGAGGGCTGAGGATTGAGGACTGAGGATTGAGGATTGAGGACTGGGCATTGAGGATTCAAGATTGAGGACTGGGGATTGTGGATTGAAGATTGAGGATTAAGGATTGAGTATTGGGGATTGGGGATCTAGGGTTGGAGATTGATTATTGAGGATAGAAGATTGAGGGTTGAGGATTGAGGATTGAGAATTGAGAATTGAGGATGAGGACTGAGGGTTGAGGATTGAGGTTTGAGGTACGAGGATTGAGGTTTGAGGATAGAGGACTGAGAACTGACGATTGAGTATTGAAGATTGAGGCTTGATGACTGAGGATTCAGGATTGAGGATTGATGATTGCGGATTGAGTATTGAAAGCTGAGTATTGAGGATTGAATATTGAGGATTGAGAATTGAGGATTGAGGATTGAAGGATGAGTATTGTGGATTGAAGGTTGAGGATTGAGGATTGACGATTGAGGTTTGAGGATTGAGGTTTGAGGATTGGCGATGAGGGCTGAGGGTTGAGGATTGAGGTTTGAGGACTGAGGTCTGAGGATTGAGGATTGAGAATTGAGGATTGAGGATTGAGGGTTGAGGATTGAAGATTGAGGATTGGGTATTGAGGATTGAAGAATGAGGATTGAGGATTGAGGATTGAGGATTGGGGACTGAGGATTGAATATTCAGGATTGAGTATTGAGGATTGAGGATTGAGGATTGAGGATTGAAGATTCAGTATTGAGGATCGAGGATTGAGAGTTGAGGATTGAGGATTGAAGATTGAGGATTGAGGTTGAGGATTGAGGATTGAGGATGAGGGCTGAGGGTTGAGGATTGAGGTTTGAGGACTGAGGTCTGAGGATTGAGTATTGAGAATTGAGGATTGAGGATTGAGTATTGAAGATTGAGGATTGCGTATTGAGGATTGAAGAATGAGGATTGAGGATTGAGTATTCAGGATTGTGGATTGAATATTGTGTATTGAGGATTGAACACTGACGATTGAGTATTGAGGATTGAGGATTGAGGATTGAGAATTGAGGACTGATGATTGAGTATTGATGGTTGAAGATTGAGGATTGAGGATAGAGGATTGAGGATTGAGGATTGAAGATTGAGGATTGTGGATTGAGTGTTGAGGGTTGTGTGATGAGAATTGATGTTTGTGGATAGATATTTGAAGATTGCAGATTGAGCATTGAGTATTGGAAACTGTGAATTGATGACATTCTATTGAGGATTGAGAATTGACAGCTGATTGTTGAGGACTGAGGGCTGAAGATTGAGGATTCAGGATTGAGAATTCAGAATTGAGGATTGAGGACTGAGGACTGAAGATTCAAGATTGAGTATTGAGGATTGAAGATTGAGGATTAAGGATTGAGGATTCGGGATTGAGGATCTAGGATTGAAAATTGATTATAGAGGATCGAAGACTGAGGATTGAGAATTGAGGATTGAGATTTGAGAATTGTTGATAAGGACTGAGGGTTGAGGATTGAGGTTTGAGGAATGAGGATTGAGGATTGGGGGTTGAGGATTGAAGATTGAGTATTGATGATTGAAGATTGAGGATTGAGGATTGAGGGTTGAGGATTGAGGACGAGGACTGACAGTTGAGGATTGTGGTTTGAGGATTGAGGGTTGAGGATTGAGAATTGAGGATGAGGACTGAGGTTTGGGGATTGATGACTGAGGATTGAGGATTGAGGATTGATGATTGCGGATTGAGGACTGAAGATTGAGTATTGAGGATTGGGTATTGAGGATTGTAGAATGAGGACTGAGTATTTAGGATTGAGGATCGAGGATTGAAGATTGAGTATTGGGGATTGAAGATTGAGGATTGAGGATTGTGGATTGAGGATTGAGGATTGAGTATTCAGGATTGAGGATTGAGGATTGTAGATTGAGGATTGAGGATTGATGATTAAAGATTGAGTGTTGACGATTGAAGATTGAGGATTGATGATTGGGGATTGAGGATTGAGGATTGCGGATTGAGGATTGAGTATTGAAGGCTGAGGATTGATGATTGAGGATTGAGGATTGAGGATTGAGGATTGAGTATTGAGGACTGAGGGTTGAAGATTGAGGATTGATGATTGAGTATTAAAGATTGAGTATTGAGGATTGAAGATTGAGAATTGAGGATTGAGGATTGAACATTGAGGACTGAGTGTTGAGGGTTGAGTGATGAGAATTGATGTTTGTGGACAGAGATTTGAAGATTGCAGATTGAGTATTGTGTATTGTAAACTGTGAATTGAGGATATTCTATTGAGGATTGAGGATTGTTACCTGATTGTTGAGGACTGAGGGCTGAAGATTGAGGATTCAGTATTGAGGATTCAGAATTGAGGTTTGAGGACTGAGGATTGAGGATT
Source organism: Calliopsis andreniformis (assembly GCF_051401765.1). Classification (NCBI taxonomy): domain Eukaryota; kingdom Metazoa; phylum Arthropoda; class Insecta; order Hymenoptera; family Andrenidae; genus Calliopsis; species Calliopsis andreniformis. Next base: position 227,883 of record NW_027480451.1, on the reverse strand, counting down.
GAATATTGATTATTGAGGATTGAGGATTGAGAATTGAGGATTGTGGATTGAGGATTGAAGATTGAGGATTGGGTTTTGAGGATTGAAGAATGAGGATTGAGGATTGAGGATTGAGGATTGAGGATTGAAGATTGAGTATTGAGGATTGAAGATTGAGCATTGAGGACTGAGGATTGAGGATTGAGTATTGAGGATTGAGGATTGAGGATTAAAGATTGAGTATTGAGGATTGAAGGTTGAGGATTGTGGATTGAAGATTGAGTATTGATGATTGAAGATTGAGGATTGAGTATTGAGGATTGAGAATTGACGATGAGGTCTGAGGGTTGAGGATTGAGGTTTGAGGACTGAGGACTGAGGATTGAGGATTGAGAATTGAGGATTGAGGATTGAGGATTGAGGATTGAAGATTGAGGATTGGGTATTGAGGATTGAACATTGAGGATTGAGGATTGAGGATCGAGGATTGCGGATTGAGGATTGAAGATTGAATATTGATGATTGAAGATTGAGGATTGAGGATTGAGGGTTGTGGATTGAGGACGAGGACTGAGGGTTGTGCATTGAGGTTTGAGGACAGAAGATTGAGGATTGAGGATTGAGAATTGATAATTGTAGATTGAGGATTGAAAATTTAGGATTGGGTATTGAGGATTGAGGATTGGGTATTGAGGATTTAGTATTGGTGATTGATTATTTAGGATTGAAGATAGAGGGTTGAGGATTGAGGATTGAGGATTGAGAATTGAGAATTCGGAATGATGACTGAGGTTTGAGAATTGAGGTTTGAGGAATGAGGATTGAGGATTGAGGATTGAGGATTGAGGATTTATGATTGAGTATTGAAGGTTGAGGATTGATGACTGACGATTGAGGATTGAGGATTGAGTATTGAGGATTGAAGATTGAGTGTTGAGGATTGAGTGTTGAGGAGTGAGGATTGAGTGTTGAGGATTGAGGATGAGGTCTGAGGTTTGAGGTTTGAGGTTTGAGTATTGAATCCTGAGAATTCAGGATATTCTATTGAGTATTGAGGATTGAGGATTGATGGTTGAGTATTGAGGATTGAGGATTGATGGTTGAGTATTGAGGATTGAGGATTGAGGATTGAGGATTGAGTATTGAAGATTGAGGATTGATGATTGAGGATTGAGGATTGAGGATTGAGTATTGAAGATTGAGTATTGATGATTGAAGATTGAGGATTGAGGGTTGAGGGTTGAGGGTTGCGGACGAGGACTGACGGTTGAGGATTGAGGTTTGAGGATTGAGGGTTGAGGACAGAGGACTGAGGATAGAGGATTGAGGATGGAGCATTGAGGATTGAAGATTGCGGACTGGGGATTGAGGACTGAAAGTTGAGGATTAAGGATTGAGGATTGGTGATTGAGGTTCTAGGACTGAATATTGATTATTGAGGATTAAAGATTGAGGATTGAGGATTGAGGATTGAGAATTGAGAATTGAGGATGAGGACTGAGGGTTGAGGATTGAGGTTTGAGGAATGAGGATTGAGGATTGAGGATTGAGGATTGAAGATTGAGTATTGATGATTGAAGATTGAGGATTGAGGATTGAGGGTTGAGGATTGAGGACGAGGACTGACGGTTGAGGATTGTAGTTTGAGGATTGAGGATTGAGGATTGAGTATTGAGAATGAGGACTGGGGTTTGAGGATTGAGGTTTGAGGAATGAGGATTGAGAATTGAGGATTGAGGATTGAGGATTGAGGATTGAGTATTGAAGGTTGAGGATTGATGACTGAGGATTGAGGATTGCGGATTGACGATTGAGGATTCAGGATTGAGGGTTGAAGGTTGAGTGTTGAGGATTGAAGGTTGAGGATTGACGATTGAGGATTGAGGATTGAGGATGATGTCTGAGGTTTGAGGTTTGAGGTTTGAGGTTTGAGTATTGCATCCTGAGAATTCAGGATGTTCTATTGAGTATTGAGAATTGAGGATTGATGTTTTAGTATTGAGGATTCAGGATTGAGGATTGAGGATTGAGTATTGAAGGAATGAGTATTGTGGACTGAAGATTGAGGATTGAGGATTGACGATTGAGGATTGAGGATTGAGGTTTGAGGACTGACGATGAGGGCTGAGGGTTTAGGATTGAGGTTTGAGGTCTGAGGACTGAGGATTGAAGATTGAGAATTGAGGATTGAGGATTGAGGATTGAAGATTGAGGATTGAGTATTGAGGATTGAAGGATGAGGATTGAGGATTGAGGATTGAGGATTGGGGATTGAGGCTTGAGGATTGAGGATTGAGGATTGAAGATTGAGGATTGAGGATCCAGGATGAGGGCTGAAGGTTGAGCATTGAGGTTTGAGGACCGAGGACTGAGGATTGAGGGTTGAGAATTAGGGATTGAGGATTGAGGATTGAAGATTGAGGATTGGGTATTGAGGATTGAAGAATGAGGATTGAGGATTGAGTATTGAGGATTGAGGATTGAAGATTGAGTATTGAGGATTGAAGACTGACGATTGAGTATTGAGGATTGAGGATTGAAGATTGAGTATTGAGGATTGAAGACTGACGATTGAGGATTGAGGATTGAGGACTGAGGATTGAGGATTGAGGATTGAGGATTGAGGATTGGGCATTGAAGATTGAGTATTGAGTATTGAAGATTGAGGATTGAGGACTGAGGATTGAGGATTGAGTATTGAGGATTGAGGATTGAGGATTAAAGGTTGAGTATTGAGGATTGAAGATTGAGGGTTGAGGATTGAGGTTTGAGGAATGAGGATTGAGGATTGAGGATTGAGGATTGAAGATTGAGTATTGATGATTGAAGATTGAGGATTGAGGATTGAGGGTTGAGGATTGAGGACGAGGACTGACAGTTGAGGATTGTGGTTTGGGGATTGAGGATTGAGGATTGAGAATTGAGGATAGAGGATTGAGGATTGAAGATTGAGGATTGGGTATTGAGGATTGAAGAATGAGGATTGAGGATTGAGGATTGAGGATTGAGGATTGAAGGTTGAGTATTGAGGATTGAAGATTGAGTATTGAGGATTGAGGATTGAGGATTGAGGACTGAGGATTGAGGATTGAGGATTGAGAATTGAAGATTGAGGACTGAGGACTGGGGATTGAGTATTGAGGATTGAGGATTCAGTATTGAGGATTGATGATTGAAGATTGAGTATTGTTGATTGAAGATTGCGGATTGATTATTGAGGGTTGAGGATTGATGACGAGGACTGAGGGTTGAGGATTGAGGACTGAGGATTGAGGATGGAGGATTGGGCATTGAGGATTGAAGATTGAGGATTGAGGATTGAGGATTGAAGATTGAGGACTGAATATTGAGTCTTGATGATTGATGATTGAGGATTGAGGATTGAGTATTGAAGATTGAGGACGAGGACTGACGGTTGAGGATTGAGGTTTGAGGTTTGAGGATTGAGGATTGAGTACTGAGGATTGAGGATTGAGGATTGAGCATTGAGGATTGAAGATTGAGGACTGGGGATTGAGGATTGAAGATTGACGATTGAGGATTGTGGATTGATGATTGAGGGTTGAGGATTAAAGATTGAATATTGATGATTGAAGATTGAGGATTGAGGATTGAGGGTTGTAGATTGAGGACGAGGACTGAGTGTTGAGAATTGATTTTTGAGGTCTGAGGATTGAGGATTGAGGATTGAAGATTGAGGATTGGGTATTGAGTATTGAAGATTGAGGATTGAGGATTGAGGATTGAGGATTGAGGATTGAGTATTCAGGATTGAGGATTGAGGATTGTAGATTGAGGATTGTGGATTGATGATTAAAGATTGAGTGTTGAGGATTGAAGATTGAGGATTGATGATTGGGGATTGAGGATTGAGGATTGAGGATTGAGGATTGAGTATTGAAGGCTGAGGATTGATGATTGAGGATTGAGGATTGAGGATTGAGTATTGAGTATTGAGGTCTGAGGGTTGAAGATTGAGGATTGATGATTGTGGATTAAAGATTGAGTATTGAGGATTGAAGATTGAGAATTGAGGATTGAGGGTTGAACATTGAGGACTGAGAGTTGAGGGTTGAGTGATGAGAATTGATGTTTGTGGATAGAGATTTGAAGATTGCAGATTGAGTATTTTGTATTGAAAACTGTGAATTGAGGATATTCTACTGAGGATTGAGGATTGTCACCTGATTGTTGAGGACTGTGGGCTGAAGATTGAGGATTCAGAATTGAGGATTCAGAATTGAGGTTTGAGGACTGAGGATTGATGATTGAGGATTGAAGATTGAGTATTGAGGATTGAAGATTGAGGATTGAGGACTGAGAATTGAGGATTGAGGATGAGGGCAGAGGGTTGAGGATTGAGGTTTAAGGACTGAGGACTGAGGATTGAGGATTGAGAATTGAGGATCGAGGATTGAGGATTGAAGATTGAGGATTGGGTATTGAGGATTGAAGAATGAGGATTGAGGATTGAGGATTGAGGATAGAGGATTGAAGATTGATTATTCAGGATTGAAGATTGACGATTGAGGATTGTGGATCGAAGATTGAGTATTCAACATTGAGGACTGAGTGTTGAGGGTTCAGTGATGAGAATTGATGTTTGTGGATAGAGGTTTGAAGATTGCAGATTGAGTATTGAGTATTGAAAGCTGTGAATTGAGGATATTCTATTGAGGGTTGAGGATTGTCAACTGATTGTTGAGGACTGTGGGCTGACGATTGAGGATTCAGGATTGAGGATTCAGAATTGAGGTTTGAGGACTGAGGATTGAGGATTGAAGATTGATTATTGAGGATTGAGGATTGAGAATTGAGGATTGTGGATTGAGGATTGAAGGTTGAGGATTGGGTTTTGAGGATTGAAGAATGAGGATTGAGGATTGAGGATTGAGGATTGAAGATTGAGTATTGAGGATTGAAGATTGAGGATTGAGGACTAAGGATTGAGGATTGAGTATTGAGGATTGAGGATTGAGGATTAAAGATTGAGTATTGAGGATTGAAGATTGAGGATTGTGGATTGAAGATTGAGTATTGAGGATTGAAGGTTGAGGATTGAGGATTGAGGATTGATAATTGACGATGAGGTCTGAGGGTTGAGGATTGAGGTTTGAGGACTGAGGACTGAGGATTGAGGATTGAGAATTGAGGATTGAGGATTGAGGATTGAGGATTGAAGATTGAGGATTGGGTATTGAGGATTGAACATTGAGGATTGAGGATTGAGAATCGAGGATTGAGGATTGAGGATTGAGGATTGAGGATTGAGGATTGAGGATTGAGGATTGAGGATCGAGGATTGAGGATTGAGGATTGAGGATTGAGGATTGAGGATTGAGGATTGAGTATTGAAGGTTGAGGATTGATGACTGAGGATTGAGGATTGAGGATTGAGGATTGAGGATCGAGGATTGAAGATTGAGTGTTGAGGATTGAGGGTTGAGTATTGAGGATTGAGGATTGAGGATTGAGGATTGGGTATTGAAGATTGAGGATTGATAATTGAGGATTGAGGATTGAGGATGAGGATTGAGGATTGAGGATTGAAGATTGTGGATTGAGGATTGAAGGTTGAGGATTGGGTTTTGAGGATTGAAGAATGAGGATTGAGGATTGAGGATTGAGGATTGAAGATTGAGTATTGAGGATTGAAGATTGAGGATTGAGGACTAAGGATTGAGGATTGAGTATTGAGGATTGAGGATTGAGGATTAAAGATTGAGTATTGAGGATTGAAGATTGAGGATTGTGGATTGAAGATTGAGTATTGAGGATTGAAGGTTGAGGATTGAGGATTGAGGATTGATAATTGACGATGAGGTCTGAGGGTTGAGGATTGAGGTTTGAGGACTGAGGACTGAGGATTGAGGATTGAGAATTGAGGATTGAGGATTGAGGATTGAGGATTGAAGATTGAGGATTGGGTATTGAGGATTGAACATTGAGGATTGAGGATTGAGAATCGAGGATTGAGGATTGAGGATTGAGGATTGAGGATTGAGGATTGAGGATTGAGGATTGAGGATCGAGGATTGAGGATTGAGGATTGAGGATTGAGGATTGAGGATTGAGGATTGAGTATTGAAGGTTGAGGATTGATGACTGAGGATTGAGGATTGAGGATTGAGGATTGAGGATCGAGGATTGAAGATTGAGTGTTGAGGATTGAGGGTTGAGTATTGAGGATTGAGGATTGAGGATTGAGGATTGGGTATTGAAGATTGAGGATTGATAATTGAGGATTGAGGATTGAGGATGAGGATTGAGGATTGAGGATTGAAGATTGAGAATTGAGGATTGAGGCTTCAGGATTGTGGATTGAATATTGAGTATTGAGGATTGAAGACTGACGATTGAGGATTGAGGATTGAGGATTGAAGATTGAGGATTGAGGATTGAGGACTGAATATAGAGGAATGAGTGTTGAGGGTTGAGAGATGAGAATTGATGTTTGTGGATGGAGATTTGAAGATTGAAGATTGAGGATTGAGTATTGAAAACTGAGAATTCAGGATATTCAACTGAGTATTGAGAATTGAGGATTGATGGTTGAGTATTGAGGATTGATGGTTGAGGGTTGTGTGTTGAATATTGAGGATTGGCGGATTGAGTATTGAAGATTGAGGACTGAGGTCTGGGGATTGAGTATTGAGGATTGAGTATTGATGATTGAGGATTGAAGATTGAGTATTGACGATTGAAGATTGCGGGTTGATTATTGAGGGTTGAGGATTGATGACGAGGACTGAGGGCTGAGGATTGAGGACTGAGGATTGAGGATTGAGGACTGGGCATTGAGGATTCAAGATTGAGGACTGGGGATTGTGGATTGAAGATTGAGGATTAAGGATTGAGTATTGGGGATTGGGGATCTAGGGTTGGAGATTGATTATTGAGGATTGAGGATTGAAGATTGAGGATTGAGGTTGAGGATTGAGGATTGAGGATGAGGGCTGAGGGTTGAGGATTGAGGTTTGAGGACTGAGGTCTGAGGATTGAGTATTGAGAATTGAGGATTGAGGATTGAGTATTGAAGATTGAGGATTGCGTATTGAGGATTGAAGAATGAGGATTGAGGATTGAGTATTCAGGATTGTGGATTGAATATTGTGTATTGAGGATTGAAGACTGACGATTGAGTATTGAGGATTGAGGATTGAGGATTGAGAATTGAGGACTGATGATTGAGTATTGATGGTTGAAGATTGAGGATTGAGGATAGAGGATTGAGGATTGAGGATTGAAGATTGAGGATTGTGGATTGAGTGTTGAGGGTTGTGTGATGAGAATTGATGTTTGTGGATAGATATTTGAAGATTGCAGATTGAGCATTGAGTATTGAAAACTGTGAATTGATGATATTCTATTGAGGATTGAGAATTGACAGCTGATTGTTGAGGACTGAGGGCTGAAGATTGAGGATTCAGGATTGAGAATTCAGAATTGAGGATTGAGGACTGAGGACTGAGGATTGAAGATTGAGTATTGAGGATTGAAGATTGAGGATTAAGGATTGAGGATTGGGGATTGAGGATCTAGGATTGAAAATTGATTATAGAGGATCGAAGACTGAGGATTGAGAATTGAGGATTGAGATTTGAGAATTGTTGATAAGGACTGAGGGTTGATGATTGAGGTTTGAGGAATGAGGATTGAGGATTGAGGCTTGAGGATTGAAGATTGAGTATTGATGATTGAAGATTGAGGATTGAGGATTGAGGGTTGAGGATTGAGGACGAGGACTGACAGTTGAGGATTGTGGTTTGAGGATTGAGGGTTGAGGATTGAGAATTGAGGATGAGGACTGAGGTTTGGGGATTGATGACTGAGGATTGAGGATTGAGGATTGATGATTGCGGATTGAGGACTGAAGATTGAGTATTGAGGATTGGGTATTGAGGATTGTAGAATGATGACTGAGTATTTAGGATTGAGGATCGAGGATTGAAGATTGAGTATTGGGGATTGAAGATTGAGGATTGAGGATTGTGGATTGAGGATTGAGGATTGAGTATTCAGGATTGAGGATTGAGGATTGTAGATTGAGGATTGAGGATTGATGATTAAAGATTGAGTGTTGACGATTGAAGATTGAGGATTGATGATTGGGGATTGAGGATTGAGGATTGAGGATTGAGGATTGAGTATTGAAGGCTGAGGATTGATGATTGAGGATTGTGGATTGAGGATTGAGGATTGAGTATTGAGGACTGAGGGTTGAAGATTGAGGATTGATGATTGAGGATTAAAGATTGAGTATTGAGGATTGAAGATTGAGAATTGAGGATTGAGGATTGAACATTGAGGACTGAGTGTTGAGGGTTGAGTGATGAGAATTGATGTTTGTGGACAGAGATTTGAAGATTGCAGATTGAGTATTGTGTATTGTAAACTGTGAATTGAGGATATTCTATTGAGGATTGAGGATTGTTACCTGATTGTTGAGGACTGAGGGCTGAAGATTGAGGATTCAGTATTGAGGATTCAGAATTGAGGTTTGAGGACTGAGGATTGAGGATTGAAGATTGATTATTGAGGATTGAGGATTGAGAATTGAGGATTGTGGATTGAGGATTGAAGATTGAGGATTGGGTTTTGAGGATTGAAGAATGAGGATTGAGGATTGAGGATTGAGGATTGAGGATTGAAGATAGAGTATTGAGGATTGAAGATTGAGGATTGAGGACTGAGGATTGAGGATTGAGTATTGAGGATTGAGGATTGAGGATTAAAGGTTGAGTATTGAGGATTGAAGATTGAGGATTGTGGATTGAAGATTGAGTATTGATTATTGAAGATTGAGGATTGAGGATTGAGGATTGAGAATTGACGATGAGGTCTGAGGGTTGAGGATTGAGGTTTGAGGACTGAGGACTGAGGATTGAGGATTGAGAATTGAGGATTGAGGATTGAGGATTGAGGATTGAAGATTGAGGATTGGGTATTGAGGATTGAACATTGAGGATTGAGGATTGAGGATCGAGGATTGCGGATTGAGGATTGAAGATTGAATATTGATGATTGAAGATTGAGGATTGAGGATTGAGGGTTGTGGATTGAGGACGAGGACTGAGGGTTGTGCATTGAGGTTTGAGGACAGAAGATTGAGGATTGAGGATTGAGAATTTATAATTGTAGATTGAGGACTGAAAATTTACGATTGGGTATTGAGGATTGAGGATTGGGTATTGAGGATTTAGTATTGGAGATTGATTATTTAGGATTGAAGATAGAGGGTTGAGGATTGAGGATTGAGGATTGAGAATTGAGAATTGGGGATGATGACTGAGGTTTGAGAATTGAGGTTTGAGGAATGAGGATTGAGGATTGAGGATTGAGGATTGAGGATTTATGATTGAGTATTGAAGGTTGAGGATTGATGACTGAGGATTGAGGATTGAGGATTGAGGATTGAGGATTGAGGATTGGGGATTGAGGATTGAGGATTGAGGATTGAGTATTGAAGGTTGAGGATTGATGACTGAGGATGGAGGATTGCGGATTGACGATTGAGGATGGAGGATTGAGGGTTGAAGGTTTAGTGTTGAGGATTGAAGGTTGAGGGTTCACGATTGAGGATTGAGGATTGAGGATGATGTCTGAGGTTTGAGGTTTGAGGTTTGAGTGTTGAATCCGGAGAATTCAGGATGTTCTATTGAGTATTGAGAATTGAGGATTGATGCTTTAGTATTGAGGATTCAGTATTGAGGATTGAGGATTGAGTATTGAAGATTGAGGATTGATGATTGAGGATTTAGGATTGAGGATTGAGGATTGAGGATTGAGGATTGAGGACTGAGGATTGAGGATTGAGGATTGAGGGTTGAGCATTGAGGATTGAAGATTGAGGACTGGGGATTGAGGATTGAAGATTGAGGATTAAGGATTGAGGATTGGGGATTGGGGATCTAGGATTGGAGATTGATTATTGAGGATTGAAGCTTGAGGGTTGAGGGTTGAGGATTTAGGATTGAGAATTGAGGATTGAGGATTGAGGATTGAAGATTGAGTATTGAGGATTGAAGATTGAGGATTGAGGATTGAGGATTGAGGATTGAGGAACGAAGATTGAGGATTGAGGATGAGGGCTGAGGGTTGAGGATTGAGGTTTGAGGAGTGAGGACCGAGGATTGAGGATTGAGAATTGAGGATTGAGGATTTAGGATTGAAGATTGAGGATTGGGTATTGAGGATTGAAAAATGAGGATTGAGGAATGAGGATTGAGGATTGAGGATTGAAGATTGAGTATTGAGGATTGAAGATTGAGGATTGAGGATTGAGGATTGAGGATTGAGGATTGAGGATTGAGGATTGAAGATTGAGGATTGGGGACTGAGTGTTCAGGGTTGAGTGCTGAGAATTAATGTTTGTGGATAGAGATTTGAAGATTGCAGATTGAGTATCGAGTATTGAAAACTGTGAATTGAGGATATTCTATTGAGGATTGAGGATTGACAATTGATTGTCGAGGACTGAGGGCTGAAGATTAAGGATTAAGGATTGAGGATTCAGAATTGATGTTTGAGGTCTGAGGATTGAGGATTGAGGATTGAGAATTGAGGATTGAGGATTGACGATTGAAGATTGAGGATTGGGTATTGAGGATTGAAGAATGAGGACTGAGGATTTAGGATTGAGGATCGAGGATTGAAGATTGAGAATTGAGGATTGCAGATTGAGGATTGAGGATTGAGGATTGAGGATTGAGGATTGAGTATTCAGGATTGAGGATTGAGGATTGTAGATTGAGGATTGAGGATTGATGATTAAAGGTTGAGTGTTGAGGATTGAAGATTGAGGATTGATGATTGGGGGTTGTGGATTGAGGATTGAGGATTGAGGATTGAGTATTGAAGGCTGAGGATTGACGATTGAGGATTGAGGATTGAGGATTGAGGATTGAGTATTGAGGACTGAGGGTTGAAGATTGAGGATTGATGATTGAGGGTTAAAGATTGAGTATTGAGGATTGAAGATTGAGAATTGAGGATTGAGGATTGAACATCGAGGACTGAGTGTTGAGGGTTGAGTGATGAGAACTGATGTTTCTGGATAGAGATTTGAAGATTGCAGATTGAGTATTGTGTATTGAAAACTGTGAATTGAGGATATTCTATTGAGGATTGAGGATTGTCACCTGATTGTTGAGGACTGAGGGCTGAAGATTGAGGATTCAGGATTGAGGATTCAGAATTGAGGTTTGAGGACTGAGGATTGAGGATTGAGGATTGAAGATTGAGTATTGAGGATTGAAGATTGTTGATTGAGGACTGAGAATTGAGGATTGAGAATGAGGGCAGAGGGTTGAGGATTGAGGTTTAAGGACTGAGGACTGAGGATTGAGGATTGAGAATTGAGGATTGAGGATTGAGGATTGAAGATTGAGGATTGGGTATTGAGGATTGAAGAATGAGGATTGAGGATTGAGGATTGAGGATAGAGGATTGAAGATTGATTATTAAGGATTGAAGATTGACGATTGAGGATTGTGGATTGAAGATTGAGTATTGAACATTGAGGACTGAGTGTTGAGGGTTCAGTGGTGAGAATTGATGTTTGTGGATAGAGGTTTGAAGATTGCAGATTGAGTATTGAGTATTGAAAGCTGTGAATTGAGGATATTCTATTGAGGGTTGAGGATTGTCAACTGATTGTTGAGGACTGAGGGCTGACGATTGAGGATTCAGGATTGAGGATTCAGAATTGAGGTTTGAGGACTGAGGATTGAGGATTGCAGATTGATTATTGAGGATTGAGGATTGAGAATTGAGGATTGTGGATTGAGGATTGAAGATTGAGGATTGGGTTTTGAGGATTGAAGAATGAGGATTGAGGATTGAGGATTGAGGATTGAGGATTGAAGATTGAGTATTGAGGATTGAAGATTGAGGATTGAGGACTGAGGATTGAGGATTGAGTATTGAGGATTGAGGATTGAGGATTAAAGATTGAGTATTGAGGATTGAAGATTGAGGATTGTGGATTGAAGATTGAGTATTGAGGATTGAAGATTGAGGATTGAGGATTGAGGATTGATAATTGACGATGAGGTCTGAGGGTTGAGGATTGAGGTTTCAGGACTGAGGACTGAGGATTGAGGATTGAGAATTGAGGATTGAGGATTGAGGACTGAGGATTGAGGATTGAGGACTGGGCATTGAGGATTCAAGATTGAGGACTGGGGATTGTGGATTGAAGATTGAGGATTAAGGATTGAGTATTGAGGATTGAAGGATGAGTATTGTGGATTGAAGGTTGAGGATTGAGGATTGAGGTTTGAGGATTGGCGATGAGGGCTGAGGGTTGAGGATTGAGGTTTGAGGTCTGAGGTCTGAGGATTGAGGATTGAGAATTGAGGAATGAGGATTGAGGGTTGAGGATTGAAGATTGAGGATTGGGTATTGAGGATTGAAGAATGAGGATTGAGGATTGAGGATTGAGGATTGGGGACTGAGGATTGAATATTCAGGATTGAGTATTGAGGATTGAGGATTGAGGATTGAGGATTGAAGATTCAGTATTGAGGATCGAGGATTGAGAATTGAGGATTGAGGATTGAAGATTGAGGATTGAGGTTGAGGATTGAGGATTGAGGATGAGGGCTGAGGGTTGAGGATTGAGGTTTGAGGACTGAGGTCTGAGGATTGAGTATTGAGAATTGAGGATTGAGGATTGAGTATTGAAGATTGAGGATTGCGTATTGAGGATTGAAGAATGAGGATTGAGGATTGAGTATTCAGGATTGTGGATTGAATATTGTGTATTGAGGATTGAAGACTGACGATTGAGTATTGAGGATTGAGGATTGAGGATTGAGAATTGAGGACTGATGATTGAGTATTGATGGTTGAAGATTGAGGATTGAGGATAGAGGATTGAGGATTGAGGATTGAAGATTGAGGATTGTGGATTGAGTGTTGAGGGTTGTGTGATGAGAATTGATGTTTGTGGATAGATATTTGAAGATTGCAGATTGAGCATTGAGTATTGAAAACTGTGAATTGATGATATTCTATTGAGGATTGAGAATTGACAGCTGATTGTTGAGGACTGAGGGCTGAAGATTGAGGATTCAGGATTGAGAATTCAGAATTGAGGATTGAGGACTGAGGACTGAGGATTGAAGATTGAGTATTGAGGATTGAAGATTGAGGATTAAGGATTGAGGATTGGGGATTGAGGATCTAGGATTGAAAATTGATTATAGAGGATCGAAGACTGAGGATTGAGAATTGAGGATTGTGATTTGAGAATTGTTGATAAGGACTGAGGGTTGAGGATTGAGGTTTGAGGAATGAGGATTGAGGATTGGGGGTTGAGGATTGAAGATTGAGTATTGATGATTGAAGATTGAGGATTGAGGATTGAGGGTTGAGGATTGAGGACGAGGACTGACAGTTGAGGATTGTGGTTTGAGGATTGAGGGTTGAGGATTGAGAATTGAGGATGAGGACTGAGGTTTGGGGATTGATGACTGAGGATTGAGGATTGAGGATTGATGATTGCGGATTGAGGACTGAAGATTGAGTATTGAGGATTGGGTATTGAGGATTGTAGAATGAGGACTGAGTATTTAGGATTGAGGATCGAGGATTGAAGATTGAGTATTGGGGATTGAAGATTGAGGATTGAGGATTGTGGATTGAGGATTGAGGATTGAGTATTCAGGATTGAGGATTGAGGATTGTAGATTGAGGATTGAGGATTGATGATTAAAGATTGAGTGTTGACGATTGAAGATTGAGGATTGATGATTGGGGATTGAGGATTGATGATTGAGGATTGAGGATTGAGGATTGAGGATTGAGTATTGAGGACTGAGGGTTGAAGATTGAGGATTGATGATTGAGTATTAAAGATTGAGTATTGAGGATTGAAGATTGAGAATTGAGGATTGAGGATTGAACATTGAGGACTGAGTGTTGAGGGTTGAGTGATGAGAATTGATGTTTGTGGACAGAGATTTGAAGATTGCAGATTGAGTATTGTGTATTGTAAACTGTGAATTGAGGATATTCTATTGAGGATTGAGGATTGTTACCTGATTGTTGAGGACTGAGGGCTGAAGATTGAGGATTCAGTATTGAGGATTCAGAATTGAGGTTTGAGGACTGAGGATTGAGGATTGAATATTGATTATTGAGGATTGAGGATTGAGAATTGAGGATTGTGGATTGAGGAATGAAGATTGAGGATTGGGTTTTGAGGATTGAAGAATGAGTATTGAGGATTGAGGATTGAGGACTGAGGATTGAAGATTGAGTATTGAGGATTGAAGATTGAGCATTGAGGACTGAGGATTGAGGATTGAGTATTGAGGATTGAGGATTGAGGATTAAAGATTGAGTATTGAGGATTGAATGTTGAGGATTGTGGATTGAAGATTGAGTATTGATGATTGAAGATTGAGGATTGAGTATTGAGGATTGAGAATTGACGATGAGGTCTGAGGGTTGAGGAGTGAGGTTTGAGGACTGAGGACTGAGGATTGAGGATTGAGAATTGAGGATTGAGGATTGAGGATTGAGGATTGAAGATTGAGGATTGGGTATTGAGGATTGAACATTGAGGATTGAGGATTGAGGATCGAGGATTGCGGATTGAGGATTGAAGATTGAATATTGATGATTGAAGATTGAGGATTGAGGATTGAGGGTTGTGGATTGAGGACGAGGACTGAGGGTTGTGCATTGAGGTTTGAGGACAGAAGATTGAGGATTGAGGATTGAGAATTGATAATTGTAGATTGAGGATTGAAAATTTAGGATTGGGTATTGAGGATTGAGGATTGGGTATTGAGGATTTAGTATTGGTGATTGATTATTTAGGATTGAAGATAGAGGGTTGAGGATTGAGGATTGAGGATTGAGAATTGAGAATTGGGGATGATGACTGAGGTTTGAGAATTGAGGTTTGAGGAATGAGGATTGAGGATTGAGGATTGAGGATTGAGGATTTATGATTGAGTATTGAAGGTTGAGGATTGATGACTGAGGATTGAGGATTGAGGATTGAGGATTGAGGATTGAGGATTGAAGATTGAGTGTTGAGGATTGAGTGTTGAGGAGTGAGGATTGAGTGTTGAGGATTGAGGATGAGGTCTGAGGTTTGAGGTTTGAGGTTTGAGTATTGAATCGTGAGAATTCAGGATATTCTATTGAGTATTGAGGATTGAGGATTGATGGTTGAGTATTGAGGATTGAGGATTGAGGATTGAGGATTGAGTATTGAAGATTGAGGATTGATGATTGAGGATTGAGGATTGAGGATTGAAGATTGAGAATTGAGGATTGAGGATTGAACATTGAGGACTGAGTGTTGAGGGTTGAGTGATGAGAATTGATGTTTGTGGACAGAGATTTGAAGATTGCAGATTGAGTATTGTGTATTGTAAACTGTGAATTGAGGATATTCTATTGAGGATTGAGGATTGTTACCTGATTGTTGAGGACTGAGGGCTGAAGATTGAGGATTCAGTATTGAGGATTCAGAATTGAGGTTTGAGGACTGAGGATTGAGGATTGAATATTGATTATTGAGGATTGAGGATTGAGAATTGAGGATTGTGGATTGAGGAATGAAGATTGAGGATTGGGTTTTGAGGATTGAAGAATGAGTATTGAGGATTGAGGATTGAGGACTGAGGATTGAAGATTGAGTATTGAGGATTGAAGATTGAGCATTGAGGACTGAGGATTGAGGATTGAGTATTGAGGATTGAGGATTGAGGATTAAAGATTGAGTATTGAGGATTGAATGTTGAGGATTGTGGATTGAAGATTGAGTATTGATGATTGAAGATTGAGGATTGAGTATTGAGGATTGAGAATTGACGATGAGGTCTGAGGGTTGAGGAGTGAGGTTTGAGGACTGAGGACTGAGGATTGAGGATTGAGAATTGAGGATTGAGGATTGAGGATTGAGGATTGAAGATTGAGGATTGGGTATTGAGGATTGAACATTGAGGATTGAGGATTGAGGATCGAGGATTGCGGATTGAGGATTGAAGATTGAATATTGATGATTGAAGATTGAGGATTGAGGATTGAGGGTTGTGGATTGAGGACGAGGACTGAGGGTTGTGCATTGAGGTTTGAGGACAGAAGATTGAGGATTGAGGATTGAGAATTGATAATTGTAGATTGAGGATTGAAAATTTAGGATTGGGTATTGAGGATTGAGGATTGGGTATTGAGGATTTAGTATTGGTGATTGATTATTTAGGATTGAAGATAGAGGGTTGAGGATTGAGGATTGAGGATTGAGAATTGAGAATTGGGGATGATGACTGAGGTTTGAGAATTGAGGTTTGAGGAATGAGGATTGAGGATTGAGGATTGAGGATTGAGGATTTATGATTGAGTATTGAAGGTTGAGGATTGATGACTGAGGATTGAGGATTGAGGATTGAGGATTGAGGATTGAGGATTGAAGATTGAGTGTTGAGGATTGAGTGTTGAGGAGTGAGGATTGAGTGTTGAGGATTGAGGATGAGGTCTGAGGTTTGAGGTTTGAGGTTTGAGTATTGAATCGTGAGAATTCAGGATATTCTATTGAGTATTGAGGATTGAGGATTGATGGTTGAGTATTGAGGATTGAGGATTGAGGATTGAGGATTGAGTATTGAAGATTGAGGATTGATGATTGAGGATTGAGGATTGAGGATTGAGTATTGAAGATTGAGTATTGATGATTGAAGATTGAGGATTGAGGGTTGAGGGTTGAGGGTTGCGGACGAGGACTGACGGTTGAGGATTGAGGTTCGAGGATTGAGGGTTGAGGACAGATGTCTGAGGATAGAGGATTGAGGATGGAGCATTGAGGATTGAAGATTGCGGACTGGGGATTGAGGACTGAAAGTTGAGGATTAAGGATTGAGGATTGGTGATTGAGGTTCTAGGACTGAATATTGATTATTCAGGATTAAAGATTGAGGATTGAGGATTGAGGATTGAGAATTGAGAATTGAGGATGAGGACTGAGGATTGAGGATAGAGGTTTGAGGAATGAGGATTGAGGATTGAGGATTGAGGATTGAAGATTGAGTATTGATGATTGAAGATTGAGGATTGAGGATTGAGGGTTGAGGATTGAGGACGAGGACTGACGGTTGAGGATTGTGGTTTGAGGATTGAGGATTGAGGATTGAGTATTGAGAATGAGGACTGGGGTTTGAGGATTGAGGTTTGAGGAATGAGGAGTGAGAATTGAGGATTGAGGATTGAGGATTGAGGATTGAGTATTGAAGGTTGAGGATTGATGACTGAGGATTGAGGATTGCGGATTGACGATTGAGGATTCAGGATTGAGGGTTGAAGGTTGAGTGTTGAGGATTGAAGGTTGAGGATTGACGATTGAGGATTGAGGATTGAGGATGATGTCTGAGGTTTGAGGTTTGAGGTTTGAGGTTTGAGTATTGCATCCTGAGAATTCAGGATGTTCTATTGAGTATTGAGTATTGAGGATTGATGGTTTAGTATTGAGGATTCAGGATTGAGGATTGAGGATTGAGTATTGAAGATTGAGGATTGATGGTTGAGGATTTAGAATTGAGGATTGAGGATAGAAAATTGAGTATTGAGGATTGAAGATTGAGGACTGAGGAATAAAGATTGAGGATTGAGGATGAGGGCTGAGGGTTGAGGATTGAGGCTTGAGGACTGAGGACTGAGGATTGAGGATTGAGAATTGAGGATAGAGGATTGAGGATTGAAGATTGAGGATTGGGTATTGAGGATTGAAGAATGAGGATTGAGGATTGAGGATTGAGGATTGAGGATTGAAGATTGAGTATTGAGGATTGAAGATTGAGTATTGAGGATTGAGGATTGAGGATTGAGGACTGAGGACTGAGGATTGAGGATTGAGAATTGAGGATAGAGGATTGAGGATTGAAGATTGAGGATTGGGAATTGAGGATAGAAGAATGAGGATTGAGGATTGAGGATTGAGGATTGAGGATTGAAGATTGAGTATTGAGGATTGAAGATTGAGTATTGAGGATTGAGGATTGAGGATTGAGGACTGAGGATTGAGGATTGAGGATTGAGAATTGAAGATTGAGGACTGAGGACTGGGGATTGAGTATTGAGGATTGAGGATTCAGTATTGAGTATTGTTGATTGAAGATTGCGGATTCATTATTGAGGGTTGAGGATTGATGACGAGGACTGAGGGTTGAGGATTGAGGACTGAGGATTGAGGATGGAGGATTGGGCATTGAGGATTGAAGATTGAGGATTGAGGATTGAGGATTGAGGATTGAGGATTGAGGATTGACGCCTGAGGATTGAAGGTTGAGGATGGAGGATTGAAAAGAGTGGACTGAGTGTTGAGGATTGAGTGTTGAGAATTGATGTTTGAGGATTGAGATTTGATTATTGAATATTGTGGATTGAGTATTGAACCATGAGAATTCAGGATACTCTATTGAGTATTAGGAATTGAGGATTGATGGTTGAGTATTGAGGATTGGTGTTGAGGGTTGTGTGTTGAATATTGAGGATTGAGGATTGAGGATTGAGGATTGAAGATTGAGGATTGAATATTGAGTCTTGATGATTGATGATTGAGGATTGAGGATTGAGTGTTGAGTATTGAGGACGAGGACTGACGGTTGAGGATTGAGGTCTGAGGTTTGAGGATTGAGGATTGTGGACTGAGGATTGAGGATTGAGGATTGAGCATTGAGGATTGAAGATTGAGGACTGGGGATTGAGGATTGAAGATTGACGATTGAGGATTGTGGATTGAGGATTGAGGGTTGAGGATTAAAGATTGAATATTGATGATTGAAGATTGAGGATTGAGGACTGAGGGTTGTAGATTGAGGACGAGGACTGAGTGTTGAGAATTGATGTTTGAGGTCTGAGGATTGAGGATTGAGGATTGAAGACTGAGGATTGGGTATTGAGGATTGAAGAATGAGGACTGAGGATTTAGGATTGAGGATCGAGGATTGAAGATTGAGTATTGAGGATTGAAGATTGAGGATTGAGGATTGAGGATTGAGGACTGAGGATTGAGTATTCAGGATTGAGGATTGAGGATTGAGGATTGTAGATTGCGGATTGAGGATTGATGATTAAACATTGAGTGTTGAGGATTGAAGATTGAGGATTGATGATTGGGGATTGAGGATTGAGGATTGAGGATTGAGGATTGAGTATTGAAGGCTGGGGATTGATGATTGAGGATTGAGGATTGAGGATTGAGGATTGAGTATTGAGGACTGAGGGTTGAAGATTGAGGATTGATGATTGAGGATTAAAGATTGAGTATTGAGGATTGAAGATTGAGAATTGAGGATTGATGATTGAACATTGAGGACTGAGTGTTGAGGGTTGAGTGATGAGAACTGATGTTTGTGGACAGAGATTTGAAGATTGCAGATTGAGTATTGTGTATTGTAAACTGTGAATTGAGGATATTCTATTGAGGATTGAGGATTGTTACCTGATTGTTGAGGACTGAGGGCTGAAGATTGAGGATTCAGTATTGAGGATTCAGAATTGAGGTTTGAGGACTGAGGATTGAGGATTGAATATTGATTATTGAGGATTGAGGATTGAGAATTGAGGATTGTGGATTGAGGAATGAAGATTGAGGATTGGGTTTTGAGGATTGAAGAATGAGTATTGAGGATTGAGGATTGAGGACTGAGGATTGAAGATTGAGTATTGAGGATTGAAGATTGAGCATTGAGGACTGAGGATTGAGGATTGAGTATTGAGGATTGAGGATTGAGGATTAAAGATTGAGTATTGAGGATTGAATGTTGAGGATTGTGGATTGAAGATTGAGTATTGATGATTGAAGATTGAGGATTGAGTATTGAGGATTGAGAATTGACGATGAGGTCTGAGGGTTGAGGAGTGAGGTTTGAGGACTGAGGACTGAGGATTGAGGATTGAGAATTGAGGATTGAGGATTGAGGATTGAGGATTGAAGATTGAGGATTGGGTATTGAGGATTGAACATTGAGGATTGAGGATTGAGGATCGAGGATTGCGGATTGAGGATTGAAGATTGAATATTGATGATTGAAGATTGAGGATTGAGGATTGAGGGTTGTGGATTGAGGACGAGGACTGAGGGTTGTGCATTGAGGTTTGAGGACAGAAGATTGAGGATTGAGGATTGAGAATTGATAATTGTAGATTGAGGATTGAAAATTTAGGATTGGGTATTGAGGATTGAGGATTGGGTATTGAGGATTTAGTATTGGTGATTGATTATTTAGGATTGAAGATAGAGGGTTGAGGATTGAGGATTGAGGATTGAGAATTGAGAATTGGGGATGATGACTGAGGTTTGAGAATTGAGGTTTGAGGAATGAGGATTGAGGATTGAGGATTGAGGATTGAGGATTTATGATTGAGTATTGAAGGTTGAGGATTGATGACTGAGGATTGAGGATTGAGGATTGAGGATTGAGGATTGAGGATTGAAGATTGAGTGTTGAGGATTGAGTGTTGAGGAGTGAGGATTGAGTGTTGAGGATTGAGGATGAGGTCTGAGGTTTGAGGTTTGAGGTTTGAGTATTGAATCGTGAGAATTCAGGATATTCTATTGAGTATTGAGGATTGAGGATTGATGGTTGAGTATTGAGGATTGAGGATTGAGGATTGAGGATTGAGTATTGAAGATTGAGGATTGATGATTGAGGATTGAGGATTGAGGATTGAGTATTGAAGATTGAGTATTGATGATTGAAGATTGAGGATTGAGGGTTGAGGGTTGAGGGTTGCGGACGAGGACTGACGGTTGAGGATTGAGGTTCGAGGATTGAGGGTTGAGGACAGATGTCTGAGGATAGAGGATTGAGGATGGAGCATTGAGGATTGAAGATTGCGGACTGGGGATTGAGGACTGAAAGTTGAGGATTAAGGATTGAGGATTGGTGATTGAGGTTCTAGGACTGAATATTGATTATTCAGGATTAAAGATTGAGGATTGAGGATTGAGGATTGAGAATTGAGAATTGAGGATGAGGACTGAGGATTGAGGATAGAGGTTTGAGGAATGAGGATTGAGGATTGAGGATTGAGGATTGAAGATTGAGTATTGATGATTGAAGATTGAGGATTGAGGATTGAGGGTTGAGGATTGAGGACGAGGACTGACGGTTGAGGATTGTGGTTTGAGGATTGAGGATTGAGGATTGAGTATTGAGAATGAGGACTGGGGTTTGAGGATTGAGGTTTGAGGAATGAGGAGTGAGAATTGAGGATTGAGGATTGAGGATTGAGGATTGAGTATTGAAGGTTGAGGATTGATGACTGAGGATTGAGGATTGCGGATTGACGATTGAGGATTCAGGATTGAGGGTTGAAGGTTGAGTGTTGAGGATTGAAGGTTGAGGATTGACGATTGAGGATTGAGGATTGAGGATGATGTCTGAGGTTTGAGGTTTGAGGTTTGAGGTTTGAGTATTGCATCCTGAGAATTCAGGATGTTCTATTGAGTATTGAGTATTGAGGATTGATGGTTTAGTATTGAGGATTCAGGATTGAGGATTGAGGATTGAGTATTGAAGATTGAGGATTGATGGTTGAGGATTTAGAATTGAGGATTGAGGATAGAAAATTGAGTATTGAGGATTGAAGATTGAGGACTGAGGAATAAAGATTGAGGATTGAGGATGAGGGCTGAGGGTTGAGGATTGAGGCTTGAGGACTGAGGACTGAGGATTGAGGATTGAGAATTGAGGATAGAGGATTGAGGATTGAAGATTGAGGATTGGGTATTGAGGATTGAAGAATGAGGATTGAGGATTGAGGATTGAGGATTGAGGATTGAAGATTGAGTATTGAGGATTGAAGATTGAGTATTGAGGATTGAGGATTGAGGATTGAGGACTGAGGACTGAGGATTGAGGATTGAGAATTGAGGATAGAGGATTGAGGATTGAAGATTGAGGATTGGGAATTGAGGATAGAAGAATGAGGATTGAGGATTGAGGATTGAGGATTGAGGATTGAAGATTGAGTATTGAGGATTGAAGATTGAGTATTGAGGATTGAGGATTGAGGATTGAGGACTGAGGATTGAGGATTGAGGATTGAGAATTGAAGATTGAGGACTGAGGACTGGGGATTGAGTATTGAGGATTGAGGATTCAGTATTGAGTATTGTTGATTGAAGATTGCGGATTCATTATTGAGGGTTGAGGATTGATGACGAGGACTGAGGGTTGAGGATTGAGGACTGAGGATTGAGGATGGAGGATTGGGCATTGAGGATTGAAGATTGAGGATTGAGGATTGAGGATTGAGGATTGAGGATTGAGGATTGACGCCTGAGGATTGAAGGTTGAGGATGGAGGATTGAAAAGAGTGGACTGAGTGTTGAGGATTGAGTGTTGAGAATTGATGTTTGAGGATTGAGATTTGATTATTGAATATTGTGGATTGAGTATTGAACCATGAGAATTCAGGATACTCTATTGAGTATTAGGAATTGAGGATTGATGGTTGAGTATTGAGGATTGGTGTTGAGGGTTGTGTGTTGAATATTGAGGATTGAGGATTGAGGATTGAGGATTGAAGATTGAGGATTGAATATTGAGTCTTGATGATTGATGATTGAGGATTGAGGATTGAGTGTTGAGTATTGAGGACGAGGACTGACGGTTGAGGATTGAGGTCTGAGGTTTGAGGATTGAGGATTGTGGACTGAGGATTGAGGATTGAGGATTGAGCATTGAGGATTGAAGATTGAGGACTGGGGATTGAGGATTGAAGATTGACGATTGAGGATTGTGGATTGAGGATTGAGGGTTGAGGATTAAAGATTGAATATTGATGATTGAAGATTGAGGATTGAGGACTGAGGGTTGTAGATTGAGGACGAGGACTGAGTGTTGAGAATTGATGTTTGAGGTCTGAGGATTGAGGATTGAGGATTGAAGACTGAGGATTGGGTATTGAGGATTGAAGAATGAGGACTGAGGATTTAGGATTGAGGATCGAGGATTGAAGATTGAGTATTGAGGATTGAAGATTGAGGATTGAGGATTGAGGATTGAGGACTGAGGATTGAGTATTCAGGATTGAGGATTGAGGATTGAGGATTGTAGATTGCGGATTGAGGATTGATGATTAAACATTGAGTGTTGAGGATTGAAGATTGAGGATTGATGATTGGGGATTGAGGATTGAGGATTGAGGATTGAGGATTGAGTATTGAAGGCTGGGGATTGATGATTGAGGATTGAGGATTGAGGATTGAGGATTGAGTATTGAGGACTGAGGGTTGAAGATTGAGGATTGATGATTGAGGATTAAAGATTGAGTATTGAGGATTGAAGATTGAGAATTGAGGATTGATGATTGAACATTGAGGACTGAGTGTTGAGGGTTGAGTGATGAGAACTGATGTTTGTGGATAGAGATTTGAAGATTGCAGATTGAGTATTGTGTATTGAAAACTGTGAATTGAGGATATTCTATTGAGGATTGAGGATTGTCAACTGATTGTTGAGGACTGAGGGCTGACGATTGAGGATTCAGGATTGAGGATTCAGAATTGAGGTTTGAGAACTGAGGATTGAGGATTGAAGATTGATTATTGAGGATTGAGGATTGAGAATTGAGGATTGTGGATTGAGGATTGAAGATTGAGGATTTGGTTTTGAGGATTGAAGAATGAGGATTGAGGATTGAGGATTGAGGATTGAGGATTGAAGATTGAGTATTGAGGATTGAAGATTGAGGATTGAGGACTGAGGATTGAGGATTGAGTATTGAGGATTGAGGATTGAGGATTAAAGATTGAGTATTGAGGATTGAAGATTGAGGATTGAGGATTGAAGATTGAGTGTTGAGGATTGAGTGTTGAGGAGTGAGGATTGAGTGTTGAGGATTGAGGATGAGGGCTGAGGTTTGAGGTTTGAGGTTTGAGTATTGAATCCTGAGAATTCAGGATATTCTATTGAGTATTGAGGATTGAGGATTGATGGTTGCGTATTGAGGATTGAGGATTGAGGATTGAGGATTGAGTATTGAAGATTGAGGATTGATGATTGAGGATTGAGGATTGAGGATTGAGGATTGAGGATTGAGTATTGAAGCTTGAGTATTGATGATTGAAGATTGAGGATTGAGGGTTGAGGGTTGAGGGTTGCGGACGAGGACTGACGGTTGAGGTTTGAGGTTTGAGGATTGAGGGTTGAGGACAGAGGACTGAGGATAGAGGATTGAGGATGGAGCATTGAGGATTGAAGATTGAGGACTGGGGATTGAGGACTGAAGGTTGAGGATTAAGGATTGAGGATTGGTGATTGAGGTTCTAGGACTGAATATTGATTATTGAGGATTAAAGATTGAGGATTGAGGATTGAGGATTGAGAATTGAGAATTGAGGATGAGGACTGAGGGTTGAGGATTGAGGTTTGAGGAATGAGGATTGAGGATTGAGGATTGAGGATTGAAGATTGAGTATTGATGATTGAAGATTGAGGATTGAGGATTGAGGGTTGAGGATTGAGGACGAGGACTGACGGTTGAGGATTGTGGTTTGAGGATTGAGGATTGAGGATTGAGTATTGAGAATGAGGACTGGGGTTTGAGGATTGAGGTTTGAGGAATGAGGATTGAGAATTGAGGATTGAGGATTGAGGATTGAGGATTGAGTATTGAAGGTTGAGGATTGATGACTGAGGATTGAGGATTGCGGATTGACGATTGAGGATTCAGGATTGAGGGTTGAAGGTTGAGTGTTGAGGCTTGAAGGTTGAGGATTGACGATTGAGGATTGAGGATTGAGGATGATGTCTGAGGTTTGAGGTTTGAGGTTTGAGGTTTGAGTATTGCATCCTGAGAATTCAGGATGTTCTATTGAGTATTGAGAATTGAGGATTGATGGTTTAGTATTGAGGATTCAGGATTGAGGATTGAGGATTGAGTATTGAAGATTGAGGATTGATGGTTGAGGATTTAGAATTGAGGATTGAGGATTGAAAATTGAGTATTGAGGATTGAAGATTGAGGACTGAGGAATAAAGATTGAGGATTGAGGATGAGGGCTGAGGGTTGAGGATTGAGGCTTGAGGACTGAGGACTGAGGATTGAGGATTGAGAATTGAGGATAGAGGATTGAGGATTGAAGATTGAGGATTGGGTATTGAGGATTGAAGAATGAGGATTGAGGATTGAGGATTGAGGATTGAGGATTGAAGATTGAGTATTGAGGATTGAAGATTGAGTATTGAGGATTGAGGATTGAGGATTGAGGACTGAGGACTGAGGATTGAGGATTGAGAATTGAGGATAGAGGATTGAGGATTGAAGATTGAGGATTGGGAATTGAGGATTGAAGAATGAGGATTGAGGATTGAGGATTGAGGATTGAGGATTGAAGATTGAGTATTGAGGATTGAAGATTGAGTATTGAGGATTGAGGATTGAGGATTGAGGACTGAGGATCGAGGATTGAGGATTGAGAATTGAAGATTGAGGACTGAAGACTGGGGATTGAGTATTGAGGATTGAGGATTCAGTATTGAGTATTGTTGATTGAAGATTGCGGATTCATTATTGAGGGTTGAGGATTGATGACGAGGACTGAGGGTTGAGGATTGAGGACTGAGGATTGAGGATGGAGGATTGGGCATTGAGGATTGAAGATTGAGGATTGAGGATTGAGGATTGAGGATTGAGTATTGAGGACTGAGGGTTGAAGATTGAGGATTGATGATTGAGGATTAAAGATTGAGTATTGAGGATTGAAGATTGAGAATTGAGGATTGATGATTGAACATTGAGGACTGAGTGTTGAGGGTTGAGTGATGAGAACTGATGTTTGTGTATAGAGATTTGAAGATTGCAGATTGAGTATTGTGTATTGAAAACTGTGAATTGAGGATATTCTATTGAGGATTGAGGATTGTCACCTGATTGTTGAGGACTGAGGGCTGAAGATTGAGGATTCAGGATTGAGGATTCAGAATTGAGGTTTGAGGACTGAGGATTGAGGATTGAGGATTGAGGATTGAAGATTGAGTATTGAGGATTGAATATTGAGGATTGAGGACTGAGAATTGAGGATTGAGGATGAGGGCAGAGGGTTGAGGATTGAGGTTTAAGGACTGAGGACTGAGGATTGAGGATTGAGAATTGAGGATTGAGGATTGAGGATTGAAGATTGAGGATTGGGTATTGAGGATTGAAGAATGAGGATTGAGGATTGAGGATTGAGGATTGGGGATTGAGTATTGAAGGTTGAGGATTGATGGCTGAGGATTGAGGATTGCGGATTGACGATTGAGGATTGAGGATTGAGGGATGAAGGTTGAGGATTGAAGGTTGAGGATTGACGATTGAGGATTGAGGATTGAGGATGATGGCTGAGGTTTGAGGTTTGAGGTTTGAGTATTGAATCCTGTGAAGTCAGGATGTTCTATTGAGTATTGAGAATTGGGGATTGATGGTTTAGTATTGAGGATTCAGGATTGAGGATAGAGGATTGAGTATTGAAGATTGAGGATTGATGATTGAAGATTTAGGATGGAGGATTGAGGATTGAGGATTGAGGATTGAGGATTGAAGATTGAGTATTGAGGATTGAAGGAGGACGATTGAGGATTGATGATTGAGGATTGAGGATTGAGGATTGAGGATTGAATATTGAGGATTGGGGACTGAGTGTTGAGGGTTGAGTGATGAGAATTAATGTTTGTGGATAGAGATTTGAAGATTGCAGATTGAGTATCGAGTATTGAAAACTGTGAATTGAGGATATTCTATTGAGGATTGAGGATTGACAATTGACTGTCGAGGATTAAGGGCTGAAGATTGAGGACTCAGGATTGAGAATTCTGAATTGAGGTTTGAGGACTGAGGATTGAGGATTGAAGATTGAGAATTGAGGATTGAAGATTGAGGATTGAGGATTGAGGATGGGGGACTGAAGAGAGAGGACTGAGTGTTGACGATTGTGTCTTGAGAATTGATGTTTGAGGGTTGAGATTTGATTATTGATTTTTGTGGATTGAGTATTGAACGATGAGAATTCAGGGTATTCTATTGAGTATTGATAATTGAGAATTGATTGTTGAGTATTGAGGATTGATGGTTGAGGGTTTTGTGTTGAATATTGAGAATTGAGAATTGAGGATTGAGGATTGAGGATTGAGGATTGAGGATTGAAGATTGAGTATTGAGGATTGAAGGTTGAGGATTGGGGACTGAGGATTGAAGATTCAGGATTGAGGATTGAGGATTGAGGATCGAGGATTGAAGATTCAGTATTGAGGATTGAAGATTGAGAACTGAGGATTGAGGATTGAACATTGAGGACTGAGTGTTGAGGGTTGAGTGATGATAATTGATGTTTGTGGATAGAGATTTGCAGATTAGAAGATTGCAGATTAAGTACTGAGTAGTGAAAACTGTGAATTGAGGATATTCTATTGAGGATTGAGGATTGGCAACTGATTGTTGAGGAATGAGTTCTGAAGATTGAGGATTCAGGATTGTGGATTCAGAATTGAGGTTTGAGGACTGAGGATTGATGATTGAAGATTGAGTATTGAGGATTGAAGAATGAGGATTGATGTTGAGGATTGAGGATTGAGGATGAGGGCTGAGGGTTGAGGATTGATGATTGAGCATTGAGGATTGAAGATTGAGGATTGAGGATTGAGGATTGAGGATTGAGGATTGAGGATTGAGGATTGAAGATTGAGGATTGGGGACTGAGTGTTGAGGGTTGTGTGATGAGAATTGATGTTTGTGGATAGATATTTGAAGATTGCAGATTGAGCATTGAGTATTGAAAACTGTGAATTGATGATATTCTATTGAGGATTGAGAATTGACAACTGATTGTTGAGGACTGAGGGCTGATGATTGAGGATTCAGGATTGAGAATTCAGAATTGATGATTGAGGACTGAGGACTGAGGATTGAAGATTGAGTATTTAGGATTGAAGATTGGGGATTAAGGATTGAGGATTTGGGATTGAGGATCTAGGATTGAAAATTGATTATTGAGGATTGAAGATTGTGGATTGAGGATTGAAGATTGAGGATTGAAGATTGAGGATTGTGGATTGAAGATTGAGGATTGGGTATTGCGGATTGAGCATTGAGGATTGAGGATTGAGGTTTGAGGATTGAGTATTGAGGATTGAGGATTGAGGATTGAGGATTGAGTATTGAAGATTGAGGATTGATGATTGAGGATTGAGGAATGAGGATTGAGGATTGAGGATGACGGCTGATGCTTGAGGGTTGAGGTTTTAGGACTGAGGACTGAGGACTGATGATTGAGAATTGAGGATTGAGGATTAAGGATTGAAGATTGAGGATTGGGTATTGAGGATTGAAGAATGAGGATTGAGGATTGAGGATTGATGATTGGGGATTGAAGGTTGAGTATTGAGGATTGAAGATTGAGTATTGATGATTGAAGATTGAGGATTGAGGATTGAGGGTTGAGGATTGAGGACGAGGACTGACGGTTGAGGATTGTGGTTTGAGGATTGAGGATTGAGGATTGAGAATTGAGGATGAGGACTGAGGTTTGAGGATTGAGGTTTGAGGAATGAGGATTGAGGATTGAGGATTGAGGGTTGAGGATTGAGGATTGAGTATTGAAGGTTGAGGATTGATGGCTGAGGATTGAGGATTGCGGATTGACGATTGAGGATTGAGGATTGAGGGATGAAGGTTGAGGATTGAAGGTTGAGGATTGACGATTGAGGATTGAGGATTGAGGATGATGGCTGAGGTTTGAGGTTTGAGGTTTGAGTATTGAATCCTGTGAAGTCTGGATGTTCTATTGAGTATTGAGAATTGGGGATTGATGGTTTAGTATTGAGGATTCAGGATTGAGGATAGAGGATTGAGTACTGAAGATTGAGGATTGATGATTGAAGATTTAGGATGGAGGATTGAGGATTGAGGATTGAGGATTGAGGATTGAAGATTGAGTATTGAGGATTGAAGGAGGAGGATTGAGGATTGATGATTGAGGATTGAGGATTGAGGATTGAGGATTGAATATTGAGGATTGGGGACTGAGTGTTGAGGGTTGAGTGATGAGAATTAATGTTTCTGGATAGAGATTTGAAGATTGCAGATTGAGTATCGAGTATTGGAAACTGTGAATTGAGGATATTCTATTGAGGATTGAGGATTGACAATTGACTGTCGAGGACTGAGGGCTGAAGATTGAGGACTCAGGATTGAGATTTCTGAATTGAGGTTTGAGGACTGAGGATTGAGGATTGAAGATTGAGTATTGATGAGTGAAGATTGCGGATTGATTATTGAGGGTTGAGGTTTGAGGACGAGGACTGAGGGTTGAGGATTGAGGTTTGAGGACGGAGGATTGAGGATCGAGGATTGAGAATTGATAATTGAGGATTGAGGATTGAAGATTTAGGATTGGGTATTGAGGATTGTGGATTGGGGATTGAGGATCTAGTATTGGAGATTGATTATTTAGGATTGAAGATAGAGGGTTGAGGAGTGAGGATTGAGGATTGAGAATTGAGAATTGAGAATGAGGACTGAGGTTTGAGGATTGAGGTTTCAGGATTGAGGATTGAGGATTGAAGATTGAGTGTTGAGGATTGAGGGTTGAGGATTGAGGATTGAGTATTGAGGATTGAGGATTGATGATTGAGGATTGAGGATTGTGGATGAGTATTGAGGATTGAGGATTGAAGATTGAGAATTGAGGATTTAAGGTTGAGGATTGAGGAATGGGGTTTGAGGATTGAGGATGACGGCTGATGGTTGAGGGTTGAGGTTTTAGGACTGAGGACTGAGGACTGATGATTGAGAATTGAGGATTGAGGATTCAGGATTGTGGATTGAATATTGAGTATTGAGGATTGAAGACTGACGATTGAGGATTGAGGATTGAGGATTGAAGATTGAGGATTGAGGATTGAGGATTGAACATTGAGGACTGAGTGTTGAGGGTTGAGAGATGAGAATTGATGTTTGTGGATGGAGGTTTGAAGATTGAAGATTGAGGATTGAGTATTGAAAACTGAGAATTCAGGATATTCAACTGAGTATTGAGAATTGAGGATTGATGGTTGAGTATAGAGGATTGATGGTTGAGGGTTGTGTGTTGAATATTGATGATTGGGGGATTGAGTATTGAAGATTGAGGACTGAGGACTGGGGATTGAGTATTGAGGATTGAGCATTGAGGATTGAGGATTGAAGATTGAGTATTGATGATTGAAGATTGCGGGTTGACTTTTGAGGGTTGAGGATTGACGATGAGGACTGAGGGCTGAGGATTGAGGACTGAGGATTGAGGATTGAGGACTGGGCATTGAGGATTCAAGATTGAGGTCTGGGGATTGTGGATTGAAGATTGAGGATTAAGGATTGAGGATTGGGGATTGGGGATCTAGTGTTGGAGATTGATTATTGAGGATAGAAGATTGATGGTTGAGGATTGAGGATTGAGAATTGAGAATTGAGGATGAGGACTGGGGGTTGAGGATTGAGGTTTGAGGTACGAGGATTGAGGTTTGAGGATTGAGGACTGAGGACTGACGATTGAGTATTGAAGATTGAGGCTTGATGACTGAGGATTCAGGATTGAGGATTGATGATTGCTGATTGAGTATTGAAAGCTGAGTATTGAGGATTGAATATTGGGGATTGAGGTTTGAGGACTGAGGATTGAAGGTTGTGTATTGTGTATTGATGATTGAGGATTGAAGATTGACGATTGAGGTTTGAGGATTGAGGTTTGAGGATTGACGATGAGGGCTGAGGGTTGAGGATTGAGGTTTGAGGTCTGAGGTCTGAGGATTAAGGATTGAGAATTGAGGATTGAGGATTGAGGGTTGAGGATTGAAGATTGAGGATTGGGTATTGAGGATTGAAGAATGAGGATTCAGGATTGAGGATTGAGGATTGGGGACTGAGGATTGAATATTCAGGATTGAGGATTGAGGATTGAGGATTGAGGATTGAGGATTAAGGATTGAAGATTGAGGATTGGGGACTGAGTGTTCAGGGTTGAGTGCTGAGAATTAATGTTTGTGGATAGAGATTTGAAGATTGCAGATTGAGTATTGAGTATTGAAAACTGTGAATTGAGGATATTCTATTGAGGATTGAGGATTGACAATTGATTGTCGAGGACTGAGGGCTGAAGATTGAGGATTAAGGATTGAGGATTCAGAATTGAGGTTTGAGGACTGAGGATTGAGGATTGAAGATTGAGTATTGAGGATTGACGATTGAGGATTGAGGACTGAGGATGGAGGATTGAAGAGAGAGGACTGAGTGTTGAGGATTGAGTGTTGAGAATTGATGTTTGAGGGTTGAGATTTGATTATTAATTTTTGCGGATTGAGTATTGAACGATGAGTATTCAGGGTATTCTATTGAGTATTGAGAATTGAGGATTGATTGTTGAATTTTGAGGAGGCATCGTTGAGGGTTTTGTGTTGAATATTGAGGATTGAGGATTGAGGATTGAGGATTGAGGATTGAGGATTGAGGGTTGAAGATTGAGTATTGAGGATTGAAGGTTGAGGGTGAGGATTGAGGATTGAGGATTGAGGATTGAGGTTTGAGAATTGAGGATTGAGGATTGAGGATTGAAGATTGAGGATTGGGTATTGAGGATTGAAGAATGAGGATTGAGGATTGAGGATTGGGGATTGAGGATCTAGGATTGAAAATTGATTATAGAGGATCGAAGATTGAGGATTGAGGATTGAGGATTGAGAATTGAGAATTGAGGATAAGGACTGAGGGTTGAGGATTGAGGTTTGAGGAATGAGGACTGAGGATTGAGGGTTGAGGATTGAAGATTGAGTATTGATGATTGAAGATTGAGGATTGAGGATTGAGGGTTAAGGATTGAGGACGAGGACTGACAGTTGAGGATTGTGGTTTGAGGATTGAGGGTTGAGGATTGAGAATTCAGGATTGAGGATTGAGGATTGAATATTGAGGACTGAGTGTTGAGGGTTGAGAGATGATAATTGATGTTTGTGGATGGAGATTTGAAGATTGAAGATTGAGGATTGAGTATTGAAAACTGAGAATTCAGGATATTCAACTGAGTATTGAGAACTGAGGATTGATGGTTGAGTATTGAGGATTGATGGTTGAGGGTTGTGTGTTGAATATTGAGGATTGGCGGATTGAGTATTGAGGATTGAGGACTGAGGACTGGGGATTGAGTATTGAGGATTGAGTATTGAGGATTGAGGATTGAAGATTGAGTATTGATGATTGAAGGTTGCGGGTTGATTATTGAGGGTTGAGGATTGATGACGAGGACTGAGGGCTGAGGATTGAGGACTGAGGATTGTGGATTGAGGATTGAGGATTGAAGATTGAAGATTGAGTGTTGAGGATTGAGGGTTGAGGATTGAGGTTTGAGGATTGAGGATTGAGGATTGAGTATTGAGAATTGAGGATTGATGGTTGAGTATTGAGGATTTATGGTTGAGTATTGTGGATTGAAGATTGAGGATTGAGGATTGACGATTGAGGATTGAGGATTGAGGTTTGAGGATTGACGATGAGGGCTGAGTGTTGAGGATTGAGGTTTGAGGTCTGAGGACTGAGGATTGAGGATTGAGAATTGAGGATTGAGGACTGAGGATTGAAGATTGAGGATTGTGTATGGAGGATTGAAGAATGAGGATTGAGGATTGAGGATTGATGATTGGGGATTGAAGATTGAGTATTGAGGATTGAAGATTGAGTATTGATGATTGAAGATTGAGGATTGAGGATTGAGGGTTGAGGATTGAGGACGAGGACTGACGGTTGAGGATTGTGGTTTGAGGATTGAGGATTGAGGATTGAGAATTGAGGATGAGGACTGAGGTTTGAGGATTGAGGTTTGAGGAATGAGGATTGAGGTTTGAGGAATGAGGATTGAGGATTGAGGATTGAGGATTGAGGATTGAGGATTGAGTATTGAAGGTTGAGGATTGATGGCTGAGGATTGAGGATTGCGGATTGACGATTGAGGATTGAGGATTGAGGGTTGAAGGTTGAGGATTGAAGGTTGAGGATTGACGATTGAGGATTGAGGATTGAGGGTGATGGCTGAGGTTTGAGGTTTGAGGTTTGAGTATTGAATCCTGTGAAGTCAGTATGTTCTATTGAGTATTGAGATTTGGGGATTGATGGTTTAGTATTGAGGATTCAGGATTGAGGATAGAGGATTGAGTATAGAAGATTGAGGATTGATGATTGAAGATTTAGGATTGAGGATTGAGGATTGAGGATTGAGGATTGAGGATTGAAGATTGAGTATTGAGGATTGAAGGTGGAGGATTGAGGATTGATGATTGAGGATTGAGGATTGAGGATTGAGGATTGAATATTGAGGATTGGGGACTGAGTGTTGAGGGTTGAGTGATGAGAATTAATGTTTGTGGATAGAGATTTGAAGATTGCAGATTGAGTATCGAGTATTGAAAACTGTGAATTGAGGATATTCTATTGAGGATTGAGGATTGACAATTGACTGTCGAGGACTGAGGGCTGAAGATTGAGGGCTCAGGATTGAGAATTCTGAATTGAGGTTTGAAGACTGAGGATTGAGGATTGAAGATTGAGTATTGAGGATTGAAGATTGAGGATTGAGGATTGAGGATGGGGGATTGAAGAGAGAGGACTGAGTGTTGACGGTTGTGTGTTGAGAATTGATGTTTGAGGGTTGAGATTTGATTATTGATTTTTGTGGATTGAGTATTGAACGATGAGAATTCAGGGTATTCTATTGAGTATTGATAATTGAGGATTGATTGTTGAGTATTGAGGATTGATGGTTGAGGGTTTTGTGTTGAATATTGAGGATTGAGAATTGAGGATTGAGGATTGAGGATTGAGGGTTGAGGATTGAAGATTGAGTATTGAGGATTGAAGGCTGAGGATTGGGGACTGAGGATTGAAGATTCAGGATTGAGGATTGAGGATTGAGGATCGAGGATTGAAGATTCAGTATTGAGGATTGAAGATTGAGAACTGAGGATTGAGGATTGAACATTGAGGACTGAGTGTTGAGGGTTGAGTGATGAGAATTGATGTTTGTGGATAGAGATTTGCAGATTAGAAGATTGCAGATTAAGTACTGAGTAGTGAAAACTGTGAATTGAGGATATTCTATTGAGGATTGAGGATTGGCAACTGATGGTTGAGGACTGAGGGCTGAAGATTGAGGATTCAGGATTGTGGATTCAGAATTGAGGTTTGAGGACTGAGGATTGATGATTGAAGATTGAGTATTGAGGATTGAAGAATGAGGATTGAGGTTGAGGATTGAGGATTGAGGATGAGGGCTGAGGGTTGAGGATTGATGCTTGAGTATTGAGGATTGAAGATTGAGGATTGAGGATTGAGGATTGAGGATTGAGGATTGAGGATTGAAGATTGAGGATTGGCGACTGAGTGTTGAAGGTTGAGTTATGAGAATTGACGTTAGTGGATAGAGGTCTAAAGATTGCAGATTGAGTATTGAGTATTGAAAACTGTGAATTGATGATATTCTATTGAGGATTGTGAATTGACGACTGATTGTTGAGGACTTAGGTCTGAAGATTGAGGATTCAGGATTGAGGATTCAGGATTGAGGTTTGAGGACTGAGGATTGAGGATTGAGGATTGAGGATTGAGGATTGAGGATTGAGGATTGAGGATTGAAGTTTGAGGATTGAGGATTGAGGGTTGAGGATTGAGGACGAGGACTGACGGCTGGGAATTGTGGTTTGAGGATTGAGGATTGCGGATTGAGAATTGAGGATGAGGACTGAGGACTGAGGATTGAGGGTTGAGAATTAAGGATTGAGGATTGAGGATTGAAGATTGAGGATTGGGTAGTGAGGATTGAAGAATGAGGATTGAGGATTGAAGATTGGGTATTGAGGATTGAAGAATGAGGATTGAGGATTGAGGATTGATGATTGGGGATTGAAGATTGAGTATTGAGGATTGAAGATTGAGTATTGATGATTGAAGGTTGAGGATTGAGTATTGAGGGTTGAGGGTTGAGGACGAGGACTGACGGTTGAGGATTGAGGTTTGTGGATTGAGGGTTGAGGACTGAGGACTGAGGATAGAGGATTGAGGATTGAGGACTGAAGATTGAGTATTGATGATTGAAGATTGAGGATTGAGGATTGAGGGTTGAGGATTGAGGACGAGGACTGACGGTTGAGTATTGTGGTTTGAGGATTGAGGATTGAGGATTGAGAATTGAGGATGAGGACTGAGGTTTGAGGATTGAGGTTTGAGGAATGAGGATTGAGGTTTGAGGAATGAGGATTGAGGATTGAGGATTGAGGATTGAGGATTGAGGATTGAGTATTGAAGGTTGAGGATTGATGGCTGAGGATTGAGGATTGCGGATTGACGATTGAGGATTGAGGATTGAGGGTTGAAGGTTGAGGATTGAAGGTTGAGGATTGACGATTGAGGATTGAGGATTGAGGGTTGAGGATTGAGAATTCAGGATTGAGGATTGAGGATTGAATATTGAGGACTGAGTGTTGAGGGTTGAGAGATGATAATTGATGTTTGTGGATGGAGATTTGAAGATTGAAGATTGAGGATTGAGTATTGAAAACTGAGAATTCAGGATATTCAACTGAGTATTGAGAACTGAGGATTGATGGTTGAGTATTGAGGATTGATGGTTGAGGGTTGTGTGTTGAATATTGAGGATTGGCGGATTGAGTATTGAGGATTGAGGACTGAGGACTGGGGATTGAGTATTGAGGATTGAGTATTGAGGATTGAGGATTGAAGATTGAGTATTGATGATTGAAGATTGCGGGTTGATTATTGAGGGTTGAGGATTGATGACGAGGACTGAGGGCTGAGGATTGAGGACTGAGGATTGTGGATTGAGGATTGAGGATTGAAGATTGAAGATTGAGTGTTGAGGATTGAGGGTTGAGGATTGAGGTTTGAGGATTGAGGATTGAGGATTGAGTATTGAGAATTGAGGATTGATGGTTGAGTATTGAGGATTTATGGTTGAGGGTTGTGTGTTGAATATTGAGGATTGGCGGATTGAGTATTGAAGATTGAGGACTGAGGACTGGGGATTGAGTATTGAGGATTGAGTACTGAGGATAGAAGATTGAAGATTGAGTATTGACGATTGAAGATTGCGGGTTGATTATCGAGGATTGAGGATTGATGACGAGGACTGAGGGATGAGGATTGAGGACTGAGGATTGAGGATTGAGGACTGGGCATTGAGGATTGAAGATTGAGGACTGGGGATTGTGGATTGAAGATTGAGGATTAAGGATTGAGGATTGGGGATTGGGGATCTAGGGTTGGAGATTGATTATTGAGGTTAGAAGATTCAGGGTTGAGGATTGAGGACTGAGAACTGAGATTTGAGGATGAGGACTGAAGGTTGAGGATTGAGGTTTGAGGTACGAGGGTTGAGGTTTGAGGATTGAGGACTGAGGATTGACGATTGAGTATTGAAGATTGAGGCTTGATGTGTGAGGATTCAGGATTGAGGATTGATGATTGCGGATTGAGTATTGAAAGTTGAGTATTGAGGATTGAATATTGAGTATTGAGGATTGAGGATTGAGGTTTGAAGGTTGAGTATTGTGGATTGAAGATTGAGGATTGAGGATTGACGATTGAGGATTGAGGATTGAGGTTTGAGGATTGACGATGAGGGCTGAGTGTTGAGGATTGAGGTTTGAGGTCTGAGGACTGAGGATTGAGGATTGAGAATTGAGGATTGAGGACTGAGGATTGAAGATTGAGGATTGTGTATGGAGGATTGAAGAATGAGGATTGAGGATTGAGGATTGATGATTGGGGATTGAAGATTGAGTATTGAGGATTGAAGATTGAGTATTGATGATTGAAGGTTGAGGATTGAGTATTGAGGGTTGAGGGTTGAGGACGAGGACTGACGGTTGAGGATTGAGGTTTGTGGATTGAGGGTTGAGGACTGAGGACTGAGGATAGAGGATTGAGGATTGAGGATTGAAGATTGAGTATTGATGATTGAAGATTGAGGATTGAGGATTGAGGGTTGAGGATTGAGGACGAGGACTGACGGTTGAGGATTGTGGTTTGAGGATTGAGGATTGAGGATTGAGAATTGAGGATGAGGACTGAGGTTTGAGGATTGAGGTTTGAGGAATGAGGATTGAGGTTTGAGGAATGAGGATTGAGGATTGAGGATTGAGGATTGAGGATTGAGGATTGAGTATTGAAGGTTGAGGATTTATGGCTGAGGATTGAGGATTGCGGATTGACGATTGAGGATTGAGGATTGAGGGTTGAAGGTTGAGGATTGAAGGTTGAGGATTGACGATTGAGGATTGAGGATTGAGGGTGATGGCTGAGGTTTGAGGTTTGAGGTTTGAGTATTGAATCCTGTGAAGTCAGTATGTTCTATTGAGTATTGAGATTTGGGGATTGATGGTTTAGTATTGAGGATTCAGGATTGAGGATAGAGGATTGAGTATAGAAGATTGAGGATTGATGATTGAAGATTTAGGATTGAGGATTGAGGATTGAGGATTGAGGATTGAGGATTGAAGATTGAGTATTGAGGATTGAAGGTGGAGGATTGAGGATTGATGATTGAGGATTGAGGATTGAGGATTGAGGATTGAATATTGAGGATTGGGGACTGAGTGTTGAGGGTTGAGTGATGAGAATTAATGTTTGTGGATAGAGATTTGAAGATTGCAGATTGAGTATCGAGTATTGAAAACTGTGAATTGAGGATATTCTATTGAGGATTGAGGATTGACAATTGACTGTCGAGGACTGAGGGCTGAAGATTGAGGGCTCAGGATTGAGAATTCTGAATTGAGGTTTGAAGACTGAGGATTGAGGATTGAAGATTGAGTATTGAGGATTGAAGATTGAGGATTGAGGATTGAGGATGGGGGATTGAAGAGAGAGGACTGAGTGTTGACGGTTGTGTGTTGAGAATTGATGTTTGAGGGTTGAGATTTGATTATTGATTTTTGTGGATTGAGTATTGAACGATGAGAATTCAGGGTATTCTATTGAGTATTGATAATTGAGGATTGATTGTTGAGTATTGAGGATTGATGGTTGAGGGTTTTGTGTTGAATATTGAGGATTGAGAATTGAGGATTGAGGATTGAGGATTGAGGATCGAGGATTGAAGATTGAGTATTGAGGATTGAAGGTTGAGGATTGGGGACTGAGGATTGATGATTCAGGATTGAGGATTGAGGATTGAGGATCGAGGATTGAAGATTCAGTATTGAGGATTGAAGATTGAGAACTGAGGATTGAGGATTGAACATTGAGGACTGAGTGTTGAGGGTTGAGTGATGAGAATTGATGTTTGTGGATAGAGATTTGCAGATTAGAAGATTGCAGATTAAGTACTGAGTAGTGAAAACTGTGAATTGAGGATATTCTATTGAGGATTGAGGATTGGCAACTGATGGTTGAGGACTGAGGGCTGAAGATTGAGGATTCAGGATTGTGGATTCAGAATTGAGGTTTGAGGACTGAGGATTGATGATTGAAGATTGAGTATTGTGGATTGAAGAATGAGGATTGAGGTTGAGGATTGAGGATTGAGGATGAGGGCTGAGGGTTGAGGATTGATGCTTGAGTATTGAGGATTGAAGATTGAGGATTGAGGATTGAGGATTGAGGATTGAGGATTGAGGATTGAAGATTGAGGATTGGCGACTGAGTGTTGAAGGTTGAGTTATGAGAATTGACGTTAGTGGATAGAGGTCTAAAGATTGCAGATTGAGTATTGAGTATTGAAAACTGTGAATTGATGATATTCTATTGAGGATTGTGAATTGACGACTGATTGTTGAGGACTTAGGTCTGAAGATTGAGGATTCAGGATTGAGGATTCAGGATTGAGGTTTGAGGACTGAGGATTGAGGATTGAGGATTGAGGATTGAGGATTGAGGATTGAGGATTGAGGATTGAAGTTTGAGGATTGAGGATTGAGGGTTGAGAATTGAGGACGAGGACTGACGGCTAAGAATTGTGGTTTGAGGATTGAGGATTGCGGATTGAGAATTGAGGATGAGGACTGAGGTTTGAGGATTGAGGTTTGAGGAATGAGGATTGAGGAGCGAGGATTGAGGATTGAGGATTGAGGATTGAGGATTGAAGATTGAGGATTGAGAATTGAGGATTGAGGATTGAGGATTGAAGATTGAGGATTGGGGACCGAGTGTTGAGGGTTGTGTGATGGGAATTGATGTTTGTGGATAGAGATTCGAAGATTGCAGATTGAGAATTTAGTATTGAAAACTGTCAATTGATGATATTCTATTGAGGATTGAGGATTGACAACTGATTGTTGAGGTCTGAAGTCTGAAGGTTGAGGACTGAGGATTGAGGATTCAGGATTGAGGTTTGAGGACTGAGGATTGAGGATTGAGGATTGAGGCTTGAGGATTGAGGATTGAGGATTGAAGATTGAGAATTGAGGATCCAGGATGAGGGCTGAAGGTTGAGGATTGAGGTTTGAGGACTGAGGACTGAGGATTGAGGGTTGAGAATTAAGGATTGAGGATTGAGGATTGAAGATTGAGGACTGGGTAGTGAGGATTGAAGAATGAGGATTGAGGATTGTGTATTGAGGATTGAGGATTGAAGATTGGGTATTGAGGATTGAAGAATGAGGATTGAGGATTGAGGATTGATGATTGGGGATTGAAGATTGAGTATTGAGGATTGAAGATTGAGTATTGATGATTGAAGGTTGAGGATTGAGTATTGAGGGTTGAGGGTTGAGGACGAGGACTGACGGTTGAGGATTGAGGTTTGTGGATTGAGGGTTGAGGACTGAGGACTGAGGATAGAGGATTGAGGATTGAGGACTGAAGATTGAGTATTGATGATTGAAGATTGAGGATTGAGGATTGAGGGTTGAGGATTGAGGACGAGGACTGACGGTTGAGTATTGTGGTTTGAGGATTGAGGATTGAGGATTGAGAATTGAGGACGAGGACTGAGGTTTGAGGATTGAGGTTTGAGGAATGAGGATTGAGGTTTGAGGAATGAGGATTGAGGATTGAGGATTGAGGATTGAGGATTGAGGATTGAGTATTGAAGGTTGAGGATTGATGGCTGAGGATTGAGGATTGCGGATTGACGATTGAGGATTGAGGATTGAGGGTTGAAGGTTGAGGATTGAAGGTTGAGGATTGACGATTGAGGATTGAGGATTGAGGGTGATGGCTGAGGTTTGAGGTTTGAGGTTAGAGTATTGAATCCTGTGAAGTCAGGATGTTCTATATAGTATTGAGATTTGGGGATTGATGGTTTAGTATTGAGGATTCAGGATTCAGGATAGAGGATTGAGTATAGAAGATTGAGGATTGATGATTGAAGATTTAGGATTGAGGATTGAGGATTGAGGATTGAGGATTGAGGATTGAAGATTGAGTATTGAGGATTGAAGGTGGAGGATTGAGGATTGATGATTGAGGATTGAGGATTGAGGATTGAGGATTGAATATTGAGGATTGGGGACTTTGTGTTGAGGGTTGAGTGATGAGAATTAATGTTTGTGGATAGAGATTTGAAGATTGCAGATTGAGTATCGAGTATTGAAAACTGTGAATTGAGGATATTCTATTGAGGATTGAGGATTGACTATTGACTGTCGAGGACTGAGGGCTGAAGATTGAGGGCTCAGGATTGAGAATTCTGAATTGAGGTTTGAGGACTGAGGATTGAGGATTGAAGATTGAGTATTGAGGATTGAAGATTGAGGATTGAGGATTGAGGAGGGGGGATTGAAGAGAGAGGACTGAGTGTTGACGATTGTGTGTTGAGAATTGATGTTTGAGGGTTGAGATTTGATTATTGATTTTTGTGGATTGAGTATTGAACGACGAGAATTCAGGGTATTCTATTGAGTATTGATAATTGAGGATTGATTGTTGAGTATTGAGGATTGATGGTTGAGGGTTTTGTGTTGAATATTGAGGATTGAGAATTGAGGATTGAGGATTGAGGATTGAGGATTGAGGATTGAAAATTGAGTATTGAGGATTGAAGGTTGAGGATTGGGGACTGAGGATTGAAGATTCAGGATTGAGGATTGAGGATTGAGGATCGAGGATTGAAGATTCAGTATTGAGGATTGAAGATTGAGAACTGAGGATTGAGGATTGAACATTGAGGACTGAGTGTTGAGGGTTGAGTGATGAGAATTGATGTTTGTGGATAGAGATTTGCAGATTAGAAGATTGCAGATTAAGTACTGAGTAGTGAAAACTGTGAATTGAGGATATTCTATTGAGGATTGAGGATTGGCAACTGATGGTTGAGGACTGAGGGCTGAAGATTGAGGATTCAGGATTGTGGATTCAGAATTGAGGTTTGAGGACTGAGGATTGATGATTGAAGATTGAGTATTGAGGATTGAAGAATGAGGATTGAGGTTGAGGATTGAGGATTGAGGATGAGGGCTGAGGGTTGAGGATTGATGCTTGAGCATTGAGGATTGAGGATTGAGGATTGAGGATTGAGGATTGAAGATTGAGGATTGGCGACAGAGTGTTGAAGGTTGAGTTATGAGAATTGACGTTAGTGGATAGAGGTCTAAAGATTGCAGATTGAGTATTGAGTATTGAAAACTGTGAATTGATGATATTCTATTGAGGATTGTGAATTGACGACTGATTGTTGAGGACTTAGGTCTGAAGATTGAGGATTCAGGATTGAGGATTCAGGATTGAGGTTTGAGGACTGCGGATTGAGGATTGAGGATTGAGGATTGAGGATTGAGGATTGAGGATTGAGGATTGAGGATTGAGGATTGAAGATTGAGGATAGGGTATTGCGGAGTGAACGTTGAGGATTGAGCATTGAGAATTGAGGACTGAGGATTGAGGACTGAAGATTGAATGTTGATGATTGAAGATTGAGGATTGAGGATTGAGGGCTGTGGATTGAGCACGAGGACTGAGGGTTGAGTATTGATGTTTGAGGTCTGAGGATTGAGGATTGAGGATTGAGAATTGAGGATTGAGGATTGAGGATTGAAGATTGAGGATTGGGTATTGAGGATTGAAGAATGAGGATTGAGGATTGAGGATTGAGGATTGAGGATTGAAAGTTGACTATTGAGGATTGAAGATTGAGGATTGAGGATTGAGGTTTGAGGATTGAGGATTGAGGATTGAGTATTGAGAGTTGAGGATTGATGGTTGAGTATTGAGGATTGATGGTTGAGGGTTGTGTGTTGAATATTGAGGATTGGCGGATTGAGTATTGAAGATTGAGGACTGAGGACTGGGGATTGAGTATTGAGGATTGAGTACTGAGGATAGAAGATTGAAGATTGAGTATTGACGATTGAAGATTGCGGGTTGATTATTGAGGATTGAGGATTGATGACGAGGACTGAGGGATGAGGATTGACGACTGAGGATTGAGGATTGAGGACTGGGCATTGAGGATTGAAGATTGAGGACTGGGGATTGTGGATTGAAGATTGAGGATTAAGGATTGAGGATTGGGGAATGGGGATCTAGGGTTGGAGATTGATTATTGAGGTTAGAAGATTCAGGGTTGAGGATTGAGGACTGAGAACTGAGATTTGAGGATGAGGACTGAAGGTTGAGGATTGAGGTTTGAGGTACGAGGGTTGAGGTTTGA
The DNA here is from genome assembly GCF_051401765.1 of Calliopsis andreniformis. Classification (NCBI taxonomy): domain Eukaryota; kingdom Metazoa; phylum Arthropoda; class Insecta; order Hymenoptera; family Andrenidae; genus Calliopsis; species Calliopsis andreniformis. The sequence continues at coordinate 185,273 of NW_027480451.1, read as the reverse complement.
GGATTGAGGACTGAGGATTGACGATTGAGTATTGAAGATTGAGGCTTGATGTGTGAGGATTCAGGATTGAGGATTGATGATTGCGGATTGAGTATTGAAAGTTGAGTATTGAGGATTGAATATTGAGTATTGAGGATTGAGGATTGAGGTTTGAAGGTTGAGTATTGTGGATTGAAGGTTGAGGATTGAGGATTGACGATTGAGGATTGAGGATTGAGGTTTGGGGATTGACGATGAGGGCTGAGGGTTGAGGATTGAGGTTTGAGGTTTGAGGACTGAGGATTGAGGATTGAGAATTGAGGATTGAGGACTGAGGATTGAAGATTGAGGATTGTGTATTGAGGATTGAAGAATGAGGATTGAGGATTGAGGATTGATGATTGGGGATTGAAGATTGAGTATTGAGGATTGAAGATTGAGTATTGATGATTGAAGGTTGAGGATTGAGTATTGATGGTTGAGGGTTGAGGACGAGGACTGACGGTTGAGGATTGAGGTTTGTGGATTGAGGGTTGAGGACTGAGGACTGAGGATAGAGGATTGAGGATTGAGGACTGAAGATTGAGTATTGATGATTGAAGGTTGAGGATTGAGGATTGAGGGTTGAGGATTGAGGACGAGGACTGACGGTTGAGGATTGTGGTTTGAGGATTGAGGATTGAGGATTGAGAATTGTGGATGAGGACTGAGGTTTGAGGATTGAGGTTTGAGGAATGAGGATTGAGGTTTGAGGAATGAGGATTGACGATTGAGGATTGAGGATTGAGGATTAAGGATTGAGTATTGAAGGTTGAGGATTGATGGCTGAGGATTGAGGATTGCGGATTGACGATTGAGGATTGAGGATTGAGGGTTGAAGGTTGAGGATTGAAGGTTGAGGATTGACGATTGAGGATTGAGGATTGAGGGTGATGGCTGAGGTTTGAGGTTTGAGGTTTGAGTATTGAATCCTGTGAAGTCAGGATGTTCTATTGAGTATTGAGATTTGGGGATTGATGGTTTAGTATTGAGGATTCAGGATTGAGGATAGAGGATTGAGTATAGAAGATTGAGGATTGATGATTGAAGATTTAGGATTGAGGATTGAGGATTGAGGATTGAGGATTGAGGATTGAAGATTGAGTATTGAGGATTGAAGGTGGAGGATTGAGGATTGATGATTGAGGATTGAGGATTGAGGATTGAGGATTGAATATTGAGGATTGGGGACTGAGTGTTGAGGGTTGAGTGATGAGAATTAATGTTTGTGGATAGAGATTTGAAAATTGCAGATTGAGTATCGAGTATTGAAAACTGTGAATTGAGGATTTTCTATTGAGGATTGAGGATTGACAATTGACTGTCGAGGACTGAGGGCTGAAGATTGAGGGCTCAGGATTGAGAATTCTGAATTGAGGTTTGAGGACTGAGGATTGAGGATTGAAGATTGAGTATTGAGGATTGAAGATTGAGGATTGAGGATTGAGGATGGGGGATTGAAGAGAGAGGACTGAGTGTTGACGATTGTGTGTTGAGAATTGATGTTTGAGGGTTGAGATTTGATTATTGATTTTTGTGGATTGAGTATTGAACGATGAGAATTCAGGGTATTCTATTGAGTATTGATAATTGAGGATTGATTGTTGAGTATTGAGGATTGATGGTTGAGGGTTTTGTGTTGAATATTGAGGATTGAGAATTGAGGATTGAGGATTGAGGATTGAGGATTGAGGATTGAAGATTGAGTATTGAGGATTGAAGGTTGAGGATTGGGGACTGAGGATTGAAGATTCAGGATTGAGGATTGAGGATTGAGGATCGAGGATTGAAGATTCAGTATTGAGGATTGAAGATTGAGAACTGAGGATTGAGGATTGAACATTGAGGACTGAGTGTTGAGGGTTGAGTGATGAGAATTGATGTTTGTGGATAGAGATTTGCAGATTAGAAGATTGCAGATTAAGTACTGAGTAGTGAAAACTGTGAATTGAGGATATTCTATTGAGGATTGAGGATTGGCAACTGATGGTTGAGGACTGAGGGCTGAAGATTGAGGATTCAGGATTGTGGATTCAGAATTGAGGTTTGAGGACTGAGGATTAATGATTGAAGATTGAGTATTGAGGATTGAAGAATGAGGATTGAGGTTGAGGATTGAGGATTGAGGATGAGGGCAGAGGGTTGAGGATTGATGCTTGAGCATTGAGGCATGAAGATTGAGGATTGAGGATTGAGGATTGAGGATTGAGGATTGAGGATTGAAGATTGACGATTGGGGACTGAGTGTTGAGGGTTGTGTGATGAGAATTGATGTTTGTGGATAGATATTTGAAGATTGCAGATTGAGCATTGAGTATTGAAAACTGTGAATTGATGATATTCTATTGAGGATTGAGAATTGACAACTGATTGTTGAGGACTGAGGGCTGAAGATTGAGGATTCAGGATTGAGAATTCAGAATTGATGATTGAGGACTGAGGACTGATGATTGAAGATTGAGTATTGAGGATTGAAGATTGGGGATTAAGGATTGAGGATTTGGGATTGAGGATCTAGGATTGAAAATTGATTATTGTGGATTGAAGATTGAGGATTGTGGAGTGAAGATTGAGGATTGAAGATTGAGGATTGAGGATTGAGGATTGAAGATTGAGCATAGGGTATTGCGGAGTGAACGTTGAGGATTGAGCATTGAGAATTGAGGACTGAGGATTGAGGACTGAAGATTGAATGTTGATGATTGAAGATTGAGGATTGAGGATTGAGGGCTGTGGATTGAGCACGAGGACTGAGGGTTGAGTATTGATGTTTGAGGTCTGAGGATTGAGGATTGAGGATTGAGAATTGAGGATTGAGGATTGAGGATTGAAGATTGAGGATTGGGTATTGAGGATTGAAGAATGAGGATTGAGGATTGAGGATTGAGGATTGAGGATTGAAAGTTGACTATTGAGGATTGAAGATTGACGATTGAGGATTGAGGTTTGAGGATTGAGGATTGAGGATTGAGTATTGAGAATTGAGGATTGATGGTTGAGTATTGAGGATTGATGGTTGAGGGTTGTGTGTTGAATATTGAGGATTGGCGGATTGAGTATTGAAGATTGAGGACTGAGGACTGGGGATTGAGTATTGAGGATTGAGTACTGAGGATAGCAGATTGAAGATTGAGTATTGACGATTGAAGATTGCGGGTTGATTATTGAGGATTGAGGATTGATGTCGAGGACTGAGGGATGAGGATTGAGGACTGAGGATTGAGGATTGAGGACTGGGCATTGAGGATTGAAGATTGAGGACTGGGGATTGTGGATTGAAGATTGAGGATTAAGGATTGAGGATTGGGGGTTGGGGATCTAGGGTTGGAGATTGATTATTGAGGTTAGAATGTTCAGGGTTGAGGATTGAGGACTGAGAACTGAGATTTGAGGATGAGGACTGAAGGTTGAGGATTGAGGTTTGAGGTACGAGGGTTGAGGTTTGAGGATTGAGGACTGAGGATTGACGATTGAGTATTGAAGATTGAGGCTTGATGTGTGAGGATTCAGGATTGAGGATTGATGATTGCGGATTGAGTATTGAAAGTTGAGTATTGAGGATTGAATATTGAGTATTGAGGATTGAGGATTGAGGTTTGAGGATTGACGATGAGGGCTGAGGGTTGAGGATTGAGGTTTGAGGTCTGAGGACTGAGGATTGAGGATTGAGAATTGAGGATTGAGGACTGAGGATTGAAGATTGAGGATTGTGTATTGAGGATTGAGGATTGAGGATTGAGGATTGGGGACTGAGGATTGAATATTCAGGATTGAGGATTGAGGATTGAGGATTGAGGATTGAGGATTGAAGATTCAGTATTGAGAATCGAAGATTGAGAATTGAGGATTGAGAATTGAACATTGAGTACTGAGTGTTGAGGGTTGAGTGATGAGAATTGATGTTTGTGGATAGAGATTTGAAGATTGTAGATTGAGTATTGAGTATTGAAAGCTGTGAATTGAGGATATTATACTGAGGATTGAGGATTGACAACTGATTGCTGAGGACTGAGGGCTGAAGATTGAGGATTCAGGATTGAGGATTCAGAATTGAGGTTTGAGGACTGAGGATTGAGGATTGAAGATTGAGTATTGAGGATTGAAGATTGAGGAATGAGGTTGAGGATTGAGGATTGAGGATGAGGGCTGAGGGTTGAGGATTGAGGTTTGAGGACTGAGGACTGAGGATTGAGTATAGAGAATTGAGGATTGAGGATTGAGGATTGAAGATTGAGGATTGGGTATTGAGGATTGAAGAATGAGGATTGAGGATTGAGTATTCAGGATTGAGGATTGAAGATTGAGTCTTGAGGATTGAAGACTGACGATTGAGGATTGAGGGTTGAGGATTGAGGATTGAGAATTGAGGATTGATGATTGAGTATTGAGGGTTGAAGATTGAGGATTGAGGATTGAGGATTGAGGATTGAGGATTGAGAATTGAGAACGAGGACTGAGGTTTGAGGATTGATGTTTGAGGAATGAGGATTGAGGATTGAGGATTGAGGATTGAGGATTGAGGATTGAGTATTGAAGGTTGAGGATTGATGACTGAGGATTGAGGATTGAGGTATGATGATTGCGGATTGAGTATTGAAAATTGGGTATTGAGAATTGAATATTGAGGATTGAGGATTGAGGACTGAGGATTGAAGATTGAGTATTGAGGATTGAAGGTTGAGGATTGAGGATTGACGATTGTGGATTGAGGATTGAGGTTTGAGGACTGACGATGAGGGCTGAGGGTTGAGGATTGAGGTTTGAGGTCTGAGGACTGAGGATTGAGGATTGAGAATTGAGGACTGAGGATTGAGGATTGAAGATTGAGGATTGGGTATTGAGGATTGAAGAATGAGGATTGAGGATTGAGGATTGGGGATTGGGGTCTGAGGATTGAGGATTGAGAACTGAGGATTGAAGATTCAGTATTGAGGATTGAAGATTGAGGGTTGAGGATTGAGGATTGAACATTGAGGACTGAGTGTTGATGGTTGAGTGATGAGAATTGATGTTTGTGGATAGAGATTTGAAGATTGCAGATTGAGTATTGGGTATTGAAAACTGAATTGTGGATATTCTGTTGAGGATTGAGGATTGACAACTGATTGTTGAGGACTGAGGGCTGAAGATTGAGGATTCAGGATTGAGGATTCAGAATTGAGGTTTGAGGACTGAGGATTGAGGATTAAAGATTGAGTATTGAGGATTGAAGATTGAGGATTGAGGTTGAGGATTGAGGGTTGAGGATGAGGGCTGAGGGTTGAGGATTGAGGGTTGAGGATTGAGGAATGAAGATTGAGTACTGAGGATTGAAGATTGAGGATTGAGGATTGAGGATTGAGGATTGAGGATTGAGTATTGAAGATTGCCGATTGAAGATTGAGGATTGAGGGTTGAGGATTGAGGATTGAGGACTGAGGATTGAGGATTGAGGATTGAGCATTGAGGATTGAAGATTGAGGACTGGGGACTGAGGATTCAAAATTGAGGATTATGGATTGAGGATTGAGGATTGAGGTTTGAGGATTAAGGATTGAGGACTGAGGATTGAGGATTGAGGATTGAGCATTGAGGATTGAAGATTGAGGACTGGGGATTGAGGATTGAAATTGAGGATTAAGGATTGAGGATTGGGGACTGTGGATCTAGGATTGGAGATTGATTATTGAGGATTGATGATTGAGGGTTGAGGATTGAGGGTTGAGAATTGAGAAATGAGGATGGGGACTGAGGGTTGAGGATTGAGGTTTGAGATACGAGGATTGAGGTATGAGGATTGTGGACTGAGGATTGACGATCGAGTATTGGAGATTGAGGATTGATGACTGAGGATTGAGGATTGAGGATTGATGGTTGCGGATTGAGGATTGAAGATTGAGTATTGAGGATTGAATATTGAGGATTGATGATTGAGGATTGAGGATTGAAGGTTGTGTATTGCGGACTGAAGATTGATGATTGAGGATTGACGATTGAGGATTGAGGATTGAGGTTTGCGGATTGGCGATGAGGGCTGAGGGTTGAGGATTGAGGTTTGAGGTCTGAGGACTGAGGATTGAGGATTGAGAATTGAGGATTGAGGATTGAGGATTGAAGATTGAGGATTGGGTATTGAGGATTGATGGATGAGGATTGAGGATTGAGGATTGAGGATTGGGGACTGAGGATTGAATATTCAGGATTGGGGATTGAGGATTGAGGATTGAGGATTGAGGATTGAGGATTGAGGATTGAAGATACAGTATTGAGGATCGAAGATTGAGGATTGAGGATTGAGGATTGAACATTGAGGACTGAGGGTTGAGGGTTGAGTGATGAGAATTGGTGTTTGTGGATAGAGATTTGAAGATTGCAGATTGGGTATTGAGTATTGAAAACTGTGAATTGAGGATATTATACTGAGGATTGAGGATTGACAACTGATTGTTGAGGACTGAGGGCTGAAGATTGAGGATTCAGGGTTGAGGATTCAGAATTGAGGTTTGAGGACTGAGGATTGAGGATTGAAGATTGAGTATTGAGGATTGAAGATTTAGGGTTGAGGATTGAGGATTGAGGATTGAGGATTGAAGATTGAGGATTGGGGACTGTGTGTTGAGGGTTGTGTGATGAGAATTGATGTTTGTGGATAGATATTTGAAGATTGCAGATTGAGCATTGAGTATTGAAAACTGCGAATTGATGATATTCTATTGAGGATTGAGAATTGACAACTGATTGTTGAGGACTGAGGGCTGAAGATTGAGGTTTCAGGATTGAGAATTCAGAATTGAGGATTGAGGACTGAGGACTGAGGATTGAAGATTGAGTATTGAGGATTGAAGATTGAGGATTAAGGATTGAGGATTGGGGATTGAGGATCTATGATTGGAAATTGATTATTGAGGATTGAAGATTGAGGATTGAGGATTTAGTATTGAGAATTGAGAATTGAGGATAAGGACTGAGGGTTGAGGATTGAGGTTTGAGGAATGAGGATTGAGGATTGAGGATTGAGGATTGAAGATTGAGTATTGATGATTGAAGATTGAGGATTGAGGATTGAGGGTTGAGGATTGAGGACGAGGACTGACAGTTGAGAATTGTGGTTTGAGGATTGAGGATTGAGGATTGAGGATTGAAGATTGAGTATTGATGATTGAAGATTCAGGATTGAGGATTGAGGGTTGAGGGTTGAGGACGAGGACTGGCGGTTGAGGATTGTGGTTTGAGGATTGAGGATTGAGGATTGAGAATTGAGGATGAGGACTGAGGATTGGGGATTGAGGTTTGAGGAATGAGGATTGAGGATTGGGGATTGAGGATTGAGGATTGAGGATTGAGTATTGAAGGTTGAGGATTGATGACTGAGGATGGAGGATTGTGGATTGACGATTGAGGATTGAGAATTGAGGGTTGAAGGTTGAGTGTTGAGGTTTGAAGGTTGAGGATTGACGATTGGGGATTGAGGATTGAGGATGATGGCTGAGGCTTGAGGTTTGAGGTTTGAGCATTGTATCCTGAGAATTCAGGATGTTCTATTGAGTATTGAGGATTGAGGGTTGATGCTTTAGTATTGAGGATTCAGGATTGCGGATTGGGGATTGAGTATTGAAAATTAAGGATTGATGATTGAGGATTTAGGATTGAGGATTGAGGATTGAGGATTGAGGATTGAGGACTGAGGATGGAGGATTGAGGATTGAGCACTGAGGATTGAAGATTGAGGACTGGGGATTGAGGATTGAAGATTGAGGATTAAGGATTGAGGATTGGGGACTGGGGATCTAGGATTGGAGATTGATTATTGAGGATTGAAGATTGAGGGTTAAGGATTGAGGGTTGAGAATTGAGAATTGAGGATGGGGACTGAGGGTTGAGCATTGAGGTTTGAGATACGAGGATTGAGGATTGAGGATTGTGGACTGAGGATTGACGATTGAGTATTGGAGATTGAGGATTGATGACTGAGGATTGAGGATTGAGGATTGATGATTGCGGATTGAGGATTGAAGATTGAGTATTGAGGATTGAATATTGAGGATTGAGAATTGAGGGTTGAGGATTGAAGATTGAGAATTGACGATTGAGGATTGAAGATTGAGTATTGAGGATTGAAGATTGAGGATTGAGGATTGAGTGTTGAGGATTGAGAATTGAGGATTGAGGATTGAGGATGGAAGATTGAGGATTGGGTATTGAGGATTGAAGGATGAGGATTGACGATTGAGGATTGAGCATTGAGGATTGAAGATTGTGGACTGGGGATTGAGGATTGAAGATTGACGATTGAGGATTGTGGATTGAGCATTGAGGGTTAAGGATTAAAGATTGGATATTGATGATTGAAGATTGAGGATTGAGGATTGAGGGTTGTGGATTGAGGACGAGGACTGAGTGTTGAGAATTGTTGTTTGAGGTCTGAGGATTGAGGATTGAGGATTGAGAATTGAGGATTGAGGATTGAGGATTGAAGATTGAGGATTGGGTATTGAGGATTGGAGAATGAGGACTGAGGATTTAGGATTGAGGATCGAGTATTGAAGATTGAGTATTGGGGATTGAAGATTGAGGATTGAGGATTATGGATGGAGGATTGAGGATTGAGTATTCAGGATTGAGGATTGAGGATTGTAGATTGAGGATTGAGGATTGATGATTGAATATTGAGTCTTGATGATTGATGATTGAGGATTGAGGATTGAGTGTTGAGGATTGAGAATTGAGGATTGAGGATTGAGGATTGAAGATTGAGGATTGGGTATTGAGGATTGAAGGATGAGGATTGACGATTGAGGATTGAGCATTGAGGATTGAAGATTGTGGACTGGGGATTGAGGATTGAAGATTGACGATTGAGGATTGTGGATTGAGCATTGAGGGTTAAGGATTAAAGATTGGATATTGATGATTGAAGATTGAGGATTGAGGATTGAGGGTTGTGGATTGAGGACGAGGACTGAGTGTTGAGAATTGATGTTTGAGGTCTGAGGATTGAGGATTGAGGATTGAGAATTGAGGATTGAGGATTGAGGATTGAAGATTGAGGATTGGGTATTGAGGATTGGAGAATGAGGACTGAGGATTTAGGATTGAGGATCGAGTATTGAAGATTGAGTATTGGGGATTGAAGATTGAGGATTGAGGATTATGGATGGAGGATTGAGGATTGAGTATTCAGGATTGAGGATTGAGGATTGTAGATTGAGGATTGAGGATTGATGATTAAAGATTGAGTGTTGAGGATTGAAGATTGAGTATTGAGGATTGAAGATTGAGGATTGAGGATTGAGGATTGAGGATTGAAGATTGAGGATTGTGTATTGAGAATTGAAGAATGAGGATTGAGGATCGAGGATTGAGTATTGAGGATTGAAGATTGAGGATTGAGGATTGAAGATTGAGGATTGAGGTCTGAGGATTGAGGGTTGAGTATTGAGGATTGAGGATTAAAGACTGACTATTGAGGATTGAAGGTTGAGGATTGTGGATTGAAGATTGAGTATTGAGGATTGAAGATTGAGGATTGAGGATTGAGGATTGAGAACTGAAGATGAGGGCTGAGGGTTGAGGATTGAGGTTTGAGGACTGCGGACTGAGGATTGAGGATTCAGAATTGAGGATTGAGGAATGAGGATTGAGGATTGAAGATTGGGGATTGAGGATTGAGGGTTGTGGATTGAGGACGAGGACTGAGGGTTGAGTATTGATGTTTGAGGTCTGAGGATTGAGGATTGAGGATTGAGAATTGAGGATTGAAGATTGAGTATTGAGGATAGAAGGTTGAGGATTGAGGGTTGAGGATTGAAGATTGAAGACTTAGTGTTGAGGGTTGAGTGATGGGAATTGATGTTTGTGGATAGAGATTTGAGGATTGCAGATTGAGTATTGTGTATTGAAAACTGTGAATTGAGGATGTTCTATTGAGGATTGAGGATTGTTACCTGATTGTTGAGGACTGAGGGCTGAAGATTGAGGATTCAGTATTGAGGATTCAGAATTGAGGTTTGAGGACTGAGGATTGAGGATCGAGGATCGAAGATTGAGTATTGGGGATTGAAGATTGAGGACTGAGGATTGAGGATTGAGGATTGGGGATGAGGGCTGAGGGTTGAGGATTGAGATTTAAGGACTGAGGACTGAGGATTGAGGATTGGGAATTGAGGATTGAGGATTGAGGATTGAAGATTGAGGACTTGGTATTGAGGATTGAAGAATGAGGATTGAGGATTGAGGATTGAGGATTGAGGATTGAAGATTGAGTACTGAGGATTGAAGATTGACGATTGAGGAATGTGGATTGAAGATTGAGTATTGAACATTGAGGACTGAGTGTTGAGGGTTCAGCGATGAGAGTTGATGTTTGTGGATAGAGGTTTGAAGATTGCAGATTGAGTATTGAGTATTGAAGACTGTGAATGCAGGATATTCTATTGAGGATTGAGGATTGTCAACTGATTGTTGAGGACTGAGGGCTGAAGATTGAGGATTCAGGATTGAGGATTCAGAATTGATGTTTGAGGACTGAGGATGGAGGATTGAAGATTGATTATTGAGGATTGAGGATTGAGAAATGAGGATTGCGGATTGAGGATTGAAGATTGAGGATTGGGTATAGAGAATTGAAGAATGAGGATTGAGGATTGAGGATTGAGTATTGAGGATTGAAGATTGAGTATTGAGGATTGAAGATTGAGGATTGAGAAATGAGGATTGAGGGTTGAGTACTGAGGATTGAGGATTAAAGATTGACTATCGAGGATTGAAGATTGAGGATTGTGGATTGAAGATTGAGTATTGAGGATTGAATATTGAGGATTGATGATTGAGGATTGAGGATTGAAGGTTGTGTATTGTGGACGGAGGATTGATGATTGAGGATTGACGATTGAGGATTGAGGATTGAGGTTTGAGGATTGACGATGAGGGCTGAGGGTTGAGGATTGAGGTTTGAGATAGGAGGATTGAGGTATGAGGATTGTGGACTGAGGATTGACGATTGAGTATTGCAGATTGAGGATTGATGACTGAGGATTGAGGATTGAGGATTGATGGTTGCGGATTGAGGATTGAAGATTGAGTATTGAGGATTGAATATTGAGGATTGATGATTGAGTATTGAGGATTGAAGGTTGTGTATTGTGGACTGAAGATTGATGATTGAGGATTGACGATTGAGGATTGAGGATTGAGGTTTGAGGATTGACGATGAGTGCTGAGGGTTGAGGATTGAGGTTTGAGGTCTGAGGACTGAGGATTGAGGGTTGAGAATTGAGTATTGAGGATTGAGGATTGAAGATTGAGGATTGGGTATTGAGGATTGAAGGATGAGGATTGAGGACTGAGGATTGAGGATAGGGGACTGAGGATTGAATATTCAGGATTGGGGATTGAGGATTGAGGATTGAGGATTGAGGATTGAGGATTGAGGATTGAAGATACAGTATTGAGGATCGAAGATTGATAATTGAGGATTGAGGATTGAACATTGAGGACTGAGGGTTGAGGGTTGAGTGATGAGAATTGGTGTTTGTGGATAGAGATATGAAGATTGCAGATTGGGTATTGAGTATTGAAAACTGTGAATTGAGGATATTATACTGAGGATTGAGGATTGAAAACTGATTGTTGAGGACTGAGGGCTGGAGATTGAGGATTCAGGGTTGAGGATTCAGAATTGAGGTTTAAGGACTGAGGACTGAGGATTGAAGATTGAGTATTGAGGATTGAAGATTTAGGATTGAGGATTGAGGATTGAGGATTGAGGATTGAAGATTGAGGATTGGGGACTGTGTGTTGAGGGTTGTGTGATGAGAATTGATGTTTGTGGATAGATATTTGAAGATTCCAGATTGAGCATTGAGTATTGAAAACTGCGAATTGATGATATTCTATTGAGGATTGAGAATTGACAACTGATTGTTGAGGGCTGAGGGCTGAAGATTGAGGTTTCAGGATTGAGAATTCAGAATTGAGGATTGAGGACTGAGGACTGAGGATTGAAGATTGAGTATTGAGGATTGAAGATTCAGGATTAAGGATTGAGGATTTGGGATTGAGGATCTAGTATTGGAAATTGATTATTGAGGATTGAAGATTGAGGATTGAGGATTTAGTATTGAGAATTGAGAATTGAGGATAAGGACTGAGGGTTGAGGACTGAGGTTTGAGGAATGAGGATTGAGGATTGAGGATTGAGGATTGAAGATTGAGTATTGATGATTCGAGATTGAGGATTGAGTATTGAGGGTTGAGGATTGAGGACGAGGACTGACAGTTGAGAATTGTGGTTTGAGGATTGAGGATTGAGGATTGAGGATTGAAGATTGAGTATTGATGATTGAAGATTCAGGATTGAGGATTGAGGGTTGAGGGTTGAGGACGAGGACTGGCGGTTGAGGATTGTGGTTTGAGGATTGAGGATTGAGGATTGAGAATTGAGGATGAGGACTGAGGATTGGGGATTGAGGTTTGAGGAATGAGGATTGAGGATTGGGGATTGAGGATTGAGGATTGAGGATTGAGTATTGAAGGTTGAGGATTGATGACTGAGGATGGAGGATTGCGGATTGACGATTGAGGATTGAGAATTGAGGGTTGAAGGTTGAGTGTTGAGGATTGAAGGTTGAGGATTGACGATTGAGGATTGAGGATTGAGGATGATGGCTGAGGCTTGAGGTTTGAGGTTTGAGCATTGAATCCTGAGAATTCAGGATGTTCTATTGAGTATTGAGGATTGAGGATTGATGCTTTAGTATTGAGGATTCAGGATTGCGGATTGAGGATTGAGTATTGAAAATTGAGGATTGATGATTGAGTATTTAGGATTGAGGATTGAGGATTGAGGATTCAGGATTGCGGATTGAGGATTGAGTATTGAAAATTGAGGATTGATGATTGAGGATTGAGGATTGAGGATTCAGGATTGAGGATTGGGTATTGAGAATTGAAGAATGAGGGTTGAGGATTGAGGATTGAGTATTGAGGATTGAAGATTGAGTATTGAGGATTGAAGATTGAGGATTGAGGACTGAGGATTGAGGGTTGAGTATTGAGGATTGAGGATTAAAGACTGACTATTGAGGATTGAAGGTTGAGGATTGTGGATTGAAGATTGAGTATTGAGGATTGAAGATTGAGGATTGAGGATTGAGGATTGAGAACTGAAGATGAGGGCTGAGGGTTGAGGATTGAGGTTTGAGGACTGCGGACTGAGGATTGAGGATTGAGAATTGAGGATTGAGGATTGAGGATTGAGGATTGAAGATTGAGTATTGAGGATAGAAGGTTGAGGATTGAGGGTTGAGGATTGAAGATTGAGGGCTTAGTGTTGAGGGTTGAGTGATGGGAATTGATGTTTGTGGATTGAGATTTGAAGATTGAAGAATGGGGATTGAGTATTGAAAACTGTGAATTGAGGATATTCTATTGAGGATTGAGTATTGACAATTGATTGTTGAGGACTGAGGGCTAAAGATTGAGGATTCAGGACTGAGCATTCGGGTTTGAGGTTTAAGGACAGAGGATTGAGTGTTGAGGATTGAGGATTGAGGATTGAGTATTGAAGGCTGAGGATTGATGATTGATGATTGGGGACTGATGATTGAGGATTGAGGATTGAGCATTGAGGACTGAGGATCGAAGATTGAGGATTGAGGATTGAGGATTAAAGATTGAGTATTGAGGATTGAAGATTGAGAATTGAGGATTGAGGATTGAACATTGAGGACTGAGTGTTGAGGGTTGAGTGATGAGAAGTGATGTTTGTGAATAGAGATTTGAGGATTGCATATTGAGTATTGTGTATTGAAAACTGTGTATTGAGGATGTTCTATTGAGGATTGAGGATTGTTACCTGATTGTTGAGGACTGAGGGCTGAAGATTGAGGATTCAGTATTGAGGATTCAGAATTGAGGTTTGAGGATTGGGGATTGAGGATGGAGGATCGAAGATTGAGTATTGGGGATTGAAGATTGAGGACTGAGGATTGAGGATTGAGGATTGGGGATGAGGGCTGAGGGTTGAGGATTGAGATTTAAGGACTGAGGACTGAGGATTGAGGATTGAGAATTGAGGATTGGGGATTGAGGATTGAAGATTGAAGATTGGGGATTGAGGATTGAGGGTTGTGGATTGAGGACGAGGACTGAGTGTTGAGAATTGATGTTTGAGGTCTGAGGATTGAGGATTGAGGATTGAGAATTGAGAATTGAGGATTGAGGATTGAGGATTGAAGATTGAGGATTGGGTATTGAGGATTGGAGAATGAGGACTGAGGATTTAGGATTGAGGATCGAGTATTGAAGATTGAGTATTGGGGATTGAAGATTGAGGATTGAGGATTATGGATGGAGGATTGAGGATTGAGTATTCAGGATTGAGGATTGAGGATTGTAGATTGAGGATTGAGGATTGATGATTGAATATTGAGTCTTGATGATTGATGATTGAGGATTGAGGATTGAGTGTTGAGGATTGAGAATTGAGGATTGAGGATTGAGGATTGAAGATTGAGGATTGGGTATTGAGGATTGAAGGATGAGGATTGACGATTGAGGATTGAGCATTGAGGATTGAAGATTGTGGACTGGGGATTGAGGATTGAAGATTGACGATTGAGGATTGTGGATTGAGCATTGAGGGTTAAGGATTAAAGATTGGATATTGATGATTGAAGATTGAGGATTGAGGATTGAGGGTTGTGGATTGAGGACGAGGACTGAGTGTTGAGAATTGATGTTTGAGGTCTGAGGATTGAGGATTGAGGATTGAGAATTGAGGATTGAGGATTGAGGATTGAAGATTGAGGATTGGGTATTGAGGATTGGAGAATGAGGACTGAGGATTTAGGATTGAGGATCGAGTATTGAAGATTGAGTATTGGGGATTGAAGATTGAGGATTGAGGATTATGGATGGAGGATTGAGGATTGAGTATTCAGGATTGAGGATTGAGGATTGTAGATTGAGGATTGAGGATTGATGATTAAAGATTGAGTGTTGAGGATTGAAGATTGAGTATTGAGGATTGAAGATTGAGGATTGAGGATTGAGGATTGAGGATTGAAGATTGAGGATTGTGTATTGAGAATTGAAGAATGAGGATTGAGGATCGAGGATTGAGTATTGAGGATTGAAGATTGAGGATTGAGGATTGAAGATTGAGGATTGAGGTCTGAGGATTGAGGGTTGAGTATTGAGGATTGAGGATTAAAGACTGACTATTGAGGATTGAAGGTTGAGGATTGTGGATTGAAGATTGAGTATTGAGGATTGAAGATTGAGGATTGAGGATTGAGGATTGAGAACTGAAGATGAGGGCTGAGGGTTGAGGATTGAGGTTTGAGGACTGCGGACTGAGGATTGAGGATTCAGAATTGAGGATTGAGGAATGAGGATTGAGGATTGAAGATTGGGGATTGAGGAGTGAGGGTTGTGGATTGAGGACGAGGACTGAGGGTTGAGTATTGATGTTTGAGGTCTGAGGATTGAGGATTGAGGATTGAGAATTGAGGATTGAAGATTGAGTATTGAGGATAGAAGGTTGAGGATTGAGGGTTGAGGATTGAAGATTGAAGACTTAGTGTTGAGGGTTGAGTGATGGGAATTGATGTTTGTGGATAGAGATTTGAGGATTGCAGATTGAGTATTGTGTATTGAAAACTGTGAATTGAGGATGTTCTATTGAGGATTGAGGATTGTTACCTGATTGTTGAGGACTGAGGGCTGAAGATTGAGGATTCAGTATTGAGGATTCAGAATTGAGGTTTGAGGACTGAGGATTGAGGATGGAGGATCGAAGATTGAGTATTGGGGATTGAAGATTGAGGACTGAGGATTGAGGATTGAGGATTGGGGATGAGGGCTGAGGGTTGAGGATTGAGATTTAAGGACTGAGGACTGAGGATTGAGGATTGGGAATTGAGGATTGAGGATTAAGGATTGAAGATTGAGGACTTGGTATTGAGGATTGAAGAATGAGGATTGAGGATTGAGGATTGAGGATTGAGGATTGAAGATTGAGTACTGAGGATTGAAGATTGACGATTGAGGAATGTGGATTGAAGATTGAGTATTGAACATTGAGGACTGAGTGTTGAGGGTTCAGCGATGAGAGTTGATGTTTGTGGATAGAGGTTTGAAGATTGCAGATTGAGTATTGAGTATTGAAGACTGTGAATGCAGGATATTCTATTGAGGATTGAGGATTGTCAACTGATTGTTGAGGACTGAGGGCTGAAGATTGAGGATTCAGGATTGAGGATTCAGAATTGATGTTTGAGGACTGAGGATGGAGGATTGAAGATTGATTATTGAGGATTGAGGATTGAGAAATGAGGATTGCGGATTGAGGATTGAAGATTGAGGATTGGGTATAGAGAATTGAAGAATGAGGATTGAGGATTGAGGATTGAGTATTGAGGATTGAAGATTGAGTATTGAGGATTGAAGATTGAGGATTGAGAAATGAGGATTGAGGGTTGAGTACTGAGGATTGAGGATTAAAGATTGACTATTGAGGATTGAAGATTGAGGATTGTGGATTGAAGATTGAGTATTGAGGATTGAATATTGAGGATTGATGATTGAGGATTGAGGATTGAAGGTTGTGTATTGTGGACGGAGGATTGATGATTGAGGATTGACGATTGAGGATTGAGGATTGAGGTTTGAGGATTGACGATGAGGGCTGAGGGTTGAGGATTGAGGTTTGAGATAGGAGGATTGAGGTATGAGGATTGTGGCCTGAGGATTGACGATTGAGTATTGCAGATTGAGGATTGATGACTGAGGATTGAGGATTGAGGATTGATGGTTGCGGATTGAGGATTGAAGATTGAGTATTGAGGATTGAATATTGAGGATTGATGATTGAGTATTGAGGATTGAAGGTTGTGTATTGTGGACTGAAGATTGATGATTGAGGATTGACGATTGAGGATTGAGGATTGAGGTTTGAGGATTGACGATGAGTGCTGAGGGTTGAGGATTGAGGTTTGAGGTCTGAGGACTGAGGATTGAGGGTTGAGAATTGAGTATTGAGGATTGAGGATTGAAGATTGAGGATTGGGTATTGAGGATTGAAGGATGAGGATTGAGGACTGAGGATTGAGGATAGGGGACTGAGGATTGAATATTCAGGATTGGGGATTGAGGATTGAGGATTGAGGATTGAGGATTGAGGATTGAGGATTGAAGATACAGTATTGAGGATCGAAGATTGATAATTGAGGATTGAGGATTGAACATTGAGGACTGAGGGTTGAGGGTTGAGTGATGAGAATTGGTGTTTGTGGATAGAGATATGAAGATTGCAGATTGGGTATTGAGTATTGAAAACTGTGAATTGAGGATATTATACTGAGGATTGAGGATTGAAAACTGATTGTTGAGGACTGAGGGCTGGAGATTGAGGATTCAGGGTTGAGGATTCAGAATTGAGGTTTAAGGACTGAGGACTGAGGATTGAAGATTGAGTATTGAGGATTGAAGATTTAGGATTGAGGATTGAGGATTGAGGATTGAGGATTGAAGATTGAGGATTGGGGACTGTGTGTTGAGGGTTGTGTGATGAGAATTGATGTTTGTGGATAGATATTTGAAGATTCCAGATTGAGCATTGAGTATTGAAAACTGCGAATTGATGATATTCTATTGAGGATTGAGAATTGACAACTGATTGTTGAGGACTGAGGGCTGAAGATTGAGGTTTCAGGATTGAGAATTCAGAATTGAGGATTGAGGACTGAGGACTGAGGATTGAAGATTGAGTATTGAGGATTGAAGATTCAGGATTAAGGATTGAGGATTTGGGATTGAGGATCTAGTATTGGAAATTGATTATTGAGGATTGAAGATTGAGGATTGAGGATTTAGTATTGAGAATTGAGAATTGAGGATAAGGACTGAGGGTTGAGGACTGAGGTTTGAGGAATGAGGATTGAGGATTGAGGATTGAGGATTGAAGATTGAGTATTGATGATTCGAGATTGAGGATTGAGTATTGAGGGTTGAGGATTGAGGACGAGGACTGACAGTTGAGAATTGTGGTTTGAGGATTGAGGATTGAGGATTGAGGATTGAAGATTGAGTATTGATGATTGAAGATTCAGGATTGAGGATTGAGGGTTGAGGGTTGAGGACGAGGACTGGCGGTTGAGGATTGTGGTTTGAGGATTGAGGATTGAGGATTGAGAATTGAGGATGAGGACTGAGGATTGGGGATTGAGGTTTGAGGAATGAGGATTGAGGATTGGGGATTGAGGATTGAGGATTGAGGATTGAGTATTGAAGGTTGAGGATTGATGACTGAGGATGGAGGATTGCGGATTGACGATTGAGGATTGAGAATTGAGGGTTGAAGGTTGAGTGTTGAGGATTGAAGGTTGAGGATTGACGATTGAGGATTGAGGATTGAGGATGATGGCTGAGGCTTGAGGTTTGAGGTTTGAGCATTGAATCCTGAGAATTCAGGATGTTCTATTGAGTATTGAGGATTGAGGATTGATGCTTTAGTATTGAGGATTCAGGATTGCGGATTGAGGATTGAGTATTGAAAATTGAGGATTGATGATTGAGTATTTAGGATTGAGGATTGAGGATTGAGGATTCAGGATTGCGGATTGAGGATTGAGTATTGAAAATTGAGGATTGATGATTGAGTATTGAGGATTGAGGATTCAGGATTGAGGATTGGGTATTGAGAATTGAAGAATGAGGGTTGAGGATTGAGGATTGAGTATTGAGGATTGAAGATTGAGTATTGAGGATTGAAGATTGAGGATTGAGGACTGAGGATTGAGGGTTGAGTATTGAGGATTGAGGATTAAAGACTGACTATTGAGGATTGAAGGTTGAGGATTGTGGATTGAAGATTGAGTATTGAGGATTGAAGATTGAGGATTGAGGATTGAGGATTGAGAACTGAAGATGAGGGCTGAGGGTTGAGGATTGAGGTTTGAGGACTGCGGACTGAGGATTGAGGATTGAGAATTGAGGATTGAGGATTGAGGATTGAGGATTGAAGATTGAGTATTGAGGATAGAAGGTTGAGGATTGAGGGTTGAGGATTGAAGATTGAGGGCTTAGTGTTGAGGGTTGAGTGATGGGAATTGATGTTTGTGGATTGAGATTTGAAGATTGAAGAATGGGGATTGAGTATTGAAAACTGTGAATTGAGGATATTCTATTGAGGATTGAGTATTGACAATTGATTGTTGAGGACTGAGGGCTAAAGGTTGAGGATTCAGGACTGAGCATTCGGGTTTGAGGTTTAAGGACAGAGGATTGAGTGTTGAGGATTGAGGATTGAGGATTGAGTATTGAAGGCTGAGGATTGATGATTGATGATTGGGGACTGATGATTGAGGATTGAGGATTGAGCATTGAGGACTGAGGATCGAAGATTGAGGATTGAGGATTGAGGATTAAAGATTGAGTATTGAGGATTGAAGATTGAGAATTGAGGATTGAGGATTGAACATTGAGGACTGAGTGTTGAGGGTTGAGTGATGAGAAGTGATGTTTGTGAATAGAGATTTGAGGATTGCATATTGAGTATTGTGTATTGAAAACTGTGTATTGAGGATGTTCTATTGAGGATTGAGGATTGTTACCTGATTGTTGAGGACTGAGGGCTGAAGATTGAGGATTCAGTATTGAGGATTCAGAATTGAGGTTTGAGGATTGGGGATTGAGGATGGAGGATCGAAGATTGAGTATTGGGGATTGAAGATTGAGGACTGAGGATTGAGGATTGAGGATTGGGGATGAGGGCTGAGGGTTGAGGATTGAGATTTAAGGACTGAGGACTGAGGATTGAGGATTGAGAATTCAGGATTGGGGATTGAGGATTGAAGATTGAGGGTTTGGTATTGAGGATTGAAGAATGAGGATTAAGGATTGAGGATTGAGGATTGAGGATTGAAGATTGAGTATTGAGGATTGAAGATTGACGATTGAGGAGTGTGGATTGAAGATTGAGTATTGAACATTGAGGACTGAGTGTTGAGGGTTCAGCGATGAGAATTGATGTTTGTGGATAGAGGTTTGAAGATTGCAGATTGAGTATTGAGTATTGAAGACTGTGAATGCAGGATATTCTATTGAGGATTGAGGATTGTCAACTGATTGTTGAGGACTGAGGGCTGAAGATTGAGGATTCAGGATTGAGGATTCAGAATTGATGTTTGAGGACTGAGGATGGAGGATTGAAGATTGATTATTGAGGATTGAGGATTGAGAAATGAGGATTGCGGATTGAGGATTGAAGATTGAGGATTGGGTATAGAGAATTGAAGAATGAGGATTGAGGATTGAGGATTGAGTATTGAGGATTGAAGATTGAGTATTGAGGATTGAAGATTGAGGATTGAGAAATGAGGATTGAGGGTTGAGTACTGAGGATTGAGGATTAAAGATTGACTATTGAGGATTGAAGATTGAGGATTGTGGATTGAAGATTGAGTATTGAGGATTGAATATTGAGGATTGATGATTGAGGATTGAGGATTGAAGGTTGTGTATTGTGGACTGAGGATTGATGATTGAGGATTGACGATTGAGGATTGAGGATTGAGGTTTGAGGATTGACGATGAGGGCTGAGGGTTGAGGATTGAGGTTTGAGATAGGAGGATTGAGGTATGAGGATTGTGGACTGAGGATTGACGATTGAGTATTGCAGATTGAGGATTGATGACAGAGGATTGAGGATTGAGGATTGATGGTTGCGGATTGAGGATTGAAGATTGAGTATTGAGGATTGAATATTGAGGATTGATGATTGAGTATTGAGGATTGAAGGTTGTGTATTGTGGACTGAAGATTGATGATTGAGGATTGACGATTGAGGATTGAGGATTGAGGTTTGAGGATTGACGATGAGTGCTGAGGGTTGAGGATTGAGGTTTGAGGTCTGAGGACTGAGGATTGAGGGTTGAGAATTGAGTATTGAGGATTGAGGATTGAAGATTGAGGATTGGGTATTGAGGATTGAAGGATGAGGATTGAGGACTGAGGATTGAGGATAGGGGACTGAGGATTGAATATTCAGGATTGGGGATTGAGGATTGAGGATTGAGAATTGAGGATTGAGGATTGAGGATTGAAGATACAGTATTGAGGATCGAAGATTGATAATTGAGGATTGAGGATTGAACATTGAGGACAGAGGGTTGAGGGTTGAGTGATGAGAATTGGTGTTTGTGGATAGAGATATGAAGATTGCAGATTGGGTATTGAGTATTGAAAACTGTGAATTGAGGATATTATACTGAGGATTGAGGATTGAAAACTGATTGTTGAGGACTGAGGGCTGGAGATTGAGGATTCAGGGTTGAGGATTCAGAATTGAGGTTTAAGGACTGAGGACTGAGGATTGAAGATTGAGTATTGAGGATTGAAGATTTAGGATTGAGGATTGAGGATTGAGGATTGAGGATTGAAGATTGAGGATTGGGGACTGTGTGTTGAGGGTTGTGTGATGAGAATTGATGTTTGTGGATAGATATTTGAAGATTCCAGATTGAGCATTGAGTATTGAAAACTGCGAATTGATGATATTCTATTGAGGATTGAGAATTGACAACTGATTGTTGAGGACTGAGGGCTGAAGATTGAGGTTTCAGGATTGAGAATTCAGAATTGAGGATTGAGGACTGAGGACTGAGGATTGAAGATTGAGTATTGAGGATTGAAGATTCAGGATTAAGGATTGAGGATTGGGGATTGAGGATCTAGTATTGGAAATTGATTATTGAGGATTGAAGATTGAGGATTGAGGATTTAGTATTGAGAATTGAGAATTGAGGATAAGGACTGAGGGTTGAGGACTGAGGTTTGAGGAATGAGGATTGAGGATTGAGGATTGAGGATTGAAGATTGAGTATTGATGATTCGAGATTGAGGATTGAGTATTGAGGGTTGAGGATTGAGGACGAGGACTGACAGTTGAGAATTGTGGTTTGAGGATTGAGGATTGAGGATTGAGGATTGAAGATTGAGTATTGATGATTGAAGATTCAGGATTGAGGATTGAGGGTTGAGGGTTGAGGACGAGGACTGGCGGTTGAGGATTGTGGTTTGAGGATTGAGGATTGAGGATTGAGAATTGAGGATGAGGACTGAGGATTGGGGATTGAGGTTTGAGGAATGAGGATTGAGGATTGGGGATTGAGGATTGAGGATTGAGGATTGAGTATTGAAGGTTGAGGATTGATGACTGAGGATGGAGGATTGCGGATTGACGATTGAGGATTGAGAATTGAGGGTTGAAGGTTGAGTGTTGAGGATTGAAGGTTGAGGATTGACGATTGAGGATTGAGGATTGAGGATGATGGCTGAGGCTTGAGGTTTGTGGTTTGAGCATTGAATCCTGAGAATTCAGGATGTTCTATTGAGTATTGAGGATTGAGGATTGATGCTTTAGTATTGAGGATTCAGGATTGCGGATTGAGGATTGAGTATTGAAAATTGAGGATTGATGATTGAGTATTTAGGATTGAGGATTGAGGATTGAGGATTCAGGATTGCGGATTGAGGATTGAGTATTGAAAATTGAGGATTGATGATTGAGGATTGAGGATTGAGGATTCAGGATTGAGGATTGGGTATTGAGAATTGAAGAATGAGGGTTGAGGATTGAGGATTGAGTATTGAGGATTGAAGATTGAGTATTGAGGATTGAAGATTGAGGATTGAGGACTGAGGATTGAGGGTTGAGTATTGAGGATTGAGGATTAAAGACTGACTATTGAGGATTGAAGGTTGAGGATTGTGGATTGAAGATTGAGTATTGAGGATTGAAGATTGAGGATTGAGGATTGAGGATTGAGAACTGAAGATGAGGGCTGAGGGTTGAGGATTGAGGTTTGAGGACTGCGGACTGAGGATTGAGGATTGAGAATTGAGGATTGAGGATTGAGGATTGAGGATTGAAGATTGAGTATTGAGGATAGAAGGTTGAGGATTGAGGGTTGAGGATTGAAGATTGAGGGCTTAGTGTTGAGGGTTGAGTGATGGGAATTGATGTTTGTGGATTGAGATTTGAAGATTGAAGAATGGGGATTGAGTATTGAAAACTGTGAATTGAGGATATTCTATTGAGGATTGAGTATTGACAATTGATTGTTGAGGACTGAGAGCTAAAGATTGAGGATTCAGGACTGAGCATTCGGGTTTGAGGTTTAAGGACAGAGGATTGAGTGTTGAGGATTGAGGATTGAGGATTGAGTATTGAAGGCTGAGGATTGATGATTGATGATTGGGGACTGATGATGAGGATTGAGGATTGAGCATTGAGGACTGAGGATCGAAGATTGAGGATTGAGGATTGAGGATTAAAGATTGAGTATTGAGGATTGAAGATTGAGAATTGAGGATTGAGGATTGAACATTGAGGACTGAGTGTTGAGGGTTGAGTGATGAGAAGTGATGTTTGTGAATAGAGATTTGAGGATTGCATATTGAGTATTGTGTATTGAAAACTGTGTATTGAGGATGTTCTATTGAGGATTGAGGATTGTTACCTGATTGTTGAGGACTGAGGGCTGAAGATTGAGGATTCAGTATTGAGGATTCAGAATTGAGGTTTGAGGATTGGGGATTGAGGATGGAGGATCGAAGATTGAGTATTGGGGATTGAAGATTGAGGACTGAGGATTGAGGATTGAGGATTGGGGATGAGGGCTGAGGGTTGAGGATTGAGATTTAAGGACTGAGGACTGAGGATTGAGGATTGAGAATTGAGGATTGGGGATTGAGGATTGAAGATTGAGGGTTTGGTATTGAGGATTGAAGAATGAGGATTGAGGATTGAGGATTGAGGATTGAGGATTGAAGATTGAGTATTGAGGATTGAAGATTGACGATTGAGGAGTGTGGATTGAAGATTGAGTATTGAACATTGAGGACTGAGTGTTGAGGGTTCAGCGATGAGAATTGATGTTTGTGGATAGAGGTTTGAAGATTGCAGATTGAGTATTGAGTATTGAAGACTGTGAATGCAGGATATTCTATTGAGGATTGAGGATTGTCAACTGATTGTTGAGGACTGAGGGCTGAAGATTGAGGATTCAGGATTGAGGATTCAGAATTGATGTTTGAGGACTGAGGATGGAGGATTGAAGATTGATTATTGAGGATTGAGGATTGAGAAATGAGGATTGCGGATTGAGGATTGAAGATTGAGGATTGGGTATAGAGAATTGAAGAATGAGGATTGAGGATTGAGGATTGAGTATTGAGGATTGAAGATTGAGTATTGAGGATTGAAGATTGAGGATTGAGAAATGAGGATTGAGGGTTGAGTACTGAGGATTGAGGATTAAAGATTGACTATTGAGGATTGAAGATTGAGGATTGTGGATTGAAGATTGAGTATTGAGGATTGAATATTGAGGATTGATGATTGAGGATTGAGGATTGAAGGTTGTGTATTGTGGACTGAGGATTGATGATTGAGGATTGACGATTGAGGATTGAGGATTGAGGTTTGAGGATTGACGATGAGGGCTGAGGGTTGAGGATTGAGGTTTGAGATAGGAGGATTGAGGTATGAGGATTGTGGACTGAGGATTGACGATTGAGTATTGCAGATTGAGGATTGATGACTGAGGATTGAGGATTGAGGATTGATGGTTGCGGATTGAGGATTGAAGATTGAGTATTGAGGATTGAATATTGAGGATTGATGATTGAGTATTGAGGATTGAAGGTTGTGTATTGTGGACTGAAGATTGATGATTGAGGATTGACGATTGAGGATTGAGGATTGAGGTTTGAGGATTGACGATGAGTGCTGAGGGTTGAGGATTGAGGTTTGAGGTCTGAGGACTGAGGATTGAGGGTTGAGAATTGAGGATTGAGGATTGAGGATTGAAGATTGAGGATTGGGTATTGAGGATTGAAGGATGAGGATTGAGGACTGAGGATTGAGGATAGGGGACTGAGGATTGAATATTCAGGATTGGGGATTGAGGATTGAGGATTGAGGATTGAGGATTGAGGATTGAGGATTGAAGATACAGTATTGAGGATCGAAGATTGATAATTGAGGATTGAGGATTGAACATTGAGGACTGAGGGTTGAGGGTTGAGTGATGAGAATTGGTGTTTGTGGATAGAGATATGAAGATTGCAGATTGGGTATTGAGTATTGAAAACTGTGAATTGAGGATATTATACTGAGGATTGAGGATTGAAAACTGATTGTTGAGGACTGAGGGCTGGAGATTGAGGATTCAGGGTTGAGGATTCAGAATTGAGGTTTAAGGACTGAGGACTGAGGATTGAAGATTGAGTATTGAGGATTGAAGATTTAGGATTGAGGATTGAGGATTGAGGAATGAGGATTGAAGATTGAGGATTGAGGACTGTGTGTTGAGGGTTGTGTGATGAGAATAGATGTTTGTGGATAGATATTTGAAGATTCCAGATTGAGCATTGAGTATTGAAAACTGCGAATTGATGATATTCTATTGAGGATTGAGAATTGACAACTGATTGTTGAGGACTGAGGGCTGAAGATTGAGGTTTCAGGATTGAGAATTCAGAATTGAGGATTGAGGACTGAGGACTGAGGATTGAAGATTGAGTATTGAGGATTGAAGATTCAGGATTAAGGATTGAGGATTGGGGATTGAGGATCTAGTATTGGAAATTGATTATTGAGGATTGAAGATTGAGGATTGAGGATTTAGTATTGAGAATTGAGAATTGAGGATAAGGACTGAGGGTTGAGGACTGAGGTTTGAGGAATGAGGATTGAGGATTGAGGATTGAGGATTGAAGATTGAGTATTGATGATTCGAGATTGAGGATTGAGTATTGAGGGTTGAGGATTGAGGACGAGGACTGACAGTTGAGAATTGTGGTTTGAGGATTGAGGATTGAGGATTGAGGATTGAAGATTGAGTATTGATGATTGAAGATTCAGGATTGAGGATTGAGGGTTGAGGGTTGAGGACGACGACTGGCGGTTGAGGATTGTGGTTTGAGGATTGAGGATTGAGGATTGAGAATTGAGGATGAGGACTGAGGATTGGGGATTGAGGTTTGAGGAATGAGGATTGAGGATTGGGGATTGAGGATTGAGGATTGAGGATTGAGTATTGAAGGTTGAGGATTGATGACTGAGGATGGAGGATTGCGGATTGACGATTGAGGATTGAGAATTGAGGGTTGAAGGTTGAGTGTTGAGGATTGAAGGTTGAGGATTGACGATTGAGGATTGAGGATTGAGGATGATGGCTGAGGCTTGAGGTTTGAGGTTTGAGCATTGAATCCTGAGAATTCAGGATGTTCTATTGAGTATTGAGGATTGAGGATTGATGCTTTAGTATTGAGGATTCAGGATTGCGGATTGAGGATTGAGTATTGAAAATTGAGGATTGATGATTGAGTATTTAGGATTGAGGATTGAGGATTGAGGATTCAGGATTGCGGATTGAGGATTGAGTATTGAAAATTGAGGATTGATGATTGAGGATTGAGGATTGAGGATTCAGGATTGAGGATTGGGTATTGAGAATTGAAGAATGAGGGTTGAGGATTGAGGATTGAGTATTGAGGATTGAAGATTGAGTATTGAGGATTGAAGATTGAGGATTGAGGACTGAGGATTGAGGGTTGAGTATTGAGGATTGAGGATTAAAGACTGACTATTGAGGATTGAAGGTTGAGGATTGTGGATTGAAGATTGAGTATTGAGGATTGAAGATTGAGGATTGAGGATTGAGGATTGAGAACTGAAGATGAGGGCTGAGGGTTGAGGATTGAGGTTTGAGGACTGCGGACTGAGGATTGAGGATTGAGAATTGAGGATTGAGGATTGAGGATTGAGGATTGAAGATTGAGTATTGAGGATAGAAGGTTGAGGATTGAGGGTTGAGGATTGAAGATTGAGGGCTTAGTGTTGAGGGTTGAGTGATGGGAATTGATGTTTGTGGATTGAGATTTGAAGATTGAAGAATGGGGATTGAGTATTGAAAACTGTGAATTGAGGATATTCTATTGAGGATTGAGTATTGACAATTGATTGTTGAGGACTGAGGGCTAAAGATTGAGGATTCAGGACTGAGCATTCGGGTTTGAGGTTTAAGGACAGAGGATTGAGTGTTGAGGATTGAGGATTGAGGATTGAGTATTGAAGGCTGAGGATTGATGATTGATGATTGGGGACTGATGATTGAGGATTGAGGATTGAGCATTGAGGACTGAGGATCGAAGATTGAGGATTGAGGATTGAGGATTAAAGATTGAGTATTGAGGATTGAAGATTGAGAATTGAGGATTGAGGATTGAACATTGAGGACTGAGTGTTGAGGGTTGAGTGATGAGAAGTGATGTTTGTGAATAGAGATTTGAGGATTGCATATTGAGTATTGTGTATTGAAAACTGTGTATTGAGGATGTTCTATTGAGGATTGAGGATTCTTACCTGATTGTTGAGGACTGAGGGCTGAAGATTGAGGATTCAGTATTGAGGATTCAGAATTGAGGTTTGAGGATTGGGGATTGAGGATGGAGGATCGAAGATTGAGTATTGGGGATTGAAGATTGAGGACTGAGGATTGAGGATTGAGGATTGGGGATGAGGGCTGAGGGTTGAGGATTGAGATTTAAGGACTGAGGACTGAGGATTGAGGATTGAGAATTGAGGATTGGGGATTGAGGATTGAAGATTGAGGGTTTGGTATTGAGGATTGAAGAATGAGGATTGAGGATTGAGGATTGAGGATTGAGGATTGAAGATTGAGTATTGAGGATTGAAGATTGACGATTGAGGAGTGTGGATTGAAGATTGAGTATTGAACATTGAGGACTGAGTGTTGAGGGTTCAGCGATGAGAATTGATGTTTGTGGATAGAGGTTTGAAGATTGCAGATTGAGTATTGAGTATTGAAGACTGTGAATGCAGGATATTCTATTGACGATTGAGGATTGTCAACTGATTGTTGAGGACTGAGGGCTGAAGATTGAGGATTCAGGATTGAGGATTCAGAATTGATGTTTGAGGACTGAGGATTGAGGATTGAAGATTGATTATTGAGGATTGAGGATTGAGAATTGAGGATTGAGGATTGAGGATTGAAGATTGAGGATTGGGTATTGAGAAGTGAAGAATGAGGATTGAGGATTGAGGATTGAGTATTGAGGATTGAGGATTGAGGATTAAAGATTGACTATTGAGGATTGAAGATTGACGATTGTGGATTGAAGATTGAGTATTGAGGATTGAAGATTGAGGATTGAGGATTGAGGATTGAGAACTGAAGATGAGGGCTGAGGGTTGAGGATTGAGGTTTGAGGACTGCGGACTGAGGATTGCGGATTCAGGGTTGAGGATTCAGAATTGAGGTTTAAGGACTGAGGATTGAGGATTGAAGATTGAGTATTGAGGATTGAAGATTTAGGATTGAGGATTGAGGATTGAGGATTGAGGATTG
This sequence comes from Calliopsis andreniformis, assembly GCF_051401765.1. Lineage (NCBI taxonomy): Eukaryota > Metazoa > Arthropoda > Insecta > Hymenoptera > Andrenidae > Calliopsis > Calliopsis andreniformis. Next base: position 156,830 of record NW_027480451.1, on the reverse strand, counting down.
AAGATTGAGGATTGGGGACTGTGTGTTGAGGGTTGTGTGATGAGAATTGATGTTTGTGGATAGATATTTGAAGATTGCAGATTGAGCATTGAGTATTGAAAACTGCGAATTGATGATATTCTATTGAGGATTGAGAATTGACAACTGATTGTTGAGGACTGAGGGCTGAAGATTGAGGTTTCAGGATTGAGAATTCAGAATTGAGGATTGAGGACTGAGGACTGAGGATTGAAGATTGAGTATTGAGGATTGAAGATTCAGGATTAAGGATTGAGGATTGGGGATTGAGGATCTAGTATTGGAAATTGATTATTGAGGATTGAAGATTGAGGATTGAGGATTTAGTATTGAGAATTGAGAATTGAGGATAAGGACTGAGGGTTGAGGACTGAGGTTTGAGGAATGAGGATTGAGGATTGAGGATTGAGGATTGAAGATTGAGTATTGATGATTGAAGATTGAGGATTGAGGATTGAGGGTTGAGGATTGAGGACGAGGACTGACAGTTGAGAATTGTGGTTTGAGGATTGAGGATTGAGGATTGAGGATTGAAGATTGAGTATTGATGATTGAAGATTCAGGATTGAGGATTGAGGGTTGAGGGTTGAGGACGAGGACTGGCGGTTGAGGATTGTGGTTTGAGGATTGAGGATTGAGGATTGAGAATTGAGGATGAGGACTGAGGATTGGGGATTGAGGTTTGAGGAATGAGGATTGAGGATTGGGGATTGAGGATTGACGATTGAGGATTGAGGATTGAGTATTGAAGGTTGAGGATTGATGACTGAGGATGGAGGATTGCGGATTGACGATTGAGGATTGAGAATTGAGGGTTGAAGGTTGAGTGTTGAGGATTGAAGGTTGAGGATTGACGATTGAGGATTGAGGATTGAGGATGATGGCTGAGGCTTGAGGTTTGAGGTTTGAGCATTGAATCCTGAGAATTCAGGATGTTCTATTGAGTATTGAGGATTGAGGATTGATGCTTTAGTATTGAGGATTCAGGATTGCGGATTGAGGATTGAGTATTGAAAATTGAGGATTGATGATTGAGTATTTAGGATTGAGGATTGAGGATTGAGGATTCAGGATTGCGGATTGAGGATTGAGTATTGAAAATTGAGGATTGATGATTGAGGATTGAGGATTGAGGATTCAGGATTGAGGATTGGGTATTGAGAATTGAAGAATGAGGGTTGAGGATTGAGGATTGAGTATTGAGGATTGAAGATTGAGTATTGAGGATTGAAGATTGAGGATTGAGGACTGAGGATTGAGGGTTGAGTATTGAGGATTGAGGATTAAAGACTGACTATTGAGGATTGAAGGTTGAGGATTGTGGATTGAAGATTGAGTATTGAGGATTGAAGATTGAGGATTGAGGATTGAGGATTGAGAACTGAAGATGAGGGCTGAGGGTTGAGGATTGAGGTTTGAGGACTGCGGACTGAGGATTGAGGATTGAGAATTGAGGATTGAGGATTGAGGATTGAGGATTGAAGATTGAGTATTGAGGATAGAAGGTTGAGGATTGAGGGTTGAGGATTGAAGATTGAGGGCTTAGTGTTGAGGGTTGAGTGATGGGAATTGATGTTTGTGGATTGAGATTTGAAGATTGAAGAATGGGGATTGAGTATTGAAAACTGTGAATTGAGGATATTCTATTGAGGATTGAGTATTGACAATTGATTGTTGAGGACTGAGGGCTAAAGATTGAGGATTCAGGACTGAGCATTCGGGTTTGAGGTTTAAGGACAGAGGATTGAGTGTTGAGGATTGAGGATTGAGGATTGAGTATTGAAGGCTGAGGATTGATGATTGATGATTGGGGACTGATGATTGAGGATTGAGGATTGAGCATTGAGGACTGAGGATCGAAGATTGAGGATTGAGGATTGAGGATTAAAGATTGAGTATTGAGGATTGAAGATTGAGAATTGAGGATTGAGGATTGAACATTGAGGACTGAGTGTTGAGGGTTGAGTGATGAGAAGTGATGTTTGTGAATAGAGATTTGAGGATTGCATATTGAGTATTGTGTATTGAAAACTGTGTATTGAGGATGTTCTATTGAGGATTGAGGATTGTTACCTGATTGTTGAGGACTGAGGGCTGAAGATTGAGGATTCAGTATTGAGGATTCAGAATTGAGGTTTGAGGATTGGGGATTGAGGATGGAGGATCAAAGATTGAGTATTGGGGATTGAAGATTGAGGACTGAGGATTGAGGATTGAGGATTGGGGATGAGGGCTGAGGGTTGAGGATTGAGATTTAAGGACTGAGGACTGAGGATTGAGGATTGAGAATTGAGGATTTGGGATTGAGGATTGAAGATTGAGGGTTTGGTATTGAGGATTGAAGAATGAGGATTGAGGATTGAGGATTGAGGATTGAGGATTGAAGATTGAGTATTGAGGATTGAAGATTGACGATTGAGGAGTGTGGATTGAAGATTGAGTATTGAACATTGAGGACTGAGTGTTGAGGGTTCAGCGATGAGAATTGATGTTTGTGGATAGAGGTTTGAAGATTGCAGATTGAGTATTGAGTATTGAAGACTGTGAATGCAGGATATTCTATTGACGATTGAGGATTGTCAACTGATTGTTGAGGACTGAGGGCTGAAGATTGAGGATTCAGGATTGAGGATTCAGAATTGATGTTTGAGGACTGAGGATTGAGGATTGAAGATTGATTATTGAGGATTGAGGATTGAGAATTGAGGATTGAGGATTGAGGATTGAAGATTGAGGATTGGGTATTGAGAAGTGAAGAATGAGGATTGAGGATTGAGGATTGAGTATTGAGGATTGAGGATTGAGGATTAAAGATTGACTATTGAGGATTGAAGATTGAGGATTGTGGATTGAAGATTGAGTATTGAGGATTGAAGATTGAGGATTGAAGATTGAGGATTGAGAACTGAAGATGAGGGCTGAGGGTTGAGGATTGAGGTTTGAGGACTGCGGACTGAGGATTGAGGATTGAGAATTGAGGATTGAGGATTGAGGATTGAGGATTGAAGATTGGGGATTGAGGATTGAGGGTTGTGGATTGAGGACGAGGACTGAGGGTTGAGTATTGATGTTTGAGGTCTGAGGATTGAGGATTGAGGATTGAGGATTGAGAATTGAGGATTGAAGATTGAGTATTGAGGATAGAAGGTTGAGGATTGAGGGTTGAGGATTGAAGACTGAGGACTTAGTGTTGAGGGTTGAGTGATGAGAAGTGATGTTTGTGGATAGAGATTTGAGGATTGCAGATTGAGTATTGTGTATTGAAAACTGTGAATTGAGGATGTTCTATTGAGGATTGAGGATTGTTACCTGATTGTTGAGGACTGAGGGCTGAAGATTGAGGATTCAGTATTGAGGATTCAGAATTGAGGTTTGAGGACTGAGGATTAGGGATGGAGGATCGAAGATTGAGTATTGGGGATTGAAGATTGAGGACTGAGGATTGAGGATTGAGGATTGGGGATGAGGGCTGAGGGTTGAGGATTGAGATTTAAGGACTGAGGACTGAGGATTGAGGATTGGGAATTGAGGATTGAGGATTGAGGATTGAAGATTGAGGATTTGGTATTGAGGATTGAAGAATGAGGATTGAGGATTGAGGATTGAGGATTGAGGATTGAGGATTGAAGATTGAGTATTGAGGATTGAAGATTGAGGATTGAGGACTGAAGATGAGGGCTGAGGGTTGAGGATTGAGGTTTGCGGACTGCGGACTGAGGATTGAGGATTGAGAATTGAGGGTTGAGTATTGAGGATTGAGGATTAAAGATTGACTATTGAGGATTGAAGATTGAGGATTGTGGATTGAAGATTGAGTATTGAGGATTGAAGATTGAGGATTGAGGATTGAGGATTGAGAACTGAAGATGAGGGCTGAGGGTTGAGGATTGAGGTTTGCGGACTGCGGACTGAAGATTGAGGATTGAGAATTGAGGATTGAGGATTGAGGATTGAGGATTGAAGATTGGGTATTGAGGATTGAGGGTTGTGGATTGAGGACGAGGACTGAGGGTTGAGTATTGATGTTTGAGGACTGAGGATTGAGGATTGAGGATAGAGAATTGAGGATTGAAGATTGAGTATTGAGGATTGAACATTGAGGATTGAGGATTGAGGATCGAGGATTGCGGATTGAGGATTGAAGATTGAGTATTGATGATTGAAGATTGCGGATTGATTATTGAGGGTTGAGGATTGATGACGAGGACTGAGGGTTGAGGATTGAGGACTGAGGATTGAGGATGGAGGATTGGGCATTGAGGATTGAAGATTGAGGTCTGAGGACTGGGGATTGAGTATAGAGGATTGAGTGTTCAGTATTGAGGATTGAGGATTGAAGATCGAGTATTGATGATTGAAGATTGCGGATTGATTATTGAGGGTTGGGGATTGATGACGAGGTCTGAGGGTTGAGGATTGAGTACTGAGGATTGAGGATGGAGGTTTGGGCATTGAGGATTGAAGATTGACGACTGGGGATTGAGGATTGAATATTGAGGATTAAGGATAGAGGATTGGGGATAGGGGATCTAGGATTGGAGATTGATTATTGAGGATTGAAGATTGAGTGTTGAGGATTGAGGATTGAGAATTGAGCGTTGAGGATGAGGACTGAGGGTCGAGGATTGAGGTTTGAGGTACGAGGATTGAGGATTGAGGATTGTGGACTGAGGAATAAAGATTGAGGATTGAGGATGAGGGCTGAGGGTTGAGGATTGAGGCTTGAGGAATGAGGACTGAGGATTGAGGATTGAGAATTGAGGATAGAGGATTGAGGATTGAAGATTGAGGATTGGGTATTGAGGATCGAAGAATGAGGATTGAGGATTGAGGATTGAGGATTGAGGATGAAGATTGAGTATTGAGGATTGAAGATTGAGTATTGAGGATTGAGGATTGAGGATTGAGGACTGAGGATTGAGGATTCAGGATTGAGAATTGAAGATTGAGGAATAAGGACTGGGGATTGAGTATTGAGGTTTGAGGATTCAGTATTGAGGATTGATGATTGAAGATTGAGTATTGATGATTGAAGGTTGCGGATTGATTATTGAGGGTTGAGGATTGATGACGAGGACTGAGGGTTGAGGATTGAGGACTGAGGATTGAGGATGGAGGATTGGGCATTGAGGATTGAAGATTGAGGATTGAGGATTGAGGATTGAGGATTGAGGATTGAGGATTGAGGATTGAGGATTGAGGATTGAGGATTGAGGATTGAGTATTGAAGATTGAGGTCTGAGGACTGGGGATTGAGTATAGAGGATTGAGTATTCAGAATTGAGGATTGAGGATTGAAGATCGAGTATTGATGATTGAAGATTGCGGATTGATTATTGAGGGTTGAGGATTGATGACGAGGTCTGAGGGTTGAGGATTGAGTACTGAGGATTAAGGATGGAGGTTTGGGCATTGAGGATTGAAGATTGAGGACTGGGGATTGAGGATTGATTATTGAGGATCAAGGATTGAGGATTGGGGATAGGGGATCTAGGATTGGAGATTGATTATTGAGGATTGAAGATTGAGTGTTGAGGATTGAGGATTGAGAATTGAGTATAAGGACTGAGGGTTGAGGATTGAGGTTTGAGGAATGAGGATTGAGGATTGAAGATTGAGGGTTGAGGATTGAGGATTGAGAATTGAGAATTGAGGATGAGGACTGAGGGTTGAAGAATGAGGATTGAGGATTGAGGATTGAGGATTCAGGATTGAGGATTGAAGATTGAGTATTGAGGATTGAAGACTGATGATTGAGGATTGAAGATCGAGTATTGATGATTGAAGATTGCGGATTGATTATTGAGGGTTGAGGATTGATGACGAGGTCTGAGGGTTGAGGATTGAGTACTGAGGATTAAGGATGGAGGTTTGGGCATTGAGGATTGAAGATTGAGGACTGGGGATTGAGGATTGATTGTTGAGGATTAAGGATTGAGGATTGGGGATAGGGGATCTAGGATTGGAGATTGATTATTGAGGATTGAAGATTGAGTGTTGAGGATTGAGGATTGAGAATTGAGGATAAGGACTGAGGGTTGAGGATTGAGGTTTGAGGAATGAGGATTGAGGATTGAAGATTGAGGGTTGAGGATTGAGGATTGAGAATTGAGAATTGAGGATGAGGACTGAGGGTTGAAGAATGAGGATTGAGGATTGAGGATTGAGGATTCAGGATTGAGGATTGAAGATTGAGTATTGAGGATTGAAGACTGATGATTGAGGATTGAGGATTGAGGATTGTGGATTGAGAATTGAGGATTGAGGATTGAAGATTGAGTATTGAGAATTGAAGATTGAGGACTGAGGATTGAGGATTGAGGATTGAGGAATGAGGATTGAGGATTGAGGATTGAGCATTCAGGATTGAAGATTGGGGACTGGGGATTGAGGATTGAAGATTGAGAATTGAGGATTGAGGATTGAACATTGAGGACTGAGTGTTGAGGGTTGAGTGATGAGAATTGATGTTTGTGGATAGAGATTTGAAGATTGCAGATTGAGTATTGTGTATTGTAAACTGTGAATTGAGGATATTTTATTGAGGATTGAGGATTGTCACCTGATTGTTGAGGACTGAGGGCTGAAGATTGTGGATTCAGGATTGAGGATTCAGAATTGAGGTTTGAGGACTGAGGATTGAGGATTGAAGATTGATTATTGAGGATTGAGGATTGAGAATTGAGGATTGAGGATTGAGGATTGAGGATTGAGGATTGAAGATTGAGGATTGGGGACTGTGTGTTGAGGGTTGTGTGATGAGAATTGATGTTTGTGGATAGATATTTGAAGATTGCAGATTGAGCATTGAGTATTGAAAACTGCGAATTGATGATATTCTATTGAGGATTGAGAATTGACAACTGATTGTTGAGGACTGAGGGCTGAAGATTGAGGTTTCAGGATTGAGAATTCAGAATTGAGGATTGAGGACTGAGGACTGAGGATTGAAGATTGAGTATTGAGGATTGAAGATTCAGGATTAAGGATTGAGGATTGGGGATTGAGGATCTAGTATTGGAAATTGATTATTGAGGATTGAAGATTGAGGATTGAGGATTTAGTATTGAGAATTGAGAATTGAGGATAAGGACTGAGGGTTGAGGACTGAGGTTTGAGGAATGAGGATTGAGGATTGAGGATTGAGGATTGAAGATTGAGTATTGATGATTGAAGATTGAGGATTGAGGATTGAGGGTTGAGGATTGAGGACGAGGACTGACAGTTGAGAATTGTGGTTTGAGGATTGAGGATTGAGGATTGAGGATTGAAGATTGAGTATTGATGATTGAAGATTCAGGATTGAGGATTGAGGGTTGAGGGTTGAGGACGAGGACTGGCGGTTGAGGATTGTGGTTTGAGGATTGAGGATTGAGGATTGAGAATTGAGGATGAGGACTGAGGATTGGGGATTGAGGTTTGAGGAATGAGGATTGAGGATTGGGGATTGAGGATTGAGGATTGAGGATTGAGGATTGAGTATTGAAGGTTGAGGATTGATGACTGAGGATGGAGGATTGCGGATTGACGATTGAGGATTGAGAATTGAGGGTTGAAGGTTGAGTGTTGAGGATTGAAGGTTGAGGATTGACGATTGAGGATTGAGGATTGAGGATGATGGCTGAGGCTTGAGGTTTGAGGTTTGAGCATTGAATCCTGAGAATTCAGGATGTTCTATTGAGTATTGAGGATTGAGGATTGATGCTTTAGTATTGAGGATTCAGGATTGCGGATTGAGGATTGAGTATTGAAAATTGAGGATTGATGATTGAGTATTTAGGATTGAGGATTGAGGATTGAGGATTCAGGATTGCGGATTGAGGATTGAGTATTGAAAATTGAGGATTGATGATTGAGGATTGAGGATTGAGGATTCAGGATTGAGGATTGGGTATTGAGAATTGAAGAATGAGGGTTGAGGATTGAGGATTGAGTATTGAGGATTGAAGATTGAGTATTGAGGATTGAAGATTGAGGATTGAGGACTGAGGATTGAGGGTTGAGTATTGAGGATTGAGGATTAAAGACTGACTATTGAGGATTGAAGGTTGAGGATTGTGGATTGAAGATTGAGTATTGAGGATTGAAGATTGAGGATTGAGGATTGAGGATTGAGAACTGAAGATGAGGGCTGAGGGTTGAGGATTGAGGTTTGAGGACTGCGGACTGAGGATTGAGGATTGAGAATTGAGGATTGAGGATTGAGGATTGAGGATTGAAGATTGAGTATTGAGGATAGAAGGTTGAGGATTGAGGGTTGAGGATTGAAGATTGAGGGCTTAGTGTTGAGGGTTGAGTGATGGGAATTGATGTTTGTGGATTGAGATTTGAAGATTGAAGAATGGGGATTGAGTATTGAAAACTGTGAATTGAGGATATTCTATTGAGGATTGAGTATTGACAATTGATTGTTGAGGACTGAGGGCTAAAGATTGAGGATTCAGGACTGAGCATTCGGGTTTGAGGTTTAAGGACAGAGGATTGAGTGTTGAGGATTGAGGATTGAGGATTGAGTATTGAAGGCTGAGGATTGATGATTGATGATTGGGGACTGATGATTGAGGATTGAGGATTGAGCATTGAGGACTGAGGATCGAAGATTGAGGATTGAGGATTGAGGATTAAAGATTGAGTATTGAGGATTGAAGATTGAGAATTGAGGATTGAGGATTGAACATTGAGGACTGAGTGTTGAGGGTTGAGTGATGAGAAGTGATGTTTGTGAATAGAGATTTGAGGATTGCATATTGAGTATTGTGTATTGAAAACTGTGTATTGAGGATGTTCTATTGAGGATTGAGGATTGTTACCTGATTGTTGAGGACTGAGGGCTGAAGATTGAGGATTCAGTATTGAGGATTCAGAATTGAGGATTGAGGATTGAGGATTGAGGATTGAGGATTGAAGATTGAGTATTGAGGATTGAAGATTGACGATTGAGGAGTGTGGATTGAAGATTGAGTATTGAACATTGAGGACTGAGTGTTGAGGGTTCAGCGATGAGAATTGATGTTTGTGGATAGAGGTTTGAAGATTGCAGATTGAGTATTGAGTATTGAAGACTGTGAATGCAGGATATTCTATTGACGATTGAGGATTGTCAACTGATTGTTGAGGACTGAGGGCTGAAGATTGAGGATTCAGGATTGAGGATTCAGAATTGATGTTTGAGGACTGAGGATTGAGGATTGAAGATTGATTATTGAGGATTGAGGATTGAGAATTGAGGATTGAGGATTGAGGATTGAAGATTGAGGATTGGGTATTGAGAAGTGAAGAATGAGGATTGAGTATTGAGGATTGAGGATTGAGGATTAAAGATTGACTATTGAGGATTGAAGATTGAGGATTGTGGATTGAAGATTGAGTATTGAGGATTGAAGATTGAGGATTGAAGATTGAGGATTGAGAACTGAAGATGAGGGCTGAGGGTTGAGGATTGAGGTTTGAGGACTGCGGACTGAGGATTGAGGATTGAGAATTGAGGATTGAGGATTGAGGATTGAGGATTGAAGATTGGGGATTGAGGATTGAGGGTTGTGGATTGAGGACGAGGACTGAGGGTTGAGTATTGATGTTTGAGGTCTGAGGATTGAGGATTGAGGATTGAGGATTGAGAATTGAGGATTGAAGATTGAGTATTGAGGATAGAAGGTTGAGGATTGAGGGTTGAGGATTGAAGACTGAGGACTTAGTGTTGAGGGTTGAGTGATGAGAAGTGATGTTTGTGGATAGAGATTTGAGGATTGCAGATTGAGTATTGTGTATTGAAAACTGTGAATTGAGGATGTTCTATTGAGGATTGAGGATTGTTACCTGATTGTTGAGGACTGAGGGCTGAAGATTGAGGATTCAGTATTGAGGATTCAGAATTGAGGTTTGAGGACTGAGGATTGAGGATGGAGGATCGAAGATTGAGTATTGGGGATTGAAGATTGAGGACTGAGGATTGAGGATTGAGGATTGGGGATGAGGGCTGAGGGTTGAGGATTGAGATTTAAGGACTGAGGACTGAGGATTGAGGATTGGGAATTGAGGATTGAGGATTGAGGATTGAGGATTGAAGATTGAGGATTGGGTATTGAGGATTGAACATTGAGGATTGAGGATTGAGGATCGAGGATTGAGGATTGAGGATTGAAGATTGAATATTGATGATTGAAGATTGAGGATTGAGGATTGAGGGTTGTGGATTGAGGACGGGGACTGAGTGTTGAGTATTGATGTTTGAGGTCTGATGATTGAGGATTGAGGATTGAGAATTGAGGATTGAGGATTGAGGATTGAAGATTGAGGATTGGGTATTGAGGATTGAAGAATGAGGATTAAAGATTGAGTATTGAGGATTGAAGATTGAGAATTGAGGATTGAGGATTGAACATTGAGGACTGAGCGTTGAGGGTTGAGTGATGAGAAGTGATGTTTGTGGACAGAGATTTGAGGATTGCAGATTGAGCATTGTGTATTGAAAACTGTGAATTGAGGATGTTCTATTGAGGATTGAGGATTGTTACCTGATTGTTGAGGACTGAGGGCTGAAGATTGAGGATTCAGTATTGAGGATTCAGAATTGAGGTTTGCGGACTGAGGATTGAGGATGGAGGATCGAAGATTGAGTATTGAGGATTGAAGATTGAGGACTGAGGATTGAGGATTGAGGATTGAGGATTGGGGATGAGGGCTGAGGGTTGAGGATTGAGATTTAAGGACTGAGGACTGGGTATTGAGTATTGTGAATTGAGGATTGAGGATTGAGGATTGAGGATAGAAGAATGAGGATTGAGGATTGAGGATTGAGGATTGAGGATTGAAGATTGAGTATTGAGGATTGAAGATTGACGATTGAGGAATGTGGATTGAAGGTTGAGTATTGAACATTGAGGACTGAGTGTTGGGGGTTCAGCGATGAGAATTGATGTTTGTGGATAGAGGTTTGAGGATTGCAGATTGAGTATTGAGTATTGAAGACTGTGAATGCAGGATATTCTATTGAGGATTGAGGATTGTCAACTGACTGTTGAGGACTGAGGGCTGAAGATTGAGGATTCAGGATTGAGGATTCAGAATTGATGTTTGAGGACTGAGGATTGAGGATCGAAGATTGATTATTGAGGATTGAGGATTGAGAATTGAGGATTGAGGATTGAGGATTGAAGATCGAGGATTGGGTATTGAGAATTGAAGAATGAGTATTGAGGATTGAGGGTTGAGTATTGAGGATTGAAGATTGAGTATTGAGGATTGAAGATTGAGGATTGAGGACTGAGGATTGAGGGTTGAGTATTGAGGATTGAGGATTGAGGATTAAAGATTGAGTATTGAGGATTGAAGATTGAGGATTGTGGATTGAAGATTGAGTATTGAGGATTGAGGGTTGAGGATTGAGGATTGAAGATTGAGAATTGACGATGAGGTTTGAGGACTGAGGACTGAGGATTGAGGACTGAGAATTGAGGATTGAGGATTGAGGATTGAGGATTGAAGATTGAGGATTGGGTATTGAGGATTGAACATTGAGGATTGAGGATTGAGGATCGAGGATTGCGGATTGAGGATTGAAGATTGAATATTGATGATTGAAGATTGAGGATTGAGGATTGAGGGTTGTGGGTTGAGGACGAGGACTGAGTGTTGAGTATTGATGTTTGAGGTCTGATGATTGAGGATTGAGGATTGGGAATTGAGGATTGAGGATTGAGGATTGAAGATTAAGGATTGGGTATTGAGGATTGAAGAATGAGGATCGAGGATTGAGTATTGAGGATTGAGGATTGAAGATTGAGTATTGGGGATTGAAGACTGACGATTGAGGATTTAGGATTGAGGGTTGAGGATTTAGTATTGAGAATTGAGGATTGAGGATTGAGGATTGAATGTTGAGGATTGGATATTGAGGACTGAGGACTGAGGATTGAGTATTGAGGATTGAGGATTGAGGATTAAAGATTGAGTATTGAGGATTGAGGATTGAGGATTGAAGTATGAGTATTGAGGATTGAAGATTGAGGATTGAGGATTGAGGATTGAGGATTGAGGATTGAAGATTGAGGATTGGGGACTGAGTGTTGAGGGTTGAGTAATGAGAATTGATGTTTGTGGATGGAGATTTGAAGATTGAAGATTGAGGATTGAGTATTGAAAGCTGAGAATTCAGGATATTCTATTGAGTATTGAGAATTTTGGATTGATGGTGGAGTATTGAGGATTGATGGTTGAGGGTTGTGTGTTGAATATTGAGGATTGGCGGATTGAGTATTGAAGATTGAGGACTGAGGACTGATGATTGAGTATTGAGGATTGAGGATTCAGTATTGAGGATTGAGGATTTAAGAGTATTGATGAGTGAAGATTGCGGATTTATTCTTGAGGGTTGAGGTTTGAGGACGAGGACTGAGGGTTGTGGATTGAGGTTTGAGGGCAGAAGATTGAGGATTGAGGATTGAGAATTGATAATTGAAGATTGAGGATTGAAAATTTAGGATTGGGTATTGAGGATTGAGGATTGGGGATTGAGGATTTAGTATTGGAGGTTGATTATTTAGGATTGAAGATAGAGGGTTGAGGATTGAGGATTGAGGATTGAGAATTGAGAATTGAGGATGATGACTGAGGTTTGAGGATTGAGGTTTGAGGATTGAGGATTGAGGATTGAATGTTGAGGATTGGATATTGAGGACTGAGGATTGAGGGTTGAGTATTGAGGATTGAGGATTGAGGATTAAAGATTGAGTATTGAGGATTGAAGATTGAGGATTGTGGATTGAAGATTGAGTATTGAGGATTGAGGGTTGAGGATTGAGGATTGAAGATTGAGAATTGACGATGAGGTTTGAGGACTGAGGACTGAGGATTGAGGACTGAGAATTGAGGATTGAGGATTGAGGATTGAGGATTGAGGATTGAAGATTGAGGATTGGGTATTGAGGATTGAACATTGAGGATTGAGGATTGAGGATCGAGGATTGAGTATTGAGGATTGAGGATTGAAGATTGAGTATTGGGGATTGAAGACTGACGATTGAGGATTTAGGATTGAGGGTTGAGGATTTAGTATTGAGAATTGAGGATTGAGGATTGAGGATTGAATGTTGAGAATTGGATATTGAGGACTGAGGACTGAGGATTGAGTATTGAGGATTGAGGATTGAGGATTAAAGATTGGGGATTGGTAATTGATGATTGAAGAATGAGGATTCAGGATTGAGGATTGATGATTGGGGATTGAAGGTTGAGTATTGAGGATTGAAGATTGAGTATTGATGATTGAAGATTGAGGATTGAGGGTTGAGGGTTGAGGGTTGCGGACGAGGACTGACGGTTGAGGATTGAGGTTTGAGGATTGAGGGTTGAGGACTGAGGACTGAGGATAGAGGATTGAGGATGGAGCATTGAGGATTTAAGATTGAGGACTGGGGATTGAGGACTGAAGATTGAGGGTTAAGGATTGAGGATTGGTGATTGAGGATCTAGGACTGAATATTGATTATTGAGGATTAAAGATTGAGTATTGAGGATTGAGGATTGAGAATTGAGAATTGAGGATAAGGACTGAGGGTTGAGGATTGAGGTTTGAGGAATGAGGATTGAGGATTGAGGATTGAGGATTGAAGTTTGAGTATTGATGATTGAAGATTGAGGATTGAGGATTGAGGGTTGAGGATTGAGGACGAGGACTGACGGTTGAGGATTGTGGTTTGAGGATTGAGGATTGAGGATTGAGTATTGAGGATGAGGACTGGGGTTTGAGGATTGAGGTTTGAGGAATGAGGATTGAGGATTGAGGATTGAGGACTGAGGATTGAGGATTGAGTATTGAAGGTTGAGGATTGATGACTGAGGATCGAGGATTGCGGATTGACGATTGAGGATTGAGGATTGAGCGTTGAAGGTTGAGTGTTGAGGACTGATGGTTTAGTATTGAGGATTCAGGATTCAGGATTGAGGATTGAGTATTGAAGATTGAGGATTGATGGTTGAGGATTTAGAATTGAGGATTGAGGATTGAGGATTGAAAATTGAGTATTGAGGATTGAAGGTTGAGGACTGAGGAATAAAGATTGAGGATTGAGGATGATGGCTGAGGGTTGAGGATTGAGGCTTGAGGACTGAGGACTGAGGATTGAGGATTGAGAATTGAGGATAGAGGATTGAGGATTGAAGATTGAGGATTGGGTATTGAGGATTGAAGAATGAGGATTGAGGATTGAGGATTGAGGATTGAGGATTGAAGATTGAGTATTGAGGATTGAAGATTGAGTATTGAGGATTGAGGATTGAGGATTGAGGACTGAGGATTGAGGATTCAGGATTGAGAATTGAAGATTGAGGAATAAGCACTGGGGATTGAGTATTGAGGTTTGAGGATTCAGTATTGAGGATTGATGATTAAAGGTTGAGTATTGACGATTGAAGGTTGCGGATTGATTATTGAGGGTTGAGGATTGATGACGAGGACTGAGGGTTGAGGATTGAGGACTGAGGATTGAGGATGGAGGATTGGGCATTGAGGATTGAAGATTGAGGATTGAGGATTGAGGATTGAGGATTGAGGATTGAGGATTGAGGATTGTGGATTGAGAATTGAGGATTGAGGATTGAAGATTGAGTATTGAGGATTGAAGATTGAGGACTGAGGATTGAGGATTGAGGATTGAGGACTGAGGATTGAGGATTGAGGATTGAGCATTCAGGATTGAAGATTGGGGACTGGGGATTGAGGATTGAAGATTGAGGATTAAGGATTGAGGATTGGAGATTGGGTATCTAGGATTGGAGATTGATTATTGAGGATTGAAGATTGAGGGTTAAGGATTGAGGATTGAGATGGAGAATTGAGGATGAGGACTGAGGATTGAGGATTGAGGATAGAAGATTGAGGACTGAGGATTGAGGATTGAGAATTGAGGATGAGGACTGAGGTTTGAGGATTGAGGTTTGAGGAATGAGGATAGAGGATTGAGGATTGAGTATTGAAGGTTGAGGATTGATGACTGAGGTTTGAGGATTGCGGATTGACGATTGAGGATTGGGGATTGAGGGTTGAAGGTTGAGTGTTGAGGATTGAAGGTTGAGGATTGACGATTGAGGATTGAGGATTGAAGGTTGAGGATGGAGGATTGAAAAGAGTGGACTGAGTGTTGAGGATTGAGTGTTGTGAATTGATGATTGAGGAATGAGATTTGATTATTGAATATTGTGGATTGAGTATTGAACCATGAGAATTCAGTATACTCTATTGAGTATTAGGAATTGAGGATTGG
The DNA here is from genome assembly GCF_051401765.1 of Calliopsis andreniformis. Classification (NCBI taxonomy): domain Eukaryota; kingdom Metazoa; phylum Arthropoda; class Insecta; order Hymenoptera; family Andrenidae; genus Calliopsis; species Calliopsis andreniformis. The sequence goes on along the minus strand of NW_027480451.1, from coordinate 141,552 downwards.
TGGTTGAGTATTGAGGATTGGTGGTTGAGGGTTGTGTGTTGAATATTGAGGATTGAGGATTGTGGATTGAGGATTGAAGATTGAGGATTGAATATTGAGTCTTGATGATTGATGATTGAGGATTGAGGATTGAGTGTTGAGGATTGAGGACGAGGACTGACGGTTGAGGATTGAGGTTTGAGGTTTGAGGATTGAGGATTGAGGACTGAGGATTGAGGATTGAGGATTGAGCATTGAGGATTGAAGATCGAGTACTGGGGATTGAGGATTGAAGATTGACGATTGAGGATTGTGGATTGAGGATTGAGGGTTGAGGATTAAAGATTGAATATTGATGATTGAAGATTGAGGATTGAGGATTGAGGGTTGTGGATTGAGGACGAGGACTGAGTGTTGAGAATTGATGTTTGAGGTCTGAGGATTGAGGATTGAGGATTGAGAATTGAGGATTGAGGATTGAGGATTGAAGATTGAGGATTGGGTATTGAGGATTGAAGAATGAGGACTGAGGATTTAGGATTGAGGACCGAGGATTGAAGATTGAGTATTGGGGATTGAATATTGAGGATTGAGGATTATGGATTGAGGATTGAGGATTGAGTATTCAGGATTGAGGATTGAGGATTGTAGATTGAGGATTGAGGATTGATGATTAAAGATTGAGTGTTGAGGATTGAAGATTGAGGATTGATGATTGGGGATTGAGGATTGAGGATTGAGGATTGAGGATTGAGTATTGAAGGCTGAGGATTGATGATTGAGGATTGAGGATTGAGGATTGAGGATTGAGTATTGAGTACTGAGGGTTGAAGATTGAGGATTGATGATTGAGGATTAAAGATTGAGTATTGAGGATTGAAGATTGAGAATTGAGGATTGAGGATTGAACATTGAGGACTGAGTGTTGAGGGTTGAGTGATGAGAATTGATGTTTGTGGACAGAGATTTGAGGATTGCAGATTGAGCATTGTGTATTGAAAACTGTGAATTGAGGATGTTCTATTGAGGATTGAGGATTGTTACCTGATTGTTGAGGACTGAGGGCTGAAGATTGAGGATTCAGTATTGAGGATTCAGAATTGAGGTTTGCGGACTGAGGATTGAGGATGGAGGACCGAAGATTGAGTATTGAGGATTGAAGATTGAGGACTGAGGATTGAGGATTGAGGATTGAGGATTGGGGATGAGCGCTGAGGGTTGAGGATTGAGATTTAAGGACTGAGGACTGGGGATTGAGGATTGAGAATTGAGGATTGAGGATTGAGGATTGAAGATTGAGGATTGGGTAATGAGGATTGAAGAATGAGGATTGAGGAATGAGGATTGAATATTCAGGATTGAGGATTGAGGATTGAGGATTGAGGATTGAGGATTGAAGATACAGTATTGAGGATCGAAGATTGAGAATTGGGGTTTGAGGACTGAGGATTGAGGATTGAAGATTGAGTATTGAGGATTGAAGATTGAGGATTGAGGACTGAGGATGGAGGATTGAGGATTGAGGATGAGGGCTGAGGGTTGAGGATTGAGGTTTGAGGACTGAGGACTGAGGATTGAGGATTGAGAATTGAGGATTGAGGATTGAGGATTGAGGATTGAAGATTGAGGATTGGGTATTGAGGATTGAACATTGAGGATTGAGGATTGAGGATCGAGGATTGAGGATTGAGTATTGAAGATTGAATATTGATGATTGAAGATTGAGGATTGAGGATTGAGGGTTGTGGATTGAGGACGGGGACTGAGTGTTGAGTATTGATGTTTGAGGTCTGATGATTGAGGATTGAGGATTGAGAATTGAGGATTGAGGATTGAGGATTGAAGATTGAGGATTGGGTATTGAGGATTGAAGAATGAGGATTAAAGATTGAGTATTGAGGATTGAAGATTGAGAATTGAGGATTGAGGATTGAACATTGAGGACTGAGCGTTGAGGGTTGAGTGATGAGAAGTGATGTTTGTGGACAGAGATTTGAGGATTGCAGATTGAGCATTGTGTATTGAAAACTGCGAATTGATGATATTCTATTGAGGATTGAGAATTGACAACTGATTGTTGAGGACTGAGGGCTGAAGATTGAGGTTTCAGGATTGAGAATTCAGAATTGAGGATTGAGGACTGAGGACTGAGGATTGAAGATTGAGTATTGAGGATTGAAGATTCAGGATTAAGGATTGAGGATTGGGGATTGAGGATCTAGTATTGGAAATTGATTATTGAGGATTGAAGATTGAGGATTGAGGATTTAGTATTGAGAATTGAGAATTGAGGATAAGGACTGAGGGTTGAGGACTGAGGTTTGAGGAATGAGGATTGAGGATTGAGGATTGAGGATTGAAGATTGAGTATTGATGATTGAAGATTGAGGATTGAGGATTGAGGGTTGAGGATTGAGGACGAGGACTGACAGTTGAGAATTGTGGTTTGAGGATTGAGGATTGAGGATTGAGGATTGAAGATTGAGTATTGATGATTGAAGATTCAGGATTGAGGATTGAGGGTTGAGGGTTGAGGACGAGGACTGGCGGTTGAGGATTGTGGTTTGAGGATTGAGGATTGAGGATTGAGAATTGAGGATGAGGACTGAGGATTGGGGATTGAGGTTTGAGGAATGAGGATTGAGGATTGGGGATTGAGGATTGAGGATTGAGGATTGAGGATTGAGTATTGAAGGTTGAGGATTGATGACTGAGGATGGAGGATTGCGGATTGACGATTGAGGATTGAGAATTGAGGGTTGAAGGTTGAGTGTTGAGGATTGAAGGTTGAGGATTGACGATTGAGGATTGAGGATTGAGGATGATGGCTGAGGCTTGAGGTTTGAGGTTTGAGCATTGAATCCTGAGAATTCAGGATGTTCTATTGAGTATTGAGGATTGAGGATTGATGCTTTAGTATTGAGGATTCAGGATTGCGGATTGAGGATTGAGTATTGAAAATTGAGGATTGAGGATTGAGTATTGAAGATTGAGGATTGATGGTTGGGGATTTAGAATTGAGGATTGAGGATTGAGGATTGAGGATTGAAAATTGAGTATTGAGGATTCAAGATTGAGGACTGAGGAATAAAGATTGAGGATTGAGGATGAGGGCTGAGGGTTGAGGATTGAGGCTTGAGGACTGAGGACTGAGGATTGAGGATTGAGAATTGAGGATAGAGGATTGAGGATTGAAGATTGAGGATTGGGCATTGAGGATTGAAGAATGAGGATTGAGGATTGAGTATTGAGGATTGAGGATTGAAGATTGAGTATTGAGGATTGAAGATTGAGTATTGAGGATTGAGGACTGAGGATTGGGGACTGAGGATTGAGGATTGAGGATTGAGAATTGAAGATTGAGGACTGAGGACTGGGGATTAAAGATTGAGTGTTGAGGATTGAAGATTGAGGATTGATGATTGGGGATTGAGGATTGAGGATTGAGGATTGAGGATTGAGTATTGAAGGCTGAGGGTTGATGATTGAGGATTGAGGATTGAGGATTCAGGATTGACTATTGAGGACTGAGGGTTGAAGATTGAGGATTGATGATTGAGGATTAAAGATTGAGTATTGAGGATTGAAGATTGAGAATTGAGGATTGAGGATTGAACATTGAGGACTGAGTGTTGAGGGTTGAGTGATGAGAACTGATGTTTGTGGATAGAGATTTGAAGATTGCAGATTGAGTATTGTGTATTGAAAACTGTGAATTGAGGATATTCTATTGAGGATTGAGGATTGTCACCTGATTGTTGAGGACTGAGGGCTGAAGATTGAGGATTCAGGATTGAGGATTCAGAATTGAGGCTTGAGGACTGAGGATTGAGGATTGAGGATTGAAGATTGAGTATTGAGGATTGAAGATTGAGGATTGAGGACTGAGAATTGATGATTGAGGATGAGGGCAGAGGGTTGAGGATTGAGGTTTAAGGACTGAGGACTGAGGATTGAGGATTGAGAATTGAGGATTGAGGATTGAGGATTGAAGATTGAGGATTGGGTATTGAGGATTGAAGAATGAGGATTTAGGATTGAGGATTGAGGATAGAGGATTGAAGATTGAGTATTGAGGATTGAAGATTGACGGTTGAGGATTGTGGATTGAAGATTGAGTATTGAACATTGAGGACTGAGTGTTGAGGGTTCAGTGATGAGAATTGATGTTTGTGGATAGAGGTTTGAAGATTGCAGATTGAGTATTGAGTATTGAAAGCTGTGAATTGAGGATATTCTATTGAGGATTGAGGATTGTCAACTGATTGTTGAGGACTGAGGGCTGACGATTGAGGATTCAGGATTGACGATTCAGAATTGAGGTTTGTGGACTGAGGATTGAGGATTGAAGATTGATTATTGAGGATTGAGGATTGAGAATTGAGGATTGTGGATTGAGGATTGAAGATTGAGGACTGGGTTTTGAGGATTGAAGAATGAGGATTGAGGATTGAGGATTGAGGATTGAGGATTGAAGATTGAGTATTGAGGATTGAAGTTTGAGGATTGAGGACTGAGGATTGAGGATTGAGTATTGAGGATTGAGGATTGAGGATTAAAGATTGAGTATTGAGGATTGAAGATTGAGGATTGTGGATTGAAGATTGAGTATTGAGGATTGAAGATTGAGGATTGAGGATTGAGGATTGAGGATTGACGATGACGTCTGAGGGTTGAGGATTGAGGTTTGAGGACTGAGGACTGAGGATTGAGGATTGAGAATTGAGGATTGAGGATTGAGGATTGAGGATTGAAGATTGAGGATTGGGTATTGAGGATTGAACATTGAGGATTGAGGATTGAGGATCGAGGATTGAGGATTGAGGATTGAAGATTGAATATTGATGATTGAAGATTGAGGATTGAGGATTGAGGGTTGTGGATTGAGGACGAGAACTGAGTGTTGAGTATTGATGTTTGAGGTTTGATGATTGAGAATTGAGGATTGAGGATTGAACATTGAGGACTGAGCGTTGAGGGTTGAGTGATGAGAAGTGATGTTTGTGGACAGAGATTTGAGGATTGCAGATTGAGCATTGTGTATTGAAAACTGTGAATTGAGGATGTTCTATTGAGGATTGAGGATTGTTACCTGATTGTTGAGGACTGAGGGCTGAAGATTGAGGATTCAGTATTGAGGATTCAGAATTGAGGTTTGCGGACTGAGGATTGAGGATGGAGGATCGAAGATTGAGTATTGAGGATTGAAGATTGAGGACTGAGGATTGAGGATTGAGGATTGAGGATTGGGGATGAGGGCTGAGGGTTGAGGATTGAGATTTAAGGACTGAGGACTGGGTATTGAGTATTGTGAATTGAGGATTGAGGATTGAGGATTGAGGATAGAAGAATGAGGATTGAGGATTGAGGATTGAGGATTGAGGATTGAGGACTGAAGATTGAGTATTGAGGATTGAAGATTGACGATTGAGGAATGTGGATTGAAGGTTGAGTATTGAACATTGAGGACTGAGTGTTGGGGGTTCAGCGATGAGAATTGATGTTTGTGGATAGAGGTTTGAGGATTGCAGATTGAGTATTGAGTATTGAAGACTGTGAATGCAGGATATTCTATTGAGGATTGAGGATTGTCAACTGACTGTTGAGGACTGAGGGCTGAAGATTGAGGATTCAGGATTGAGGATTCAGAATTGATGTTTGAGGACTGAGGATTGAGGATCGAAGATTGATTATTGAGGATTGAGGATTGAGAATTGAGGATTGAGGATTGAGGATTGAAGATCGAGGATTGGGTATTGAGAATTGAAGAATGAGTATTGAGGATTGAGGGTTGAGTATTGAGGATTGAAGATTGAGTATTGAGGATTGAAGATAGAGGATTGAGGACTGAGGATTGAGGGTTGAGTATTGAGGATTGAGGATTGAGGATTAAAGATTGAGTATTGAGGATTGAAGATTGAGGATTGTGGATTGAAGATTGAGTATTGAGGATTGAGGGTTGAGGATTGAGGATTGAAGATTGAGAATTGACGATGAGGTTTGAGGACTGAGGACTGAGGATTGAGGACTGAGAATTGAGGATTGAGGATTGAGGATTGAGGATTGAAGATTGAGGATTGGGTATTGAGGATTGAACATTGAGGATTGAGGATTGAGGATCGAGGATTGCGGATTGAGGATTGAAGATTGAATATTGATGATTGAAGATTGAGGATTGAGGATTGAGGGTTGTGGGTTGAGGACGAGGACTGAGTGTTGAGTATTGATGTTTGAGGTCTGATGATTGAGGATTGAGGATTGGGAATTGAGGATTGAGGATTGAGGATTGAAGATTAAGGATTGGGTATTGAGGATTGAAGAATGAGGATCGAGGATTGAGTATTGAGGATTGAGGATTGAAGATTGAGTATTGGGGATTGAAGACTGACGATTGAGGATTTAGGATTGAGGGTTGAGGATTTAGTATTGAGAATTGAGGATTGAGGATTGAGGATTGAATGTTGAGGATTGGATATTGAGGACTGAGGACTGAGGATTGAGTATTGAGGATTGAGGATTGAGGATTAAAGATTGAGTATTGAGGATTGAGGATTGAGGATTGAAGTATGAGTATTGAGGATTGAAGATTGAGGATTGAGGATTGAGGATTGAGGATTGAGGATTGAGGATTGAGGATTGAGGATTGAGGATTGAGGATTGAGGATTGAGTATTGAAGATTGAGGTCTGAGGACTGGGGATTGAGTATAGAGGATTGAGTATTCAGAATTGAGGATTGAGGATTGAAGATCGAGTATTGATGATTGAAGATTGCGGATTGATTATTGAGGGTTGAGGATTGATGACGAGGTCTGAGGGTTGAGGATTGAGTACTGAGGATTAAGGATGGAGGTTTGGGCATTGAGGATTGAAGATTGAGGACTGGGGATTGAGGATTGATTATTGAGGATCAAGGATTGAGGATTGGGGATAGGGGATCTAGGATTGGAGATTGATTATTGAGGATTGAAGATTGAGTGTTGAGGATTGAGGATTGAGAATTGAGTATAAGGACTGAGGGTTGAGGATTGAGGTTTGAGGAATGAGGATTGAGGATTGAAGATTGAGGGTTGAGGATTGAGGATTGAGAATTGAGAATTGAGGATGAGGACTGAGGGTTGAAGAATGAGGATTGAGGATTGAGGATTGAGGATTCAGGATTGAGGATTGAAGATTGAGTATTGAGGATTGAAGACTGATGATTGAGGATTGAAGATCGAGTATTGATGATTGAAGATTGCGGATTGATTATTGAGGGTTGAGGATTGATGACGAGGTCTGAGGGTTGAGGATTGAGTACTGAGGATTAAGGATGGAGGTTTGGGCATTGAGGATTGAAGATTGAGGACTGGGGATTGAGGATTGATTGTTGAGGATTAAGGATTGAGGATTGGGGATAGGGGATCTAGGATTGGAGATTGATTATTGAGGATTGAAGATTGAGTGTTGAGGATTGAGGATTGAGAATTGAGGATAAGGACTGAGGGTTGAGGATTGAGGTTTGAGGAATGAGGATTGAGGATTGAAGATTGAGGGTTGAGGATTGAGGATTGAGAATTGAGAATTGAGGATGAGGACTGAGGGTTGAAGAATGAGGATTGAGGATTGAGGATTGAGGATTCAGGATTGAGGATTGAAGATTGAGTATTGAGGATTGAAGACTGATGATTGAGGATTGAGGATTGAGGATTGTGGATTGAGAATTGAGGATTGAGGATTGAAGATTGAGTATTGAGAATTGAAGATTGAGGACTGAGGATTGAGGATTGAGGATTGAGGAATGAGGATTGAGGATTGAGGATTGAGCATTCAGGATTGAAGATTGGGGACTGGGGATTGAGGATTGAAGATTGAGAATTGAGGATTGAGGATTGAACATTGAGGACTGAGTGTTGAGGGTTGAGTGATGAGAATTGATGTTTGTGGATAGAGATTTGAAGATTGCAGATTGAGTATTGTGTATTGTAAACTGTGAATTGAGGATATTTTATTGAGGATTGAGGATTGTCACCTGATTGTTGAGGACTGAGGGCTGAAGATTGTGGATTCAGGATTGAGGATTCAGAATTGAGGTTTGAGGACTGAGGATTGAGGATTGAAGATTGATTATTGAGGATTGAGTATTGAGAATTGAGGATTGAGGATTGAGGATTGAGGATTGAGGATTGAAGATTGAGGATTGGGGACTGTGTGTTGAGGGTTGTGTGATGAGAATTGATGTTTGTGGATAGATATTTGAAGATTGCAGATTGAGCATTGAGTATTGAAAACTGCGAATTGATGATATTCTATTGAGGATTGAGAATTGACAACTGATTGTTGAGGACTGAGGGCTGAAGATTGAGGTTTCAGGATTGAGAATTCAGAATTGAGGATTGAGGACTGAGGACTGAGGATTGAAGATTGAGTATTGAGGATTGAAGATTCAGGATTAAGGATTGAGGATTGGGGATTGAGGATCTAGTATTGGAAATTGATTATTGAGGATTGAAGATTGAGGATTGAGGATTTAGTATTGAGAATTGAGAATTGAGGATAAGGACTGAGGGTTGAGGACTGAGGTTTGAGGAATGAGGATTGAGGATTGAGGATTGAGGATTGAAGATTGAGTATTGATGATTGAAGATTGAGGATTGAGGATTGAGGGTTGAGGATTGAGGACGAGGACTGACAGTTGAGAATTGTGGTTTGAGGATTGAGGATTGAGGATTGAGGATTGAAGATTGAGTATTGATGATTGAAGATTCAGGATTGAGGATTGAGGGTTGAGGGTTGAGGACGAGGACTGGCGGTTGAGGATTGTGGTTTGAGGATTGAGGATTGAGGATTGAGAATTGAGGATGAGGACTGAGGATTGGGGATTGAGGTTTGAGGAATGAGGATTGAGGATTGGGGATTGAGGATTGAGGATTGAGGATTGAGGATTGAGTATTGAAGGTTGAGGATTGATGACTGAGGATGGAGGATTGCGGATTGACGATTGAGGATTGAGAATTGAGGGTTGAAGGTTGAGTGTTGAGGATTGAAGGTTGAGGATTGACGATTGAGGATTGAGGATTGAGGATGATGGCTGAGGCTTGAGGTTTGAGGTTTGAGCATTGAATCCTGAGAATTCAGGATGTTCTATTGAGTATTGAGGATTGAGGATTGATGCTTTAGTATTGAGGATTCAGGATTGCGGATTGAGGATTGAGTATTGAAAATTGAGGATTGAGGATTGAGTATTGAAGATTGAGGATTGATGGTTGGGGATTTAGAATTGAGGATTGAGGATTGAGGATTGAGGATTGAAAATTGAGTATTGAGGATTCAAGATTGAGGACTGAGGAATAAAGATTGAGGATTGAGGATGAGGGCTGAGGGTTGAGGATTGAGGCTTGAGGACTGAGGACTGAGGATTGAGGATTGAGAATTGAGGATAGAGGATTGAGGATTGAAGATTGAGGATTGGGCATTGAGGATTGAAGAATGAGGATTGAGGATTGAGTATTGAGGATTGAGGATTGAAGATTGAGTATTGAGGATTGAAGATTGAGTATTGAGGATTGAGGACTGAGGATTGGGGACTGAGGATTGAGGATTGAGGATTGAGAATTGAAGATTGAGGACTGAGGACTGGGGATTAAAGATTGAGTGTTGAGGATTGAAGATTGAGGATTGATGATTGGGGATTGAGGATTGAGGATTGAGGATTGAGGATTGAGTATTGAAGGCTGAGGGTTGATGATTGAGGATTGAGGATTGAGGATTCAGGATTGACTATTGAGGACTGAGGGTTGAAGATTGAGGATTGATGATTGAGGATTAAAGATTGAGTATTGAGGATTGAAGATTGAGAATTGAGGATTGAGGATTGAACATTGAGGACTGAGTGTTGAGGGTTGAGTGATGAGAACTGATGTTTGTGGATAGAGATTTGAAGATTGCAGATTGAGTATTGTGTATTGAAAACTGTGAATTGAGGATATTCTATTGAGGATTGAGGATTGTCACCTGATTGTTGAGGACTGAGGGCTGAAGATTGAGGATTCAGGATTGAGGATTCAGAATTGAGGCTTGAGGACTGAGGATTGAGGATTGAGGATTGAAGATTGAGTATTGAGGATTGAAGATTGAGGATTGAGGACTGAGAATTGATGATTGAGGATGAGGGCAGAGGGTTGAGGATTGAGGTTTAAGGACTGAGGACTGAGGATTGAGGATTGAGAATTGAGGATTGAGGATTGAGGATTGAAGATTGAGGATTGGGTATTGAGGATTGAAGAATGAGGATTTAGGATTGAGGATTGAGGATAGAGGATTGAAGATTGAGTATTGAGGATTGAAGATTGACGGTTGAGGATTGTGGATTGAAGATTGAGTATTGAACATTGAGGACTGAGTGTTGAGGGTTCAGTGATGAGAATTGATGTTTGTGGATAGAGGTTTGAAGATTGCAGATTGAGTATTGAGTATTGAAAGCTGTGAATTGAGGATATTCTATTGAGGATTGAGGATTGTCAACTGATTGTTGAGGACTGAGGGCTGACGATTGAGGATTCAGGATTGACGATTCAGAATTGAGGTTTGTGGACTGAGGATTGAGGATTGAAGATTGATTATTGAGGATTGAGGATTGAGAATTGAGGATTGTGGATTGAGGATTGAAGATTGAGGACTGGGTTTTGAGGATTGAAGAATGAGGATTGAGGATTGAGGATTGAGGATTGAGGATTGAAGATTGAGTATTGAGGATTGAAGTTTGAGGATTGAGGACTGAGGATTGAGGATTGAGTATTGAGGATTGAGGATTGAGGATTAAAGATTGAGTATTGAGGATTGAAGATTGAGGATTGTGGATTGAAGATTGAGTATTGAGGATTGAAGATTGAGGATTGAGGATTGAGGATTGAGGATTGACGATGACGTCTGAGGGTTGAGGATTGAGGTTTGAGGACTGAGGACTGAGGATTGAGGATTGAGAATTGAGGATTGAGGATTGAGGATTGAGGATTGAAGATTGAGGATTGGGTATTGAGGATTGAACATTGAGGATTGAGGATTGAGGATCGAGGATTGAGGATTGAGGATTGAAGATTGAATATTGATGATTGAAGATTGAGGATTGAGGATTGAGGGTTGTGGATTGAGGACGAGAACTGAGTGTTGAGTATTGATGTTTGAGGTTTGATGATTGAGAATTGAGGATTGAGAATTGAGGATTGAGGATTGAGGATTGAAGATTGAGGATTGGGTATTGGGGATTGAAGAATGAGGGTTGAGGATTGAGTATTGAGGATTGAGGATTGAAGATTGAGTATTGGGGATTGAAGACTGACGATTGAGGATTGAGGATTGAGGGTTGAGGATTTAGTATTGAGAATTGAGGATTGAGGATTGAGGATTGAAGATTGAGGATTGGATATTGAGGACTGAGGACTGAGGATTGAGTATTGAGGATTGAGGATTGAGGATTAAAGATTGAGTATTGAGGATTGAGGATTGAGGACTGAAGTTTGAGTATTGAGGATTGAAGATTGAGGATTGAGGATTGAGGATTGAGGATTGAGGATTGAAGATTGAGGATTGGGGACTGAGTGTTGAGGGTTGAGTAAGGAGAATTCATGTTTGTGGATGGAGATTTGAAGATTGACGATTGAGGATTGAGTATTGAAAGCTGAGAATTCAGGATATTCTATTGAGTATTGAGAATTTCGGAGTGATGGTTGAGTATTGAGGACTGAGTGTTGAGGGTTCAGTGATGAGAATTGATGTTTGTGGATAGAGGTTTGAAGATTGCAGATTGAGTATTGAGTATTGAAAGCTGTGAATTGAGGATATTCTATTGAGGATTGAGGATTGTCAACTGATTGTTGAGGACTGAGGGCTGACGATTGAGGATTCAGGATTGACGATTCAGAATTGAGGTTTGTGGACTGAGGATTGAGGATTGAAGATTGATTATTGAGGATTGAGGATTGAGAATTGAGGATTGTGGATTGAGGATTGAAGATTGAGGACTGGGTTTTGAGGATTGAAGAATGAGGATTGAGGATTGAGGATTGAGGATTGAGGATTGAAGATTGAGTATTGAGGATTGAAGTTTGAGGATTGAGGACTGAGGATTGAGGATTGAGTATTGAGGATTGAGGATTGAGGATTAAAGATTGAGTATTGAGGATTGAAGATTGAGGATTGTGGATTGAAGATTGAGTATTGAGGATTGAAGATTGAGGATTGAGGATTGAGGATTGAGGATTGACGATGACGTCTGAGGGTTGAGGATTGAGGTTTGAGGACTGAGGACTGAGGATTGAGGATTGAGAATTGAGGATTGAGGATTGAGGATTGAGGATTGAAGATTGAGGATTGGGTATTGAGGATTGAACATTGAGGATTGAGGATTGAGGATCGAGGATTGAGGATTGAGGATTGAAGATTGAATATTGATGATTGAAGATTGAGGATTGAGGATTGAGGGTTGTGGATTGAGGACGAGAACTGAGTGTTGAGTATTGATGTTTGAGGTTTGATGATTGAGGATTGAGGATTGAGAATTGAGGATTGAGGATTGAGGATTGAAGATTGAGGATTGGGTATTGGGGATTGAAGAATGAGGGTTGAGGATTGAGTATTGAGGATTGAGGATTGAAGATTGAGTATTGGGGATTGAAGACTGACGATTGAGGATTGAGGATTGAGGGTTGAGGATTTAGTATTGAGAATTGAGGATTGAGGATTGAGGATTGAAGATTGAGGATTGGATATTGAGGACTGAGGACTGAGGATTGAGTATTGAGGATTGAGGATTGAGGATTAAAGATTGAGTATTGAGGATTGAGGATTGAGGACTGAAGTTTGAGTATTGAGGATTGAAGATTGAGGATTGAGGATTGAGGATTGAGGATTGAGGATTGAAGATTGAGGATTGGGGACTGAGTGTTGAGGGTTGAGTAAGGAGAATTCATGTTTGTGGATGGAGATTTGAAGATTGACGATTGAGGATTGAGTATTGAAAGCTGAGAATTCAGGATATTCTATTGAGTATTGAGAATTTCGGAGTGATGGTTGAGTATTGAGGATTGATGGTTGAGGGTTGTGTGGTGAATATTGAGGATTGTCGGATTGAGTATTGAAGATTGAGGACTGAGGACTCAGGATTGAGTATTGAGGATTGAGGATTCAGTATTGAGGATTGAGGATTTAAGAGTATTGATGAGTGAAGATTGCGGATTTATTATTGAGGGTTGAGGTTTGAGGACGAGGACTGAGGGTTGTGGATTGAGGTTTGAGGACAGAAGATTGAGGATTGAGGATTGAGAATTGATAATTGAAGATTGAGGATTGAAAATTTAGGATTGGGTATTGAGGATTGAGGATTGGGTATTGAGGATTTAGTATTGGAGATTGATTATTTAGGATTGAAGATAGAGGGTTGAGGATTGAGGATTATGGATTGAGAATTGAGAATTGAGGATGATGACTGAGGTTTGAGGATTGAGGTTTGAGGAATGAGGATTGAGGATTGAGGATTGATGATTGAGGATTAAAGGTTGAGTATTGAGGATTGAAGATTGAGAATTGAGGATTGAGGATTGAACATTGAGGACTGCGTGTTGAGGGTTGAGTGATGAGAATTGATGCATGTGGATAGAGATTTGAAGATTACAGATTGAGTATTGTGTATTGTAAGCTGTGAATTGAGGATATTCTATTGAGGATTGAGGATTGTCACCTGATTGTTGAGGACTGAGGGCTGAAGATTGAGGATTCAGGATTGAGGATTCAGAATTGAGGTTTGAGGACTGAGGATTGAGGATTGAAGATTGATTATTGAGGATTGAGGATTGAGAATTGAGGATTGTGGATTGAGGATTGAAGATTGAGGATTGGGTTTTGAGGATTGAAGAATGAGGATTGAGGATTGAGGATTGAGGATTGAGGATTGAAGATTGAGTATTGAGGATTGAAGATTGAGGATTGAGGACTGAGGATTGAGGATTGAGTATTGAGGATTGAGGATTGAGGATTAAAGATTGAGTATTGTGGATTGAGGATTGAGAATTGTGGGTTGAGGATTGAGGATTGAGGATTGAAGATTGAGGATTGGGTATTGAGGATTGAACATTGAGGATTGAGGATTGAGGATCGAGGATTGCGGATTGAGGATTGAAGATTGAATATTGATGATTGAAGATTGGGGATTGAGGATTGAGTGTTGTGGATTGAGGACGAGGACTGAGTGTTGAGTATTGATGTTTGAGGTCTGATGATTGAGGATTGAGGATTGAGAATTGAGGATTGAGGATTGAGGATAGAGGATTGAGGATTGAGGATTGAAGATTGAGGTTTGGGTATTGAGGACTGAGGACTGAGGATTGAGTATTGAGGATTGAAGATTGAGTGTTGAGGATTGAGTGTTGAGGAGTGAGGATTGAGTGTTGAGGATTGAGGATGAGGGCTGAGGTTTGAGGTTTGAGGTTTGAGTATTGAATCCTGAGAATTCAGGATATTCTATGGAGTATTGAGAATTGAGGATTGATGGTTGAGTATTGAGGATTGAGGATTGAGGATTGAGGATTGAGTATTGAAGGTTGAGGATTGATGATTGAGGATTGAGGATTGAGGTTTGGGTATTGATGACTGAGGATTGAGGATTGAGGATTGAGGATTGAGGATTGAGGATTGAAGATTGAGGATTGGGTATTGAGAATTGAAGAATGAGTATTGAGGATTGAGGGTTGAGTATTGAGGATTGAAGATTGAGTATTGAGGATTGAAGATTGAGGATTGAGGACTGAGGATTGAGGGTTGAGTATTGAGGATTGAGGATTGAGGATTAAAGATTGACTATTGAGGATTGAAGATTGAGGATTGTGGATTGAAGATTGAGTATTGAGGATTGAAGATTGAGGATTGAGGATTGAGGATTGAGAATTGAAGATGAGGGCTGAGGGTTGAGGATTGAGGTTTGAGGACTGCGGACTGAGGATTGAGGATTGAGAATTGAGGAATGAGGATTGAGGATTGAGGATTGAAATTGGGGATTGAGGATTGAGGGTTGTGGACTGAGGACGAGGACTGAGAGTTGAGTATTGATGTTTGAGGTCTGAGGATTGAGGATTGAGGATTGAGAATTGAGGATTGAAGATTGAGTATTGAGGATTGAAGGTTGAGGATTGAGGGTTGAGGATTGAAGATTGAGGACTTAGTATTGAGGGTTGAGTGATGGGAATTGATGTTTGTGGATTGAGATTTGAAGATTGAAGAATGGGGATTGAGTATTGAAAACTGTGAATTGAGGGTATTCTATTGAGGATTGAGTATTGACAATTGATTGCTGAGGACTGAGGGCTAAAGATTGAGGATTCAGGATTCAGGATTCGGGATTGAGGTTTAAGGACAGAGGATTGAGCGTTGAGGATTGAGGATTGAGGATTGACGCTTGAGGATTGTAGGTTGAGGATGGAGGATTGAAAAGAGTGGACTGAGTGTTGAGGATTGTGTGTTGAGAATTGATGTTTGAGGATTGAGATTTGATTATTGAATATTGTGGATTGAGTATTGAACCATGAGAATTCAGGATACTCTATTGGGTATTAGGAATTGAGGATTGATGGTTGAGTATTGAGGATTGGTGGTTGAGGGTTGTGTGTTGAATATTGAGGATTGAGGATTCAGGATTGAGGATTGAAGATTGAGGATTGAATATTGAGTCTTGATGATTGATGATTGAGGATTGAGGATTGAGTGTTGAGGATTGAGGACGAGGACTGACGGTTGAGGATTGAGGTTTGAGGTTTGAGGATTGAGGATTGAGGACTGAGGATTGAGGATTGAGGATTGAGCATTGAGGATTGAAGATTGAGGCCTGGGGATTGAAGATTGAAGATTGACGATTGAGGATTGTGGATTGAGGATTGAGGGTTGAGGATTAAAGATTGAATATTGATGATTGAAGATTGAGGATTGAGGATTGAGTGTTGTGGATTGAGGACGAGGACTGAGTGTTGAGAATTGATGTTTGAGGTCTGAGGATTGAGGATTGAGGATTGAGAATTGAGTATTGAGGATTGAGGATTGAAGATTGAGGATTGGGTATTGAGGATTGAAGAATGAGGACTGAGGATTTAGGATTGAGGATCGAGGATTGAAGATTGAGTATTGGGGATTGAAGATTGAGGATTGAGGATTGAGGATTGTAGATTGAGGATTGAGGATTGAGTATTGAAGGCTGAGGATTGATGATTGAGGATTGAGGATTGAGGATTGAGGATTGAGGATCGAGGATTGAGTATTGAAGGCTGAGGATTGATGATTGAGGATTGAGGATTGAGGATTGAGGATTGAGGATTGAGTATTGAGGACTGAGGGTTGAAGATTGAGGATTGATGATTGAGGATTAAAGGTTGAGTATTGAGTGTTGAGGAGTGAGGATTGAGTGTTGAGGATTGAGGATGAGGGCTGAGGTTTGAGGTTTGAGGTTTGAGTATTGAATCCTGAGAATTCAGGATATTCTATTGAGTATTGAGATTTGAGGATTGATGGTTGAGTATTGAGGATTGAGGATTGAGGATTGAGGATTGAGTATTGAAGGTTGAGGATTGATGATTGAGGATTGAGGATTGAGGTTTGGGTATTGATGACTGAGGATTGAGGATTGAGGATTGAGGATTGAGGATTGAGGATTGAAGATTGAGTGTTGAGGATTGAGTGTTGACGAGTGAGGATTGAGTGTTGAGGATTGAGGATGAGGGCTGAGGTTTGAGGTTTGAGGTTTGAGTATTGAATCCTGAGAATTCAGGATATTCTATCGAGTATTGAGAATTGAGGATTGATGGTAAAGTATTGATGATTGAGGATTGAGGATTGAGGATTGAGGATTGAGTATTGAAGATTGAGGATTGATGATTGAGGATTGAGGATTGAGGATTGAGGATTGAGGATTGAGTATTGAAGATTGAGAATTGCGGATTGAAGGTTGAGGATTGAGGAATGAGGTTTGAGGATTGAGGACGATGGCTGATGGTTGAGGGTTGAGGTTTTAGGACTGAGGACTGAGGATTGAGGATTGAGAATTGAGGATTGAGGATTGAGGATTGAAGATTGGGGATTGGTAATTGAGGATTGAAGAATGAGGATTCAGGATTGAGGATTGATGATTGGGGATTGAAGGTTGAGTATTGAGGATTGAAGATTGAGTATTGATGATTGAAGATTGAGGATTGAGGGATGAGGGTTGAGGGTTGCGGACGAGGACTGACGGTTGAGGATTGAGGTTTGAGGATTGAGGGTTGAGGACTGAGGACTGAGGATAGAGGATTGAGGATGGAGCATTGAGGATTGAGGATTGAGGATTGAGAATTGAGAATTGAGGATAAGGACTGAGGGTTGAGGATTGAAGAATGAGGATTGAGAATTGAGGATTGAGGATTGGGGATTGAAGATTGAGTATTGAGGATTGAAGATTGAGGATTGAGGATTGAGGGTTGAGGATTGAGGGTTGAGGGTTGAGGGTTGCGGACGAGGACTGACGGTTGAGGATTGAGGTTTGAGGATTGAGGGTTGAGGACTGAGGACTGAGGATAGAGGATTGAGGATGGAGCATTGAGGATTTAGGATTGAGGATTGAGAATTGAGAATTGAGGACAAGGACTGAGGGTTGAGGATTGAGGTTTGAGGAGTGAGGGTTGAGGATTGAGGATTGAGGATTGAAGATTGAGTATTGATGATTGAAGATTGAGGATTGAGGATTGAGGGTTGAGGATTGAGGACGAGGACTGACGGTTGAGGATTGTGGTTTGAGGATTGAGGATTGAGGATTGGGGATTGAAGATTGAGTATTGAGGATTGAAGATTGAGGATTGAGGATTGAGGGTTGAGGATTGAGGGTTGAGGGTTGAGGGTTGCGGACGAGGACTGACGGTTGAGGATTGAGGTTTGAGGATTGAGGGTTGAGGGCTGAGGACTGAGGATAGAGGATTGAGGATGGAGCATTGAGGATTTAGGATTGAGGATTGAGAATTGAGAATTGAGGACAAGGACTGAGGGTTGAGGATTGAGGTTTGAGGAGTGAGGGTTGAGGATTGAGGATTGAGGATTGAAGATTGAGTATTGATGATTGAAGATTGAGGATTGAGGATTGAGGGTTGAGGATTGAGGACGAGGACTGACGGTTGAGGATTGTGGTTTGAGGATAGAGGATTGAGGATTGAGTATTGAGGATGGGGACTGGGGTTTGAGGATTGAGGTTTGAGGAATGAGGATTGAGGATTGAGGATTGAGGATTGAGGGTTGAGGATTGAGTATTGAAGGTTGAGGATTCATGACTGATGATTGAGGATTACGGATTGACGATTGAGGATTCAGGATTGAGGGTTGCAGGTTGAGTGTTGAGGATTGAAGGTTGAGGATTGACGATTGAGGATTGAGGATTGAGGATGATATCTGAGGTTTGAGGTTTGAGGTTTGAGGTTTGAGTATTGAATCCTGAGAATTCAGGATGTTCTATTGAGTATTGAGAATTGAGGATTGATGGTTTAGTATTGAGGATTCAGGATTGAGGATTGAGGATTGAGTATTGAAGATTGAGGATTGATGGTTGGGGATTTAGAATTGAGGATTGAGGATTGAGGATTGAGGATTGAAAATTGAGTATTGAGGATTCAAGATTGAGGACTGAGGAATAAAGATTGAGGATTGAGGATGAGGGCTGAGGGTTGAGGATTGAGGCTTGAGGACTGAGGACTGAGGATTGAGGATTGAGAATTGAGGATAGAGGATTGAGGATTGAAGATTGAGGATTGGGCATTGAGGATTGAAGAATGAGGATTGAGGATTGAGTATTGAGGATTGAGGATTGAAGATTGAGTATTGAGGATTGAAGATTGAGTATTGAGGATTGAGGACTGAGGATTGGGGACTGAGGATTGAGGATTGAGGATTGAGAATTGAAGATTGAGGACTGAGGACTGGGGATTAAAGATTGAGCGTTGAGGATTGAAGATTGAGGATTGATGATTGGGGATTGAGGATTGAGGATTGAGGATTGAGGATTGAGTATTGAAGGCTGAGGGTTGATGATTGAGGATTGAGGATTGAGGATTCAGGATTGACTATTGAGGACTGAGGGTTGAAGATTGAGGATTGATGATTGAGGATTAAAGATTGAGTATTGAGGATTGAAGATTGAGAATTGAGGATTGAGGATTGAACATTGAGGACTGAGTGTTGAGCGTTGAGTGATGAGAACTGATGTTTGTGGATAGAGATTTGAAGATTGCAGATTGAGTATTGTGTATTGAAAACTGTGAATTGAGGATATTCTATTGAGGATTGAGGATTGTCACCTGATTGTTGAGGACTGAGGGCTGAAGATTGAGGATTCAGGATTGAGGATTCAGAATTGAGGCTTGAGGACTGAGGATTGAGGATTGAGGATTGAAGATTGAGTATTGAGGATTGAAGATTGAGGATTGAGGACTGAGAATTGATGATTGAGGATGAGGGCAGAGGGTTGAGGATTGAGGTTTAAGGACTGAGGACTGAGGATTGAGGATTGAGAATTGAGGATTGAGGATTGAGGATTGAAGATTGAGGATTGGGTATTGAGGATTGAAGAATGAGGATTTAGGATTGAGGATTGAGGATAGAGGATTGAAGATTGAGTATTGAGGATTGAAGATTGACGGTTGAGGATTGTGGATTGAAGATTGAGTATTGAACATTGAGGACTGAGTGTTGAGGGTTCAGTGATGAGAATTGATGTTTGTGGATAGAGGTTTGAAGATTGCAGATTGAGTATTGAGTATTGAAAGCTGTGAATTGAGGATATTCTATTGAGGATTGAGGATTGTCAACTGATTGTTGAGGACTGAGGGCTGACGATTGAGGATTCAGGATTGACGATTCAGAATTGAGGTTTGTGGACTGAGGATTGAGGATTGAAGATTGATTATTGAGGATTGAGGATTGAGAATTGAGGATTGTGGATTGAGGATTGAAGATTGAGGACTGGGTTTTGAGGATTGAAGAATGAGGATTGAGGATTGAGGATTGAGGATTGAGGATTGAAGATTGAGTATTGAGGATTGAAGTTTGAGGATTGAGGACTGAGGATTGAGGATTGAGTATTGAGGATTGAGGATTGAGGATTAAAGATTGAGTATTGAGGATTGAAGATTGAGGATTGTGGATTGAAGATTGAGTATTGAGGATTGAAGATTGAGGATTGAGGATTGAGGATTGAGGATTGACGATGACGTCTGAGGGTTGAGGATTGAGGTTTGAGGACTGAGGACTGAGGATTGAGGATTGAGAATTGAGGATTGAGGATTGAGGATTGAGGATTGAAGATTGAGGATTGGGTATTGAGGATTGAACATTGAGGATTGAGGATTGAGGATCGAGGATTGAGGATTGAGGATTGAAGATTGAATATTGATGATTGAAGATTGAGGATTGAGGATTGAGGGTTGTGGATTGAGGACGAGAACTGAGTGTTGAGTATTGATGTTTGAGGTTTGATGATTGAGAATTGAGGATTGAGAATTGAGGATTGAGGATTGAGGATTGAAGATTGAGGATTGGGTATTGGGGATTGAAGAATGAGGGTTGAGGATTGAGTATTGAGGATTGAGGATTGAAGATTGAGTATTGGGGATTGAAGACTGACGATTGAGGATTGAGGATTGAGGGTTGAGGATTTAGTATTGAGAATTGAGGATTGAGGATTGAGGATTGAAGATTGAGGATTGGATATTGAGGACTGAGGACTGAGGATTGAGTATTGAGGATTGAGGATTGAGGATTAAAGATTGAGTATTGAGGATTGAGGATTGAGGACTGAAGTTTGAGTATTGAGGATTGAAGATTGAGGATTGAGGATTGAGGATTGAGGATTGAGGATTGAAGATTGAGGATTGGGGACTGAGTGTTGAGGGTTGAGTAAGGAGAATTCATGTTTGTGGATGGAGATTTGAAGATTGACGATTGAGGATTGAGTATTGAAAGCTGAGAATTCAGGATATTCTATTGAGTATTGAGAATTTCGGAGTGATGGTTGAGTATTGAGGACTGAGTGTTGAGGGTTCAGTGATGAGAATTGATGTTTGTGGATAGAGGTTTGAAGATTGCAGATTGAGTATTGAGTATTGAAAGCTGTGAATTGAGGATATTCTATTGAGGATTGAGGATTGTCAACTGATTGTTGAGGACTGAGGGCTGACGATTGAGGATTCAGGATTGACGATTCAGAATTGAGGTTTGTGGACTGAGGATTGAGGATTGAAGATTGATTATTGAGGATTGAGGATTGAGAATTGAGGATTGTGGATTGAGGATTGAAGATTGAGGACTGGGTTTTGAGGATTGAAGAATGAGGATTGAGGATTGAGGATTGAGGATTGAGGATTGAAGATTGAGTATTGAGGATTGAAGTTTGAGGATTGAGGACTGAGGATTGAGGATTGAGTATTGAGGATTGAGGATTGAGGATTAAAGATTGAGTATTGAGGATTGAAGATTGAGGATTGTGGATTGAAGATTGAGTATTGAGGATTGAAGATTGAGGATTGAGGATTGAGGATTGAGGATTGACGATGACGTCTGAGGGTTGAGGATTGAGGTTTGAGGACTGAGGACTGAGGATTGAGGATTGAGAATTGAGGATTGAGGATTGAGGATTGAGGATTGAAGATTGAGGATTGGGTATTGAGGATTGAACATTGAGGATTGAGGATTGAGGATCGAGGATTGAGGATTGAGGATTGAAGATTGAATATTGATGATTGAAGATTGAGGATTGAGGATTGAGGGTTGTGGATTGAGGACGAGAACTGAGTGTTGAGTATTGATGTTTGAGGTTTGATGATTGAGGATTGAGGATTGAGAATTGAGGATTGAGGATTGAGGATTGAAGATTGAGGATTGGGTATTGGGGATTGAAGAATGAGGGTTGAGGATTGAGTATTGAGGATTGAGGATTGAAGATTGAGTATTGGGGATTGAAGACTGACGATTGAGGATTGAGGATTGAGGGTTGAGGATTTAGTATTGAGAATTGAGGATTGAGGATTGAGGATTGAAGATTGAGGATTGGATATTGAGGACTGAGGACTGAGGATTGAGTATTGAGGATTGAGGATTGAGGATTAAAGATTGAGTATTGAGGATTGAGGATTGAGGACTGAAGTTTGAGTATTGAGGATTGAAGATTGAGGATTGAGGATTGAGGATTGAGGATTGAGGATTGAAGATTGAGGATTGGGGACTGAGTGTTGAGGGTTGAGTAAGGAGAATTCATGTTTGTGGATGGAGATTTGAAGATTGACGATTGAGGATTGAGTATTGAAAGCTGAGAATTCAGGATATTCTATTGAGTATTGAGAATTTCGGAGTGATGGTTGAGTATTGAGGATTGATGGTTGAGGGTTGTGTGGTGAATATTGAGGATTGTCGGATTGAGTATTGAAGATTGAGGACTGAGGACTCAGGATTGAGTATTGAGGATTGAGGATTCAGTATTGAGGATTGAGGATTTAAGAGTATTGATGAGTGAAGATTGCGGATTTATTATTGAGGGTTGAGGTTTGAGGACGAGGACTGAGGGTTGTGGATTGAGGTTTGAGGACAGAAGATTGAGGATTGAGGATTGAGAATTGATAATTGAAGATTGAGGATTGAAAATTTAGGATTGGGTATTGAGGATTGAGGATTGGGTATTGAGGATTTAGTATTGGAGATTGATTATTTAGGATTGAAGATAGAGGGTTGAGGATTGAGGATTATGGATTGAGAATTGAGAATTGAGGATGATGACTGAGGTTTGAGGATTGAGGTTTGAGGAATGAGGATTGAGGATTGAGGATTGATGATTGAGGATTAAAGGTTGAGTATTGAGGATTGAAGATTGAGAATTGAGGATTGAGGATTGAACATTGAGGACTGCGTGTTGAGGGTTGAGTGATGAGAATTGATGCATGTGGATAGAGATTTGAAGATTACAGATTGAGTATTGTGTATTGTAAGCTGTGAATTGAGGATATTCTATTGAGGATTGAGGATTGTCACCTGATTGTTGAGGACTGAGGGCTGAAGATTGAGGATTCAGGATTGAGGATTCAGAATTGAGGTTTGAGGACTGAGGATTGAGGATTGAAGATTGATTATTGAGGATTGAGGATTGAGAATTGAGGATTGTGGATTGAGGATTGAAGATTGAGGATTGGGTTTTGAGGATTGAAGAATGAGGATTGAGGATTGAGGATTGAGGATTGAGGATTGAAGATTGAGTATTGAGGATTGAAGATTGAGGATTGAGGACTGAGGATTGAGGATTGAGTATTGAGGATTGAGGATTGAGGATTAAAGATTGAGTATTGTGGATTGAGGATTGAGAATTGTGGGTTGAGGATTGAGGATTGAGGATTGAAGATTGAGGATTGGGTATTGAGGATTGAACATTGAGGATTGAGGATTGAGGATCGAGGATTGCGGATTGAGGATTGAAGATTGAATATTGATGATTGAAGATTGGGGATTGAGGATTGAGTGTTGTGGATTGAGGACGAGGACTGAGTGTTGAGTATTGATGTTTGAGGTCTGATGATTGAGGATTGAGGATTGAGAATTGAGGATTGAGGATTGAGGATAGAGGATTGAGGATTGAGGATTGAAGATTGAGGTTTGGGTATTGAGGACTGAGGACTGAGGATTGAGTATTGAGGATTGAAGATTGAGTGTTGAGGATTGAGTGTTGAGGAGTGAGGATTGAGTGTTGAGGATTGAGGATGAGGGCTGAGGTTTGAGGTTTGAGGTTTGAGTATTGAATCCTGAGAATTCAGGATATTCTATGGAGTATTGAGAATTGAGGATTGATGGTTGAGTATTGAGGATTGAGGATTGAGGATTGAGGATTGAGTATTGAAGGTTGAGGATTGATGATTGAGGATTGAGGATTGAGGTTTGGGTATTGATGACTGAGGATTGAGGATTGAGGATTGAGGATTGAGGATTGAGGATTGAAGATTGAGGATTGGGTATTGAGAATTGAAGAATGAGTATTGAGGATTGAGGGTTGAGTATTGAGGATTGAAGATTGAGTATTGAGGATTGAAGATTGAGGATTGAGGACTGAGGATTGAGGGTTGAGTATTGAGGATTGAGGATTGAGGATTAAAGATTGACTATTGAGGATTGAAGATTGAGGATTGTGGATTGAAGATTGAGTATTGAGGATTGAAGATTGAGGATTGAGGATTGAGGATTGAGAATTGAAGATGAGGGCTGAGGGTTGAGGATTGAGGTTTGAGGACTGCGGACTGAGGATTGAGGATTGAGAATTGAGGAATGAGGATTGAGGATTGAGGATTGAAATTGGGGATTGAGGATTGAGGGTTGTGGACTGAGGACGAGGACTGAGAGTTGAGTATTGATGTTTGAGGTCTGAGGATTGAGGATTGAGGATTGAGAATTGAGGATTGAAGATTGAGTATTGAGGATTGAAGGTTGAGGATTGAGGGTTGAGGATTGAAGATTGAGGACTTAGTATTGAGGGTTGAGTGATGGGAATTGATGTTTGTGGATTGAGATTTGAAGATTGAAGAATGGGGATTGAGTATTGAAAACTGTGAATTGAGGGTATTCTATTGAGGATTGAGTATTGACAATTGATTGCTGAGGACTGAGGGCTAAAGATTGAGGATTCAGGATTCAGGATTCGGGATTGAGGTTTAAGGACAGAGGATTGAGCGTTGAGGATTGAGGATTGAGGATTGACGCTTGAGGATTGTAGGTTGAGGATGGAGGATTGAAAAGAGTGGACTGAGTGTTGAGGATTGTGTGTTGAGAATTGATGTTTGAGGATTGAGATTTGATTATTGAATATTGTGGATTGAGTATTGAACCATGAGAATTCAGGATACTCTATTGGGTATTAGGAATTGAGGATTGATGGTTGAGTATTGAGGATTGGTGGTTGAGGGTTGTGTGTTGAATATTGAGGATTGAGGATTCAGGATTGAGGATTGAAGATTGAGGATTGAATATTGAGTCTTGATGATTGATGATTGAGGATTGAGGATTGAGTGTTGAGGATTGAGGACGAGGACTGACGGTTGAGGATTGAGGTTTGAGGTTTGAGGATTGAGGATTGAGGACTGAGGATTGAGGATTGAGGATTGAGCATTGAGGATTGAAGATTGAGGCCTGGGGATTGAAGATTGAAGATTGACGATTGAGGATTGTGGATTGAGGATTGAGGGTTGAGGATTAAAGATTGAATATTGATGATTGAAGATTGAGGATTGAGGATTGAGTGTTGTGGATTGAGGACGAGGACTGAGTGTTGAGAATTGATGTTTGAGGTCTGAGGATTGAGGATTGAGGATTGAGAATTGAGTATTGAGGATTGAGGATTGAAGATTGAGGATTGGGTATTGAGGATTGAAGAATGAGGACTGAGGATTTAGGATTGAGGATCGAGGATTGAAGATTGAGTATTGGGGATTGAAGATTGAGGATTGAGGATTGAGGATTGTAGATTGAGGATTGAGGATTGAGTATTGAAGGCTGAGGATTGATGATTGAGGATTGAGGATTGAGGATTGAGGATTGAGGATCGAGGATTGAGTATTGAAGGCTGAGGATTGATGATTGAGGATTGAGGATTGAGGATTGAGGATTGAGGATTGAGTATTGAGGACTGAGGGTTGAAGATTGAGGATTGATGATTGAGGATTAAAGGTTGAGTATTGAGTGTTGAGGAGTGAGGATTGAGTGTTGAGGATTGAGGATGAGGGCTGAGGTTTGAGGTTTGAGGTTTGAGTATTGAATCCTGAGAATTCAGGATATTCTATTGAGTATTGAGATTTGAGGATTGATGGTTGAGTATTGAGGATTGAGGATTGAGGATTGAGGATTGAGTATTGAAGGTTGAGGATTGATGATTGAGGATTGAGGATTGAGGTTTGGGTATTGATGACTGAGGATTGAGGATTGAGGATTGAGGATTGAGGATTGAGGATTGAAGATTGAGTGTTGAGGATTGAGTGTTGACGAGTGAGGATTGAGTGTTGAGGATTGAGGATGAGGGCTGAGGTTTGAGGTTTGAGGTTTGAGTATTGAATCCTGAGAATTCAGGATATTCTATCGAGTATTGAGAATTGAGGATTGATGGTAAAGTATTGATGATTGAGGATTGAGGATTGAGGATTGAGGATTGAGTATTGAAGATTGAGGATTGATGATTGAGGATTGAGGATTGAGGATTGAGGATTGAGGATTGAGTATTGAAGATTGAGAATTGCGGATTGAAGGTTGAGGATTGAGGAATGAGGTTTGAGGATTGAGGACGATGGCTGATGGTTGAGGGTTGAGGTTTTAGGACTGAGGACTGAGGATTGAGGATTGAGAATTGAGGATTGAGGATTGAGGATTGAAGATTGGGGATTGGTAATTGAGGATTGAAGAATGAGGATTCAGGATTGAGGATTGATGATTGGGGATTGAAGGTTGAGTATTGAGGATTGAAGATTGAGTATTGATGATTGAAGATTGAGGATTGAGGGATGAGGGTTGAGGGTTGCGGACGAGGACTGACGGTTGAGGATTGAGGTTTGAGGATTGAGGGTTGAGGACTGAGGACTGAGGATAGAGGATTGAGGATGGAGCATTGAGGATTGAGGATTGAGGATTGAGAATTGAGAATTGAGGATAAGGACTGAGGGTTGAGGATTGAAGAATGAGGATTGAGGATTGAGGATTGAGGATTGGGGATTGAAGATTGAGTATTGAGGATTGAAGATTGAGGATTGAGGATTGAGGGTTGAGGATTGAGGGTTGAGGGTTGAGGGTTGCGGACGAGGACTGACGGTTGAGGATTGAGGTTTGAGGATTGAGGGTTGAGGACTGAGGACTGAGGATAGAGGATTGAGGATGGAGCATTGAGGATTTAGGATTGAGGATTGAGAATTGAGAATTGAGGACAAGGACTGAGGGTTGAGGATTGAGGTTTGAGGAGTGAGGGTTGAGGATTGAGGATTGAGGATTGAAGATTGAGTATTGATGATTGAAGATTGAGGATTGAGGATTGAGGGTTGAGGATTGAGGACGAGGACTGACGGTTGAGGATTGTGGTTTGAGGATTGAGGATTGAGGATTGGGGATTGAAGATTGAGTATTGAGGATTGAAGATTGAGGATTGAGGATTGAGGGTTGAGGATTGAGGGTTGAGGGTTGAGGGTTGCGGACGAGGACTGACGGTTGAGGATTGAGGTTTGAGGATTGAGGGTTGAGGGCTGAGGACTGAGGATAGAGGATTGAGGATGGAGCATTGAGGATTTAGGATTGAGGATTGAGAATTGAGAATTGAGGACAAGGACTGAGGGTTGAGGATTGAGGTTTGAGGAGTGAGGGTTGAGGATTGAGGATTGAGGATTGAAGATTGAGTATTGATGATTGAAGATTGAGGATTGAGGATTGAGGGTTGAGGATTGAGGACGAGGACTGACGGTTGAGGATTGTGGTTTGAGGATAGAGGATTGAGGATTGAGTATTGAGGATGGGGACTGGGGTTTGAGGATTGAGGTTTGAGGAATGAGGATTGAGGATTGAGGATTGAGGATTGAGGGTTGAGGATTGAGTATTGAAGGTTGAGGATTCATGACTGAGGATTGAGGATTACGGATTGACGATTGAGGATTCAGGATTGAGGGTTGCAGGTTGAGTGTTGAGGATTGAAGGTTGAGGATTGACGATTGAGGATTGAGGATTGAGGATGATATCTGAGGTTTGAGGTTTGAGGTTTGAGGTTTGAGTATTGAATCCTGAGAATTCAGGATGTTCTATTGAGTATTGAGAATTGAGGATTGATGGTTTAGTATTGAGGATTCAGGATTGAGGATTGAGGATTGAGTATTGAAGATTGAGGATTGATGGTTGGGGATTTAGAATTGAGGATTGAGGATTGAGGATTGAGGATTGAAAATTGAGTATTGAGGATTCAAGATTGAGGACTGAGGAATAAAGATTGAGGATTGAGGATGAGGGCTGAGGGTTGAGGATTGAGGCTTGAGGACTGAGGACTGAGGATTGAGGATTGAGAATTGAGGATAGAGGATTGAGGATTGAAGATTGAGGATTGGGCATTGAGGATTGAAGAATGAGGATTGAGGATTGAGTATTGAGGATTGAGGATTGAAGATTGAGTATTGAGGATTGAAGATTGAGTATTGAGGATTGAGGACTGAGGATTGGGGACTGAGGATTGAGGATTGAGGATTGAGAATTGAAGATTGAGGACTGAGGACTGGGGATTAAAGATTGAGCGTTGAGGATTGAAGATTGAGGATTGATGATTGGGGATTGAGGATTGAGGATTGAGGATTGAGTATTGAAGGCTGAGGGTTGATGATTGAGGATTGAGGATTGAGGATTCAGGATTGACTATTGAGGACTGAGGGTTGAAGATTGAGGATTGATGATTGAGGATTAAAGATTGAGTATTGAGGATTGAAGATTGAGAATTGAGGATTGAGGATTGAACATTGAGGACTGAGTGTTGAGCGTTGAGTGATGAGAACTGATGTTTGTGGATAGAGATTTGAAGATTGCAGATTGAGTATTGTGTATTGAAAACTGTGAATTGAGGATATTCTATTGAGGATTGAGGATTGTCACCTGATTGTTGAGGACTGAGGGCTGAAGATTGAGGATTCAGGATTGAGGATTCAGAATTGAGGCTTGAGGACTGAGGATTGAGGATTGAGGATTGAAGATTGAGTATTGAGGATTGAAGATTGAGGATTGAGGACTGAGAATTGATGATTGAGGATGAGGGCAGAGGGTTGAGGATTGAGGTTTAAGGACTGAGGACTGAGGATTGAGGATTGAGAATTGAGGATTGAGGATTGAGGATTGAAGATTGAGGATTGGGTATTGAGGATTGAAGAATGAGGATTTAGGATTGAGGATTGAGGATAGAGGATTGAAGATTGAGTATTGAGGATTGAAGATTGACGGTTGAGGATTGTGGATTGAAGATTGAGTATTGAACATTGAGGACTGAGTGTTGAGGGTTCAGTGATGAGAATTGATGTTTGTGGATAGAGGTTTGAAGATTGCAGATTGAGTATTGAGTATTGAAAGCTGTGAATTGAGGATATTCTATTGAGGATTGAGGATTGTCAACTGATTGTTGAGGACTGAGGGCTGACGATTGAGGATTCAGGATTGACGATTCAGAATTGAGGTTTGTGGACTGAGGATTGAGGATTGAAGATTGATTATTGAGGATTGAGGATTGAGAATTGAGGATTGTGGATTGAGGATTGAAGATTGAGGACTGGGTTTTGAGGATTGAAGAATGAGGATTGAGGATTGAGGATTGAGGATTGAGGATTGAAGATTGAGTATTGAGGATTGAAGTTTGAGGATTGAGGACTGAGGATTGAGGATTGAGTATTGAGGATTGAGGATTGAGGATTAAAGATTGAGTATTGAGGATTGAAGATTGAGGATTGTGGATTGAAGATTGAGTATTGAGGATTGAAGATTGAGGATTGAGGATTGAGGATTGAGGATTGACGATGACGTCTGAGGGTTGAGGATTGAGGTTTGAGGACTGAGGACTGAGGATTGAGGATTGAGAATTGAGGATTGAGGATTGAGGATTGAGGATTGAAGATTGAGGATTGGGTATTGAGGATTGAACATTGAGGATTGAGGATTGAGGATCGAGGATTGAGGATTGAGGATTGAAGATTGAATATTGATGATTGAAGATTGAGGATTGAGGATTGAGGGTTGTGGATTGAGGACGAGGACTGAGTGTTGAGTATTGATGTTTGAGGTTTGATGATTGAGGATTGAGGATTGAAAATTGAGGATTGAGGATTGAGGATTGAAGATTGAGGATTGGGTATTGGGGATTGAAGAATGAGGGTTGAGGATTGAGTATTGAGGATTGAGGATTGAAGATTGAGTATTGGGGATTGAAGACTGACGATTGAGGATTGAGGATTGAGGGTTGAGGATTTAGTATTGAGAATTGAGGATTGAGGATTGAGGATTGAAGATTGAGGATTGGATATTGAGGACTGAGGACTGAGGATTGAGTATTGAGGATTGAGGATTGAGGATTAAAGATTGAGTATTGAGGATTGAGGATTGAGGACTGATGTTTGAGTATTGAGGATTGAAGATTGAGGATTGAGGATTGAGGATTGAGGATTGAGGATTGAAGATTGAGGATTGGGGACTGAGTGTTGAGGGTTGAGTAAGGAGAATTCATGTTTGTGGATGGAGATTTGAAGATTGACGATTGAGGATTGAGTATTGAAAGCTGAGAATTCAGGATATTCTATTGAGTATTGAGAATTTCGGAGTGATGGTTGAGTATTGAGGATTGATGGTTGAGGGTTGTGTGGTGAATATTGAGGATTGTCGGATTGAGTATTGAAGATTGAGGACTGAGGACTCAGGATTGAGTATTGAGGATTGAGGATTCAGTATTGAGGATTGAGGATTTAAGAGTATTGATGAGTGAAGATTGCGGATTTATTATTGAGGGTTGAGGTTTGAGGACGAGGACTGAGGGTTGTGGATTGAGGTTTGAGGACAGAAGATTGAGGATTGAGGATTGAGAATTGATAATTGAAGATTGAGGATTGAAAATTTAGGATTGGGTATTGAGGATTGAGGATTGGGTATTGAGGATTTAGTATTGGAGATTGATTATTTAGGATTGAAGATAGTGGGTTGAGGATTGAGGATTATGGATTGAGACTTGAGAATTGAGGATGATGACTGAGGTTTGAGGATTGAGGTTTGAGGAATGAGGATTGAGGATTGAGGATTGAGGATTGAGGATTGATGATTGAGTATTGAATGTTGAGGATTGATGACTGAGGATTGAGGACTGAGGATTGAGGATTGAGAATTGAGGATTGAGGATTGAGGATTGAAGATTGGGGATTGGTAATTGAGGATTGAAGAATGAGGATTCAGGATTGAGGATTGATGATTGGGGATTGAAGGTTGAGTATTGAGGATTGAAGATTGAGTATTGATGATTGAAGATTCAGGATTGAGGGTTGAGGTTTGAGGGTTGCGGACGAGGACTGACGGTTGAGGATTGAGGTTTGAGGATTGAGGGTTGAGGACTGAGGACTGAGGATAGAGGATTGAGGATTGAGGACCGAGGATTGAGGATTGAGGATTGAGAATTGAAGATTGAGGACTGAGGACTGAGGATTGAGGATTCAGGATTGAGAATTGAAGATTGAGGACTGAGGTCTGGGGATTAAAGACTGAGTGTTGAGGATTGAAGATTGAGGATTGATGGTTTAGTATTGAGGATTCAGGATTGAGGATTGAGGATTGAGTATTGAAGATTGAGGATTGATGGTTGACGATTTAGAATTGAGGATTGAGGATTGAGGATTGAGGATTGAAAATTGAGTATTGAGGATTGAAGATTGAGGACTGAGGAATAAAGATTGAGGATTGAGGATGAGGGCTGAGGGTTGAGGATTGAGGCTTGAGGACTGAGGACTGAGGATTGAGGATTGAGAATTGAGGATAGAGGATTGAGGATTGAAGATTGAGGATTGGGTATTGAGGATTGAAGAATGAGGATTGGGGATTGAGTATTGAGGATTGAGGACTGAGGATTGAGGATTGAGGATTGAGGATAGAGGATTGAAGATTGAGTATTGAGGATTGAAGATTGACGATTGAGGATTGTGGATTGAAGATTGAGTATTGAACATTGAGGACTGAGTGTTGAGGGTTCAGTGATGAGAATTGATGTTTGTGGATAGAGGTTTGAAGATTGCAGATTGAGTATTGAGTATTGAACGCTGTGAATTGAGGATATTCTATTGAGGATTGAGGATTGTCAACTGATTGTTGAGGACTGAGGGCTGACGATTGAGGATTCAGGATTGAGGATTCAGAATTGAGGTTTGTGGACTGAGGATTGAGGATTGAAGATTGAGTGTTGAGGATTGAGTGTTGAGGAGCGAGGATTGAGTGTTGGGGATTGAGGATGAGGGCTGAGGTTTGAGGTTTGAGGTTTGAGTATTGAATCCTGAGAATTCAGGATATTCTCTTGAGTATTGAGAATTGAGGATTGATGGTTGAGTATTGAGGATTGAGGATCGAGGATTGAGGACTGAGTATTGAAGATTGAGGACTGATGATTGAGGATTGAGGATTGAGGATTGCGGATTGAGGATTGAGTATTGAAGATTGAGAATTGAGGATTGAAGGTTGAGGATTGAGGAATGAGGTTTGAGGATTGAGGACGATGGCTGATGGTTGAGGGTTGAGGTTTTAGGACTGAGGACTGAGGATTGAGGATTGAGAATTGAGGATTGGGGATTGAGGATTGAAGATTGGGGATTGGTAATTGAGGATTGAAGAATGAGGATTCAGGATTGAGGATTGATGATTGGGGATTGAAGATTGAGTATTGAGGATTGAAGATTGAGTATTGATGATTGAAGATTGAGAATTGAGGGTTGAGGGTTGAGGGTTGCGGACGAGGACTGACGGTTGAGGATTGAGGTTTGAGGATTGAGGGTTGAGGACTGAGGACTGAGGATAGAGGAATGAGGATGGAGCATTGAGGATTGAAGATTGAGGACTGGGGATTGAGGACTGAAGATTGAGGATTAAGGATTGAGGATTGGTGATTGAGGATCTAGGACTGAATATTGATTATTGAGGATTAAAGGTTGAGGATTGAGGATTGAGAATTGAGAATTGAGGATAAGGACTGAGGGTTGAGGATTGAGGTTTGAGGAATGAGGATTGAGGATTGAGGATTGAGGATTGAAGATTGAGTATAGATGATTGAAGATTGAGGATTGAGGATTGTGGGTTGAGGATTGAGGACGAGGACTGACGGTTGAGGATTGTGGTTCGAGGATTGAGGATTGAGGATTGAGTATTGAGGATGAGGACTGGGGTTTGAGGATTGAGGTTTGAGGAATGAGGATTGAGGATTGAGGATTGAGGACTGAGGATTGAGGATTGAGTATTGAAGGTTGAGGATTGATGACTGAGGATAGAGGATTGCGGATTGACGATTGAGGATTGAGGATTGAGGGTTGAAGGTTGAGTGTTGAGTATTGAAAGTTGAGGATTGACGATTGAGGATTGAGGATTGAGGATGATGGCATAGGTTTGAGGTTTGAGGTTTGAGGTTTGAGTATTGAATCCTGAGAATTCAGGACGTTCTATTGAGTATTGAGAAATGAGGATTGATGGTTTAGTATTGAGGATTCAGGATTGAGGATTGAGGATTGGGTATTGAAGATTGAGGACTGATGGTTGTGGATTTAGAATTGAGGATTGAGGATTGAGGATTGAGGATTGAAAATTGAGAATTGAGGATTGAAGACTGAGGACTGAGGAATAAAGATTGAGGATTGAGAATGAGGGCTGAGGGTTGAGGATTGAGGCTTGAGGACTGAGGACTGAGGATTGAGGATTGAGAATTGAGGATGGAGGATTGAGGATTGAAGATTGAGGATTGGGTATTGAGGATTGAAGAATGAGGATTGAGGATTGAGGATTGAGGATTGAGGATTGAAGATTGAGTATTGAGTATTGAAGATTGAGTATTGAGGATTGAGGATTGAGGATTGAGGACTGAGGATTGAGGATTGAGGATTGAGAATTGAAGATTGAGGAATGAGGACTGGGGATTGAGTATTGAGGATTGCGGATTGAAGATTGAGGATTGAGGATTGGGGACTGAGTGTTGAGGGCTGTGTGATGAGAATTGATATTTGTGGATAGATATTTGAATATAGCAGATTGAGCATTGAGTATTGAAAGCTGTGAATTGATGATATTCTATTGTGGATTGAGAATTGACAACTGATTGTTGAGGGCTGAGGGCTGAAGATTGTGGATTCAGGATTGAGAATTCAGAATTGATGATTGAGGACTGAGGACTGAGGATTGAAGATTGAGTATTGATGATTGAAGATTGCGGATTGATTATTGATGGTTGAGGATTGACGACGAGGGCTGAGGGTTGAGGATTGAGGACTGAGGATTGAGGATTGAGGACTGGGCATTGAGGATTGAAGATTGAGGACTGGGGATTGAGGATTGAAGATTGAGGATTAAGGATTGAGGATTGGGGATTGGGGATCTAGGATTGGATATTGATTATTGAGGATTGAAGCTTGTGGGTTGAGGATTGAGGATTGAGGACTGAGAATTGAGGATGAGGCCTGAGGGCTGAGGATTGAGGTTTGAGGTACGAGGATTGAGGATTGAGGATTGAGGGTTGTGGATTGAGGACGAGGACTGAGTGTTGAGAATTGATGTTTGAGGTCTGAGGATTGAGGATTGAGGATTGAGGACCGAGGATTGAGGATTGAGTTTTGAAGGTTGAGGATTGATG
This sequence comes from Calliopsis andreniformis, assembly GCF_051401765.1. NCBI lineage: Eukaryota > Metazoa > Arthropoda > Insecta > Hymenoptera > Andrenidae > Calliopsis > Calliopsis andreniformis. The sequence goes on along the minus strand of NW_027480451.1, from coordinate 107,173 downwards.
ACTGAGGATAGAGGATTGCGGATTGACGATTGAGGATTGAGGATTGAGGGTTGAAGGTTGAGTGTTGAGGATTGAAGGTTGAGGATTGACGATTGAGGATTGAGGATTGAGGATGATGGCATAGGTTTGAGGTTTGAGGTTTGAGGTTTGAGTATTGAATCCTGAGAATTCAGGACGTTCTATTGAGTATTGAGAATTGATGATTGATGGTTTAGTATTGAGGATTCAGGATTGAGGATTGAGGATTGAGTATTGAAGATTGAGGATTGATGGTTGAGGATTTAGAATTGAGGATTGAGGATTGAGGATTGAGGATTGAAAATTGAGAGTTGAGGATTAAAGACTGAGGACTGAGGAATAAAGATTGAGGATTGAGGATGAGGGCTGAGGGTTGAGGATTGAGGCTTGAGGACTGAGGACTGAGGATTGAGGATTGAGAATTGAGGATAGAGGATTGAGGATTGAAGATTGAGGATTGGGTATTGAGGATTGAAGAATGAGGATGGAGGATTGAGGATTGAGGATTGAGGATTGAAGATTGAGTATTGAGTATTGAAGATTGAGTATTGGGGATTGAGGATTGAGGATTGAGGACTGAGGATTGAGGATTGAGGATCGAGAATTGAAGATTGAGGAATGAGGACTGGGGATTGAGTATTGAGGATTGAGGATTGAAGATTGAGGATTGAGGATTGGGGACTGAGTGTTGAGGGCTGTGTGATGAGAATTGATATTTGTGGATATATGTTTGAATATAGCAGATTGAGCATTGAGTATTGAAAGCTGTGAATTGATGATATTCTATTGTGGATTGAGAATTGACAACTGATTGTTGAGGGCTGAGGGCTGAAGATTGCGGATACAGGATTGAGAATTCAGAATTGATGATTCAGGACTGAGGACTGAGGATTGAAGATTGAGTATTGATGATTGAAGATTGCGGATTGATTATTGATGGTTGAGGATTGACGACGAGGGCTGAGGGTTGAGGGTTGAGGACTGAGGATTGAGGATTGAGGACTGGGCATTGAGGATTGAAGATTGAGGACTGGGGATTGAGGATTGAAGATTGAGGATTAAGGATTGAGGATTGGGGATTGGGGATCTGGGATTGGAGATTGATTATTGAGGATTGAAGCTTGTGGGTTGAGGATTGAGGATTGAGGACTGAGAATTGAGGATGAGGCCTGAGGGTTGAGGATTGAGGTTTGACGTACGAGGATTGAGGATTGAGGATTGAGGGTTGTGGATTCAGGACGAGGACTGAGTGTTGAGAATTGATGTTTGAGGTCTGAGGATTGAGGATTGAGGATTGAGAATTGAGGATTGAGGATTGAGGATTGAAGATTGGGGATTGGGTATTGAGGATAGAAGAATGAGGACTGAGGATTTAGGATTGAGGATCGAGGATTGAAGATTGAGTATTGAGGATTGAAGATTGAGGATTGAGGATTGAGGATTGAGGACTGAGGATTGAGGATTGAGAATTGAGGATTGAGGATTGAGGATTGAAGATTGAGGATTGGGTATTGAGGATTGAAGAATGAGGATTGAGGATTGAGGATTGAGGATAGAGGATTGCAGATTGAGTATTGAGGATTGAAGATTGACGATTGAGGATTGTGGATTGAAGATTGAGTATTGAACATTGAGGACTGAGTGTTGAGGGTTCAGTGATGAGAATTGATGTTTGTGGATAGAGGTTTGAAGATTGCAGATTGAGTATTGAGCATTGAAAACTGTGAATTGAGGATATTCTATTGAGGATTGAGGATTGTCAACTGATTGTTGAGGACTGAGGGCTGACGATTGAGGATTTAGGATTGAGGATTCAGAATTGAGGTTTGTGGACTGAGGATTGAGGATTGAAGATTGATTATTGAGGATTGAGGATTGAGAATTGAGGATTGTAGATTGAAGATTGAAGATGGAGGATTGGGTTTTGAGGATTGAAGAATGAGGATTGAGGATTGAGGATTGAAGATTGAATATTGATGATTGAATGTTGAGGATTGAGGATTGAGGGTTGTGGATTGAGGACGAGGACTGAGTGTTGAGTATTGATGTTTGAGGTCTGATGATTGAGGATTGAGGATTGAGAATTGAGGACTGAGGATTGAGGATTGAAGATTGAGGATTGGGTATTGAGGATTGAAGAATGAGGATTGAGGATTGAGTATTGAGGATTGAGGATTGAAGATTGAGTATTGGGGATTGAAGACTGACGATTGAGGATTGAGTATTGAGGATTGAGGATTCAGTATTGAGGATTGAGGATTTAAGAGTATTGATGAGTGAAGATTGCCTATTTATTATTGAGGGTTGAGGTTTGAGGACAGAAGATGGAAGATTGAGGATTGAGAATCGATAATTGAAGATTGCGGATTGAAAATTTAGGATTGGGTATTGAGGATTGAGGATTGGGGATTGAGGATCTAGTATTGGAGATTGATTATTTAGGATTGAAGATAGAGGGTTGAGGATTGAGGATTGAGAATTGAGAATTGAGGATGATGACTGAGGTTTGAGGATTGAGGTTTGAGGAATGAGGATTGAGGATTGAGGATTGAGGATTGAAGATTGAGTATTGATGATTGAAGATTGAGAATTGAGGATTGAGGGTTGAGGATTGAGGACGAGGACTGACGGTTGAGGATTGTGGTTTGAGGATTGAGGATTGAAGGTTGAGGATTGAGGATTGAGAATTGAGGATTGAGGATGAGGGCTGAGGGTTGAGTATTGAGGTTTAAGGGTTGAGTATTGAAGATTGAGGATTGATGGTTGAGGATTTAGAATTGAGGATTGAGGATTGAGGATTGAGGATTGAAAACTGAGTATTGAGGATTGAAGATTGAGGACTGAGGAATAAGGATTGAGGATTGAGGATGAGGGCTGAGGGTTGAGGATTGAGGCTTGAGGATTGAGGACTGAGGATTGAGGATTGAGAATTGAGGATTGATGGTTGAGTATTGAGAGTTGAGGATTGATGGTTTAGTATTGAGGATTCAGGATAGAGGATTGAGGATTGAGGATTGAGTATTGAAGATTGAGGATTGATGGTTGAGGGTTTAGAATTGAGGATTGAGGATTGAGGATTGAAGATTGAGTATTGAGGATTGAAGATTGAGGACTGAGGAATAAAGGTTGAGGATTGAGGATGATGGCTGAGGGTTGAGGATTGAGGCTTGAGGCTTGAGGACTGAGGACTGAGGATTGAGGATTGAGAATTGAGGATAGAGGATTGAGGATTGAGGATTGTGGATTGAGGGTTGTGGATTGAGGACGAGGACTGAGTGTTGAGAATTGATGTTTGAGGTCTGAGGATTGAGGATTGAGGATTGAGAATTGAGGATTGAGGATTGAGGATTGAAGATTGAGGATTGGGTATTGAGGATTGAAGAATGAGGACTGAGGATTTAGGATTGAGGATCGAGGAATGAAGATTGAGTATTGGGGATTGAAGATTGAGGATTGATGATTGTGGATTGAGGATTGAGGATTGAGTATTCAGGATTGAGGATTGAGGATTGTAGATTGAGGATTGAGGATTGGTGATTAAAGATTGAGTGTTGAGGACTGAAGATTGAGGATTGATGATTGGGGATTGAGGATTGAGGATTGAGGATTGAGAATTGAGTATTGAAGGCTGAGGATTGAAGATTGAGGATTGAGGATTGAGGATTGAGGATTGAGTATTGAGGACTGAGGGTTGAAGATTGAGGATTGAGGTTTAAAGATTGAGTATTGAGGATTGAAGATTGAAGATTGAGAATTGAGGATTGAGGATTGAACATTGAGGACTGAGTGTTGAGGGTTGAGTGATGAGAATTGATGTTTGTGGTTAGAGATTTGAAGATTGCAGATTGAGTATTGTGTATTGTAAACTGTGAATTGAGGATATTCTATTGAGGATTGGGGATTGTCACCTGATTGTTGAGGACTGAGGGCTGAAGATTGAGGATACAGGATTGAGGATTCAGAATTGAGGTTTGAGGACTGAGGATTGAGGATTGAAAATTGGTTATTGAGGATTGAGGATTGAGAACTGAGGATTGTGGATTGAGGATTGAAGATTGAGGATTGGGTTTTGAGGATTGAAGAATGAGGATTGAGGATTGAGGATTGAGGATTGAGGATTGAAGATTGAGTATTGAGGATTGAAGATTGAGGATTGAGGACTGAGGATTGAGGATTGAGTATTGAGGATTGAGGATTGAGGATTAAAGATTGAGTATTGAGGATTGAAGATTGAGGATTGTGGATTGAAGATTGAGTATTGAGGATTGAAGATTGAGGATTGAGGATTGAGGATTGAGAATTGACGATGAGGTCTGAGGGTTGAGGATTGAGGTTTGAGGACTCAGGACTGAGGATTGAGGATTGAGAATTGAGGATTGAGGATTGAGGATTGAGGATTGAAGATTGAGGATTGGGTATTGAGGATTGAACATTGAGGATTGAGGATTGAGGATCGAGGATTGCGGATTGAGGATTGAAGATTGAATATTGATGATTGAAGATTGAGGATTGAGGATTGAGGGTTGTGGATTGAGGACGAGGACTGAGTGTTGAGTATTGATGTTTGAGGTCTGATGATTGAGGATTGAGGATTGAGAATTGAGGATTGAGGATTGAGGATCGAGGATTGCGGATTGAGGATTGAAGATTGAATATTGATGATTGAAGATTGTGGTTTGAGGATTGAGGATTGAGGACTGAGGATTGAGGATTGAGGATTGAGCATTGAGGATTGAAGATTGAGGACTGGGGATTGAGGATTGAAGATTGACGATTGAGGATTGTGGATTGAGGATTGAGGGTTGAGGATTAAAGATTGAATATTGATGATTGAAGATTGAGGATTGAGGATTGAGGGTTGTGGATTGAGGACGAGGACTGAGTGTTGAGAATTGATGTTTGAGGTCTGAGGATTGAGGATTGAGGATTAAGAATTGAGGATTGAGGATTGAGGATTGAAGATTGAGGATTGGGTATTGAGGATTGAAGAATGAGGACTGAGGATTTAGGATTCAGGATCGAGGAATGAAGATTGAGTATTGGGGATTGAAGATTGAGGATTGAGGATTGTGGGTTGAGGATTGAGGATTGAGTATTCAGGATTGAGGATTGAGGATTGTAGATTGAGAATTGAGGATTGATGATTAAAGATTGAGTGTTGAGGATTGAAGATTGAGGATTGATGATTGGGGATTGAGGATTGAGGATTGAGGATTGAGGATTGAGTATTGAAGGCTGAGGATTGATGATTGAGGATTGAGGATTGAGTATTGAGGACTGAGGGTTGAAGATTGAGGATTGATGATTGAGGTTTAAAGATTGAGTATTGAGGATTGAAGATTGAAGATTGAGAATTGAGGATTGAGGATTGAACATTGAGGACTGAGTGTTGAGGTTTGAGTGATGAGAATTGATGTTTGTGGACAGAGATTTGAAGATTGCAGATTGAGTATTGTGTATTGTAAACTGTGAATTGAGGATATTCTATTGAGGATTGGGGATTGTCACCTGATTGTTGAGGACTGAGGGCTGAAGATTGAGGATTCAGGATTGAGAATTCAGAATTGAGGTTTGAGGACTGAGGATTGAGGATTGAAAATTGATTATTGAGGATTGAGGATTGAGAATTGAGGATTGTGGATTGAGGATTGAAGATTGAGGATTGGGTTTTGAGGATTGAAGAATGAGGATTGAGGATTGAGGATTGAGGATTGAGGATTGAAGATTGAGTATTGAGGATTGAAGATTGAGGATTGAGGACTGAGGATTGAGGATTGAGTATTGAGGATTGAGGATTGAGTATTAAAGATAGAGTATTGAGGATTGAAGATTGAGGATTGTGGATTGAAGATTGAGTATTGAGGATTGAACATTGAGGATTGAGGATTGAGGATTGAGAATTGACGATGAGGTCTGAGGGTTGAGGATTGAGGTTTCAGGACTGAGGCCTGAGGATTGAGGATTGAGGATTGAGGATTGAAGGTTGAGGATTGGGTATTGAGGATTGAACATTGAGGATTGAGGATTGAGGATCGAGGATTGCGGATTGAGGTTTGAAGGTTGAATATTGATGATTGAAGATTGAGGATTGAGGATTGAGGGTTGTGGATTAGGGACGAGGACTGAGTGTTGAGTATTGATGTTTGAGGTCTGATGATTGAGGATTGAGGATTGAGAATTGAGGAATGAGGATTGAGGATTGAGGATTGAAGATTGGGGATTGAGGATTGAGGGTTGTGGATTGAGGACGAGGACTGAGGGTTGAGTATTGATGTTTGAGGTCTGAGGATTGAGGATTGAGGATTGAGAATTGAGGATTGAAGATTGAGTATTGAGGATTGAAGGTTGAGGATTGAGGATTGAGGATTAAAGATTGAGTATTGAGGATTGAAGATTGAGGATTGTGGATTGAAGATTGAGTATTGAGGATTCAAGATTGAGGATTGAGGATTGAGGATTGAGAATTGACGATGAGGTCTGAGGGTTGAGGATTGAGGTTTGAGGACTGAGGACTGAGGATTGAGGATTGAGAATTGAGGATTGAGGATTGAGGATTGAGGATTGAAGATTGAGGATTGGGTATTGAGGATTGAACATTGAGGATTGAGGATTGAGGATCGAGGATTGCGGATTGAGGATTGAAGATTGAATATTGATGATTGAAGATTGAGGATTGAGGATTGAGGGTTGTGGATTGAGGACGAGGACTGAGTGTTGAGTATTGATGTTTGAGGTCTGATGATTGAGGATTGAGGATTGAGAATTGAGGATTGAGGATTGAGGGTTGAGGATTGAGGATTGAGGATTGAAGATTGAGGATTGGGTATTGAGGACTGAGGACTGAGGATTGAGTATTGAGGATTGAGGATTGAGGATTAAAGATTGAGTATTGAGGATTGAGGATTGAGGATTGAAGTTTGAGTATTGAGGATTAAAGATTGAGGATTGAGGATTGAGGATTGAGGATAGAGGATTGAAGATTGAGGATTGGGGACTGAGTGTTGAGGGTTGAGTAATGAGAATTGATGTTTGTGGATGGAGATTTGAAAAGTGAAGATTGAGGGTTGAGTATTGAAAGCTCAGAATTCAGGATATTCTATTGAGTATTGAGAATTTTGGATTGATGGTTGAGTATTGAGGATTGATGGTTGAGGGTTGTGTGTTGAACATTGAGGATTGGCGGATTGAGTATTGAAGATTGAGGACTTAGTGTTGAGGGTTGAGTGATGGGAATTGATGTTTGTGGATTGAGATTTGAAGATTGAAGAATGGGGTTTGAGTATTGAAAACTGTGAATTGAGGATATTCTATTGAGGGTTGAGTATTGACAATTGATTGTTGAGGACTGAGGGCTAAAGATTGAGGATTCAGGATTGAGGATTCGGGATTGAGGTTTGAAGGTTGAATATTGATGATTGAAGATTGAGGATTGAGGATTGAGGGTTGTGGATTAGGGACGAGGACTGAGTGTTGAGTATTGATGTTTGAGGTCTGATGATTGAGGATTGAGGATTGAGAATTGAGGAATGAGGATTGAGGATTGAGGATTGAAGATTGGGGATTGAGGATTGAGGGTTGTGGATTGAGGACGAGGACTGAGGGTTGAGTATTGATGTTTGAGGTCTGAGGATTGAGGATTGAGGATTGAGAATTGAGGATTGAAGATTGAGTATTGAGGATTGAAGGTTGAGGATTGAGGATTGAGGATTAAAGATTGAGTATTGAGGATTGAAGATTGAGGATTGTGGATTGAAGATTGAGTATTGAGGATTCAAGATTGAGGATTGAGGATTGAGGATTGAGAATTGACGATGAGGTCTGAGGGTTGAGGATTGAGGTTTGAGGACTGAGGACTGAGGATTGAGGATTGAGAATTGAGGATTGAGGATTGAGGATTGAGGATTGAAGATTGAGGATTGGGTATTGAGGATTGAACATTGAGGATTGAGGATTGAGGATCGAGGATTGCGGATTGAGGATTGAAGATTGAATATTGATGATTGAAGATTGAGGATTGAGGATTGAGGGTTGTGGATTGAGGACGAGGACTGAGTGTTGAGTATTGATGTTTGAGGTCTGATGATTGAGGATTGAGGATTGAGAATTGAGGATTGAGGATTGAGGGTTGAGGATTGAGGATTGAGGATTGAAGATTGAGGATTGGGTATTGAGGACTGAGGACTGAGGATTGAGTATTGAGGATTGAGGATTGAGGATTAAAGATTGAGTATTGAGGATTGAAGATTGAGGATTGAAGTTTGAGTATTGAGGATTAAAGATTGAGGATTGAGGATTGAGGATTGAGGATAGAGGATTGAAGATTGAGGATTGGGGACTGAGTGTTGAGGGTTGAGTAATGAGAATTGATGTTTGTGGATGGAGATTTGAAAAGTGAAGATTGAGGGTTGAGTATTGAAAGCTCAGAATTCAGGATATTCTATTGAGTATTGAGAATTTTGGATTGATGGTTGAGTATTGAGGATTGATGGTTGAGGGTTGTGTGTTGAACATTGAGGATTGGCGGATTGAGTATTGAAGATTGAGGACTTAGTGTTGAGGGTTGAGTGATGGGAATTGATGTTTGTGGATTGAGATTTGAAGATTGAAGAATGGGGTTTGAGTATTGAAAACTGTGAATTGAGGATATTCTATTGAGGGTTGAGTATTGACAATTGATTGTTGAGGACTGAGGGCTAAAGATTGAGGATTCAGGATTGAGGATTCGGGATTGAGGTTTAAGGACAGAGGATTGAGGGTTGAGGATTGAGGATTGAGGATTGACGCTTGAGGATTGAAGGTTGAGGATGGAGGATTGAAAAGAATGGACTGAGTGTTGAGGATTGAGTGTTGATAATTGATGTTTGAGGATTGAGATTTGATTATTGAATATTGTGGATTGAGTATTGAACCATGAGAATTCAGGATACTCTATTGAGTATTAGGAATTGAGGATTGATGGTTGAGTATTGAGGATTGGTGGTTGAGGGTTGTGTGTTGAATATTGAGGATTGAGGATTGAAGATTGAGAATTGAGGATTGAGGATTGAACATTGAGGACTGAGTGTTGAGGGTTGAGTGATGAGAATTGATGTTTGTGGATAGAGATTTGAAGATTGCAGATTGAGTATTGTGTATTGAAAACTGTGAATTGAGGATATTCTATTGAGGATTGAGGATTGTCACCTGATTGTTGAGGACTGAGTGCTGAAGATTGAGGATTCAGGATTGAGGATTCAGCATTGAGGTTTGAGGACTGAGGATTGAGGATTGAGGATTGAAGATTGAGTATTGAGGATTGAAGGTTGAGGATTGAGGATTGAGAATTGAGGATTGAGGATGAGGGCTGAGGGTTGAGTATTGAGGTTTAAGGGTTGAGTATTGAAGATTGAGGATTGATGGTTGAGGATTTAGAATTGAGGATTGAGGATTGAGGATTGAGGATTGAAAACTGAGTATTGAGGATTGAAGATTGAGGACTGAGGAATAAGGATTGAGGATTGAGGATGAGGGCTGAGGGTTGAGGATTGAGGCTTGAGGATTGAGGACTGAGGATTGAGGATTGAGAATTGAGGATTGATGGTTGAGTATTGAGAGTTGAGGATTGATGGTTTAGTATTGAGGATTCAGGATTGAGGATTGAGGATTGAGGATTGAGTATTGAAGATTGAGGATTGATGGTTGAGGGTTTAGAATTGAGGATTGAGGATTGAGGATTGAAGATTGAGTATTGAGGATTGAAGATTGAGGACTGAGGAATAAAGGTTGAGGATTGAGGATGATGGCTGAGGGTTGAGGATTGAGGCTTGGGGCTTGAGGACTGAGGACTGAGGATTGAGGATTGAGAATTGAGGATAGAGGATTGAGGATTGAAGATTGAGGATTGGGTATTGAGGATTGAAGAATGAGGATTGAGGATTGAGGATTGAAGATTGAGGATTGGGTATTGAGGATTGAACATTGAGGATTGAGGATTGAGGATCGAGGATTGCGGATTGAGGATTGAAGATTGAATATTGATGATTGAAGATTGAGGATTGAGGATTGAGGGTTGTGGATTGAGGACGAGGACTGAGTGTTGAGAATTGATGTTTGAAGTCTGAGGATTGAGGATTGAGGATTGAGAATTGAGGATTGAGGATAGAGGATTGAAGATTGAGGATTGGGGACTGAGTGTTGAGGGTTGAGTAATGAGAATTGATGTTTGTGGATGGAGATTTGAAAATTGAAAATTGAGGGTTGAGTATTGAAAGCTGAGAATTCAGGATATTCTATTGAGTATTGAGAATTTTGGATTGATGGTTGAGTATTGAGGATTGATGGTTGAGGGTTGTGTGTTGAATATTGAGGATTGGCGGATTGAGTATTGAAGATTGAGGACTTAGTGTTGAGGGTTGAGTGATGGGAATTGATGTTTGTGGATTGAGATTTGAAGATTGAAGAATGGGGTTTGAGTATTGAAAACTGTGAATTGAGGATATTCTATTGAGGGTTGAGTATTGACAATTGATTGTTGAGGACTGAGGGCTAAAGATTGAGGATTCAGGATTGAGGATTCGGGATTGAGGTTTAAGGACAGAGGATTGAGGGTTGAGGATTGAGGATTGAGGATTGACGCTTGAGGATTGAAGGTTGAGGATGGAGGATTGAAAAGATTGGACTGAGTGTTGAGGATTGAGTGTTGAGAATTGATGTTTGAGGATTGAGATTTGATTATTGAATATTGTGGATTGAGTATTGAACCATGAGAATTCAGGATACTCTATTGAGTATTAGGAATTGAGGATTGATGGCTGAGTATTGAGGATTGGTGGTTGAGGGTTGTGTGTTGAATATTGAGGATTGAGGATTGAGGATTGAGGATAGAGGATTGAAGATTGAGGATTGGGGACTGAGTGTTGAGGGTTGAGTAATGAGAATTGATGTTTGTGGATGGAGATTTGAAAAGTGAAGATTGAGGGTTGAGTATTGAAAGCTCAGAATTCAGGATATTCTATTGAGTATTGAGAATTTTGGATTGATGGTTGAGTATTGAGGATTGATGGTTGAGGGTTGTGTGTTGAACATTGAGGATTGGCGGATTGAGTATTGAAGATTGAGGACTTAGTGTTGAGGGTTGAGTGATGGGAATTGATGTTTGTGGATTGAGATTTGAAGATTGAAGAATGGGGTTTGAGTATTGAAAACTGTGAATTGAGGATATTCTATTGAGGGTTGAGTATTGACAATTGATTGTTGAGGACTGAGGGCTAAAGATTGAGGATTCAGGATTGAGGATTCGGGATTGAGGTTTGAAGGTTGAATATTGATGATTGAAGATTGAGGATTGAGGATTGAGGGTTGTGGATTAGGGACGAGGACTGAGTGTTGAGTATTGATGTTTGAGGTCTGATGATTGAGGATTGAGGATTGAGAATTGAGGAATGAGGATTGAGGATTGAGGATTGAAGATTGGGGATTGAGGATTGAGGGTTGTGGATTGAGGACGAGGACTGAGGGTTGAGTATTGATGTTTGAGGTCTGAGGATTGAGGATTGAGGATTGAGAATTGAGGATTGAAGATTGAGTATTGAGGATTGAAGGTTGAGGATTGAGGATTGAGGATTAAAGATTGAGTATTGAGGATTGAAGATTGAGGATTGTGGATTGAAGATTGAGTATTGAGGATTCAAGATTGAGGATTGAGGATTGAGGATTGAGAATTGACGATGAGGTCTGAGGGTTGAGGATTGAGGTTTGAGGACTGAGGACTGAGGATTGAGGATTGAGAATTGAGGATTGAGGATTGAGGATTGAGGATTGAAGATTGAGGATTGGGTATTGAGGATTGAACATTGAGGATTGAGGATTGAGGATCGAGGATTGCGGATTGAGGATTGAAGATTGAATATTGATGATTGAAGATTGAGGATTGAGGATTGAGGGTTGTGGATTGAGGACGAGGACTGAGTGTTGAGTATTGATGTTTGAGGTCTGATGATTGAGGATTGAGGATTGAGAATTGAGGATTGAGGATTGAGGGTTGAGGATTGAGGATTGAGGATTGAAGATTGAGGATTGGGTATTGAGGACTGAGGACTGAGGATTGAGTATTGAGGATTGAGGATTGAGGATTAAAGATTGAGTATTGAGGATTGAAGATTGAGGATTGAAGTTTGAGTATTGAGGATTAAAGATTGAGGATTGAGGATTGAGGATTGAGGATAGAGGATTGAAGATTGAGGATTGGGGACTGAGTGTTGAGGGTTGAGTAATGAGAATTGATGTTTGTGGATGGAGATTTGAAAAGTGAAGATTGAGGGTTGAGTATTGAAAGCTCAGAATTCAGGATATTCTATTGAGTATTGAGAATTTTGGATTGATGGTTGAGTATTGAGGATTGATGGTTGAGGGTTGTGTGTTGAACATTGAGGATTGGCGGATTGAGTATTGAAGATTGAGGACTTAGTGTTGAGGGTTGAGTGATGGGAATTGATGTTTGTGGATTGAGATTTGAAGATTGAAGAATGGGGTTTGAGTATTGAAAACTGTGAATTGAGGATATTCTATTGAGGGTTGAGTATTGACAATTGATTGTTGAGGACTGAGGGCTAAAGATTGAGGATTCAGGATTGAGGATTCGGGATTGAGGTTTAAGGACAGAGGATTGAGGGTTGAGGATTGAGGATTGAGGATTGACGCTTGAGGATTGAAGGTTGAGGATGGAGGATTGAAAAGAATGGACTGAGTGTTGAGGATTGAGTGTTGAGAATTGATGTTTGAGGATTGAGATTTGATTATTGAATATTGTGGATTGAGTATTGAACCATGAGAATTCAGGATACTCTATTGAGTATTAGGAATTGAGGATTGATGGTTGAGTATTGAGGATTGGTGGTTGAGGGTTGTGTGTTGAATATTGAGGATTGAGGATTGAAGATTGAGAATTGAGGATTGAGGATTGAACATTGAGGACTGAGTGTTGAGGGTTGAGTGATGAGAATTGATGTTTGTGGATAGAGATTTGAAGATTGCAGATTGAGTATTGTGTATTGAAAACTGTGAATTGAGGATATTCTATTGAGGATTGAGGATTGTCACCTGATTGTTGAGGACTGAGTGCTGAAGATTGAGGATTCAGGATTGAGGATTCAGCATTGAGGTTTGAGGACTGAGGATTGAGGATTGAGGATTGAAGATTGAGTATTGAGGATTGAAGGTTGAGGATTGAGGATTGAGAATTGAGGATTGAGGATGAGGGCTGAGGGTTGAGTATTGAGGTTTAAGGGTTGAGTATTGAAGATTGAGGATTGATGGTTGAGGATTTAGAATTGAGGATTGAGGATTGAGGATTGAGGATTGAAAACTGAGTATTGAGGATTGAAGATTGAGGACTGAGGAATAAGGATTGAGGATTGAGGATGAGGGCTGAGGGTTGAGGATTGAGGCTTGAGGATTGAGGACTGAGGATTGAGGATTGAGAATTGAGGATTGATGGTTGAGTATTGAGAGTTGAGGATTGATGGTTTAGTATTGAGGATTCAGGATTGAGGATTGAGGATTGAGGATTGAGTATTGAAGATTGAGGATTGATGGTTGAGGGTTTAGAATTGAGGATTGAGGATTGAGGATTGAAGATTGAGTATTGAGGATTGAAGATTGAGGACTGAGGAATAAAGGTTGAGGATTGAGGATGATGGCTGAGGGTTGAGGATTGAGGCTTGGGGCTTGAGGACTGAGGACTGAGGATTGAGGATTGAGAATTGAGGATAGAGGATTGAGGATTGAAGATTGAGGATTGGGTATTGAGGATTGAAGAATGAGGATTGAGGATTGAGGATTGAAGATTGAGGATTGGGTATTGAGGATTGAACATTGAGGATTGAGGATTGAGGATCGAGGATTGCGGATTGAGGATTGAAGATTGAATATTGATGATTGAAGATTGAGGATTGAGGATTGAGGGTTGTGGATTGAGGACGAGGACTGAGTGTTGAGAATTGATGTTTGAAGTCTGAGGATTGAGGATTGAGGATTGAGAATTGAGGATTGAGGATAGAGGATTGAAGATTGAGGATTGGGGACTGAGTGTTGAGGGTTGAGTAATGAGAATTGATGTTTGTGGATGGAGATTTGAAAATTGAAAATTGAGGGTTGAGTATTGAAAGCTGAGAATTCAGGATATTCTATTGAGTATTGAGAATTTTGGATTGATGGTTGAGTATTGAGGATTGATGGTTGAGGGTTGTGTGTTGAATATTGAGGATTGGCGGATTGAGTATTGAAGATTGAGGACTTAGTGTTGAGGGTTGAGTGATGGGAATTGATGTTTGTGGATTGAGATTTGAAGATTGAAGAATGGGGTTTGAGTATTGAAAACTGTGAATTGAGGATATTCTATTGAGGGTTGAGTATTGACAATTGATTGTTGAGGACTGAGGGCTAAAGATTGAGGATTCAGGATTGAGGATTCGGGATTGAGGTTTAAGGACAGAGGATTGAGGGTTGAGGATTGAGGATTGAGGATTGACGCTTGAGGATTGAAGGTTGAGGATGGAGGATTGAAAAGATTGGACTGAGTGTTGAGGATTGAGTGTTGAGAATTGATGTTTGAGGATTGAGATTTGATTATTGAATATTGTGGATTGAGTATTGAACCATGAGAATTCAGGATACTCTATTGAGTATTAGGAATTGAGGATTGATGGCTGAGTATTGAGGATTGGTGGTTGAGGGTTGTGTGTTGAATATTGAGGATTGAGGATTGAAGATTGAGAATTGAGGATTGAGGATTGAACATTGAGGACTGAGTGTTGAGGGTTGAGTGATGAGAATTGATGTTTGTGGATAGAGATTTGAAGATTGCAGATTGAGTATTGTGTATTGAAAACTGTGAATTGAGGATATTCTATTGAGGATTGAGAATTGTCACCTGATTGTTGAGGACTGAGGGCTGAAGATTGAGGATTCAGGATTGAGGATTCAGAATTGAGGTTTGAGGACTGAGGATTGAGGATTGAGGATTGAAGATTGAGTATTGAGGACTGAAGGTTGAGGATTGAGGATTGAGGATTGAGGATTGAGGATGAGGGCTGAGGGTTGAGGATTGAGGTTTAAGGGTTGAGTAGTGAAGATTGAGGATTGATGGTTGAGGATTTAGAATTGAGGATTGAGGATTGAGGATTGAGGATTGAAAACAGAGTATTGAGGATTGAAGATTGAGGACTGAGGAATAAGGATTGAGGATTGAGGATGAGGGCTGAGGGTTGAGGATTGAGGCTTGAGGATTGAGGACTGAGGATTGAGGATTGAGAATTGTGGATTGATGGTTGAGTATTGAGGATTGAGGATTGAGGATTGAGGATTGAGTATTGAAGATTGAGGATTGATGATTGAGGGTTGAGGATTGAGGATTGAGGATTGAGGATTGAGTATTGAAGATAGAGAATTGAGGATTGAAGGTTGAGGATTGAGGAATGAGGTTTGAGGATTGAGGACGATGGCTGATGGTTGAGGGTTGAGGTTTTAGGACTGAGGACTGAGGATTGAGGATTGAGAATTGACGATGAGGTTTGAGGACTGAGGACTGAGGATTGAGGATTGAGAATTGACGATGAGGTTTGAGGACTGAGGACTGAGGATTGAGGATTGAGAATTGAGGATTGAGGATTGAGGATCGAGGATTGCGGATTGAGGATTGAAGATTGAATATTGATGATTGAAGATTGTGGTTTGAGGATTGAGGATTGAGGACTGAGGATTGAGGATTGAGGATTGAGCATTGAGGATTGAAGATTGAGGACTGGGGATTGAGGATTGAAGATTGACGATTGAGGATTGTGGATTGAGGATTGAGGGTTGAGGATTAAAGATTGAATATTGATGATTGAAGATTGAGGATTGAGGATTGAGGGTTGTGGATTGAGGACGAGGACTGAGTGTTGAGAATTGATGTTTGAGGTCTGAGGATTGAGGATTGAGGATTGAGAATTGAGGATTGAGGATTGAGGATTGAAGATTGAGGATTGGGTATTGAGGATTGAAGAATGAGGACTGAGGATTTAGGATTCAGAATCGAGGAATGAAGATTGAGTATTGGGGATTGAAGATTGAGGATTGAGGATTGTGGGTTGAGGATTGAGGATTGAGTATTCAGGATTGAGGATTGAGGATTGTAGATTGAGAATTGAGCATTGATGATTAAAGATTGAGTGTTGAGGATTGAAGATTGAGGATTGATGATTGGGGATTGAGGATTGAGGATTGAGGATTGAGTATTGAAGGCTGAGGATTGATGATTGAGGATTGAGGATTGAGGATTGAGGATTGAGTATTGAGGACTGAGGGTTGAAGATTGAGGATTGATGATTGAGGTTTAAAGATTGAGTATTGAGGATTGAAGATTGAAGATTGAGAATTGAGGATTGAGGATTGAAGATTGAGGACTGAGTGTTGAGGTTTGAGTGATGAGAATTGATGTTTGTGGACAGAGATTTGAAGATTGCAGATTGAGTATTGTGTATTGTAAACTGTGAATTGAGGATATTCTATTGAGGATTGGGGATTGTCACCTGATTGTTGAGGACTGAGGGCTGAAGATTGAGGATTCAGGATTGAGAATTCAGAATTGAGGTTTGAGGACTGAGGATTGAGGATTGAAAATTGATTATTGAGGATTGAGGATTGAGAATTGAGGATTGTGGATTGAGGATTGAAGATTGCTGATTGGGTTTTGAGGATTGAAGAATGAGGATTGAGGATTGAGGATTGAGGATTGAGGATTGAAGATTGAGTATTGAGGATTGAAGATTGAGGATTGAGGACTGAGGATTGAGGATTGAGTATTGAGGATTGAGGATTGAGTATTAAAGATTGAGTATTGAGGATTGAAGATTGAGGATTGTGGATTGAAGATTGAGTATTGAGGATTGAACATTGAGGATTGAGGATTGAGGATTGAGAATTGACGATGAGGTCTGAGGGTTGAGGATTGAGGTTTGAGGACTGAGGACTGAGGATTGAGGATTGAGGATTGAGGATTGAAGGTTGAGGATTGGGTATTGAGGATTGAACATTGAGGATTGAGCATTGAGGATCGAGGATTGCGGATTGAGGTTTGAAGGTTGAATGTTGATGATTGAAGATTGAGGATTGAGGATTGAGGGTTGTGGATTAGGGACGAGGACTGAGTGTTGAGTATTGATGTTTGAGGTCTGATGATTGAGGATTGAGGATTGAGAGTTGAGGATTGAGGATTGAGGATTGAAGATTGAGGATTGGGTATTGAGGATTGAAGATTGAGTATTGAGGATTGAAGATTGAGGATTGAGGACTGAGGATTGAGGGTTGAGTATTGAGGATTGAGGATTGAGGATTAAAGATTGACTATTGAGGATTGAAGATTGAGGATTGTGGATTGAAGATTGAGTATTGAGGATTGAAGATTGAGGATTGAGGTTTGAGGATTGAGAATTGAGGATGAGGGCTGAGGTTTGAGGATTGAGGATTGAGGACTGCGGACTGAGGATTGAGGATTGAGAATTGAGGGATGAGGATTGAGGATTGAGGATTGAAGATTGGGGATTGAGGATTGAGGGTTGTGGATTGAGGACGAGGACTGAGGGTTGAGTATTGATGTTTGAGGTCTGAGGATTGAGGATTGAGGATTGAGAATTGAGGATTGAAGATTGAGTATTGAGGATTGAAGGTTGAGGATTGAGGGTTGAGGATTGAAGATTGAGGACTTAGTGTTGAGGGTTGAGTGATGGGAATTGATGTTTGTGGATTGAGATTTGAAGATTGAAGAATGGGGATTGAGTATTGAAAACTGTGAATTGAGGATATTCTATTGAGGAATGAGTATTGACAATTGATTGTTGAGGACTGATGGCTAAAGGTTGAGGATTCAGGATTCAGGATACGGGATTGAGGTTTAAGGACAGAGGATTGAGGGTTGAGGATTGAGGATTGAGGATTGACGCTTGAGGATTGAAGGTTGAGGATGGAGGATTGAAAAGACTGGACTGAGTGTTGAGGATTGAGTGTTGAGAATTGACGTCTGAGGATTGAGATTTGATTATTGAATATTGTGGATTGAGTATTGAACCATGAGAATTCAGGATACTCTATTGAGTATTAGGAATTGAGGATTGATGGTTGAGTATTGAAGATTGGTGGTTGAGGGTTGTGTGTTGAATATTGAGGATTGAGGATTGAGGATTGAGGATTGAAGATTGAAGATTGAATATTGAGTCTTGATGATTGATGATTGAGGATTGAGGATTGAGTGTTGAGAATTGAGGACGAGGACTGACGGTTGAGGATTGAGGTTTGTGGTTTGAGGATTGAGGATTGAGGACTGAGGATTGAGGATTGAGGATTGAGCATTGAGGATTGAAGATTGAGGACTGGGGATTGAGGATTGAAGATTGTCGATTGAGGATTGTGGATTGAGGATTGAGGGTTGAGGATTAAAGATTGAATATTGATGATTGAAGATTGAGGATTGAGGGTTGTGGATTGAGGACGAGGACTGAGTGTTGAGAATTGATGTTTGAGGTCTGAGGATTGAGGATTGAGGATTGAGAATTGAGGATTGAGGATTGAGGATTGAAGAATGAGGATTGGGTATTGAGGATTGAAGAATGAGGACTGAGGATTTAGGATTCAGGATCGAGGAATGAAGATTGAGTATTGGGGATTGAAGATTGAGGATTGAGGATTGTGGATTGAGGATTGAGGATTGAGTATTCAGGATTGAGGATTGAGGATTGTAGATTGAGAATTGAGGATTGATGATTAAAGATTGAGTGTTGAGGATTGAAGATTGAGGATTGATGATTGGGGATTGAGGATTGAGGATTGAGGATTGAGGATTGAGTATTGAAGGCTGAGGATTGATGATTGAGGATTGAGGATTGAGGATTGAGGATTGAGTATTGAGGACTGAGGGTTGAAGGTTGAGGATTGATGATTGAGGTTTAAAGATTGAGTATTGAGGATTGAAGATTGAAGATTGAGAATTGAGGATTGAGGATTGAACATTGAGGACTGAGTGTTGAGGTTTGCGTGATGAGAATTGATGTTTGTGGACAGAGATTTGAAGATTGCAGATTGAGTATTGTGTATTGTAAACTGTGAATTGAGGATATTCTATTGAGGATTGGGGATTGTCACCTGATTGTTGAGGACTGAGGGCTGAAGATTGAGGATTCAGGATTGAGAATTCAGAATTGAGGTTTGAGGACTGAGGATTGAGGATTGAAAATTGATTATTGAGGATTGAGGATTGAGAATTGAGGATTGTGGATTGAGGATTGAAGATTGAGGATTGGGTTTTGAGGATTGAAGAATGAGGATTGAGGATTGAGGATTGAGGATTGAGGATTGAAGATTGAGTATTGAGGATTGAAGATTGAGGATTGAGGACTGAGGATTGAGGATTGAGTATTGAGGATTGAGGATTGAGTATTAAAGATTGAGTATTGAGGATTGAAGATTGAGTATTGAGGATTGAAGACTGACGATTGAGTATTGAGGATTGAAGATTGAGGATTGGGTATTGAGGATTGAAGAATGAGGATTGAGGAATGAGGATTGAATATTCAGGATTGAGGATTGAGGATTGAGGATTGAGGATTGAGGATTGAAGATACAGTATTGAGGATCGAAGATTGAGAATTGAGGATTGAGGATTGAAGATTGAGTATTGAGGATTGAAGATTGAGGATTGAGGATTGAGGATTGAGGATTGAGGATTGAAGATTGAGGATTGAGGACGAGGGCTGAGGGTTGAGGATTGATGTTTGAGGAGTGAGGACCGAGCATTGAGGATTGAGAATTGAGGATTGAGGATTTAGGATTGAACATTGAGGATTGGGTATTGAGGATTGAAGAATGAGGATTGAGGAATGAGGATTGAGGATTGAGGATTGAAGATTGAGTATTGAGGATTGAAGATTGAGGATTGAGGATTGAGGATTGAGGATTGAGGATTGAGGATTGAGGATTGAAGATTGAGGATTGGGGACTGAGTGTTCAGGGTTGAGTGCTGAGAATTAATGTTTGTGGATAGATATTTGAAGATTGCAGATTGAGTATCGAGTATTGAAAACTGTGAATTGAGGATATTCTATTGAGGATTGAGGATTGACAATTGATTGTCGAGGACTGAGGGCTGAAGATTAAGGATTAAGGATTGAGGATTCAGAATTGAGGTTTGAGGACTGAGGATTGAGGATTGAAGATTGAGTATTGAGGATTGAAGATTGAGGATTGAGGACTGAGGATGGAGGATTGAAGAGAGAGGACTGAGTGTTGAGGATTGAGTGTTGAGAATTGATGTTTGAGGGTTGAGATTTGATTATTAATTTTTGTGGATTGAGTATTGAACGATGAGTATTCAGGGTATTCTATTGAGTATTGAGAATTGAGGATTGATTGTTGAATATTGAGGATTGATGGTTGAGTGTTTTGTGTTGAATATTGAGGATTGAGGATTGAGTATTGAGGATTGAGGATTGAGGATTGAGTATTGAGGACTGAGGGTTGAAGATTGAGGATTGATGATTGAGGATTAAAGATTGAGTATTGAGGATTGAAGATTGAGAATTGAGGATTGAGGATTGAACATTGAGGACTGAGTGTTGAGGGTTGAGTGATGAGAATTGATGTTTGAGGATAGAGATTTGAAGATTGCAGATTGAGTATTGTGTATTGAAAACTGTGAATTGAGGATATTCTATTGAGGATTGAGGATTGTCACCTGATTGTTGAGGACTGAGGGCTGAAGATTGAGGATTCAGGATTGAGGATTCAGAATTGAGGTTTGAGGACTGAGGATTGAAGATTGATTATTGAGGATTGAGGATTGAGAATTGAGGATTGTGGATTGAGGATTGAAGATTGAGGATTGGGTTTTGAGGTTTGAAGAATGAGGATTGAGGATTGAGGATTGAGGATTGAGGATTGAAGATTGAGTATTGAGGATCGAAGATTGAGGATTGAGGACTGAGGATTGAGGATTGAGTATTGAGGATTGAGGATTGAGGATTAAAGATTGAGTATTGAGGATATTCTATTGAGGATTGAGGATTGACAGTTGATTGTCGAGGACTGAGGGCTGAAGATTGAGGATTAAGGATTGAGGATGCAGAATTGAGGTTTGAGGACTGAGGATTGATGATTGAAGATTGAGTATTGAGGATTGAAGATTGAGGATTGAGGACTGAGGATGGAGGATTGAAGAGAGAGGACTGAGTGTTGAGGATTGAGTGTTGAGAATTGATGTTTGAGGGTTGAGATTTGATTATTAATTTTTGTGGATTGAGTATTGAACGATGAGAATTCAGGGTATTCTATTGAGTATTGAGAATTGAGGATTGATTGTTGAATATTGAGGATTGATGGTTGAGGGCTTTGTGATGAATATTGAGTATTGAGGATTGAGGATTGAGGATTGAGGATTGAGGATTGAGGACTGAAGATTGAGTATTGAGGATTGAAGGTTGAGGATTGAGGATTGAAGAATGAGGATTGAGGATTGAGGATTGAGAATTGAGGATTGAGGATTCAAGATTGAGGATTGGGTATTGAGGATTGTAGAATTAGGATTGAGGATTGAGGATTGAGGATTGAGGATTGAAGGTTGAGTATTGAGGATTGAAGATTGAGGATTGATGATTGAGGATTAAGGATTGGGTATTGAAGGTTGAGGATTGATGATTGGGGACTGATGATTGAGGATTGATGATTGGGTATTGAGGACTGAGGATTGAAGATTGAGGATTGAGGATTGAGGATTAAAGATTGAGTATTGAGGATTGAAGATTGAGAATTGAGGATTGAGGATTGAACATTGAGGACTGAGTGTTGAGGGTTGAGTGATGAGAAGTGATGTTTGTGGATAGAGATTTGAGGATTGCAGATTGAGCATTGTGTATTGAAAACTGTGAATTGAGGATGTTCTATTGAGGATTGAGGATTGTTACCTGATTGTTGAGGACTGAGGGCTGAAGATTGAGGATTCAGTATTGAGGATTCAGAATTGAGGTTTGCGGACTGAGGATTGAGGATGGGGGATCGAAGATTGAGTATTGAGGATTGAAGATTGAGGACTGAGGATTGAGGATTGAGGATTGGGGATGAGGGCTGAGGGTTGAGGATTGAGATTTAAGGACTGAGGACTGGGGATTGAGGATTGAGAATTGAGGATTGAGGATTGAGGATTGACGATTGAAGAATGAGGATTGAGGATTGATGATTGAGGATTGAGGATTGAAGATTGAGTATTGAGGATTGAAGGTTGACGATTGAGGAATGTGGATTGAAGATTGAGTATTGAACATTGAGGACTGAGTGTTGAGGGTTCAGCGATGAGAATTGATGTTTGTGGATAGAGGTTTGAAGATTGCAGATTGAGTATTGAGTATTGAAGACTGTGAATGCAGGATATTCTATTGAGGATTGAGGATTGTCAACTGATTGTTGAGGACTGAGGGCTGAAGATTGAGGATTCAGGATTGAGGATTCAGAATTGATGTTTGAGGACTGAGGATTGAGGATTGAAGATTGATTATTGAGGATTGAGGATTGAGAATTGAGGATTGAGGATTGAGGATTGAAGATTGAGTAATGAGGATTGAAGGTTGAGGATTGAGGATTGAAGATTGAGGATTGAGGATTGAGGATTGAGAATTGAGGATTGAGGATTGAGGATTCAAGATTGAGGATTGGGTATTGAGGATTGTAGAATTAGGATTGAGGATTGAGGATTGAGGATTGAGGATTGAAGGTTGAGTATTGAGGATTGAAGATTGAGGATTGATGATTGAGGATTAAGGATTGGGTATTGAAGGTTGAGGATTGATGATTGGGGACTGATGATTGAGGATTGATGATTGGGTATTGAGGACTGAGGATTGAAGATTGAGGATCGAGGATTGAGGATTAAAGATTGAGTATTGAGGATTGAAGATTGAGAATTGAGGATTGAGGATTGAACATTGAGGACAGAGTGTTGAGGGCTGAGTGATGAGAAGTGATGTTTGTGGATAGAGATTTGAGGATTGCAGATTGAGTATTGTGTATTGAAAACTGTGAATTGAGGATGTTCTATTGAGGATTGAGGATTGTTACCTGATTGTTGAGGACTGAGGGCTGAAGATTGAGGATTCAGTATTGAGGATTCAGAATTGAGGTTTGCGGACTGAGGATTGAGGATGGAGGATCGAAGATTGAGTATTGAGGATTGAAGATTGAGGACTGAGGATTGAGGATTGAGGATTGGGGATGAGGGCTGAGGGTTGAGGATTGAGATTTAAGGACTGAGGACTGGGGATTGAGGATTGAGAATTGAGGATTGAGGATTGAGGATTGAGGATTGAAGAATGAGGATTGAGGATTGAGGATTGAGGATTGAGGATTGAAGATTGAGTATTGAGGATTGAAGATTGACGATTGAGGAATGTGGATTGAAGATTGAGTATTGAACATTGAGGACTGAGTGTTGAGGGTTCAGCGATGAGGATTGATGTTTGTGGATAGAGGTTTGAAGATTGCAGATTGAGTATTGAGTATTGAAGACTGTGAATGCAGGATATTCTATTGAGGATTGAGGATTGTCAACTGATTGTTGAGGACTGAGGGCTGAAAATTGAGGATTCAGGATTGAGGATTCAGAATTGATGTTTGAGGACTGAGGATTGAGGATTGAAGATTGACTATTGAGGATTGAGGATTGAGAATTGAGGATTGAGGATTGAGGATTGAAGATTGAGGATTGGGTATTGAGAATTGAAGAATGAGGATTGAGGATTGAGGATTGAGTATTGAGGATTGAAGATTGAGTATTGAGGATTGAAGATTGAGGATTGAGGACTGAGGATTGAGGGTTGAGTATTGAGGATTGAGGATTGAGGATTAAAGATTGACTATTGAGGATTGAAGATTGAGGATTGTGGATTGAAGATTGAGTATTGAGGATTGAAGATTGAGGATTGAGGATTGAGGATTGAGAATTGAAGATGAGGGCTGAGGGTTGAGGATTGAGGTTTGAGGTCTGCGGACTGAGGATTGAGGATTGAGAATTGAGGAATGAGGATTGAGGATTGAGGATTGAAGATTGGGGATTGAGGACTGAGGGTTGTGGATTGAGGACGAGGACTGAGGGTTGAGTATTGATGTTTGAGGTCTGAGGATTGAGGATTGACGATTGAGAATTGAGGATTGAGGATTGAGGATTGAAGATTGAGGATTGGGTATTGAGGATTGAAGTATGAGGACTGAGGATTTAGGATTGAGGATCGAGGAATGAAGATTGAGTATTGGGGATTGAAGATTGAGGATTGAGGATTGTGGATTGAGGATTCAGGATTGAGTATTCAGGATTGAGGATTGAGGATTGTAGATTGATGATTGAGGATTGGTGATTAAAGATTGAGTGTTGAGGATTGAAGATTGAGGATTGATGATTGGGGATTGAGGATTGAGGATTGAGGATTGAGGATTGAGTATTGAAGGCTGAGGACTGATGATTGAGGATTGAGGATTGAGGATTGAGGATTGAGTATTGAGGACTGAGGGTTGAAGATTGAGGATTGATGATTGAGGTTTAAAGATTGAGTATTGAAGATTGAAGATTGAAGATTGAGAATTGAGTATTGTAGTGTATTGTATTGAGTATTGTATTGTGTATTGTAAACTGTGAATTGAGGATATTCTGTTGAGGATTGGGGATTGTCACCTGATTGTTGAGGACTGAGGGCTGAAGATTTAGGATTCAGGATTGAGGATTCAGAATTGAGGTTTGAGGACTGAGGATTGAGGATTGAAAATTGATTATTGAGGATTGAGGATTGAGAATTGAGGATTGAGGATTGAGGATTGAGGATTGAAGAATGAGGATTGGGTATTGAGGATTGAAGAATGAGGACTGAGGATTTAGGATTCAGGATCGAGGAATGAAGATTGAGTATTGGGGATTGAAGATTGAGGATTGAGGATTGTGGATTGAGGATTGAGGATTGAGTATTCAGGATTGAGGATTGAGGATTGTAGATTGAGAATTGAGGATTGATGATTAAAGATTGAGTGTTGAGGATTGAAGATTGAGGATTGATGATTGGGGATTGAGGATTGAGGATTGAGGATTGAGGATTGAGTATTGAAGGCTGAGGATTGATGATTGAGGATTGAGGATTGAGGATTGAGGATTGAGTATTGAGGACTGAGGGTTGAAGGTTGAGGATTGATGATTGAGGTTTAAAGATTGAGTATTGAGGATTGAAGATTGAAGATTGAGAATTGAGGATTGAGGATTGAACATTGAGGACTGAGTGTTGAGGTTTGCGTGATGAGAATTGATGTTTGTGGACAGAGATTTGAAGATTGCAGATTGAGTATTGTGTATTGTAAACTGTGAATTGAGGATATTCTATTGAGGATTGGGGATTGTCACCTGATTGTTGAGGACTGAGGGCTGAAGATTGAGGATTCAGGATTGAGAATTCAGAATTGAGGTTTGAGGACTGAGGATTGAGGATTGAAAATTGATTATTGAGGATTGAGGATTGAGAATTGAGGATTGTGGATTGAGGATTGAAGATTGAGGATTGGGTTTTGAGGATTGAAGAATGAGGATTGAGGATTGAGGATTGAGGATTGAGGATTGAAGATTGAGTATTGAGGATTGAAGATTGAGGATTGAGGACTGAGGATTGAGGATTGAGTATTGAGGATTGAGGATTGAGTATTAAAGATTGAGTATTGAGGATTGAAGATTGAGTATTGAGGATTGAAGACTGACGATTGAGTATTGAGGATTGAAGATTGAGGATTGGGTATTGAGGATTGAAGAATGAGGATTGAGGAATGAGGATTGAATATTCAGGATTGAGGATTGAGGATTGAGGATTGAGGATTGAGGATTGAAGATACAGTATTGAGGATCGAAGATTGAGAATTGAGGATTGAGGATTGAAGATTGAGTATTGAGGATTGAAGATTGAGGATTGAGGATTGAGGATTGAGGATTGAGGATTGAAGATTGAGGATTGAGGACGAGGGCTGAGGGTTGAGGATTGATGTTTGAGGAGTGAGGACCGAGCATTGAGGATTGAGAATTGAGGATTGAGGATTTAGGATTGAACATTGAGGATTGGGTATTGAGGATTGAAGAATGAGGATTCAGGAATGAGGATTGAGGATTGAGGATTGAAGATTGAGTATTGAGGATTGAAGATTGAGGATTGAGGATTGAGGATTGAGGATTGAGGATTGAGGATTGAGGATTGAAGATTGAGGATTGGGGACTGAGTGTTCAGGGTTGAGTGCTGAGAATTAATGTTTGTGGATAGATATTTGAAGATTGCAGATTGAGTATCGAGTATTGAAAACTGTGAATTGAGGATATTCTATTGAGGATTGAGGATTGACAATTGATTGTCGAGGACTGAGGGCTGAAGATTAAGGATTAAGGATTGAGGATTCAGAATTGAGGTTTGAGGACTGAGGATTGAGGATTGAAGATTGAGTATTGAGGATTGAAGATTGAGGATTGAGGACTGAGGATGGAGGATTGAAGAGAGAGGACTGAGTGTTGAGGATTGAGTGTTGAGAATTGATGTTTGAGGGTTGAGATTTGATTATTAATTTTTGTGGATTGAGTATTGAACGATGAGTATTCAGGGTATTCTATTGAGTATTGAGAATTGAGGATTGATTGTTGAATATTGAGGATTGATGGTTGAGTGTTTTGTGTTGAATATTGAGGATTGAGGATTGAGTATTGAGGATTGAGGATTGAGGATTGAGTATTGAGGACTGAGGGTTGAAGATTGAGGATTGATGATTGAGGATTAAAGATTGAGTATTGAGGATTGAAGATTGAGAATTGAGGATTGAGGATTGAACATTGAGGACTGAGTGTTGAGGGTTGAGTGATGAGAATTGATGTTTGAGGATAGAGATTTGAAGATTGCAGATTGAGTATTGTGTATTGAAAACTGTGAATTGAGGATATTCTATTGAGGATTGAGGATTGTCACCTGATTGTTGAGGACTGAGGGCTGAAGATTGAGGATTCAGGATTGAGGATTCAGAATTGAGGTTTGAGGACTGAGGATTGAAGATTGATTATTGAGGATTGAGGATTGAGAATTGAGGATTGTGGATTGAGGATTGAAGATTGAGGATTGGGTTTTGAGGTTTGAAGAATGAGGATTGAGGATTGAGGATTGAGGATTGAGGATTGAAGATTGAGTATTGAGGATCGAAGATTGAGGATTGAGGACTGAGGATTGAGGATTGAGTATTGAGGATTGAGGATTGAGGATTAAAGATTGAGTATTGAGGATATTCTATTGAGGATTGAGGATTGACAGTTGATTGTCGAGGACTGAGGGCTGAAGATTGAGGATTAAGGATTGAGGATGCAGAATTGAGGTTTGAGGACTGAGGATTGATGATTGAAGATTGAGTATTGAGGATTGAAGATTGAGGATTGAGGACTGAGGATGGAGGATTGAAGAGAGAGGACTGAGTGTTGAGGATTGAGTGTTGAGAATTGATGTTTGAGGGTTGAGATTTGATTATTAATTTTTGTGGATTGAGTATTGAACGATGAGAATTCAGGGTATTCTATTGAGTATTGAGAATTGAGGATTGATTGTTGAATATTGAGGATTGATGGTTGAGGGCTTTGTGATGAATATTGAGTATTGAGGATTGAGGATTGAGGATTGAGGATTGAGGATTGAGGACTGAAGATTGAGTATTGAGGATTGAAGGTTGAGGATTGAGGATTGAAGAATGAGGATTGAGGATTGAGGATTGAGAATTGAGGATTGAGGATTCAAGATTGAGGATTGGGTATTGAGGATTGTAGAATTAGGATTGAGGATTGAGGATTGAGGATTGAGGATTGAAGGTTGAGTATTGAGGATTGAAGATTGAGGATTGATGATTGAGGATTAAGGATTGGGTATTGAAGGTTGAGGATTGATGATTGGGGACTGATGATTGAGGATTGATGATTGGGTATTGAGGACTGAGGATTGAAGATTGAGGATTGAGGATTGAGGATTAAAGATTGAGTATTGAGGATTGAAGATTGAGAATTGAGGATTGAGGATTGAACATTGAGGACTGAGTGTTGAGGGTTGAGTGATGAGAAGTGATGTTTGTGGATAGAGATTTGAGGATTGCAGATTGAGCATTGTGTATTGAAAACTGTGAATTGAGGATGTTCTATTGAGGATTGAGGATTGTTACCTGATTGTTGAGGACTGAGGGCTGAAGATTGAGGATTCAGTATTGAGGATTCAGAATTGAGGTTTGCGGACTGAGGATTGAGGATGGGGGATCGAAGATTGAGTATTGAGGATTGAAGATTGAGGACTGAGGATTGAGGATTGAGGATTGGGGATGAGGGCTGAGGGTTGAGGATTGAGATTTAAGGACTGAGGACTGGGGATTGAGGATTGAGAATTGAGGATTGAGGATTGAGGATTGACGATTGAAGAATGAGGATTGAGGATTGATGATTGAGGATTGAGGATTGAAGATTGAGTATTGAGGATTGAAGGTTGACGATTGAGGAATGTGGATTGAAGATTGAGTATTGAACATTGAGGACTGAGTGTTGAGGGTTCAGCGATGAGAATTGATGTTTGTGGATAGAGGTTTGAAGATTGCAGATTGAGTATTGAGTATTGAAGACTGTGAATGCAGGATATTCTATTGAGGATTGAGGATTGTCAACTGATTGTTGAGGACTGAGGGCTGAAGATTGAGGATTCAGGATTGAGGATTCAGAATTGATGTTTGAGGACTGAGGATTGAGGATTGAAGATTGATTATTGAGGATTGAGGATTGAGAATTGAGGATTGAGGATTGAGGATTGAAGATTGAGTAATGAGGATTGAAGGTTGAGGATTGAGGATTGAAGATTGAGGATTGAGGATTGAGGATTGAGAATTGAGGATTGAGGATTGAGGATTCAAGATTGAGGATTGGGTATTGAGGATTGTAGAATTAGGATTGAGGATTGAGGATTGAGGATTGAGGATTGAAGGTTGAGTATTGAGGATTGAAGATTGAGGATTGATGATTGAGGATTAAGGATTGGGTATTGAAGGTTGAGGATTGATGATTGGGGACTGATGATTGAGGATTGATGATTGGGTATTGAGGACTGAGGATTGAAGATTGAGGATCGAGGATTGAGGATTAAAGATTGAGTATTGAGGATTGAAGATTGAGAATTGAGGATTGAGGATTGAACATTGAGGACAGAGTGTTGAGGGCTGAGTGATGAGAAGTGATGTTTGTGGATAGAGATTTGAGGATTGCAGATTGAGTATTGTGTATTGAAAACTGTGAATTGAGGATGTTCTATTGAGGATTGAGGATTGTTACCTGATTGTTGAGGACTGAGGGCTGAAGATTGAGGATTCAGTATTGAGGATTCAGAATTGAGGTTTGCGGACTGAGGATTGAGGATGGAGGATCGAAGATTGAGTATTGAGGATTGAAGATTGAGGACTGAGGATTGAGGATTGAGGATTGGGGATGAGGGCTGAGGGTTGAGGATTGAGATTTAAGGACTGAGGACTGGGGATTGAGGATTGAGAATTGAGGATTGAGGATTGAGGATTGAGGATTGAAGAATGAGGATTGAGGATTGAGGATTGAGGATTGAGGATTGAAGATTGAGTATTGAGGATTGAAGATTGACGATTGAGGAATGTGGATTGAAGATTGAGTATTGAACATTGAGGACTGAGTGTTGAGGGTTCAGCGATGAGGATTGATGTTTGTGGATAGAGGTTTGAAGATTGCAGATTGAGTATTGAGTATTGAAGACTGTGAATGCAGGATATTCTATTGAGGATTGAGGATTGTCAACTGATTGTTGAGGACTGAGGGCTGAAAATTGAGGATTCAGGATTGAGGATTCAGAATTGATGTTTGAGGACTGAGGATTGAGGATTGAAGATTGACTATTGAGGATTGAGGATTGAGAATTGAGGATTGAGGATTGAGGATTGAAGATTGAGGATTGGGTATTGAGAATTGAAGAATGAGGATTGAGGATTGAGGATTGAGTATTGAGGATTGAAGATTGAGTATTGAGGATTGAAGATTGAGGATTGAGGACTGAGGATTGAGGGTTGAGTATTGAGGATTGAGGATTGAGGATTAAAGATTGACTATTGAGGATTGAAGATTGAGGATTGTGGATTGAAGATTGAGTATTGAGGATTGAAGATTGAGGATTGAGGATTGAGGATTGAGAATTGAAGATGAGGGCTGAGGGTTGAGGATTGAGGTTTGAGGTCTGCGGACTGAGGATTGAGGATTGAGAATTGAGGAATGAGGATTGAGGATTGAGGATTGAAGATTGGGGATTGAGGACTGAGGGTTGTGGATTGAGGACGAGGACTGAGGGTTGAGTATTGATGTTTGAGGTCTGAGGATTGAGGATTGACGATTGAGAATTGAGGATTGAGGATTGAGGATTGAAGATTGAGGATTGGGTATTGAGGATTGAAGTATGAGGACTGAGGATTTAGGATTGAGGATCGAGGAATGAAGATTGAGTATTGGGGATTGAAGATTGAGGATTGAGGATTGTGGATTGAGGATTCAGGATTGAGTATTCAGGATTGAGGATTGAGGATTGTAGATTGATGATTGAGGATTGGTGATTAAAGATTGAGTGTTGAGGATTGAAGATTGAGGATTGATGATTGGGGATTGAGGATTGAGGATTGAGGATTGAGGATTGAGTATTGAAGGCTGAGGACTGATGATTGAGGATTGAGGATTGAGGATTGAGGATTGAGTATTGAGGACTGAGGGTTGAAGATTGAGGATTGATGATTGAGGTTTAAAGATTGAGTATTGAAGATTGAAGATTGAAGATTGAGAATTGAGTATTGTAGTGTATTGTATTGAGTATTGTATTGTGTATTGTAAACTGTGAATTGAGGATATTCTGTTGAGGATTGGGGATTGTCACCTGATTGTTGAGGACTGAGGGCTGAAGATTTAGGATTCAGGATTGAGGATTCAGAATTGAGGTTTGAGGACTGAGGATTGAGGATTGAAAATTGATTATTGAGGATTGAGGATTGAGAATTGAGGATTGAGGATTGAGGATTGAGGATTGAAGATTGAGGATTGGGTATTGAGGATTGAGGATTGGGGATTGAGGATCTAGTATTGGAGATTGATTATTTAGGATTGAAGATAGAGGGTTGAGGATTGAGGATTGAGGATTGAGAATTGAGAATTGAGGATGATGACTGAGGTTTGAGGATTGAGGTTTGAGGAATGAGGATTGAGGATTGAGGATTGAGGATTGATGATTGAGTATTGATGATTGAAGATTGAGGATTGAGGATTGAGGGTTGAGGATTGAGGACGAGGACTGACGGTTGAGGATTGTGGCTTGAGGATTGAGGATTGAGGATTGAGTATTGAGGATGAGGACTGGGGTTTGAGGATTGAGGTTTGAGGAATGAGGATTGAGGATTGAGGATTGAGGATTGAGGATTGAGGATTGAGTATTGAAGGTTCACGATTGATGACTGAGGATTGAGGATTGCGGATTGACGATTGAGGATTGAGGATTGAGGGTTGAAGGTTGAGTGTTGAGGATTGAAGGTTGAGAATTGACGATTGAGGATTGAGGATTGTGGATGATGGCTGAGGTTTGAGGTTTGAGGTTTGAGGTTTGAGTATTGAATCCTGAGAATTCAGGATGTTCTATTGAGTATTGAGAAATGAGGATTGATGGTTTAGTATTGAGCATTCAGGATTGAGGATTGAGGATTAAGTATTGAAGATTGAGGATTGATGGTTGAGGATTTAGAATTGAGGATTGAGGATTGAGGATTGAGGATTGAAAATTGAGTATTGAGGGTTGAAGATTGAGGACTGAGGAATAAGTATTGAGGATTGAGGATTGAGGTTTGAAGATTGAGGATTGGGTATTGAGGATTGAAGAATGAGGATTGAGGAATGAGGATTGAGGATTGAGGATTGAAGATTGAGTATTGGGGATTGAAGATTGAGGATTGAGGATTGAGGATTGAGGATTGAGGATTGAGGATTGAGGATTGAAGATTGAGGATTGGGGACTGGGTGTTGAGGGTTGAGTGATGAGAATTAATGTTTGTGGATAGAGATTTGAAGGTTGCAGATTGAGTATCGAGTATTGAAAACTGTGAATTGAGGATATTCTATTGAGGATTGAGGATTGACAATTGATTGTCGAGGACTGAGGGCTGAGGATTGAGGATTAAGGATTGAGGATGCAGAATTGAGGTTTGAGGACTGAGGATTGAGGATTGAAGATTGAGTATTGAGGATTGAAGATTGAGGATTGAGGACTGAGGATGGAGGATTGAAGAGAGAGTACTGAGTGTTGAGGATTGAGTGTTGAGAATTGATGTTTGAGGGTTGAGATTTGATTATTAATTTTTGTGGATTGAGTATTGAACGATGAGAATTCAGGGTATTCTATTGAGTATTGAGAATTGAGGATTGATTGTTGAATATTGAGGATTGATGGTTGAGGGTTTTGTGATGAATATTGAGGATTGAGGATTGAGGATTGAGGATTGAGGATTGAGGATTGAGGATTGAAGATTGAGTATTGAGGATTGAAGGTTGAGGATTGAGGATTGAGGATTGAGGATTGAGGATTGAGGATTGAGGATTGGGGATTGAGGATCTAGTATTGGAGATTGATTATTTAGGATTGAAGATAGAGGGTTGAGGATTGAGGATTGAGGATTGAGAATTGAGAATTGAGGATGATGACTGAGGTTTGAGGATTGAGGTGTGAGGAATGAGGATTGAGGATTGAGGATTGAGGATTGATGATTGAGTATTGATGATTGAAGATTGAGGATTGAGGATTGAGGGTTGAGGATTGAGGACGAGGACTGACGGTTGAGGATTGTGGCTTGAGGATTGAGGATTGAGGATTGAGTATTGAGGATGAGGACTGGGGTTTGAGGATTGAGGTTTGAGGAATGAGGATTGAGGATTGAGGATTGAGGATTGAGGATTGAGGATTGAGTATTGAAGGTTCAGGATTGATGACTGAGGATTGAGGATTGCGGATTGACGATTGAGGATTGAGGATTGAGGGTTGAAGGTTGAGTGTTGAGGATTGAAGGTTGAGAATTGACGATTGAGGATTGAGGATTGTGGATGATGGCTGAGGTTTGAGGTTTGAGGTTTGAGGTTTGAGTATTGAATCCTGAGAATTCAGGATGTTCTATTGAGTATTGAGAAATGAGGATTGATGGTTTAGTATTGAGCATTCAGGATTGAGGATTGAGGATTAAGTATTGAAGATTGAGGATTGATGGTTGAGGATTTAGAATTGAGGATTGAGGATTGAGGATTGAGGATTGAAAATTGAGTATTGAGGGTTGAAGATTGAGGACTGAGGAATAAGTATTGAGGATTGAGGATTGAGGTTTGAAGATTGAGGATTGGGTATTGAGGATTGAAGAATGAGGATTGAGGAATGAGGATTGAGGATTGAGGATTGAAGATTGAGTATTGAGGATTGAAGATTGAGGATTGAGGATTGAGGATTGAGGATTGAGGATTGAGGATTGAGGATTGAAGATTGAGGATTGGGGACTGGGTGTTGAGGGTTGAGTGATGAGAATTAATGTTTGTGGATAGAGATTTGAAGGTTGCAGATTGAGTATCGAGTATTGAAAACTGTGAATTGAGGATATTCTATTGAGGATTGAGGATTGACAATTGATTGTCGAGGACTGAGGGCTGAGGATTGAGGATTAAGGATTGAGGATGCAGAATTGAGGTTTGAGGACTGAGGATTGAGGATTGAAGATTGAGTATTGAGGATTGAAGATTGAGGATTGAGGACTGAGGATGGAGGATTGAAGAGAGAGGACTGAGTGTTGAGGATTGAGTGTTGAGAATTGATGTTTGAGGGTTGAGATTTGATTATCAATTTTTGTGGATTGAGTATTGAACGATGAGAATTCAGGGTATTCTATTGAGTATTGAGAATTGAGGATTGATTGTTGAATATTGAGGATTGATGGTTGAGGGTTTTGTGATGAATATTGAGGATTGAGGATTGAGGATTGAGGATTGAGGATTGAGGATTGAGGATTGAAGATTGAGTATTGAGGATTGAAGGTTGAGGATTGAGGATTGAGGATTGAGGATTGAGGATTGAGGATTGAGAATTCAGGATTGAGGATTGAGGATTCAAGATTGAGGATTGGGTATTGAGGATTGTAGAATGAGGATTGAGGATTGAGGATTGAGTATTGAGGATTGAAGGTTGAGTATCGAGGATTGAAGATTGAGGATTGATGATTGAGGATTAAGGATTGGGTATTGAAGGTTGAGGATTGATGATTGGGGACTGATGATTGAGGATTGAGGATTGAGTATTGAGGACTGAGGATTGAAGATTGAGGATTGAGGATTGAGGATTAAAGATTGAGTATTGAGGATTGAAGGTTGAGTATCGAGGATTGAAGATTGAGGATTGATGATTGAGGATTAAGGATTGGGTATTGAAGGTTCAGGATTGATGACTGAGGATTGAGGATTGCGGATTGACGATTGAGGATTGAGGATTGAGGGTTGAAGGTTGAGTGTTGAGGATTGAAGGTTGAGAATTGACGATTGAGGATTGAGGATTGTGGATGATGGCTGAGGTTTGAGGTTTGAGGTTTGAGGTTTGAGTATTGAATCCTGAGAATTCAGGATGTTCTATTGAGTATTGAGAAATGAGGATTGATGGTTTAGTATTGAGCATTCAGGATTGAGGATTGAGGATTAAGTATTGAAGATTGAGGATTGATGGTTGAGGATTTAGAATTGAGGATTGAGGATTGAGGATTGAGGATTGAAAATTGAGTATTGAGGGTTGAAGATTGAGGACTGAGGAATAAGTATTGAGGATTGAGGATTGAGGTTTGAAGATTGAGGATTGGGTATTGAGGATTGAAGAATGAGGATTGAGGAATGAGGATTGAGGATTGAGGATTGAAGATTGAGTATTGAGGATTGAAGATTGAGGATTGAGGATTGAGGATTGAGGATTGAGGATTGAGGATTGAGGATTGAAGATTGAGGATTGGGGACTGGGTGTTGAGGGTTGAGTGATGAGAATTAATGTTTGTGGATAGAGATTTGAAGGTTGCAGATTGAGTATCGAGTATTGAAAACTGTGAATTGAGGATATTCTATTGAGGATTGAGGATTGACAATTGATTGTCGAGGACTGAGGGCTGAGGATTGAGGATTAAGGATTGAGGATGCAGAATTGAGGTTTGAGGACTGAGGTTTGAGGATTGAAGATTGAGTATTGAGGATTCAAGATTGAGGATTGAGGACTGAGGATGGAGGATTGAAGAGAGAGGACTGAGTGTTGAGGATTGAGTGTTGAGAATTGATGTTTGAGGGTTGAGATTTGATTATTAATTTTTGTGGATTGAGTATTGAACGATGAGAATTCAGGGTATTCTATTGAGTATTGAGAATTGAGGATTGATTGTTGAATATTGAGGATTGATGGTTGAGGGTTTTGTGATGAATATTGAGGATTGATGATTGAGGATTGAGGATTGAGGATTGAGGATTGAGGATTGAAGATTGAGTATTGAGGATTGAAGGTTGAGGATTGAGGATTGAGGATTGAGGATTGAGGATTGAGGATTGAGAATTGAGGATTGAGGATTGAGGATTCAAGATTGAGGATTGGGTATTGAGGATTGTAGATTGAGGATTGAGGACTGAGGATTGAGGGTTGAGTATTGAGGATTGAGGATTGAGGATTAAAGATTGACTATTGAGGATTGAAGATTGAGGATTGTGGATTGAAGATTGAGTATTGAGGATTGAAGATTGAGGATTGAGGATTGAGGATTGAGAATTGAAGATGAGGGCTGAGGGTTGAGGATTGAGGTTTGAGGTCTGCGGACTGAGGATTGAGGATTGAGAATTGAGGAATGAGGATTGAGGATTGAGGATTGAAGATTGGGGATTGAGGATTGAGGGTTGTGGATTGAGGACGAGGACTGAGGGTTGAGTATTGATGTTTGAGGTCTGAGGATTGAGGATTGAGGATTGAGAATTGAGGATTGAGGATTGAGAATTGAAGATTGAGGATTGGGTATTGAGGATTGAAGTATGAGGACTGAGGATTTAGGATTGAGGATCGAGGAATGAAGATTGAGTATTGGGGATTGAAGATTGAGGATTGAGGATTGTGGATTGAGGATTGAGGATTGAGTATTCAGGATTGAGGATTGAGGATTGTAGATTGATGATTGAGGATTGGTGATTAAAGATTGAGTGTTGAGGATTGAAGATTGAGGATTGATGATTGGGGATTGAGGATTGAGGATTGAGGATTGAGGATTGAGTATTGAAGGCTGAGGACTGATGATTGAGGATTGAGGATTGAGGATTGAGGATTGAGTATTGAGGACTGAGGGTTGAAGATTGAGGATTGATGATTGAGGTTTAAAGATCGAGTATTGAGGATTGAAGATTGAAGATTGAGAATTGAGGATTGAGGATTGAACATTGAGGACTGAGTGTTGAGGGTTGAGTGATGAGTATTGATGTTTGTGGATAGAGATTTGAAGATTGCAGATTGAGTATTGTGTATTGTAAACTGTGAATTGAGGATATTCTGTTGAGGATTGGGGATTGTCACCTGATTGTTGAGGACTGAGGGCTGAAGATTTAGGATTCAGGATTGAGGATTCAGAATTGAGGTTTGAGGACTGAGGATTGAGGATTGAAAATTGATTATTGAGGATTGAGGAGTGAGAATTGAGGATTGTGGATTGAGGATTGAAGATTGAGGATTGGGTTTTGAGGATTGTAGAATGAGGACTGAGGATTGAGGATTGAGTATTGAGGATTGAAGATTGAGTATTGAGGATTGAAGATTGAGGATTGAGGACTGAGGATTGAGGATTGAGTATTGAGTATTGAGGATTGAGGATTAAAGATTGAGTATTGAGGATTGAAGATTGAGGATTGTGGATTGAAGATTGAGTATTGAGGATTGAAGATTGAGGATTGAGGATTGACCATTGGGGATTGAGGATTGAGGATCGAGGATTGCGGATTGAGGATTGAAGATTGAATATTGATGATTGAAGATTGAGGATTGAGGATTGAGGGTTGTGGATTGAGGACGAGGACTGAGTGTTGAATATTGATGTTTGAGGTCTGATGATTGAGGATTGAGGATTGAGAATTGAGGATTGAGGATTGAGGGTTGAGGATTGAGGATTGAGGATTGAGGTACGAGGATTGAGGATTGAGGATTGAGGGTTGTGGATTGAGGACGAGGACTGAGTGTTGAGAATTGATGTTTGAGGTCTGTGGATTGAGGATTGAGGATTGAGAATTGAGGATTGAGGATTGAGGATTGAGGATTGAAGATTGAGGATTGGGTATTGAGGATTGAGGATTGGGGATTGAGGATCTAATATTGGAGATTGATTATTTAGGATTGAAGATAGAGGGTTGAGGATTGAGGATTGAGGATTGAGAATTGAGAATTGAGGATGATGACTGAGGTTTGAGGATTGAGGTTTGAGGAATGAGGATTGAGGATTGAGGATTGAGGATTGATGATTGAGTATTGATGATTGAAGATTGAGGATTGAGGATTGAGGATTGAGGGTTGAGGATTGAGGACTGACGGTTGAGGATTGTGGCTTGAGGATTGAGGATTGAGGATTGAGTATTGAGGATGAGGACTGGGGTTTGAGGATTGAGGTTTGAGGAATGAGGATTGAGGATTGAGGATTGAGGATTGAGGATTGAGGATTGAGTATTGAAGGTTCAGGATTGATGACTGAGGATTGAGGATTGCGGATTGACGATTGAGGATTGAGGATTGAGGGTTGAAGGTTGAGTGTTGAGGATTGAAGGTTGAGAATTGACGATTGAGGATTGAGGATTGTGGATGATGGCTGAGGTTTGAGGTTTGAGGTTTGAGGTTTGAGTATTGAATCCTGAGAATTCAGGATGTTCTATTGAGTATTGAGAAATGAGGATTGATGGTTTAGTATTGAGCATTCAGGATTGAGGATTGAGGATTAAGTATTGAAGATTGAGGATTGATGGTTGAGGATTTAGAATTGAGGATTGAGGATTGAGGATTGAGGATTGAAAATTGAGTATTGAGGGTTGAAGATTGAGGACTGAGGAATAAGTATTGAGGATTGAGGATTGAGGTTTGAAGATTGAGGATTGGGTATTGAGGATTGAAGAATGAGGATTGAGGAATGAGGATTGAGGATTGAGGATTGAAGATTGAGTATTGAGGATTGAAGATTGAGGATTGAGGATTGAGGATTGAGGATTGAGGATTGAGGATTGAGGATTGAAGATTGAGGATTGGGGACTGGGTGTTGAGGGTTGAGTGATGAGAATTAATGTTTGTGGATAGAGATTTGAAGGTTGCAGATTGAGTATCGAGTATTGAAAACTGTGAATTGAGGATATTCTATTGAGGATTGAGGATTGACAATTGATTGTCGAGGACTGAGGGCTGAGGATTGAGGATTAAGGATTGAGGATGCAGAATTGAGGTTTGAGGACTGAGGATTGAGGATTGAAGATTGAGTATTGAGGATTGAAGATTGAGGATTGAGGACTGAGGATGGAGGATTGAAGAGAGAGGACTGAGTGTTGAGGATTGAGTGTTGAGAATTGATGTTTGAGGGTTGAGATTTGATTATTAATTTTTGTGGATTGAGTATTGAACGATGAGAATTCAGGGTATTCTATTGAGTATTGAGAATTGAGGATTGATTGTTGAATATTGAGGATTGATGGTTGAGGGTTTTGTGATGAATATTGAGGATTGAGGATTGAGGATTGAGGATTGAGGATTGAGGATTGAGGATTGAAGATTGAGTATTGAGGATTGAAGGTTGAGGATTGAGGATTGAGGATTGAGGATTGAGGATTGAGGATTGAGAATTGAGGATTGAGGATTGAGGATTCAAGATTGAGGATTGGGTATTGAGGATTGTAGAATGAGGATTGAGGATTGAGGATTGAGTATTGAGGATTGAAGGTTGAGTATCGAGGATTGAAGATTGAGGATTGATGATTGAGGATTAAGGATTGGGTATTGAAGGTTGAGGATTGATGATTGGGGACTGATGATTGAGGATTGAGGATTGAGTATTGAGGACTGAGGATTGAAGATTGAGGATTGAGGATTGAGGATTAAAGATTGAGTATTGAGGATTGAAGATTGAGAATTGAGGATTGAGGATTGAACATTGAGGACTGAGTGTTGAGGGTTGAGTGATGAGAAGTGATGTTTGTGGATAGAGATTTGAGGATTGCAGATTGAGTATTGTGTATTGAAAACTGTGAATTGAGGATGTTCTATTAAGGATTGAGGATTGTTACCTGATTGTTGAGGACTGAGGGCTGAAGATTGAGGATTCAGTATTGAGGATTCAGAATTGAGGTTTGAGGACTGAGGATTGAGGATGGAGGATCGAAGATTGAGTATTGAGGATTGAAGATTGAGGACTGAGGATTGAGTATTGAGGATTGGGGATGAGGGCTGAGGGTTGAGGATTGAGATTTAAGGACTGAGGACTGGGGATTGAGGATTGAGAATTGAGGATTGAGGATTGAGGATTGAGGATTGAGGATTGAAGATTGAGTATTGAGGATTGAAGATTGACGATTGAGGAATGTGGATTGAAGATTGAGTATTGAACATTGAGGACTGAGTGTTGAGGGTTCAGCGATGAGGATTGATGTTTGTGGATAGAGGTTTGAAGATTGCAGATTGAGTATTGAGTATTGAAGACTGTGAATGCAGGATATTCTATTGAGGATTGAGGATTGTCAACTGATTGTTGAGGACTGAGGGCTGAAGATTGAGGATTCAGGATTGAGGATTCAGAATTGATGTTTGAGGACTGAGGATTGAGGATTGAAGATTGACTATTGAGGATTGAGGATTGAGAATTGAGGATTGAGGATTGAGGATTGAAGATTGAGGATTGGGTATTGAGAATTGAAGAATGAGGATTGAGGATTGAGGATTGAGTATTGAGGATTGAAGATTGAGTATTGAGGATTGAAGATTGAGGATTGAGGACTGAGGATTGAGGGTTGAGTATTGAGGATTGAGGATTGAGGATTAAAGATTGACTATTGAGGATTGAAGATTGAGGATTGTGGATTGAAGATTGAGTATTGAGGATTGAAGATTGAGGATTGAGGATTGAGGATTGAGAATTGAAGATGAGGGCTGAGGGTTGAGGATTGAGGTTTGAGGTCTGCGGACTGAGGATTGAGGATTGAGAATTGAGGAATGAGGATTGAGGATTGAGGATTGAAGATTGGGGATTGAGGATTGAGGGTTGTGGATTGAGGACGAGGACTGAGGGTTGAGTATTGATGTTTGAGGTCTGAGGATTGAGGATTGAGGATTGAGAATTGAGGATTGAGGATTGAGGATTGAAGATTGAGGATTGGGTATTGAGGATTGAAGTATGAGGACTGAGGATTTAGGATTGAGGATCGAGGAATGAAGATTGAGTATTGGGGATTGAAGATTGAGGATTGAGGATTGTGGATTGAGGATTGAGGATTGAGTATTCAGGATTGAGGATTGAGGATTGTAGATTGATGATTGAGGATTGGTGATTAAAGATTGAGTGTTGAGGATTGAAGATTGAGGATTAATGATTGGGGATTGAGGATTGAGGATTGAGGATTGAAGATTGAGGATTGAATATTGAGTCTTGATGATTGATTATTGTGGATTGAGGATTGAGTGTTGAGGATTGAGGACTAGGACTGACGGTTGAGGATTGAGGTTTGAGGTTTGAGGATTGAGGATTGATGACTGAGGATTGAGGATTGAGGATTGAGCATTGAGGATTGAAGATTGAGGACTGGGGATTGAGGATTGAAGATTGACGATTGAGGATTGTGGATTGAGGATTGAGGGTTGAGGATTAAAGATTGAATATTGATGATTGAAGATTGAGGATTGAGGATTGAGGTTTGTGGATTGAGGACGAGGACTGAGTGTTGAGAATTGATGTTTGAGGTCTGAGGATTGAGGATTGAGGATTGAGAATTGAGTATTGAGGATTGAGGATTGAAGATTGAGGATTGGGTATTGAGGATTGAAGAATGAGGACTGAGGATTTAGGATTGAGGATCGAGGAATGAAGATTGAGTATTGGGGATTGAAGATTGAGGATTGAGGATTGTGGATTGAGGATTGAGGATTGAGTATTCAGGATTGAGGATTGAGGATTGTAGATTGAGGATTGAGTATTGATGATTAAAGATTGAGTGTTGAGGATTGAAGATTGAGGATTGATGATTGGGGATTGAGGATTGAGGATTGAGGATTGAGGATTGAGTATTGAAGGCTGAGGATTGATGATTGAGGATTGAGGATTGAGGATTGAGGATTGAGTATTGAAGACTGAGGGTTGAAGGTTGAGGATTGATGATTGAGGATTGAGGATTCAGTATTGAGGGTTGAAGATTATGAGTATTGATGAGTGAATATTGCGGACTTATTATTGAGGGTTGAGGTTTGAGGACGAGGACCGAGGGTTGTGCATTGAGGTTTGAGGACAGAAGATAGAGGATTGAGCATTGAGAATTGATAATTGAAGATTGAGGATTGAAAATTTAGGACTGGGTATTGAGGATTCAGGATTGGGTATTGAGGATTTAGTATTGGAGATTGATTTTTTAGGATTGAAGATAGAGGGTTGAGGATTGAGGATTGAGGATTGAGAATTGAGAATTGAGGATGATGACTGAGGTTTGAGGATTGAGGTTTGAGGAATGAGGATTGAGGATTGAGGATTGAGTATTGAGGATTGATGATTGAGTATTGAAGGTTGAGGATTGATGACTGAGGATTGAGGATTGAGGATTGAGGATTGAGGATTGAGGATTAATGATTGAGTGTTGAGGATTGAGTGTTGAGGAGTGAGGATTGAGTGTTGAGGATTGAGGATGAGGGCTGAGGTTTGAGGTTTGAGGTTTGAGTATTGAATCCTGAGAATTCAGAATATTCTATTGAGTATTGAGAATTGAGGATTGATGGTTGAGTATTGAGGATTGAGGATTGAGGATTGAGGGTTGAGTATTGAAGATTGAGGATTGATGATTGAGTATTGAGGATTGAGGATTGAGGATTGAGGATTGAGTATTGAAGATTGAGAATTGAGGATTGAATGTTGAGGATTGAGGAATGAGGTTTGAGGATTGAGGACGATGGCTGATGGTTGAGGGTTGAGGTTTTAGGACTGAGGACTGAGGATTGAGGATTGAGAATTGAGGATTGAGGATTGGGGATTGAAGATTGGGGATTGGTAATTGAGGATTGAAGAATGAGGATTCAGGATTGAGGATTGATGATTGGTGATTGAAGATTGAGTATTGAGGATTGAAGATTGAGTATTGATGACTGAAGATTGAGGATTGAGGGTTGAGGGTTGAGGGTTGCGGACGAGGACTGACGGTTGAGGATTGAGGTTTGAGGATTGAGGGTTGAGGACTGAGGACTGAGGATAGAG
Source organism: Calliopsis andreniformis (assembly GCF_051401765.1). Classification (NCBI taxonomy): domain Eukaryota; kingdom Metazoa; phylum Arthropoda; class Insecta; order Hymenoptera; family Andrenidae; genus Calliopsis; species Calliopsis andreniformis. The sequence goes on along the minus strand of NW_027480451.1, from coordinate 64,549 downwards.
GATTGAGGATGGAGCATTGAGGATTGAAGATTGAGGACTGGGGATTGAGGACTGAAGATTGAGGATTAAGGATTGAGGATTGGTGATTGAGGATCTAGGACTGAATATTGATTATTGAGGATTAAAGATTGAGGATTGAGGATTGAGGATTGAGGATTGAGGATTGTGGATTGAGGATTGAAGATTGAGTATTGAGGATTGAAGATTGAGGATTGAGGACTGACGATTGAGGATTGAGTATTGAGGATTGAGGATTGAGGATTAAAGACTGAGTATTGAGGATTGAAAATTGAGGATAGTATATTGAAGATTGAGTATTGAGGTTTGAAGATTGAGGATTGAGGATTGAGGATTGAGAATTGACGATGAGGTCTGAGGGTTGAGGATTGAGGTTTGAGGACTGAGGACTGAGGATTGAGGATTGAGAATTGAGGATTGAGGATTGAGGATTGAAGATTGAGGATTGGGTATTGAGGACTGAGGATTGAGGATTGAGTATAGAGGATTGAGGATTGAGGATTAAAGATTGAGTATTGAGGATTGAGGATTGAGGATTGAAGTTTGAGCATTGAGGATTGAAGATTGAGGATTCAGGATTGAGGATTGAGGATTGAGGATTGAAGATTGAGGATTGAGGATTGAGGTTTGTGGATTGAGGACGAGGACTGAGTGTTGAGAATTGATGTTTGAGGTCTGAGGATTGAGGATTGAGGATTGAGAATTGAGTATTGAGGATTGAGGATTGAAGATTGAGGATTGGGTATTGAGGATAGAAGAATGAGGACTGAGGATTTAGGATTGAGGATCGAGGAATGAAGATTGAGTATTGGGGATTGAAGATTGAGGATTGAGGATTGTGGATTGAGGATTGAGGATTGAGTATTCAGGATTGAGGATTGAGGATTGTAGATTGAGGATTGAGTATTGATGATTAAAGATTGAGTGTTGAGGATTGAAGATTGAGGATTGATGATTGGGGATTGAGGATTGAGGATTGAGGATTGAGGATTGAGTATTGAAGGCTGAGGATTGATGATTGAGGATTGAGGATTGAGGATTGAGGATTGAGTATTGAAGACTGAGGGTTGAAGGTTGAGGATTGATGATTGAGGATTGAGGATTCAGTATTGAGGGTTGAAGATTATGAGTATTGATGAGTGAATATTGCGGACTTATTATTGAGGGTTGAGGTTTGAGGACGAGGACCGAGGGTTGTGCATTGAGGTTTGAGGACAGAAGATTGAGGATTGAGCATTGAGAATTGATAATTGAAGATTGAGGATTGAAAATTTAGGACTGGGTATTGAGGATTGAGGATTGGGTATTGAGGATTTAGTATTGGAGATTGATTTTTTAGGATTGAAGATAGAGGGTTGAGGATTGAGGATTGAGGATTGAGAATTGAGAATTGAGGGTGATGACTGAGGTTTGAGGATTGAGGTTTGAGGAATGAGGATTGAGGATTGAGAATTGAGGATTGAGGATTGATGATTGAGTATTGAAGGTTGAGGATTGATGACTGAGGATTGAGGATTGAGGATTGAGGATTGAGGATTGAGGATTGATGATTGAGTGTTGAGGATTGAGTGTTGAGGAGTGAGGATTGAGTGTTGAGGATTTAGGATGAGGGCTGAGGTTTGAGGTTTGAGGTTTGAGTATTGAATCCTGAGAATTCAGAATATTCTATTGAGTATTGAGAATTGAGGATTGATGGTTGAGTATTGAGGATTGAGGATTGAGGATTGAGGATTGAGTATTGAAGATTGAGGATTGATGATTGAGGATTGAGGATTGAGGATTGAGGATTGAGGATTGAGTATTGAAGCTTGAGAATTGAGGATTTAATGTTGAGGATTGAGGAATGAGGTTTGAGGATTGAGGACGATGGCTGATGGTTGAGGGTTGAGGTTTTAGGACTGAGGACTGAGGACTGAGGATTGAGAATTGAGGATTGAGGATTGGGGATTGAAGATTGGGGATTGGTAATTGAGGATTGAAGAATGAGGATTCAGGATTGAGGATTGATGATTGGTGATTGAAGATTGAGTATTGAGGATTGAAGATTGAGTATTGATGACTGAAGATTGAGGATTGAGGGTTGAGGGTTGAGGGTTGCGGACGAGGACTGACGGTTGAGGATTGAGGTTTGAGGATTGAGGGTTGAGGACTGAGGACTGAGGATAGAGGATTGAGGATGGAGCATTGAGGATTGAAGATTGAGGACTGGGGATTGAGGACTGAAGATTGAGGATTAAGGATTGAGGATTGGTGATTGAGGATCTAGGACTGAATATTGATTATTGAGGATTAAAGATTGAGGATTGAGGATTGAGGATTGAGGATTGAGGATTGTGGATTGAGGATTGAAGATTGAGTATTGAGGATTGAAGATTGAGGATTGAGGACTGAGGATTGAGGATTGAGTATTGAGGATTGAGGATTGAGGATTAAAGACTGAGTATTGAGGATTGAAAATTGAGGATAGTGGATTGAAGATTGAGTATTGAGGTTTGAAGATTGAGGATTGAGGATTGAGGATTGAGAATTGACGATGAGGTCTGAGGGTTGAGGATTGAGGTTTGAGGACTGAGGACTGAGGATTGAGGATTGAGAATTGAGGATTGAGGATTGAGGATTGAAGATTGAGGATTGGGTATTGAGGACTGAGGATTGAGGATTGAGTATAGAGGATTGAGGATTGAGGATTAAAGATTGAGTATTGAGGATTGAGGATTGAGGATTGAAGTTTGAGCATTGAGGATTGAAGATTGAGGATTCAGGATTGAGGATTGAGGATTGAGGATTGAAGATTGAGGATTGGGGACTGAGTGTTGAGGGTTGTGTGATGAGAATTGATGTTTGTGGATAGATATTTGAAGATTGCAGATTGAGCATTGAGTATTGAAAACTGTGAATTGATGATATTCTATTGAGGATTGAGAATTGACAACTGATTGTTGAGGACTGAGGGCTGAAGATTGAGGATTCAGGATTGAGAGTTCAGAATTGATGATTGAGGACTGAGGACTGAGGATTGAAGATTGAGTATTGAGGATTGAAGATTGAGGATTAAGGATTGAGGATGAGGACTGAGGGTTGAAGAATGAGGATTGAGGATTGAGGATTCAGGATTGAGGATTGAAGATTGAGTATTGAGGATTGAAGACTGACGATTGAGGATTGAGGATTGAGGATTGAGGATTGGGAATTGAGGATTGATGATTGAGCATTGAGGATTGAATATTGAGGATTGAAGATTGGGGATTGAGGATTGAAGATTGAGTATTGAGGATTGAAGGTTAAGGATTGAGGATTGGCGATTGAGGATTGAGGATTGAGGTTTGAGGTTTGACGATGAGGGATGAGGGTTGAGGATTGAGGTTTGAGGTCTGAGGACTGAGGATTGGGGATTGAGAATTGATGATTGAGGATTGAGGATTGAAGATTGAGGATTGGGTATTGTGGATTGAAGAATGAGGATTGAGGATTGAGGATTGAGGATAGGGGACTGAGGATTGAAGATTCAGGATGGAGGATTGAGGATTGAGGATTGAGGATTGAGGATTGAAGATTGAGTGTTGAGGATTGAGGGTTGAGGATTGAGGATTGAGGATTGAGGATTGAGGATGAGAGCTGTGCGTTGAGGATTGAGGTTTGAGGACTGAGGATTGAGGAATGAGGATTGAGAATTGGGGATTGAGGATTGAGTATTGAAGATTGAGGATTGGGTATTGAGGATTGAAGGATGAGGCTTGAGGATTGAGGATTGAGGATTGAGGATTGAAGATTGAGTGTTGAGGTTTGAAGACTGACGATTGAGGGTTGAGGATTGAGGATTGAGGATTGAGGATTGAGGATTGATGATTGAGTATTGAGGATTGAAGATTGAGGATTGAGGTTTGAGGATTGAGGACTGAGGATTGAGGATTGAAGATTGAGGATTGGGGACTGAGTGTCGAGGGTTGAGTGATGAGAATTGATGTTTGTGGATGGAGGTTTGAAGATTGAAGATTGTGGATTGAGTATTGAAAACTGAGAATTCAGGATATTCTATTGAGTATTGAGAATTTTAGATTGATGGTTGAGTATTGAGGATTGATGGTTGAGGGTTGTGTGTTGAATATTGAGGATTGGCGGATTGAGTATTGAGGATTGAGAACTGAGGGCTGAGGATTGAGTATTGAGGATTGAGGATTCAGTATTAAGGGTTGAGGATTTACGAGTATTGATGAGTGAAGATTGCGGATTTATTATTGAGTGTTGAGGTTTGAGGACGAGGACTGAGGGTTGTGCATTGAGGTTTGAGGACAGAAGATTGAGGATTGAGGATTGAGAATTGATAATTGAAGATTGAGGATTGAAAATTTAGGATTGGGTATTGAGGATTCAGGATTGGGTATTGTGGATTTAGTATTGGAGATTGATTATTTAGGATTGAAGATAGAGGGTTGAGGATTGAGGATTGAGGATTGAGAATTGAGAATTGAGGATGATGACTGAGGTTTGAGGATTGAGATTTGAGGAATGAGGATTGAGGATTGAGGATTGAGTATTGAGGATTGATGATTGAGAATTGAAGGTTGAGGATTGATGACTGAGGATTGAGGATTGAGGATTGAGGATTGAGGATTGAGGATTAATGATTGAGTGTTGAGGATTGAGTGTTGAGGAGTGAGGATTGAGTGTTGAGGATTGAGGATGAGGGCTGAGGTTTGAGGTTTGAGGTTTGAGTATTGAATCCTGAGAATTCAGAATATTCTATTGAGTATTGAGAATTGAGGATTGATGGTTGAGTATTGAGGATTGAGGATTGAGGATTGAGGATTGAGTATTGAAGATTGAGGATTGATGATTGAGTATTGAGGATTGAGGATTGAGGATTGAGGATTGAGTATTGAAGATTGAGAATTGAGGATTGAATGTTGAGGATTGAGGAATGAGGTTTGAGGATTGAGGACGATGGCTGATGGTTGAGGGTTGAGGTTTTAGGACTGAGGACTGAGGATTGAGGATTGAGAATTGAGGATTGAGGATTGGGGATTGAAGATTGGGGATTGGTAATTGAGGATTGAAGAATGAGGATTCAGGATTGATGATTGATGATTGGTGATTGAAGATTGAGTATTGAGGATTGAAGATTGAGTATTGATGACTGAAGATTGAGGATTGAGGGTTGAGGGTTGAGGGTTGCGGACGAGGACTGACGGTTGAGGATTGAGGTTTGAGGATTGAGGGTTGAGGACTGAGGACTGAGGATAGAGGATTGAGGATGGAGCATTGAGGATTGAAGATTGAGGACTGGGGATTGAGGACTGAAGATTGAGGATTAAGGATTGAGGATTGGTGATTGAGGATCTAGGACTGAATATTGATTATTGAGGATTAAAGATTGAGGATTGAGGATTGTGGATTGAGAATTGAGTATTGAGGATAAGGACTGAGGGTTGAGGATTGAGGTTTGAGGTATGAGGATTGAGGATTGAGGATTGAGGATTGAGGATTGAGGATTGATGATTGAGTGTTGAGGATTGAGTGTTGAGGAGTGAGGATTGAGTGTTGAGGATTTAGGATGAGGGCTGAGGTTTGAGGTTTGAGGTTTGAGTATTGAATCCTGAGAATTCAGAATATTCTATTGAGTATTGAGAATTGAGGATTGATGGTTGAGTATTGAGGATTGAGGATTGAGGATTGAGGATTGAGTATTGAAGATTGAGGATTGATGATTGAGGATTGAGGATTGAGGATTGAGGATTGAGGATTGAGTATTGAAGCTTGAGAATTGAGGATTTAAGGTTGAGGATTGAGGAATGAGGTTTGAGGATTGAGGACGATGGCTGATGGTTGAGGGTTGAGGTTTTAGGACTGAGGACTGAGGATTGAGGATTGAGAATTGAGGATTGAGGATTGGGGATTGAAGATTGGGGATTGGTAATTGAGGATTGAAGAATGAGGATTCAGGATTGAGGATTGATGATTGGTGATTGAAGATTGAGTATTGAGGATTGAAGATTGAGTATTGATGACTGAAGATTGAGGATTGAGGGTTGAGGGTTGAGGGTTGCGGACGAGGACTGACGGTTGAGGATTGAGGTTTGAGGATTGAGGGTTGAGGACTGAGGACTGAGGATAGAGGATTGAGGATGGAGCATTGAGGATTGAAGATTGAGGACTGGGGATTGAGGACTGAAGATTGAGGATTAAGGATTGAGGATTGGTGATTGAGGATCTAGGACTGAATATTGATTATTGAGGATTAAAGATTGAGGATTGAGGATTGAGGATTGAGAATTGAGTATTGAGGATAAGGACTGAGGGTTGAGGATTGAGGTTTGAGGAATGAGGATTGAGGATTGAGGATTGAGGATTGAAGGTTGAGTATGATGATTGAAGATTGAGGATTGAGTATTCAGGATTGAGGATTGAGGATTGTAGATTGAGGATTGAGGATTGATGATTAAAGATTGAGTGTTGAGGATTGAAGATTGAGGATTGATGATTGGGGATTGAGGATTGAGGATTGAGGATTGAGGATTGAGTATTGAAGGCTGAGGATTGATGATTGAGGATTGAGGATTGAGGATTGAGTATTGAGGACTGAGGGTTGAAGATTGAGGATTGATGATTGAGGTTTAAAGATTGAGTATTGAGGATTGAAGATTGAAGATTGAGAATTGAGGATTGAGGATTGAACAGTGAGGACTGAGTGTTGAGGGTTGAGTGATGAGAATTGATGTTTGTGGATAGAGATTTGAAGATTGCAGATTGAGTATTGTGTATTGTAAACTGTGAATTGAGGATATTCTATTGAGGATTGGGGATTGTCACCTGATTGTTGAGGACTGAGGGCTGAAGATTGAGGATTCAGGATTGAGGATTCAGAATTGGGGTTTGAGGACTGAGGATTGAGGATTGAAAATTGATTATTGAGGATTGAGGATTGAGAATTGAGGATTGTCGATTGAGGATTGAAGATTGAGGATTGGGTTTTGAGGATTGAAGAATGAGGATTGAGGATTGAGGATTGACGATTGAGGATTGAAGATTGAGTATTGAGTATTGACGATTGAGGATTGAGGACTGAGGATTGAGGATTGAGTATTGAGGATTGAGGATTGAGGATTAAAGATTGAGTATTGAGGATTGAAGATTGAGGATTGTGGATTGAAGATTGAGTATTGAGGATTGAAGGTTGAGGATTGAGGATTGAGGATTGACAATTGACGATGAGGTCTGAGGGTTGAGGATTGAGGTTTGAGGACTGAGGTCTGAGGATTGAGGATTGAGAATTGAGGATTGAGGATTGAGGATTGAGGATTGAAGATTGAGGATTGGGTATCGAGGATTGAACATTAAAGGATTGAGGATTGAGGATCGAGGATTGCGGATTGAGGATTGAAGATTGAATATTGATGATTGAAGATTGAGGATTGAGGACTGAGGGTTGTGGATTGAGGACGAGGACTGAGTGTTGAGTATTGATGTTTGAGGTCTGATGATTGAGGATTGAGGATTGAGAATTGAAGATTGAGGATTGAGGGTTGAGGATTGAGGATTGATGGTTGAGGGTTGTGTGTTGAATATTGAGGATTGGCGGATTGAGTATTGAGGATTGAGAACTGAGGGCTGAGGATTGAGTATTGAGGATTGAGGATTCAGTATTGAGGGTTGAGGATTTACGAGTATTGATGAGTGAAGATTGCGGATTTATTATTGAGGGTTGAGGTTTGAGGACGAGGACTGAGGGTTGTGCATTGAGGTTTGAGGACAGAAGATTGAGGATTGAGGATTGAGAATTGATAATTGAAGATTGAGGATTGAAAATTTAGGATTGGGTATTGAGGATTCAGGATTGGGTATTGTGGATTTAGTATTGGAGATTGATTATTTAGGATTGAAGATAGAGGGTTGAGGATTGAGGATTGAGGATTGAGAATTGAGAATTGAGGATGATGACTGAGGTTTGAGGATTGAGATTTGAGGAATGAGGATTGAGGATTGAGGATTGAGTATTGAGGATTGATGATTGAGTATTGAAGGTTGAGGATTGATGACTGAGGATTGAGGATTGAGGATTGAGGATTGAGGATTGAGGATTGAGGATTAATGATTGAGTGTTGAGGATTGAGTGTTGAGGAGTGAGGATTGAGTGTTGAGGATTGAGGATGAGGGCTGAGGTTTGAGGTTTGAGGTTTGAGTATTGAATCCTGAGAATTCAGAATATTCTATTGAGTATTGAGAATTGAGGATTGATGGTTGAGTATTGAGGATTGAGGATTGAGGATTGAGGGTTGAGTATTGAAGATTGAGGATTGATGATTGAGTATTGAGGATTGAGGATTGAGGATTGAGGATTGAGTATTGAAGATTGAGAATTGAGGATTGAATGTTGAGGATTGAGGAATGAGGTTTGAGGATTGAGGACGATGGCTGATGGTTGAGGGTTGAGGTTTTAGGACTGAGGACTGAGGATTGAGGATTGAGAATTGAGGATTGAGGATTGGGGATTGAAGATTGGGGATTGGTAATTGAGGATTGAAGAATGAGGATTCAGGATTGAGGATTGATGATTGGTGATTGAAGATTGAGTATTGAGGATTGAAGATCGAGTATTGATGACTGAAGATTGAGGATTGAGGGTTGAGGGTTGAGGGTTGCGGACGAGGACTGACGGTTGAGGATTGAGGTTTGAGGATTGAGGGTTGAGGACTGAGGACTGAGGATAGAGGATTGAGGATGGAGCATTGAGGATTGAAGATTGAGGACTGGGGATTGAGGACTGAAGATTGAGGATTAAGGATTGAGGATTGGTGATTGAGGATCTAGGACTGAATATTGATTATTGAGGATTAAAGATTGAGGATTGAGGATTGAGGATTGAGGATTGAGGATTGTGGATTGAGGATTGAAGATTGAGTATTGAGGATTGAAGATTGAGGATTGAGGACTGAGGATTGAGGATTGAGTATTGAGGATTGAGGATTGAGGATTAAAGACTGAGTATTGAGGATTGAAAATTGAGGATAGTGGATTGAAGATTGAGTATTGAGGTTTGAAGATTGAGGATTGAGGATTGAGGATTGAGAATTGACGATGAGGTCTGAGGGTTGAGGATTGAGGTTTGAGGACTGAGGACTGAGGATTGAGGATTGAGAATTGAGGATTGAGGATTGAGGATTGAAGATTGAGGATTGGGTATTGAGGACTGAGGATTGAGGATTGAGTATAGAGGATTGAGGATTGAGGATTAAAGATTGAGTATTGAGGATTGAGGATTGAGGATTGAAGTTTGAGCATTGAGGATTGAAGATTGAGGATTCAGGATTGAGGATTGAGGATTGAGGATTGAAGATTGAGGATTGGGGACTGAGTGTTGAGGGTTGTGTGATGAGAATTGATGTTTGTGGATAGATATTTGAAGATTGCAGATTGAGCATTGAGTATTGAAAACTGTGAATTGATGATATTCTATTGAGGATTGAGAATTGACAACTGATTGTTGAGGACTGAGGGCTGAAGATTGAGGATTCAGGATTGAGAGTTCAGAATTGATGATTGAGGACTGAGGACTGAGGATTGAAGATTGAGTATTGAGGATTGAAGATTGAGGATTAAGGATTGAGGATGAGGACTGAGGGTTGAAGAATGAGGATTGAGAATTGATGATTGAGGATTGAGGATTGAAGATTGAGGATTGGGTATTGTGGATTGAAGAATGAGGATTGAGGATTGAGGATTGAGGATAGGGGACTGAGGATTGAAGATTCAGGATGGAGGATTGAGGATTGAGGATTGAGGATTGAGGATTGAAGATTGAGTGTTGAGGATTGAGGGTTGAGGATTGAGGATTGAGGATTGAGGATTGAGGATGAGAGCTGTGCGTTGAGGATTGAGGTTTGAGGACTGAGGATTGAGGAATGAGGATTGAGAATTGGGGATTGAGGATTGAGTATTGAAGATTGAGGATTGGGTATTGAGGATTGAAGGATGAGGCTTGAGGATTGAGGATTGAGGATTGAGGATTGAAGATTGAGTGTTGAGGTTTGAAGACTGACGATTGAGGGTTGAGGATTGAGGATTGAGGATTGAGGATTGAGGATTGATGATTGAGTATTGAGGATTGAAGATTGAGGATTGAGGTTTGAGGATTGAGGTCTGAGGATTGAGGATTGAAGATTGAGGATTGGGGACTGAGTGTCGAGGGTTGAGTGATGAGAATTGATGTTTGTGGATGGAGGTTTGAAGATTGAAGATTGTGGATTGAGTATTGAAAACTGAGAATTCAGGATATTCTATTGAGTATTGAGAATTTTAGATTGATGGTTGAGTATTGAGGATTGATGGTTGAGGGTTGTGTGTTGAATATTGAGGATTGGCGGATTGAGTATTGAGGATTGAGAACTGAGGGCTGAGGATTGAGTATTGAGGATTGAGGATTCAGTATTAAGGGTTGAGGATTTACGAGTATTGATGAGTGAAGATTGCGGATTTATTATTGAGTGTTGAGGTTTGAGGACGAGGACTGAGGGTTGTGCATTGAGGTTTGAGGACAGAAGATTGAGGATTGAGGATTGAGAATTGATAATTGAAGATTGAGGATTGAAAATTTAGGATTGGGTATTGAGGATTCAGGATTGGGTATTGTGGATTTAGTATTGGAGATTGATTATTTAGGATTGAAGATAGAGGGTTGAGGATTGAGGATTGAGGATTGAGAATTGAGAATTGAGGATGATGACTGAGGTTTGAGGATTGAGATTTGAGGAATGAGGATTGAGGATTGAGGATTGAGTATTGAGGATTGATGATTGAGAATTGAAGGTTGAGGATTGATGACTGAGGATTGAGGATTGAGGATTGAGGATTGAGGATTGAGGATTAATGATTGAGTGTTGAGGATTGAGTGTTGAGGAGTGAGGATTGAGTGTTGAGGATTGAGGATGAGGGCTGAGGTTTGAGGTTTGAGGTTTGAGTATTGAATCCTGAGAATTCAGAATATTCTATTGAGTATTGAGAATTGAGGATTGATGGTTGAGTATTGAGGATTGAGGATTGAGGATTGAGGATTGAGTATTGAAGATTGAGGATTGATGATTGAGTATTGAGGATTGAGGATTGAGGATTGAGGATTGAGTATTGAAGATTGAGAATTGAGGATTGAATGTTGAGGATTGAGGAATGAGGTTTGAGGATTGAGGACGATGGCTGATGGTTGAGGGTTGAGGTTTTAGGACTGAGGACTGAGGATTGAGGATTGAGAATTGAGGATTGAGGATTGGGGATTGAAGATTGGGGATTGGTAATTGAGGATTGAAGAATGAGGATTCAGGATTGATGATTGATGATTGGTGATTGAAGATTGAGTATTGAGGATTGAAGATTGAGTATTGATGACTGAAGATTGAGGATTGAGGGTTGAGGGTTGAGGGTTGCGGACGAGGACTGACGGTTGAGGATTGAGGTTTGAGGATTGAGGGTTGAGGACTGAGGACTGAGGATAGAGGATTGAGGATGGAGCATTGAGGATTGAAGATTGAGGACTGGGGATTGAGGACTGAAGATTGAGGATTAAGGATTGAGGATTGGTGATTGAGGATCTAGGACTGAATATTGATTATTGAGGATTAAAGATTGAGGATTGAGGATTGTGGATTGAGAATTGAGTATTGAGGATAAGGACTGAGGGTTGAGGATTGAGGTTTGAGGTATGAGGATTGAGGATTGAGGATTGAGGATTGAGGATTGAGGATTGATGATTGAGTGTTGAGGATTGAGTGTTGAGGAGTGAGGATTGAGTGTTGAGGATTTAGGATGAGGGCTGAGGTTTGAGGTTTGAGGTTTGAGTATTGAATCCTGAGAATTCAGAATATTCTATTGAGTATTGAGAATTGAGGATTGATGGTTGAGTATTGAGGATTGAGGATTGAGGATTGAGGATTGAGTATTGAAGATTGAGGATTGATGATTGAGGATTGAGGATTGAGGATTGAGGATTGAGGATTGAGTATTGAAGCTTGAGAATTGAGGATTTAATGTTGAGGATTGAGGAATGAGGTTTGAGGATTGAGGACGATGGCTGATGGTTGAGGGTTGAGGTTTTAGGACTGAGGACTGAGGATTGAGGATTGAGAATTGAGGATTGAGGATTGGGGATTGAAGATTGGGGATTGGTAATTGAGGATTGAAGAATGAGGATTCAGGATTGAGGATTGATGATTGGTGATTGAAGATTGAGTATTGAGGATTGAAGATTGAGTATTGATGACTGAAGATTGAGGACTGGGGATTGAGGACTGAAGATTGAGGATTAAGGATTGAGGATTGGTGATTGAGGATCTAGGACTGAATATTGATTATTGAGGATTAAAGATTGAGGATTGAGGATTGAGGATTGAGAATTGAGTATTGAGGATAAGGACTGAGGGTTGAGGATTGAGGTTTGAGGAATGAGGATTGAGGATTGAGGATTGAGGATTGAAGGTTGAGTATGATGATTGAAGATTGAGGATTGAGTATTCAGGATTGAGGATTGAGGATTGTAGATTGAGGATTGAGGATTGATGATTAAAGATTGAGTGTTGAGGATTGAAGATTGAGGATTGATGATTGGGGATTGAGGATTGAGGATTGAGGATTGAGGATTGAGTATTGAAGGCTGAGGATTGATGATTGAGGATTGAGGATTGAGGATTGAGTATTGAGGACTGAGGGTTGAAGATTGAGGATTGATGATTGAGGTTTAAAGATTGAGTATTGAGGATTGAAGATTGAAGATTGAGAATTGAGGATTGAGGATTGAACAGTGAGGACTGAGTGTTGAGGGTTGAGTGATGAGAATTGATGTTTGTGGATAGAGATTTGAAGATTGCAGATTGAGTATTGTGTATTGTAAACTGTGAATTGAGGATATTCTATTGAGGATTGGGGATTGTCACCTGATTGTTGAGGACTGAGGGCTGAAGATTGAGGATTCAGGATTGAGGATTCAGAATTGGGGTTTGAGGACTGAGGATTGAGGATTGAAAATTGATTATTGAGGATTGAGGATTGAGAATTGAGGATTGTCGATTGAGGATTGAAGATTGAGGATTGGGTTTTGAGGATTGAAGAATGAGGATTGAGGATTGAGGATTGACGATTGAGGATTGAAGATTGAGTATTGAGTATTGACGATTGAGGATTGAGGACTGAGGATTGAGGATTGAGTATTGAGGATTGAGGATTGAGGATTAAAGATTGAGTATTGAGGATTGAAGATTGAGGATTGTGGATTGAAGATTGAGTATTGAGGATTGAAGGTTGAGGATTGAGGATTGAGGATTGACAATTGACGATGAGGTCTGAGGGTTGAGGATTGAGGTTTGAGGACTGAGGTCTGAGGATTGAGGATTGAGAATTGAGGATTGAGGATTGAGGATTGAGGATTGAAGATTGAGGATTGGGTATCGAGGATTGAACATTAAAGGATTGAGGATTGAGGATCGAGGATTGCGGATTGAGGATTGAAGATTGAATATTGATGATTGAAGATTGAGGATTGAGGACTGAGGGTTGTGGATTGAGGACGAGGACTGAGTGTTGAGTATTGATGTTTGAGGTCTGATGATTGAGGATTGAGGATTGAGAATTGAAGATTGAGGATTGAGGGTTGAGGATTGAGGATTGAGGATTGAGGATTGAGGATTGGGTATTGAGGACTGAGGTCTGAGGATTGAGTATTGAGGATTGAGGATTGAGGATTAAAGATTGAGTATTGAGGATTGAGGATTGAGGATTGAAGTTTGAGTATTGAGGATTGAAGATTGAGGATTGAGGATTGAGGATTGAGGATAGAGGATTGAAGATTGAGGATTGGGGACTGAGTGTTGAGTGTTGAGTAATGAGAATTGATGTTTGTGGATGGAGATTTGAAAATTGAAGATTGAGGATTGAGTATTGAAAGCTGAGAATTCAGTATATTCTATTGAGTATTGAGAATTTTGGATTGATGGTTGAGTATTGAGGATTGATGGTTGAGGGTTGTGTGTTGAATATTGAGGATTGGCGGATTGAGTATTGAGGATTGAGAACTGAGGGCTGAGGATTGAGTATTGAGGATTGAGGATTCAGTATTGAGGGTTGAGGATTTACGAGTATTGATGAGTGAAGATTGCGGATTTATTATTGAGGGTTGAGGTTTGAGGACGAGGACTGAGGGTTGTGCATTGAGGTTTGAGGACAGAAGATTGAGGATTGAGGATTGAGAATTGATAATTGAAGATTGAGGATTGAAAATTTAGGATTGGGTATTGAGGATTCAGGATTGGGTATTGTGGATTTAGTATTGGAGATTGATTATTTAGGATTGAAGATAGAGGGTTGAGGATTGAGGATTGAGGATTGAGAATTGAGAATTGAGGATGATGACTGAGGATTGAGGATTGAGGATTGAGGATTGAGGATTGAGGATTGAGGATTAATGATTGAGTGTTGAGGATTGAGTGTTGAGGAGTGAGGATTGAGTGTTGAGGATTGAGGATGAGGGCTGAGGTTTGAGGTTTGAGGTTTGAGTATTGAATCCTGAGAATTCAGAATATTCTATTGAGTATTGAGAATTGAGGATTGATGGTTGAGTATTGAGGATTGAGGATTGAGGATTGAGGGTTGAGTATTGAAGATTGAGGATTGATGATTGAGTATTGAGGATTGAGGATTGAGGATTGAGGATTGAGTATTGAAGATTGAGAATTGAGGATTGAATGTTGAGGATTGAGGAATGAGGTTTGAGGATTGAGGACGATGGCTGATGGTTGAGGGTTGAGGTTTTAGGACTGAGGACTGAGGATTGAGGATTGAGAATTGAGGATTGAGGATTGAGGATTGGGGATTGAAGATTGGGGATTGGTAATTGAGGATTGAAGAATGAGGATTCAGGATTGAGGATTGATGATTGGTGATTGAAGATTGAGTATTGAGGATTGAAGATTGAGTATTGATGACTGAAGATTGAGGATTGAGGGTTGAGGGTTGAGGGTTGCGGACGAGGACTGACGGTTGAGGATTGAGGTTTGAGGATTGAGGGTTGAGGACTGAGGACTGAGGATAGAGGATTGAGGATGGAGCATTGAGGATTGAAGATTGAGGACTGGGGATTGAGGACTGAAGATTGAGGATTAAGGATTGAGGATTGGTGATTGAGGATCTAGGACTGAATATTGATTATTGAGGATTAAAGATTGAGGATTGAGGATTGAGGATTGAGGATTGAGGATTGTGGATTGAGGATTGAAGATTGAGTATTGAGGATTGAAGATTGAGGATTGAGGACTGAGGATTGAGGATTGAGTATTGAGGATTGAGGATTGAGGATTAAAGACTGAGTATTGAGGATTGAAAATTGAGGATAGTGGATTGAAGATTGAGTATTGAGGTTTGAAGATTGAGGATTGAGGATTGAGGATTGAGAATTGACGATGAGGTCTGAGGGTTGAGGATTGAGGTTTGAGGACTGAGGACTGAGGATTGAGGATTGAGAATTGAGGATTGAGGATTGAGGATTGAAGATTGAG
The DNA here is from genome assembly GCF_051401765.1 of Calliopsis andreniformis. NCBI lineage: Eukaryota > Metazoa > Arthropoda > Insecta > Hymenoptera > Andrenidae > Calliopsis > Calliopsis andreniformis. The sequence continues at coordinate 49,004 of NW_027480451.1, read as the reverse complement.
GATTGGGTATTGAGGACTGAGGATTGAGGATTGAGTATAGAGGATTGAGGATTGAGGATTAAAGATTGAGTATTGAGGATTGAGGATTGAGGATTGAAGTTTGAGCATTGAGGATTGAAGATTGAGGATTCAGGATTGAGGATTGAGGATTGAGGATTGAAGATTGAGGATTGGGGACTGAGTGTTGAGGGTTGTGTGATGAGAATTGATGTTTGTGGATAGATATTTGAAGATTGCAGATTGAGCATTGAGTATTGAAAACTGTGAATTGATGATATTCTATTGAGGATTGAGAATTGACAACTGATTGTTGAGGACTGAGGGCTGAAGATTGAGGATTCAGGATTGAGAGTTCAGAATTGATGATTGAGGACTGAGGACTGAGGATTGAAGATTGAGTATTGAGGATTGAAGATTGAGGATTAAGGATTGAGGATGAGGACTGAGGGTTGAAGAATGAGGATTGAGGATTGAGGATTCAGGATTGAGGATTGAAGATTGAGTATTGAGGATTGAAGACTGACGATTGAGGATTGAGGATTGAGGATTGAGGATTGGGAATTGAGGATTGATGATTGAGCATTGAGGATTGAATATTGAGGATTGAAGATTGGGGATTGAGGATTGAAGATTGAGTATTGAGGATTGAAGGTTAAGGATTGAGGATTGGCGATTGAGGATTGAGGATTGAGGTTTGAGGTTTGACGATGAGGGATGAGGGTTGAGGATTGAGGTTTGAGGTCTGAGGACTGAGGATTGGGGATTGAGAATTGATGATTGAGGATTGAGGATTGAAGATTGAGGATTGGGTATTGTGGATTGAAGAATGAGGATTGAGGATTGAGGATTGAGGATAGGGGACTGAGGATTGAAGATTCAGGATGGAGGATTGAGGATTGAGGATTGAGGATTGAGGATTGAAGATTGAGTGTTGAGGATTGAGGGTTGAGGATTGAGGATTGAGGATTGAGGATTGAGGATGAGAGCTGTGCGTTGAGGATTGAGGTTTGAGGACTGAGGATTGAGGAATGAGGATTGAGAATTGGGGATTGAGGATTGAGTATTGAAGATTGAGGATTGGGTATTGAGGATTGAAGGATGAGGCTTGAGGATTGAGGATTGAGGATTGAGGATTGAAGATTGAGTGTTGAGGTTTGAAGACTGACGATTGAGGGTTGAGGATTGAGGATTGAGGATTGAGGATTGAGGATTGATGATTGAGTATTGAGGATTGAAGATTGAGGATTGAGGTTTGAGGATTGAGGACTGAGGATTGAGGATTGAAGATTGAGGATTGGGGACTGAGTGTCGAGGGTTGAGTGATGAGAATTGATGTTTGTGGATGGAGGTTTGAAGATTGAAGATTGTGGATTGAGTATTGAAAACTGAGAATTCAGGATATTCTATTGAGTATTGAGAATTTTAGATTGATGGTTGAGTATTGAGGATTGATGGTTGAGGGTTGTGTGTTGAATATTGAGGATTGGCGGATTGAGTATTGAGGATTGAGAACTGAGGGCTGAGGATTGAGTATTGAGGATTGAGGATTCAGTATTAAGGGTTGAGGATTTACGAGTATTGATGAGTGAAGATTGCGGATTTATAATTGAGTGTTGAGGTTTGAGGACGAGGACTGAGGGTTGTGCATTGAGGTTTGAGGACAGAAGATTGAGGATTGAGGATTGAGAATTGATAATTGAAGATTGAGGATTGAAAATTTAGGATTGGGTATTGAGGATTCAGGATTGGGTATTGTGGATTTAGTATTGGAGATTGATTATTTAGGATTGAAGATAGAGGGTTGAGGATTGAGGATTGAGGATTGAGAATTGAGAATTGAGGATGATGACTGAGGTTTGAGGATTGAGATTTGAGGAATGAGGATTGAGGATTGAGGATTGAGTATTGAGGATTGATGATTGAGAATTGAAGGTTGAGGATTGATGACTGAGGATTGAGGATTGAGGATTGAGGATTGAGGATTGAGGATTAATGATTGAGTGTTGAGGATTGAGTGTTGAGGAGTGAGGATTGAGTGTTGAGGATTGAGGATGAGGGCTGAGGTTTGAGGTTTGAGGTTTGAGTATTGAATCCTGAGAATTCAGAATATTCTATTGAGTATTGAGAATTGAGGATTGATGGTTGAGTATTGAGGATTGAGGATTGAGGATTGAGGATTGAGTATTGAAGATTGAGGATTGATGATTGAGTATTGAGGATTGAGGATTGAGGATTGAGGATTGAGTATTGAAGATTGAGAATTGAGGATTGAATGTTGAGGATTGAGGAATGAGGTTTGAGGATTGAGGACGATGGCTGATGGTTGAGGGTTGAGGTTTTAGGACTGAGGACTGAGGATTGAGGATTGAGAATTGAGGATTGAGGATTGGGGATTGAAGATTGGGGATTGGTAATTGAGGATTGAAGAATGAGGATTCAGGATTGATGATTGATGATTGGTGATTGAAGATTGAGTATTGAGGATTGAAGATTGAGTATTGATGACTGAAGATTGAGGATTGAGGGTTGAGGGTTGAGGGTTGCGGACGAGGACTGACGGTTGAGGATTGAGGTTTGAGGATTGAGGGTTGAGGACTGAGGACTGAGGATAGAGGATTGAGGATGGAGCATTGAGGATTGAAGATTGAGGACTGGGGATTGAGGACTGAAGATTGAGGATTAAGGATTGAGGATTGGTGATTGAGGATCTAGGACTGAATATTGATTATTGAGGATTAAAGATTGAGGATTGAGGATTGTGGATTGAGAATTGAGTATTGAGGATAAGGACTGAGGGTTGAGGATTGAGGTTTGAGGTATGAGGATTGAGGATTGAGGATTGAGGATTGAGGATTGAGGATTGAGGATTGAGGATTGAGGATTGTGGATTGAGGATTGAAGATTGAGGATTGGGGACTGAGTGTTGAGGGCTGTGTGATGAGAATTGATATTTGTGGATAGATATTTCAATATAGCAGATTGAGCATTGAGTATTGAAAGCTGTGAATTGAGGATATTCTATTGAGGATTGAGGATTGTCAACTGATTGTTGAGGACTGAGGGCTGACGATTGAGGATACAGGATTGAGGATTCAGAATTGAGGTTTGAGGACTGAGGATTGAGGATTGAAGATTGATTATTGAGGATTGAGGATTGAGGATTGAGAATTGAGGATTGTGGATTGAGGATTGAAGATTGAGGATTGGGTTTTGAGGATTGAAGTATGAGGATTGAGGATTGAGGATTGTGGATTGAGGATTGAAGATTGAGTATTGAGGATTGAAGATTGAGGATTGAGGACTGAGGATTGGGGATTGAGTATTGACGATTGAGGATTGAGGATTAAAGACTGAGTATTGAGGATTGAAAATTGAGGATAGTGGATTGAAGATTGAGTATTGAGGTTTGAAGATTGAGGATTGAGGATTGAGGATTGAGAATTGACGATGAGGTCTGAGGGTTGAGGATTGAGGTTTGAGGACTGAGGACTGAGGATTGAGGATTGAGAATTGAGGATTGAGGATTGAGGATTGAAGATTGAGGATTGGGTATTGAGGACTGAGGATTGAGGATTGAGTATAGAGGATTGAGGATTGAGGATTAAAGATTGAGTATTGAGGATTGAGGATTGAGGATTGAAGTTTGAGCATTGAGGATTGAAGATTGAGGATTCAGGATTGAGGATTGAGGATTGAGGATTGAAGATTGAGGATTGGGGACTGAGTGTTGAGGGTTGTGTGATGAGAATTGATGTTTGTGGATAGATATTTGAAGATTGCAGATTGAGCATTGAGTATTGAAAACTGTGAATTGATGATATTCTATTGAGGATTGAGAATTGACAACTGATTGTTGAGGACTGAGGGCTGAAGATTGAGGATTCAGGATTGAGAGTTCAGAATTGATGATTGAGGACTGAGGACTGAGGATTGAAGATTGAGTATTGAGGATTGAAGATTGAGGATTAAGGATTGAGGATGAGGACTGAGGGTTGAAGAATGAGGATTGAGGATTGAGGATTCAGGATTGAGGATTGAAGATTGAGTATTGAGGATTGAAGACTGACGATTGAGGATTGAGGATTGAGGATTGAGGATTGGGAATTGAGTATTGATGATTGAGCATTGAGGATTGAATATTGAGGATTGAAGATTGGGGATTGAGGATTGAAGATTGAGTATTGAGGATTGAAGGTTAAGGATTGAGGATTGACGATTGAGGATTGAGGATTGAGGTTTGAGGTTTGACGATGAGGGATGAGGGTTGAGGATTGAGGTTTGAGGTCTGAGGACTGAGGATTGGGGATTGAGAATTGATGATTGAGGATTGAGGATTGAAGATTGAGGATTGGGTGTTGTGGATTGAAGAATGAGGATTGAGGATTGAGGATTGAGGATAGGGGACTGAGGATTGAAGATTCAGGATGGAGGATTGAGGATTGAGGATTGAGGATTGAGGATTGAAGATTGAGTGTTGAGGATTGAGGATTGGGTATTGAGGATTGAAGGATGAGGCTTGAGGATTGAGGATTGAGGATTGAGGATTGAAGATTGAGTGTTGAGGTTTGAAGACTGACGATTGAGGGTTGAGGATTGAGGATTGATGATTGAGTATTGAGGATTGAAGATTGAGGATTGAGGTTTGAGGATTGAGGATTGAGGATTGAGGATTGAAGATTGAGGATTAAGGATTGAGGATTGGGGATTGAGGATCTAGGATTGAATATTGATTACTGAGGATTGAAGATTGAGGATTGAGGATTGAGGATTGAGAATTGAGAATTGAGGATAAGGACTGAGGGTTGAGGATTGAGGTTTGCGGAATGAGGATTGAGGATTGAGGATTGAGGATTGAAGATTGAGTATTGATGATTGAAGATTGAGGATTGGGGATTGAGGGTAGAGGATTGAGGACGAGGACTGACGGTTGAGGATTGTGGTTTGAGGATTGAGGGTTGAGGATTGAGAACTGAGGATGAGGACTGAGGTTTGAGGATTGAGGTTTGAGGAATGAGGATTGAGGATTGAGGATTGAGGATTGAGGATTGAGGATTGAGTATTGAAGGTTGAGGATTGATGACTGAGGATTGAGGATTGCGGATTGACGATTGAGGATTGAGGATTGAGGATTGAGGGTTGAAGTTTGAGGATTGAGGGTTGAGGGTTGAGGATTGAAGATTGAATATTGAGGATTGAAGATTGAGGATTCAGAATTGAGGTTTGAGGACTGAGGATTGAGGATTGAAGATTGAGTATTGAGGATTGAAGGTTGAGGATTGAGGATTGAGGATGGAGGATTCAAGAGAGAGGACTGAGTGTTGAGGATTGAGTGTTGAGAATTCATGTTTGAGGGTTGAGATTTGATTATTGATTTTTGTGGATTGTGTATTGAACGATGAGAATTCAGGGTATTCTATTGAGTATTGAGAATTGAGGATTGATTGTTGAGTATTGAGGATTGATGGTTGAGGGTTTTGTGTTGAATATTGAGGATTGAGGATTGAGGATTGAGGATTGAGGATTGAGGATTGAGGATTGAAGATTGAGTATTGAGAATTGAAGGTTGAGGATTGAGGATTGAGGATTGAGGATTGAGGATTGAAGATTGAGGATTGGGGATTGAGGATTGACGATTGAGGATTGAGTATTGATGATCGAGAATTGAGGATTGAGGATTGGGGATTGAGTATTGAGGATTGAAGATTGAGGATTGAGGATTGGGGATTGAAGATTGTGGACTGAGGATTGAGGATTGAGGATTGAGGATTGAGGATTGAAGATTGAGGATTGGGACTGAGTGTTGAGGGTTGGGTTATGAGAATTGATGTTTGTGGATAGATATTTGAAGATTGCATATTGAGCATTGAGTATTGAAAACTGTGAATTGATGATATTCTATTGAGGATTGCGAATTGACAACTGATTGTTGAGGACTGAGGGCTGAAGATTGAGGATTCAGGATTGGGAATTCAGAATTGATGATTGAGGACTGAGGGCTGAGGGCTGAAGATAGAGTATTGAGGATTGAAGATTGACGATTAAGGATTGAGGATTGGTGATTGAGGATCTAGGACTGAAAATTGATTATTGAGGGTTGAAGATTGAGGATTGAGGATTGAGGATTGAGAATTGAGAATTGAGGATAAGGACTGAGGGTTGAGGATTGAGGTTTGAGGAATGAGGATTGAGGATTGAGGATTGAGGATTGAAGATTGAGTATTGATGATTGAAGATTGAGGATTGAGGATTGAGGGTTGAGGACTGAGGACGAGGACTGACAGTTGGGGATTGTGGTTTGAGGATTGAGGTGTGAGGATTGAGAATTGAGGATGAGAACTGAGGTTTGAGGATTGAGGTTTGAGGAATGAGGATTGAGGATTGAGGATTGAAGATTGGGGACTGAGTGTTGAGGGTTGAGTTATGAGAATTGATGTACGTGGATAAATATTTGAAGATTGCAGATTGAGCATTGAGTATTGAAAACTGTGAATTGATGATATTCTATTGAGGATTGAGAATTGACAACTGATTGTTGAGGACTGAGGGCTGAAGATTGAGGATTCAGGATTGGGAATTCAGAATTGATGATTGAGGACTGAGGACTGAGGGTTGAAGATTGAGTATTGAGGATTGAAGATTGAGGATTGAGGTTTGAGGATTGAGGATTGAGGATTGAGGATTGAGGATTGAAGATTGAGGATTGGGGACTGAGTGTTGAGGGTTGAGTTATGAGAATTGATGTTTGTGGATAGATATTTGAAGATTGCAGATTGAGCATTGAGTATTGAAAACTGTGAATTGATGATATTCTATTGAGGATTGAGAATTGACAACTGATTGTTGAGGACTGAGGGCTGAAGATTGAGGATTCAGGATTGGGAATTCAGAATTGATGATTGAGGACTGAGGACTGAGGGTTGAAGATAGAGTATTGAGGATTGAAGATTGAGGATTACGGATTGAGGATTGGGGATTGAGGATCTAGGACTGAAAATTGATTATTGAGGGTTGAAGATTGAGGATTGAGGATTGAGGATTGAGAATTGAGAATTGAGGATAAGGACTGAGGGTTGAGGATTGAGGTTTGAGGAATGAGGATTGAGGATTGAGGATTGAGGATTGAAGATTGAGTATTGAGGATTGAAGATTGAGGATTGAGGACTGAGGATTGAGGATTGAGTATTGAGGATTGATGATTGAGTATTGACGACTGAAGATTGAGGATTGAGGTTTGAGGATTGAGGATTGAGGATTGATGACTGAGGATTGAGGATTGAGGATTGAGCACTGAGAATTGAAGTTTGAGGACTGGAGATTGAGTATTGAAATTGACGATTGAGGATTGTCGATTGAGGATTGAGGATTGAACATTGAGGACTGAGTGTTGAGGGTTGAGTGACGAGAATTGATGTTTGTGGATAGAGGTTTGAAGATTGCAGATTGAGTATTGAGCTTTGAAAACTGTGAATTGAGGATATTCTATTGAGGATTCAGGGTTGACATCTGATTGTTGAGGACTGAGGGCTTGAGATTGACGATGCAGGGTTGAGGATTCAGGATTGAGGTTTGAGGACTGAGGATTGAGGATTGAAGATTGAGGATTGAGGATTGAGGATTGAGGATTGAAGATTGAGATTTGGGTATTGCGGATTGAACATTGAGGATTGAGGACTGAGGATTGAGGATTGATGATTGAGGATTGAAGATTGAGTATTGAGGATTGAAGACTGACGATTGAGGGTAGAGGATTGAGGATTGAGGATTGAGGATCGATGATTGAGCATTGAGGACTGAAGATTGAGTATTGAGGTTTGAGGATTGAGGATTGAGGATTGAGGATTGAAGATTGAGGATTGGGGACTGAGTGTTGAGGGTTGAGTTATGAGAATTGATGTTTGTGGATAGATATTTGAAGATTGCAGATTGAGCATTGAGTATTGAAAACTGTGAATTGATGATACTCTATTGAGGATTGAGAATTGACAACTGATTCTTAAGGACTGAGGGCTGAAGATTGAGGATTCAGGATTGGGAATTCAGAATTGATTATTGAGGACTGAGGACTGAGGGTTGAAGATAGAGTATTGAGGATTGAAGATTGAGGATTAAGGATTGAGTGTTGAGGATTGAGGACGAGGACTGACGGTTGAGGATTGAGATTTGAGGATTGAGGGTTGAGGATTGATGACTGAGGATTGAGGATTGAGGACTGAGCACTGAGAATTGAAGTTTGAGGACTGGAGATTGAGTATTGAAATTGACGATTGAGGATTGTGGATTGAGGATTGAGGATTGAACATTGAGGACTGAGTGGTGAGGGTTGAGTGATGAGAAATGATGTTTGTGGATAGAGGTTTGAAGATTGCAGATTGAGTATTGAGTTTTGAAAACTGTGAATTGAGGTTATTCTATTGAGGATTCAGGGTTGACATCTGATTGTTGAGGACTGAGCGCTTGAGATTGAGGATGCAGGGTTGAGGATTCAGGATTGAGGTTTGAGGACTGAGGATTGAGGATTGAAGATTGAGGATTGAGGATTGAGGATTGAGGATTGAAGATTGAGGATTGGGTATTGCGGATTGAACATTGAGGATTGAGGACTGAGGATTGAGGATTGATGATTGAGGATTGAAGATTGAGTATTGAGGATTGAAGATTGAGGATTGAGGACTGAGCATTGAGGATTGAATATTGAGGATTGAGAACTGAAGATTGAGTATTGAGGATTGAAGGTTGAGGATTGTGGATTGAGGATTGAGGATTGAGGATTGAATATTGAGGATTGGGGACTGAGTGTTGAGGGTTGAATGATGAGAATTGATGTTTGTGGATAGAGGTTTGAAGATTGCAGATTGAGTATTGAGTATTGAAAACTGTGAATTGATAATATTCTATTGAGGATTGATGGTTGACACCTGATTGTTGAGGACTGAGGGCTGAAGCTTGAGGATTCAGGATTGAGGATTCAGGATTGAGGTTTGAGGAGAGAGGACTGAGGTTTGAGGATTGAGGATTGAGAATTGAGGATTGAGGATTGAGGATTGAAGATTGAGGATTGGCTGTTGAGGATTGAACATCGAGGATTGAGGATTGAGGATTGAGGATTGAGGATTGAGGATTGAATGTTGAATATTGATGAATGAAGAATGAGGATTGAGGATTGAGGGTTGTGGATTGAGAACGAGGATTGAGGGTTGAGTGTTGATGCCTGAGGTCTGAGGATTGTGGATTGAGGATTGCGAACTGAGGATTGAGGGTTGAGGATTGAAGATTGAGGATTGGGTATTGAGGATTGACGAATGAGGATTGAAGAATGAGGATTGGGGATTGAGTACTGAGGATTGAGGATTGAATATTGAGTATTGAGGATTGAATATTGAGGATTGAGGATTGAGGATTAAGGATTGAGGATTGAAGATTGAGTATTGCGGATTGAAGATTGAGGATTGAGGATTGAGGATTGAGGATTGAGGATTGAGGATGGAGGATTGAAGATTGAGTGTTGTGGATTGAGAACGAGGACTGAGGGTTGAGTATTGATGTTTGAGGTCTGAGGATTGAGGACTGAGGATTGACAATTGAGGATTGATGATTGAGGATTGAAGATTGAGTATTGGGTATTGAGGATTGAAGAATGAGTGTTGAGTGTTGAGGATTGAGGATTGAGTATTGAAGACTGAGTGTTGAGTGTTGAGTGATGAGAATTGATGTTTGTGGATTGAGATTTGAAGATTGAAGAATGGGGATAGAGTATTGAAAACTGTGAATTGAGGATATTCTATTGAGGATTGAGGATTGACAACTGATTGTTGAGGACTGAGGGCTGAGGATTGAGGATTCAGGATTGAGGATTCAGGATTGAGGTTTGAGGACTGAGGATTGAGGGTTGAGGATTGGGGATTGTGGATTGAGGATTGAGGATTGAAGATTGAGGATTGGGTATTGAGGATTGAACATTGAGGATTGAGGATTGAGTATTGAAGATTGAGGATCGAGGATTGAGGGTTGTGGATTGAGGACGAGGACTGAGGGTTGAGTATTGATGTTTGAGGTCTGAGGATTGAGGATTGAGGATTGAGGATTGAGGATTGAGGATTGAGGATTGAAGATTGAGGATTGGGTGTTGAGGATTGAAGAATGAGGATTGAGGATAGAGGATTGAGGGTTGAGGGTTGAAGATTGAGTATTGAGGATTGAAGATTGAGGATTGAGGATTGATGATTGAGGATTGAAGAATGAGGATTGGGGATTGAGTACTGAGGATTGAGGATTGAATATTGGGTATTGAGGATTGAATATTGAGGATTGAGGATTGAGGATTGAGGATTGAGGATTGAAGATTGAGTATTGCGGACTGAAGGTTGGGTATTGCGGAATGAATATTGACGATTGAGGATTGAGGATTTAGGAATGAGTATTGAGGACTGAAGATTAAATATTGATGATTGAAGATTGAGGATTGAGGATTGATGGTTGTGGATTGAGGACGAGGACTGAGGATTCAGTATTGCCGTTTGAAGTCTGAGGATTGAGGGTTGAGGATTGAGAATTGAGGATTGAGGATTGAGGATTGAAGATTGAGGATTGTGTATTGAGGATTGAAGAATGAGGATTGAGGATTGAGGGTTGAGGATTGAGGATTGAGGATTGAAGGTTCAGTATTGAGGATTGAAGATTGAGAATTGAGGATTGAGAATTGAACATTGAGGACTGAGTGTGGAGGGTTGAGTGATGAGAATTGATATCTGTGGATAGAGATTTGAAGATTCCAGATTGAGTATTGTGTATTGAAAACTGTGAATTGAGGATATCCTATTGAGGATTGAGGATTATCACCTGATTGTTGAGGACTGAGTGCTGAAGATTGAGGATTCAGGATTGGGGATTCAGAATTGAGGTTTGAGGACTGAGGATTGAGGATTGAGGATTGAAGATTGAGTATTGAGGATTGAAGATTGAGGATTGAGGATTGAGGATTGAGGATTGAGAGTGAGGGCTGAGGGTTGAGGATTGAGGTTTAAGGACTGAGGACTGAGGGTTGAGGATTGAGAATTGAGGATTGAGGATTGAGGATTGAAGATTGAGGATTTGGTATTGAGGGTTGAAGAATGAGTATTGAGGATTGAGGATTGAAGATTGAGTATTGACTATTGAAGATTGACGATTGAGGATTGTGGATTGAAGATTGAGGATTGAACATTGAGGACTGAGTGTTAAGGGTTGAGTGATGAGAATTGATGCTTGTGGATAGAGGTTTGAGGATGGCAGATTGAGTATTGAGTATTGAAAGCTGTGAATTTAGGATATTCTATTGAGGATTCAGGATTGTCAACTGATTGTTGAGTACTGAGAGCTAAAGATGGAGGATTCAGGATTGAGGATTCAGAATTGAGGTTTGAGGACTGAGGATTGAGGACTGAAGATTGATTATTGAGGATTGAAGATTGAGGATTGAGGATTGAGGATTGAGGATTGAGGATGAGAACTGAGGGTTGAGGATTGAGGTTTGAGGACTGAGGACTGACGATTGAGGATTGAGAATTGAGGATTGAGGATTGAGGGTTGAAGATTGAGGATTGGGTATTGAGGATTGAAGAATGAGGATTGAGGATTGAGGATTGAGGATTCAGGATTGAAGATTGAGTATTGAAGATTGAAGACTGACGATCGAGGATTGAGAATTGAGGATTGAGTATTGAGGATTGAGCATTGAAGATTGAGTATTGAGGATTGAAGGTTGAGGACTGTGGATTGAGGATTGAGGATTGAGGATTGAATATTGAGGATTGGGGACTGAATGTTGAGGGTTGAATGATGAGAATTGATGTTTGTGGATAGAGGTTTGAAGATTGCAGATTGAGTATTGAGTATTGAAAACTGTGAATTGATAATATTCTATTGAGGATTGAGGGTTGACAACTGATTGTTGAGGACTGAGGGCTGACGCTTGAGGATTCAGGATTGAGGTTTGAGGAGAGAGGACTTACGATTGAGGATTGAGGATTGAGAATTGAGGATTGAGGATTGAGGATTGAAGATTGAGGATTGGCTGTTGAGGATTGAACATCGAGGATTGAGGATTGAGGATTGAGGATTGAGGATTGAGGATTGAATGTTGAATATTGATGAATGAAGATTGAGGATTGAGGATTGAGGGTTGTGGATTGAGAACGAGGACTGAGGGTTGAGTGTTGATGCCTGAGGTCTGAGGACTGAGGATTGAGGATTGCGAACTGAGGATTGAGGATTGAGGATTGAAGATTGAGGATTGGGTATTGAGGATTGAAGAATGAGGATTGAAGAATGAGGATTGGGGATTGAGTACTGAGGATTGAGGATTGAATATTGAGTATTGAGTTTTGAATATTGAGGATTGAGGATTGAGGACGAGGACTGAGGGTTGAGTATTGATGTTTGAGGTCTGAGGATTGAGGATTGAGGATTGAGGATTGAGGATTGAGGATTGAGGATTGAAGATTGAGGATTGGGTGTTGAGGATTGAAGAATGAGGATTGAGGATTGAGGATTGAGGGTTGAGGGTTGAAGATTGAGTATTGAGGATTGAAGATTGAGGATTGAGGATTGATGATTGAGGATTGAAGAATGAGGATTGGGGATTGAGTACTGAGGATTGAGGATTGAATATTGGGTATTGAGGATTGAATATTGAGGATTGAGGATTGAGGATTGAGGATTGAGGATTGAAGATTGAGTATTGCGGATTGAAGGTTGGGTATTGCGGAATGAATATTGACGATTGAGGATTGAGGATTTAGGAATGAGTATTGAGGACTGAAGATTAAATATTGATGATTGAAGATTGAGGATTGAGGATTGATGGTTGTGGATTGAGGACGAGGACTGAGGATTCAGTATTGCCGTTTGAAGTCTGAGGATTGAGGGTTGAGGATTGAGAATTGAGGATTGAGGATTGAGGATTGAAGATTGAGGATTGTGTATTGAGGATTGAAGAATGAGGATTGAGGATTGAGGGTTGAGGATTGAGGATTGAGGATTGAAGGTTCAGTATTGAGGATTGAAGTTTGAGAATTGAGGATTGAGAATTGAACATTGAGGACTGAGTGTGGAGGGTTGAGTGATGAGAATTGATATTTGTGGATAGAGATTTGAAGATTCCAGATTGAGTATTGTGTATTGAAAACTGTGAATTGAGGATATCCTATTGAGGATTGAGGATTGACAACTGATTGTTGAGGACTGAGTGCTGAAGATTGAGGATTCAGGATTGAGGATTCAGGATTGAGGTTTGAGGACTGAGGATTGAGGATTGACGATTGAAGATTGAGTATTGATGATTGAAGATGGGAGGATTGAGGATTGAGTGTTGAGGATTGAGGACGAGGTCTGACGGTTGAGGATTGAGGTTTGAGGATTGTGGATTGTGGATTGAGAATGAGGGCTGAGGGTTGAGGATTGAGGTTTGAGTATAGAATTCTGAGATTTCAGGATATTCTATTGAGTATTGAGAATTGAGGGTTGATGGCTGAGTATTGAGGATTGAGGATTGAGGGTTGAGGATTGAGTATTGAAAATTGATGATTGATAATTGAGGATTGATGATTGAGGATTGAGCATTGAGGATTGAGGATTGAGGATTGAGGATTGAAGATTCAGTATTGAGGATTGAAGATTGAGTAATGAGGATTGAGGATTGAACATTGCGGACTGAGTGTTGAGGGTTGAGTGATGATAATTGATGTTCGTGGATAGAGGTTTGAAGATTGCAGATCGAGTATTGAATGTTGAAAACTGTGAATTGAGGATATTCTACTGAGGATTGAGGATTGACTTCTGATTGTTGAGGATTGAGGGCTGAAGATTGAGGATTGAGGATTGAAGATTTAGTATTGAGGATTGAACATTGAGTAATGAGGATTGAAGATTGAGGATTGGGGACTGAGTGTTGAGGGTTGAATGATGAGAATTGATGTTTGTGGATAGAGATTTGAAGATTGCAGACTGAGTATTGGGTATTGAAATCTGTGAATTGATGATATTCTATTGAGGATTGAGTATTGACGACTGATTGTTGAGGACTGAGGTCTGAAGATTGAGGATTCAGGATTGAGGATTCAGGTTTGATGTTTGAGGACTGAGGATTGACGATTGAGGATTGAGGATGAGGGCTGAGGGTTGAGGATTGAGGTTTGAGGACTGAGGACTGAGGATTGACGATTGAGAATTGAGGATTGAGGATTGAGGATTGAGGATTGAGGATTGGGTATTGAGGATTGTAGGATGAGGTTTGAAGATTGAGTACTGAGGATTGAAGATTAAGATTCAGGATTGAGGTTTCAGGAGAGAGGACTGAGGATTGGGGATTGAGGATTGAGAATTGAGGATTGAAGATTGAGGATTGGGTATTGAGGATTGAACATTGAGGATTGAGGATTGAGTACTGAAGATTTAGGATCGAGGATTGAGGGTTGTGGATTGAGGACGAGGACTGAGGGTTGAGTATTGATGTTTGAGGTCTGAGGATTGAGGATTGAGGATTGAGAATTGAGGATTGAGGATTGAGGATTGAAGATTGAGGATTGGGTGTTGAGGATTGAAGAATGAGGATTGAGGATTGAGGATTGAGTGTTGAGGGTTGAAGATTGAGATTTGAGGATTGAAGATTGAGGATTGAGGATTGAGGATTGAGGATTAAGGATTGAGGATTGAAGATTGAGGATTGGGTATTGCGGATTGAACATTGAGGATTCAGGATTGAGGATTGAGGACTGAAGATTGAATATTGATGATTGAAGGTTGAGGATTGAGGATTGAGGATTCAGGATTGAGGATTGAAGATTGAGTATTGAGGATTGAAGCCTGACGATTGAGGATTGAGGATTGACGATTGAGAATAGAGGATTGAGGTTTGAGGATTGAAGATTGAGGATTGGGTATTGAGGATTGAAGAATGAGGATTGAGGATTGAGGATTGAGGATTGAGGATTGAAGATTGAGTATTGTGGATTGAAGATTAAGATTGAGGATTGAGGATTGAGGGTTGAGGGTTGAAGATTGAGATTTGAGGATTGAAGATTGAGGATTGAGGATTGAGGATTGAGGATTGAGGATTGAAGATTGAGTATTGAGGATTGAAGCCTGACGATTGAGGATTGAGGATTGACGATTGAGAATAGAGGATTGAGGATTGAGGATTGAAGATTGAGGATTGGGTATTGAGGATTGAAGAATGAGGATTGAGGATTGAGGATTGAGGATTGAGGATTGAAGACTGAGTGTTGAAGGTTGAGTGATGAGAATTGATGTCTGTGGATAGAGATTTGAAGATTGCAGATTGAGTATTGAGTATTGAAAACTGTGAATTGATGATATTCTATTGAGGATTGAGGATTGACAACTGATTGTTGAGGACTGAGGGCTGAAGATTGAGGATTCAGGATTGAGGATTCAGGATTGAGGGTTGAGGAGTGAGGATTGAGGATTGAGAATTGAGGATTGAGGATTGAGGATTGAAGATTGAGGATTGAGGATTGAGGGTTGTGGATTGAGGATGAATACTGAGGGTTGGGTATTGATGTTTGAAGTCAGAGGATTGAGGATTGAGGATTGAGAATTGAGGATTGAGGATTGAGGATTGAAGATTGAGTATTGGGTATTGAGGAATGAAGAAAGAGGATTGAGGACTGAGGATTAAGGATTGAGGATTTCAGATGGAGTATTGAGGATAGAAGATTGACGATTGAGGATTGAGGATTGAGGATTGAGGATTGAGGATTGAGGATTGAGGATTGAAGATTGAGTATTGAGGATTGAAGATTGAGGATTGAGGATTGAGGATTGAGGTTTGAGGATTGAAGATTGAGTATTGAGGATTGAAGATTAAGATTGAGGATTGAGGGTTGAGGATTTAGGGTTGATGATTGAGGATTGGGGACTGAGTATTGACGGTTGAGTGATGAGAATTGATGTTTGTGGATAGAGATCTGTAGATTGCAGATTGAGTATTGAGTATTGAAAACTGTAAATTGAGGATATTGTATTGAGGATTCAGGATTGGCAACTGATTGTTGAGGACTCAGGGCTGAAGATTGAGGATTCAGGATTGAGGATTCAGGATTGTGGTTTGAGGTCTGAGGATTGAGGATTGAGGATTGAGGATTGAGGATTGAGGATTGAAGACTGAGGATTGGGTATTGAGGATTGAACTTTGAGGATTGCGAGTTGAGGATTGAGGATTGAGTATTGAGGATTGAAGATTGAATGTTAATGGTTGATGATTGAGGATTGAGGATTGAGGGTTGTGGATTGAGGACGAGGTCTGAGGGTTGAGTATTGATGTTTGATGTCTGAGGATTGAAGATTGAGGATTAAGGATTGAGGATCGGGAATTGAGGATCTGGGATTGGAGATTGATTATTGAGGACTGAAGATTGAGGATTGAGGATTGAGGATTGAGGATTGAGGATTGAGAATCGAGGGTGAGTACTGAGTGTTGAGGATTGGTGTTTGAGGAACGAGGATTGAGGATTGAGGATTGAGGACTGAGGATTGACGATTGAGTATTGAAGGTTGAGGATTGATTACTGAGGATTGAGGATTGAGGATTGAGGGTTGAGGATTGAGGATTGAGGATTGAGGATTGAAGATTCAGTATTGACGATTGAATATTGAGAATTGAGGATTGAGGATTGAACATTGAGGACTGAGCGTTCAGGGTTGAGTGATGAGAATTGATGTTTCTGTATAGAGATTTGAAGATTGCAGATGGAGTATTGAGTATTGAAAACTGTGGATTGAGGATATTCTATTGGGGATTGAGGATTGACAACTGATTGTTGAGGACTGAGGGCTGAGGATTGAGGATGCAGGATTGAGGATTCAGAATTGAGATTTGAGGACTGAGGATTGAGGATAGAATATTGAGTATTGAGGATTGAAGATTAAGGATTGAGGATTGAGGATTGAGGATTGATAATGAGGGCTGAGGTTTGAGGATTGAGGTTTGATGACTGTGGACTGAGGATTGAGGGTTGAGAATTGAGGATTGAGGATTAAGGATTGAAGACTGAGGATTGGGTATTGAGGATTGAAGAATGAGGATTGAGGATTGAGGATTTAGGATTGAGGATTGAGGATTGAAGATTGAGGATTGGGTATTGAGGATTGAAGAATGAGGATTGAGGATTGAGGATTGAGGATTGAGGATTGAATATTGAGTATTGAGGATTCAAGGTCGACTATTGAGGATTGCGAATTGAGGATTGAGGGTTGGGGATTGAGGATTGAAGATTGAGTATTGAGGATTGAAGGTTGAGGATTGTGGATTGAGGATTGAGGATTGAGGCTTGAATATTGTGGATTGGTGACTGAGTGTTGAGGGTCAAGTGATGAGAATTGATGTTTGTGGATAGAGATTTGAAGATTGCAGGTTGAGTATTGAGTATTGAAAACTGTGAAATCATGGTGATCTAATGAGGATTGAGGATGGACCACTGACTGTTGAGGACTGAGGGCTGAAGATTGAGGATTCAGGATTGAGGATTCAGGATTGAAGTTTGAGGGCTGAGGATTGAGGATTGAGGTTTGAGGATTGAGGATTGAGGATTGAGGATTGAAGACTGAGGATCGGGTATTGATGATTGAACATTGAGGATTGAGCATTGAGGATTGAGGATTGAAGGTTGAGTATTGAGGATTGAAGATTGACGATTGAGGATTGAGGATTGAGGATTGAGGATAGAGGATTGAGGATTGAGGATTGAAGATTGAGTATTGAGGATTGAAGATTGAGGATTGAGGATTGAGGATTCAGGATTGAGGATTGAAGATTGAGTACTGAAGATTGAAGATTGAGGATTGAGGATTGAGGATTGAGGATTGAGGATTGAGGATTGAGGATTGAAGATTGAGTATTGAGGATTGAAGATTGAGGATTGAGGATTGAGGATTGAGGATTGAGGATTGAGGATTGAAGATTGAGTACTGAGGATTTAAGATTAAGATTGAGGATTGAGGATTGAGGACTGAGGATTGAGGATTGAGGATTGAAGGTTCAGTATTGAGGATTGAAAATTGAGAATTGAGGATTGAGGATTGAACATTGAGGACTGAGTGTTGAGGGTTGAGTGATGAGAATTGATGTTTGTGGATAGAGATTTGAAGATTGCAGATTGAGTATTGAGTACTGAAAACTGTGAATTGAGTATATTCTGTTGAGGATTGAGGATTGACAAATGATTGTTGAGGACTGAGGGCTGAAGATTGAGGGTTCCGGATTGAGGATTCAGAATTGAAATTTGAGGACTGAGCATTGAGGATTGAAGATTGAGTATTGAGGATTGAAGATTGAGAATTGAGGATTGAGGATTGAGGATTGAGGATGAGGGCTGAGGGTTGAGGATTGAGGTTTGAGGACCGAGGACTGAGGATTGAGGATTGAGAATTGAGGATTGAGGATTGAGGGTTGAAGACTGAGGATTGGGTATTGAGGATTGAAGAATGAGGATTGAGGATTGAGGATTGAGGATTGAGGATTGAAGATTGACGATCGAGTATTGAGAATTGAGGATTGAGTATTGAGGATTGAGGATTGAAGATTGAGTATTGAGGATTGAAGGTTGAGGATTGTGGATTGCGGATTGAGGATTGAGGATTGAAAATTGAGGATTGGGGACTGAATGTTGAGGGTTGAATGATGAGAATTGATGTTTGTGGATAGAGATTTGAAGATTGCAGGTTGAGTATTGAGTATTGAAAACTGTGAAATCATGGTATTCTATTGAGGATTGAGGATGGACCACTGACTGTTGAGGACTGAGGGCTGAAGATTGAGGATTCAGGATTGAGGATTCAGGATTGAGGTTTGAGGACTGAGGATTGAGGATTGAGGATTGAGGATTGAGGATTGAGGATTGAGGATTGAAGACTGAGGATCGGGTATTGATGATTGAGCATTGTGGATTGAGGATTGAGGATTGAGGATTGAGGATTGAGGATTGAAGGTTGAATATTGATGAATGAAGATTGAGGATTGAGGATTGAAAGTCGTGGATTGAGGACGAGGACTAAGGGTTGAGTATTGATACTTGAGGCCTGAGGATTGAGGATTGAGGATTGCGAATTGAGGATTGAGGAATTAAGATTGAGGATTGGGTATTGAGGTTTGAAGATTGAGCATTGAGGATTGAGGGCAGACGATTGAGGATTGAAGATTGAGTATTGAGGATTGAAGATTGACGATTGAGGATTGAGGATTGAGGATTGAGGATAGAGGATTGAGGATTGAGGATTGAAGATTGAGTATTGAGGATTGAAGATTGAGGATTGAGGATTGAGGATTCAGGATTGAGGATTGAAGATTGAGTACTGAAGATTGAAGATTGAGGATTGAGGATTGAGGATTGAGGATTGAGGATTGAGGATTGAGGATTGAGGATTGAAGATTGAGTATTGGGGATTGAAGATTGAGGATTGAGGAATGAGGATTGAGGATTGAGGATTGAAGATTGAGTACTGAGGATTGAAGATTAAGATTGAGGATTGAGGATTGAGGACTGAGGATTGAGGATTGAGGATTGAAGGTTCAGTATTGAGGATTGAAGATTGAGAATTGAGGATTGAGGATTGAACATTGAGGACTGAGTGTTGAGGGTTGAGTGATGAGAACTGATGTTTGTGGATAGAGATTTGAAGATTGCAGATTGAGTATTGAGTATTGAAAACTGTGAATTGAGTATATTCTATTGAGGATTGAGGATTGACAACTGATTGTTGAGGACTGAGGGCTGAAGATTGAGGGTTCCGGATTGAGGATTCAGAATTGAAATTTGAGGACTGAGCATTGAGGATTGAAGATTGAGTATTGAGGATTGAAGATTGAGAATTGAGGATTGAGGATTGAGGATTGAGGATGAGGGCTGAGGGTTGAGGATTGAGGTTTGAGGACCGAGGACTGAGGATTGAGGATTGAGAATTGAGGATTGAGGATTGAGGGTTGAAGACTGAGGATTGGGTATTGAGGATTGAAGAATGAGGATTGAGGATTGAGGATTGAGGATTGAGGATTGAAGATTGAGTATTGAGGATTGAAGATTGACGATCGAGGATTGAGAATTGAGGATTGAGTATTGAGGATTGAGGATTCAAGATTGAGTATTGAGGATTGAAGGTTGAGGATTGTGGATTGAGGATTGAGGATTGAGGATTGAAAATTGAGGGTTGGGGACTGAATGTTGAGGGTTGAATGATGAGAATTGATGTTTGTGGATAGAGATTTGAAGATTGCAGGTTGAGTATTGAGTATTGAAAACTGTGAAATCATGGTATTCTATTGAGGATTGAGGATGGACCACTGACTGTTGAGGACTGAGGGCTGAGGATTGAGGATTCAGGATTGAGGATTCAGGATTGAGGTTTGAGGACTGAGGATTGAGGATTGAGGATTGAGGATTGAGGATTGAGGATTGAGGATTGAAGACTGAGGATCGGGTATTGATGATTGAACATTGAGGATTGAGGATTGAGGATTGAGGATTGAGGATTGAGGATGGAAGGTTGAATATTGATGAATGAAGATTGAGGATTGAGGGTTGAAGGTCGTGGATTGAGGACGAGGACTGAGGGTTGAGTATTGATACTTGACGCCTGAGGATTGAGGATTGAGGATTGCGAATTGAGGATTGAGGATTTAAGATTGAGGATTGGGTATTGAGGATTGAAGATTGAGCATTGAGGATTGAGGACAGAGGATTGAGGATTGAAGATTGAGTATTGAGGATTGAAGATTGACGATTGAGGATTGAGGATTGAGGATTGAGGATAGAGGATTGAGGATTGAGGTTTGAGGACCGAGGACTGACGATTGAGGATTGAGAATTGAGGATTGAGGATTGAGGGTTGAAGATTGAGGATTGGGTATTGAGGATTGAAGAATGAGGATCGAGGATTGAGGATTGAGGATTGAGGATTGAAGATTGAGTATTGAAGATTGAAGATTGGCGATCGAGGATTGAGAATTGAGGATTGAGTATTGAGGATTGAGCATTGAAGATTGAGGATTGAGTATTGAGGATTAAGGATGAGGGCTGAGGGTTGAGGATTGAGGTTTGAGGACCGAGGACTGACGATTGAGGATTGAGAATTGAGGATTGAGGATTGAGGGTTGAAGATTGAGGATTGGGTATTGAGGATTGAAGAATGAGGATTGAGGATTGAGGATTGAGGATTGAGGATTGAAGATTGAGTATTGAAGATTGAAGATTGGCGATCGAGGATTGAGAATTGAGGATTGAGTATTGAGGATTGAGCATTGAAGATTGAGTATTGAGGATTGAAGGTTGAGGATTGTGGATTGAGGATTGAGAATTGAGGATTGAATATTGAACATTGAGGACTGAGTGTTGAGGGTTGAGTGATGAGAATTGATGTTTGTGGGTAGAGATTTGAAGATTGCAGATTGAGTATGGAGTATTGAAAACTGTGAATTGAGTATATTCTGTTGAGGATTGAGGATTGACAACTGATTGTTGAGGACTGAGGGCTGAAGATTGAGGGTTCCGGATTGAGGATTCAGAATTGAAATTTGAGGACTGAGCATTGAGGATTGAAGATTGAGTATTGAGGATTGAAGATTGAGAATTGAGGATTGAGGATTGAGGATTGAGGGTTGGGGATTGAGGATTGAAGATTGAGTATTGGGGATTGAAGGTTGAGGATTGTGGATTGAGGATTGAGGATTGAGGCTTGAATATTGTGGATTGGTGACTGAGTGTTGAGGGTCAAGTGATGAGAATTGATGTTTGTGGATAGAGATTTGAAGATTGCAGGTTGAGTATTGAGTATTGAAAACTGTGAAATCATGGTGATCTAATGAGGATTGAGGATGGACCACTGACTGTTGAGGACTGAGGGCTGAAGATTGAGGATTCAGGATTGAGGATTCAGGATTGAGGTTTGAGGGCTGAGGATTGAGGATTGAGGTTTGAGGATTGAGGATTGAGGATTGAGGATTGAAGACTGAGGATCGGGTATTGATGATTGAACATTGAGGATTGAGCATTGAGGATTGAGGATTGAAGGTTGAGTATTGAGGATTGAAGATTGACGATTGAGGATTGAGGATTGAGGATTGAGGATTGAGGATAGAGGATTGAGGATTGAGGATTGAAGATTGAGTATTGAGGATTGAAGATTGAGGATTGAGGATTGAGGATTCAGGATTGAGGATTGAAGATTGAGTACTGAAGATTGAAGATTGAGGATTGAGGATTGAGGATTGAGGATTGAGGATTGAGGATTGAGGATTGAAGATTGAGTATTGAGGATTGAAGATTGAGGATTGAGGATTGAGGATTGAGGATTGAGGATTGAGGATTGAAGATTGAGTACTGAGGATTTAAGATTAAGATTGAGGATTGAGGATTGAGGACTGAGGATTGAGGATTGAGGATTGAAGGTTCAGTATTGAGGATTGAAAATTGAGAATTGAGGATTGAGGATTGAACATTGAGGACTGAGTGTTGAGGGTTGAGTGATGAGAATTGATGTTTGTGGATAGAGATTTGAAGATTGCAGATTGAGTATTGAGTACTGAAAACTGTGAATTGAGTATATTCTGTTGAGGATTGAGGATTGACAAATGATTGTTGAGGACTGAGGGCTGAAGATTGAGGGTTCCGGATTGAGGATTCAGAATTGAAATTTGAGGACTGAGCATTGAGGATTGAAGATTGAGTATTGAGGATTGAAGATTGAGAATTGAGGATTGAGGATTGAGGATTGAGGATGAGGGCTGAGGGTTGAGGATTGAGGTTTGAGGACCGAGGACTGAGGATTGAGGATTGAGAATTGAGGATTGAGGATTGAGGGTTGAAGACTGAGGATTGGGTATTGAGGATTGAAGAATGAGGATTGAGGATTGAGGATTGAGGATTGAGGATTGAAGATTGAGTATTGAGGATTGAAGATTGACGATCGAGGATTGAGAATTGAGGATTGAGTATTGAGGATTGAGGATTCAAGATTGAGTATTGAGGATTGAAGGTTGAGGATTGTGGATTGAGGATTGAGGATTGAGGATTGAAAATTGAGGGTTGTGGACTGAATGTTGAGGGTTGAATGATGAGAATTGATGTTTGTGGATAGAGATTTGAAGATTGCAGGTTGAGTATTGAGTATTGAAAACTGTGAAATCATGGTATTCTATTGAGGATTGAGGATGGACCACTGACTGTTGAGGACTGAGGGCTGAGGATTGAGGATTCAGGATTGAGGATTCAGGATTGAGGTTTGAGGACTGAGGATTGAGGATTGAGGATTGAGGATTGAGGATTGAGGATTGAGGATTGAAGACTGAGGATCGGGTATTGATGATTGAACATTGAGGATTGAGGATTGAGGATTGAGGATTGAGGATTGAGGATGGAAGGTTGAATATTGATGAATGAAGATTGAGGATTGAGGGTTGAAGGTCGTGGATTGAGGACGAGGACTGAGGGTTGAGTATTGATACTTGACGCCTGAGGATTGAGGATTGAGGATTGCGAATTGAGGATTGAGGATTTAAGATTGAGGATTGGGTATTGAGGATTGAAGATTGAGCATTGAGGATTGAGGACAGAGGATTGAGGATTGAAGATTGAGTATTGAGGATTGAAGATTGACGATTGAGGATTGAGGATTGAGGATTGAGGATAGAGGATTGAGGATTGAGGTTTGAGGACCGAGGACTGACGATTGAGGATTGAGAATTGAGGATTGAGGATTGAGGGTTGAAGATTGAGGATTGGGTATTGAGGATTGAAGAATGAGGATCGAGGATTGAGGATTGAGGATTGAGGATTGAAGATTGAGTATTGAAGATTGAAGATTGGCGATCGAGGATTGAGAATTGAGGATTGAGTATTGAGGATTGAGCATTGAAGATTGAGGATTGAGTATTGAGGATTAAGGATGAGGGCTGAGGGTTGAGGATTGAGGTTTGAGGACCGAGGACTGACGATTGAGGATTGAGAATTGAGGATTGAGGATTGAGGGTTGAAGATTGAGGATTGGGTATTGAGGATTGAAGAATGAGGATTGAGGATTGAGGATTGAGGATTGAGGATTGAAGATTGAGTATTGAAGATTGAAGATTGGCGATCGAGGATTGAGAATTGAGGATTGAGTATTGAGGATTGAGCATTGAAGATTGAGTATTGAGGATTGAAGGTTGAGGATTGTGGATTGAGGATTGAGGATTGAGGATTGAATATTGAGGATTGGGGACTGAGTGTTGGGGGTTGAATGATGAGAATTGATGTTTGTGGATAGAGGTTTGAAGATTGCAGATTGAGTATTGAGTATTGAAAGCTGTGAATAGATAATATTCTATTGAGGATTGAGGGTTGACAACTGATTGTTGAGGACTGAGGGCTGAAGCTTGAGGATTCAGGATTGAGGATTCAGGATTGAGGTTTGAGGAGAGAGGACTGAGGATTGAGGATTGAGGATTGAGAATTGAGGATTGAGGATTGAGGATTGAAGATTGAGGATTGGCTGTTGAGGATTGAACATCGACGATTGAGGATTGAGGATTGAGGATTGAGGATTGAGGATTGAGGATTGAATGTTGAATATTGGTGAATGAAGATTGAGGATTGAGGATTGAGGGTTGTGGATTGAGAACGAGGACTGAGGGCTGAGTGTTGATGCCTGAGGTCTGAGGATTCAGGATTGAGGACTGCGAACTGAGGATTGAGGATTGAGGATTGAAGACTGAGTATTGAGGATTGAGGATTGAAGATTGAGTACCGAGGATCGAAAATTAAGATTGAGGATTGAGGATTGAGGACTGAGGATTGAGGATTGAGGATTGAAGGTTCAGTATTGAGGATTGAAGATTGAGAATTGAGGATTGAGGATTGAACATTGAGGACTGAGTGTTGAGGGTTGAGTGATGAGAATTGATGTTTGTGGGTAGAGATTTGAAGATTGCAGATTGAGTATGGAGTATTGAAAACTGTGAATTGAGTATATTCTGTTGAGGATTGAGGATTGACAACTGATTGTTGAGGACTGAGGGCTGAAGATTGAGGGTTCCGGATTGAGGATTCAGAATTGAAATTTGAGGACTGAGCATTGAGGATTGAAGATTGAGTATTGAGGATTGAAGATTGAGAATTGAGGATTGAGGATTGAGGATTGAGGGTTGGGGATTGAGGATTGAAGATTGAGTATTGGGGATTGAAGGTTGAGGATTGTGGATTGAGGATTGAGGATTGAGGCTTGAATATTGTGGATTGGTGACTGAGTGTTGAGGGTCAAGTGATGAGAATTGATGTTTGTGGATAGAGATTTGAAGATTGCAGGTTGAGTATTGAGTATTGAAAACTGTGAAATCATGGTGATCTAATGAGGATTGAGGATGGACCACTGACTGTTGAGGACTGAGGGCTGAAGATTGAGGATTCAGGATTGAGGATTCAGGATTGAGGTTTGAGGGCTGAGGATTGAGGATTGAGGTTTGAGGATTGAGGATTGAGGATTGAGGATTGAAGACTGAGGATCGGGTATTGATGATTGAACATTGAGGATTGAGCATTGAGGATTGAGGATTGAAGGTTGAGTATTGAGGATTGAAGATTGACGATTGAGGATTGAGGATTGAGGATTGAGGATAGAGGATTGAGGATTGAGGATTGAAGATTGAGTATTGAGGATTGAAGATTGAGGATTGAGGATTGAGGATTCAGGATTGAGGATTGAAGATTGAGTACTGAAGATTGAAGATTGAGGATTGAGGATTGAGGATTGAGGATTGAGGATTGAGGATTGAGGATTGAAGATTGAGTATTGAGGATTGAAGATTGAGGATTGAGGATTGAGGATTGAGGATTGAGGATTGAGGATTGAAGATTGAGTACTGAGGATTTAAGATTAAGATTGAGGATTGAGGATTGAGGACTGAGGATTGAGGATTGAGGATTGAAGGTTCAGTATTGAGGATTGAAAATTGAGAATTGAGGATTGAGGATTGAACATTGAGGACTGAGTGTTGAGGGTTGAGTGATGAGAATTGATGTTTGTGGATAGAGATTTGAAGATTGCAGATTGAGTATTGAGTACTGAAAACTGTGAATTGAGTATATTCTGTTGAGGATTGAGGATTGACAAATGATTGTTGAGGACTGAGGGCTGAAGATTGAGGGTTCCGGATTGAGGATTCAGAATTGAAATTTGAGGACTGAGCATTGAGGATTGAAGATTGAGTATTGAGGATTGAAGATTGAGAATTGAGGATTGAGGATTGAGGATTGAGGATGAGGGCTGAGGGTTGAGGATTGAGGTTTGAGGACCGAGGACTGAGGATTGAGGATTGAGAATTGAGGATTGAGGATTGAGGGTTGAAGACTGAGGATTGGGTATTGAGGATTGAAGAATGAGGATTGAGGATTGAGGATTGAGGATTGAGGATTGAAGATTGACGATCGAGTATTGAGAATTGAGGATTGAGTATTGAGGATTGAGGATTGAAGATTGAGTATTGAGGATTGAAGGTTGAGGATTGTGGATTGAGGATTGAGGATTGAGGATTGAAAATTGAGGATTGGGGACTGAGTGTTGAGGGTTGAGTGATGAGAACTGATGTTTGTGGATAGAGATTTGAAGATTGCAGATTGAGTATTGAGTATTGAAAACTGTGAATTGAGTATATTCTATTGAGGATTGAGGATTGACAACTGATTGTTGAGGACTGAGGGCTGAAGATTGAGGGTTCCGGATTGAGGATTCAGAATTGAAATTTGAGGACTGAGCATTGAGGATTGAAGATTGAGTATTGAGGATTGAAGATTGAGAATTGAGGATTGAGGATTGAGGATTGAGGATGAGGGCTGAGGGTTGAGGATTGAGGTTTGAGGACCGAGGACTGAGGATTGAGGATTGAGAATTGAGGATTGAGGATTGAGGGTTGAAGACTGAGGATTGGGTATTGAGGATTGAAGAATGAGGATTGAGGATTGAGGATTGAGGATTGAGGATTGAAGATTGAGTATTGAGGATTGAAGATTGACGATCGAGGATTGAGAATTGAGGATTGAGTATTGAGGATTGAGGATTCAAGATTGAGTATTGAGGATTGAAGGTTGAGGATTGTGGATTGAGGATTGAGGATTGAGGATTGAAAATTGAGGGTTGGGGACTGAATGTTGAGGGTTGAATGATGAGAATTGATGTTTGTGGATAGAGATTTGAAGATTGCAGGTTGAGTATTGAGTATTGAAAACTGTGAAATCATGGTATTCTATTGAGGATTGAGGATGGACCACTGACTGTTGAGGACTGAGGGCTGAGGATTGAGGATTCAGGATTGAGGATTCAGGATTGAGGTTTGAGGACTGAGGATTGAGGATTGAGGATTGAGGATTGAGGATTGAGGATTGAGGATTGAAGACTGAGGATCGGGTATTGATGATTGAACATTGAGGATTGAGGATTGAGGATTGAGGATTGAGGATTGAGGATGGAAGGTTGAATATTGATGAATGAAGATTGAGGATTGAGGGTTGAAGGTCGTGGATTGAGGACGAGGACTGAGGGTTGAGTATTGATACTTGACGCCTGAGGATTGAGGATTGAGGATTGCGAATTGAGGATTGAGGATTTAAGATTGAGGATTGGGTATTGAGGATTGAAGATTGAGCATTGAGGATTGAGGACAGAGGATTGAGGATTGAAGATTGAGTATTGAGGATTGAAGATTGACGATTGAGGATTGAGGATTGAGGATTGAGGATAGAGGATTGAGGATTGAGGTTTGAGGACCGAGGACTGACGATTGAGGATTGAGAATTGAGGATTGAGGATTGAGGGTTGAAGATTGAGGATTGGGTATTGAGGATTGAAGAATGAGGATCGAGGATTGAGGATTGAGGATTGAGGATTGAAGATTGAGTATTGAAGATTGAAGATTGGCGATCGAGGATTGAGAATTGAGGATTGAGTATTGAGGATTGAGCATTGAAGATTGAGGATTGAGGATTGAGGATTGAGGATGAGGGCTGAGGGTTGAGGATTGAGGTTTGAGGACCGAGGACTGACGATTGAGGATTGAGAATTGAGGATTGAGGATTGAGGGTTGAAGATTGAGGATTGGGTATTGAGGATTGAAGAATGAGGATTGAGGATTGAGGATTGAGGATTGAGGATTGAAGATTGAGTATTGAAGATTGAAGATTGGCGATCGAGGATTGAGAATTGAGGATTGAGTATTGAGGATTGAGCATTGAAGATTGAGTATTGAGGATTGAAGGTTGAGGATTGTGGATTGAGGATTGAGGATTGAGGATTGAATATTGAGGATTGGGGACTGAGTGTTGGGGGTTGAATGATGAGAATTGATGTTTGTGGATAGAGGTTTGAAGATTGCAGATTGAGTATTGAGTATTGAAAACTGTGAATAGATAATATTCTATTGAGGATTGAGGGTTGACAACTGATTGTTGAGGACTGAGGGCTGAAGCTTGAGGATTCAGGATTGAGGATTCAGGATTGAGGTTTGAGGAGAGAGGACTGAGGATTGAGGATTGAGGATTGAGAATTGAGGATTGAGGATTGAGGATTGAAGATTGAGGATTGGCTGTTGAGGATTGAACATCGACGATTGAGGATTGAGGATTGAGGATTGAGGATTGAGGATTGAGGATTGAATGTTGAATATTGGTGAATGAAGATTGAGGATTGAGGATTGAGGGTTGTGGATTGAGAACGAGGACTGAGGGCTGAGTGTTGATGCCTGAGGTCTGAGGATTCAGGATTGAGGACTGCGAACTGAGGATTGAGGATTGAGGATTGAAGACTGAGTATTGAGGATTGAGGATTGAAGATTGAGTACTGAGGATCGAAAATTAAGATTGAGGATTGAGGATTGAGGACTGAGGATTGAGGATTGAGGATTGAAGGTTCAGTATTGAGGATTGAAGATTGAGAATTGAGGATTGAGGATTGAACATTGAGGACTGAGTGTTGAGGGTTGAGTGATGAGAATTGATGTTTGTGGGTAGAGATTTGAAGATTGCAGATTGAGTATGGAGTATTGAAAACTGTGAATTGAGTATATTCTGTTGAGGATTGAGGATTGACAACTGATTGTTGAGGACTGAGGGCTGAAGATTGAGGGTTCCGGATTGAGGATTCAGAATTGAAATTTGAGGACTGAGCATTGAGGATTGAAGATTGAGTATTGAGGATTGAAGATTGAGAATTGAGGATTGAGGATTGAGGATTGAGGATGAGGGCTGAGGGTTGAGGATTGAGGTTTGAGGACCGAGGACTGAGGATTGAGGATTGAGAATTGAGGATTGAGGATTGAGGGTTGAAGACTGAGGATTGGGTATTGAGGATTGAAGAATGAGGATTGAGGATTGAGGATTGAGGATTGAGGATTGAGGATTGAAGATTGAGTATTGAGGATTGAAGATTGACGATCGAGGATTGAGAATTGAGGATTGAGTATTGAGGACTGAGGATTGAAGATTGAGTATTGAGGATTGAAGGTTGAGGATTGTGGATTGAGGATTGAGGATTGAGGATTGAAAATTGAGGATTGGGGACTGAATGTTGAGGGTTGAATGATGAGAATTGATGTTTGTGGATAGAGATTTGAAGATTGCAGGTTGAGTATTGAGTATTGAAAACTGTGAAATCATGGTATTCTATTGAGGATTGAGGATGGACCACTGACTGTTGAGGACTGAGGGCTGAAGATTGAGGATTCAGGATTGAGGATTCAGGATTGAGGTTTGTGGACTGAGGATTGGGGATTGAGGATTGAGGATTGAGGATTGACGATTGAGGATTGAAGACTGAGGATCGGGTATTGATGATTGAACATTGAGGATTGAGGATTGAGGATTGAGGATTGAGGATTGATGATTGAGGATTGAGGATTGAAGGTTGAATATTGATGAATGAAGATTGAGGATTGAGGATTGAAGGTCGTGGATTGAGGACGAGGACTGAGGGTTGAGTATTGATACTTGAGGCCTGAGGATTGAGGATTGAGGATTGCGAATTGAGGATTGAGGATTTAAGATTGAGGATTGGGTATTGATGATTGAAGATTGAGCATTGAGGATTGAGGACAGAGGATTGAGGATTGAAGATTTACGATTGAGGATTGAAGATTGACGATTGAGGATTGAGGATTGAGGATTGAGGATAGAGGATTGAGGATTGAGGATTGAAGATTGAGTATTGAGGATTGAAGATTGAGGATTGAGGATTGAGGATTCAGGATTGAGGATTGAAGATTGAGGATTGGGTGTTGAGGATTGAAGAATGAGGATTGAGGATTGAGGATTGAGTGTTGAGGGTTGAAGATTGAGATTTGAGGATTGAAGATTGAGGATTGAGGATTGAGGATTGAGGATTAAGGATTGAGGATTGAAGATTGAGGATTGGGTATTGCGGATTGAACATTGAGGATTCAGGATTGAGGATTGAGGATTGAGGATTGAGGACTGAAGATTGAATATTGATGATTGAAGGTTGAGGATTGAGGATTGAGGATTCAGGATTGAGGATTGAAGATTGAGTATTGAGGATTGAAGCCTGACGATTGAGGATTGAGGATTGACGATTGAGAATAGAGGATTGAGGTTTGAGGATTGAAGATTGAGGATTGGGTATTGAGGATTGAAGAATGAGGATTGAGGATTGAGGATTGAGGATTGAGGATTGAAGATTGAGTATTGTGGATTGAAGATTAAGATTGAGGATTGAGGATTGAGGGTTGAGGGTTGAAGATTGAGATTTGAGGATTGAAGGTTGAGGATTGAGGATTGATGATTGAGGATTGAGGATTGAAGATTGAGTATTGAGGATTGAAGCCTGACGATTGAGGATTGAGGATTGACGATTGAGAATAGAGGATTGAGGATTGAGGATTGAAGATTGAGGATTGGGTATTGAGGATTGAAGAATGAGGATTGAGGATTGAGGATTGAGGATTGAGGATTGAAGACTGAGTGTTGAAGGTTGAGTGATGAGAATTGATGTCTGTGGATAGAGATTTGAAGATTGCAGATTGAGTATTGAGTATTGAAAACTGTGAATTGATGATATTCTATTGAGGATTGAGGATTGACAACTGATTGTTGAGGACTGAGGGCTGAAGATTGAGGATTCAGGATTGAGGATTCAGGATTGAGGGTTGAGGAGTGAGGATTGAGGATTGAGAATTGAGGATTGAGGATTGAGGATTGAAGATTGAGGATTGAGGATTGAGGGTTGTGGATTGAGGATGAATACTGAGGGTTGGGTATTGATGTTTGAAGTCAGAGGATTGAGGATTGAGGATTGAGAATTGAGGATTGAGGATTGAGGATTGAAGATTGAGTATTGGGTATTGAGGAATGAAGAAAGAGGATTGAGGACTGAGGATTAAGGATTGAGGATTTCAGATGGAGTATTGAGGATAGAAGATTGACGATTGAGGATTGAGGATTGAGGATTGAGGATTGAGGATTGAGGATTGAGGATTGAAGATTGAGTATTGAGGATTGAAGATTGAGGATTGAGGATTGAGGATTGAGGTTTGAGGATTGAAGATTGAGTATTGAGGATTGAAGATTAAGATTGAGGATTGAGGGTTGAGGATTTAGGGTTGATGATTGAGGATTGGGGACTGAGTATTGACGGTTGAGTGATGAGAATTGATGTTTGTGGATAGAGATCTGTAGATTGCAGATTGAGTATTGAGTATTGAAAACTGTAAATTGAGGATACTGTATTGAGGATTCAGGATTGGCAACTGATTGTTGAGGACTCAGGGCTGAAGATTGAGGATTCAGGATTGAGGATTCAGGATTGTGGTTTGAGGTCTGAGGATTGAGGATTGAGGATTGAGGATTGAGGATTGAGGATTGAAGACTGAGGATTGGGTATTGAGGATTGAACTTTGAGGATTGCGAGTTGAGGATTGAGGATCGAGTATTGAGGATTGAAGATTGAATGTTAATGGTTGATGATTGAGGATTGAGGATTGAGTGTTGTGGATTGAGGACGAGGTCTGAGGGTTGAGTATTGATGTTTGATGTCTGAGGATTGAAGATTGAGGATTAAGGATTGAGGATCGGGAATTGAGGATCTGGGATTGGAGATTGATTATTGAGGACTGAAGATTGAGGATTGAGGATTGAGGATTGAGGATTGAGAATCGAGGGTGAGTACTGAGTGTTGAGGATTGATGTTTGAGGAACGAGGATTGAGGATTGAGGATTGAGGACTGAGGATTGATGATTGAGTATTGAAGGTTGAGGATTGATTACTGAGGATTGAGGATTGAGGATTGAGGGTTGAGGATTGAGGATTGAGGATTGAGGATTGAAGATTCAGTATTGACGATTGAATATTGAGAATTGAGGATTGAGGATTGAACATTGAGGACTGAGCGTTCAGGGTTGAGTGATGAGAATTGATGTTTCTGTATAGAGATTTGAAGATTGCAGATGGAGTATTGAGTATTGAAAACTGTGGATTGAGGATATTCTATTGGGGATTGAGGATTGACAACTGATTGTTGAGGACTGAGGGCTGAGGATTGAGGATGCAGGATTGAGGATTCAGAATTGAGATTTGAGGACTGAGGATTGAGGATAGAATATTGAGTATTGAGGATTGAAGATTAAGGATTGAGGATTGAGGATTGAGGATTGATAATGAGGGCTGAGGTTTGAGGATTGAGGTTTGATGACTGTGGACTGAGGATTGAGGGTTGAGAATTGAGGATTGAGGATTAAGGATTGAAGACTGAGGATTGGGTATTGAGGATTGAAGAATGAGGATTGAGGATTGAGGATTTAGGATTGAGGATTGAGGATTGAGGATTGAGGATTGAGGATTGAGGATTGAAGATTGACGATCGAGTATTGAGAATTGAGGATTGAGTATTGAGGATTGAGGATTGAAGATTGAGTATTGAGGATTGAAGGTTGAGGATTGTGGATTGAGGATTGAGGATTGAGGATTGAAAATTGAGGATTGGGGACTGAATGTTGAGGGTTGAATGATGAGAATTGATGTTTGTGGATAGAGATTTGAAGATTGCAGGTTGAGTATTGAGTATTGAAAACTGTGAAATCATGGTATTCTATTGAGGATTGAGGATGGACCACTGACTGTTGAGGACTGAGGGCTGAAGATTGAGGATTCAGGATTGAGGATTCAGGATTGAGGTTTGAGGACTGAGGATTGAGGATTGAGGATTGAGGATTGAGGATTGAGGATTGAGGATTGAAGACTGAGGATCGGGTATTGATGATTGAGCATTGTGGATTGAGGATTGAGGATTGAGGATTGAGGATTGAGGATTGAAGGTTGAATATTGATGAATGAAGATTGAGGATTGAGGATTGAAAGTCGTGGATTGAGGACGAGGACTAAGGGTTGAGTATTGATACTTGAGGCCTGACGATTGAGGATTGAGGATTGCGAATTGAGGATTGAGGAATTAAGATTGAGGATTGGGTATTGAGGATTGAAGATTGAGCATTGAGGATTGAGGACAGACGATTGAGGATTGAAGATTGAGTATTGAGGATTGAAGATTGACGATTGAGGATTGAGGATTGAGGATTGAGGATAGAGGATTGAGGATTGAGGATTGAAGATTGAGTATTGAGGATTGAAGATTGAGGATTGAGGATTGAGGATTCAGGATTGAGGATTGAAGATTGAGTACTGAAGATTGAAGATTGAGGATTGAGGATTGAGGATTGAGGATTGAGGATTGAGGATTGAGGATTGAGGATTGAAGATTGAGTATTGGGGATTGAAGATTGAGGATTGAGGAATGAGGATTGAGGATTGAGGATTGAAGATTGAGTACTGAGGATTGAAGATTAAGATTGAGGATTGAGGATTGAGGACTGAGGATTGAGGATTGAGGATTGAAGGTTCAGTATTGAGGATTGAAGATTGAGAATTGAGGATTGAGGATTGAACATTGAGGACTGAGTGTTGAGGGTTGAGTGATGAGAACTGATGTTTGTGGATAGAGATTTGAAGATTGCATAATTGAGTATTGAGTATTGAAAACTGTGAATTGAGTATATTCTTTTGAGGATTGAGGATTGACAACTGATTGTTGAGGACTGAGGGCTGAAGATTGAGGGTTCCGGATTGAGGATTCAGAATTGAAATTTGAGGACTGAGCATTGAGGATTGAAGATTGAGTATTGAGGATTGAAGATTGAGAATTGAGGATTGAGGATTGAGGATTGAGGATGAGGGCTGAGGGTTGAGGATTGAGGTTTGAGGACCGAGGACTGAGGATTGAGGATTGAGAATTGAGGATTGAGGATTGAGGGTTGAAGACTGAGGATTGGGTATTGAGGATTGAAGAATGAGGATTGAGGATTGAGGATTGAGGATTGGGGATTGAAGGTTGAGTATTGAGGATTGAAGATTGACGATCGAGGATTGAGAATTGAGGTTTGTGTATTGAGGATTGAGGATTCAAGATTGAGTATTGAGGATTGAAGGTTGAGGATTGTGGATTGAGGATTGAGGATTGAGGATTGAAAATTGAGGGTTGGGGACTGAATGTTGAGGGTTGAATGATGAGAATTGATGTTTGTGGATAGAGATTTGAAGATTGCAGGTTGAGTATTGAGTATTGAAAACTGTGAAATCATGGTATTCTATTGAGGATTGAGGATGGACCACTGACTGTTGAGGACTGAGGGCTGAGGATTGAGGATTCAGGATTGAGGATTCAGGATTGAGGTTTGAGGACTGAGGATTGAGGATTGAGGATTGAGGATTGAGGATTGAGGATTGAGGATTGAAGACTGAGGATCGGGTATTGATGATTGAACATTGAGGATTGAGGATTGAGGATTGAGGATTGAGGATTGAGGATGGAAGGTTGAATATTGAGGATTGAAGATTGACGATTGAGGATTGAGGATTGAGGATTGAGGATAGAGGATTGAGGATTGAGGTTTGAGGACCGAGGACTGACGATTGAGGATTGAGGGTTGAAGGTCGTGGATTGAGGACGAGGACTGAGGGTTGAGTATTGATACTTGACGCCTGAGGATTGAGGATTGAGGATTGCGAATTGAGGATTGAGGATTTAAGATTGAGGATTGGGTATTGAGGATTGAAGATTGAGCATTGAGGATTGAGGACAGAGGATTGAGGATTGAAGATTGAGTATTGAGGATTGAAGATTGACGATTGAGGATTGAGGATTGAGGATTGAGGATAGAGGATTGAGGATTGAGGTTTGAGGACCGAGGACTGACGATTGAGGATTGAGAATTGAGGATTGAGGATTGAGGGTTGAAGATTGAGGATTGGGTATTGAAGATTGAAGAATGAGGATCGAGGATTGAGGATTGAGGATTGAGGATTGAAGATTGAGTATTGAAGATTGAAGATTGGCGATCGAGGATTGAGAATTGAGGATTGAGTATTGAGGATTGAGCATTGAAGATTGAGGATTGAGGATTGAGGATTGAGGATGAGGGCTGAGGGTTGAGGATTGAGGTTTGAGGACCGAGGACTGACGATTGAGGATTGAGAATTGAGGATTGAGGATTGAGGGTTGAAGATTGAGGATTGGGTATTGAGGATTGAAGAATGAGGATTGAGGATTGAGGATTGAGGATTGAGGATTGAAGATTGAGTATTGCAGATTGAAGATTGGCGATCGAGGATTGAGAATTGAGGATTGAGTATTGAGGATTGAGCATTGAAGATTGAGTATTGAGGATTGAAGGTTGAGGATTGTGGATTGAGGACTGAGGATTGAGGATTGAATATTGAGGATTGGGGACTGAGTGTTGGGGGTTGAATGATGAGAATTGATGTTTGTGGATAGAGGTTTGAAGATTGCAGATTGAGTATTGAGTATTGAAAACTGTGAATAGATAATATTCTATTGAGGATTGAGGGTTGACAACTGATTGTTGAGGACTGAGGGCTGAAGCTTGAGGATTCAGGATTGAGGTTTGAGGAGAGAGGACTGAGGATTGAGGATTGAGGATTGAGAATTGAGGATTGAGGATTGAGGATTGAAGATTGAGGATTGGCTGTTGAGGATTGAACATCGACGATTGAGGATTGAGGATTGAGGATTGAGGATTGAGGATTGAGGATTGAATGTTGAATATTGGTGAATGAAGATTGAGGATTGAGGATTGAGGGTTGTGGATTGAGAACGAGGACTGAGGGCTGAGTGTTGATGCCTGAGGTCTGAGGATTCAGGATTGAGGACTGCGAACTGAGGATTGAGGATTGAGGATTGAAGACTGAGTATTGAGGATTGAGGATTGAAGATTGAGTACTGAGGATCGAAAATAAAGATTGAGGATTGAGGATTGAGGACTGAGGATTGAGGATTGAGGATTGAAGGTTCAGTATTGAGGATTGAAGATTGAGAATTGAGGATTGAGGATTGAACATTGAGGACTGAGTGTTGAGGGTTGAGTGATGAGAATTGATGTTTGTGGGTAGAGATTTGAAGATTGCAGATTGAGTATGGAGTATTGAAAACTGTGAATTGAGTATATTCTGTTGAGGATTGAGGATTGACAACTGATTGTTGAGGACTGAGGGCTGAAGATTGAGGGTTCCGGATTGAGGATTCAGAATTGAAATTTGAGGACTGAGCATTGAGGATTGAAGATTGAGTATTGAGGACTGAAGATTGAGAATTGAGGATTGAGGATTGAGGATTGAGGATGAGGGCTGAGGGTTGAGGATTGAGGTTTGAGGACCGAGGACTGAGGATTGAGGATTGAGAATTGAGGATTGAGGATTGAGGGTTGAAGACTGAGGATTGGGTATTGAGGATTGAAGAATGAGGATTGAGGATTGAGGATTGAGGATTGAGGATTGAGGATTGAAGATTGAGTATTGAGGATTGAAGATTGACGATCGAGGATTGAGAATTGAGGATTGAGTATTGAGGACTGAGGATTGAAGATTGAGTATTGAGGATTGAAGGTTGAGGATTGTGGATTGAGGATTGAGGATTGAGGATTGAAAATTGAGGATTGGGGACTGAATGTTGAGGGTTGAATGATGAGAATTGATGTTTGTGGATAGAGATTTGAAGATTGCAGGTTGAGTATTGAGTATTGAAAACTGTGAAATCATGGTATTCTATTGAGGATTGAGGATGGACCACTGACTGTTGAGGACTGAGGGCTGAAGATTGAGGATTCAGGATTGAGGATTCAGGATTGAGGTTTGTGGACTGAGGATTGGGGATTGAGGATTGAGGATTGAGGATTGACGATTGAGGATTGAAGACTGAGGATCGGGTATTGATGATTGAACATTGAGGATTGAGGATTGAGGATTGAGGATTGATGATTGAGGATTGAGGATTGAAGGTTGAATATTGATGAATGAAGATTGAGTATTGAGGATTGAAGGTCGTGGATTGAGGACGAGGACTGAGGGTTGAGTATTGATACTTGAGGCCTGAGGATTGAGGATTGAGGATTGCGAATTGAGGATTGAGGATTTAAGATTGAGGATTGGGTATTGATGATTGAAGATTGAGCATTGAGGATTGAGGACAGAGGATTGAGGATTGAAGATTTACGATTGAGGATTGAAGATTGACGATTGAGGATTGAGGATTGAGGATTGAGGATAGAGGATTGAGGATTGAGGATTGAAGATTGAGTATTGAGGATTGAAGATTGAGGATTGAGGATTGAGGATTCAGGATTGAGGATTGAAGATTGAGTACTGAAGATTGAATATTGAGGAATGAGGATTGAGGATTGAGCATTGAGGATTGAGGATTGAGGATTGAAGATTGAGTATTGGGGATTGAAGGATGAGGATTGAGGATTGAGGATTGAGGATTGAGGATTGAAGATTGAGTACTGAGGATTGAAGATTAAGATTGAGGATTGAGGATTGAGGATTGAAGGTTGAGTATTGAGGATTGAAGATTGAGGATAGAGGATTGAGGATTGAGGATTGAGGATTGAGGATGGAGGATTGAAGATTGAGTGTTGTGGATTGAGAACGAGGACTGATGGTTGAGTATTGATGTTTGAGGTCTGAGGATTGAGGACTGAGGATTGAGAATTGAGGATTGATGATTGAGTATTGAAGATTGAGGATCGAGGATTAAGGGTTGTGGGTTGAGGACGAGGACTGAGGGTTGAATATTGATGTTTGAGGTCTGAGGATTGAGGATTGAGGATTGAGAATTGAGGATTGAGGATTGAGGATTGAAGATTGAGGATTGGGTGTTGAGGATTGAAGAATGAGGATTGAGGATTGAGGATTGAGGGTTGAGGGTTGAAGATTGCGTATTGAGGATTGAAGATTGACGATTGAGGATTGATGATTGAGGATTGAGGATTGAGGATTGAAGATTGAGGACTGGGTATTGCGGAATGAACATTGAGGAGTGAGGATTGAGGATTTAGGATTGAGGATTGAGGACTGAAGATTAAATATTGATTATTGAAGATTGAGGATTGAGGATTGCTGGTTGTGGATTGAGGACGAGGACTGAGGGTTCAGTATTGCTGTTTGAAGACTGAGGATTGAGGGTTGAGGATTGAGAATTGAGGATTGAGGATTGAGGATTGAAGATTGAGGATTGGGTATTGAGGATTGAAGAATGAGGATTGAGGATTGAGGGTTGAGTATTGAGGATTGAAGACTGAGTGTTGAGGGTTGAGTGATGAGAATTGATGTTTGTGGATAGAGATTTGAAGATTGCAGATTGAGTATTGAGTATTGAAAACTGTGAATCGATGATATTCTATTGAGGATTGAGGATTGACAACTGATTGTTGAGGACTGAGGGCTGAAGATTGAGGATTCAGGATTGAGGATTCAGGATTGAGGTTTGAGGACTGAGGATTGAGGATTGACAATTGAAGATTGAGTATTGATGATTGAAGATGGGAGGATTGAGGATTGAGGATTGAGGGTTGAGGATTGAGTTATGAAAATTGAGGATTGATAATTGAGGATTGATGATTGAGGATTGAGGATTGAGGATTGAGGATT
This sequence comes from Calliopsis andreniformis, assembly GCF_051401765.1. Classification (NCBI taxonomy): domain Eukaryota; kingdom Metazoa; phylum Arthropoda; class Insecta; order Hymenoptera; family Andrenidae; genus Calliopsis; species Calliopsis andreniformis. The sequence goes on along the minus strand of NW_027480451.1, from coordinate 9,989 downwards.
GAGGATTGAGGATTGAGGATTGAAGATTCAGTATTGAGGATTGAAGATTGTGTATTGAGGATTGAGGATTGAACATTGCGGACTGAGTGTTGAGGGTTGAGTGATGATAATTGATGTTCGTGGATAGAGGTTTGAAGATTGCAGATCGAGTATTGAATGTTGAAAACTGTGAATTGAGGATATTCTACAGAGGATTGGGGATTGACTACTGATTGTTGAGGATTGAGGGCTGCAGATTGAGGACTCAGGATTGAGGATTCAGAATTGAGGATTGAGGATTGAGGATTGAAGATTGAGTACTGAGGATTGAAGCCTGACGATTGAGGAATGAGGATTGACGATTGAGGATTGAGGATGGAGGATTGAAGATTTAGTATTGAGGATTGAAGATTGAGGATCGAGGATTGAGGATTGAGGATTGAGGATTGAAGATTGAGGATTGGGGACTGAGTGTTGAGGGTTGAATGATGAGAATTGATGTTTGTGGATAGAGATTTGAAGATTGCAGATTGAGTATTGAGTATTGAAAACTGTGAATTGATGATATTCTATTGAGGATTGAGTATTGACGACTGATGGTTGAGGACTGAGGTCTGAAGATTGAGGATTCAGGATTGAGGATTCAGGTTTGATGATTGAGGACTGAGGATTGAGGATTGAGGATTGAGGATTGAGGATTGGGGATTGAGGATTGAGGGTTGAGGATTGAAGATTGAGAATTGGGTATTGAGGATTGAACATTGAGGATTGAGGATTGAGTACTGAAGATTGAGGATCGAGGATTGAGGGTTGTGGATTGAGGACGAGGACTGAGGGTTGAGTATTGATGTTTGAGGTCTGAGGATTGAGTATTGAGGATTGCGAATTGAGGATTGAGGATTTAAGATTGAGGATTGGGTATTGATGATTGAAGATTGAGCATTGAGGATTGAGGACAGAGGATTGAGGGTTGAAGATTGAGGATTGAGGATTGAGGATTGAGGATTGAGGATTGAGGATTGAGGATTGAGGATTGAAGATTGCGTATTGGGGATTGAAGGTTGAGGATTGAGGATTGAGGATTGAGGATTGAGGATTGAAGATTGAGTACTGAGGATTGAAGATTAAGATTGAGGATTGAGGATTGAGGACTGAGGATTGAGGATTGAGGATTGAGGATTGATGATTGAGGATTGAGGATTGAAGGTTGAATATTGATGAATGAAGATTGAGGATTGAGGATTGAAGGTCGTGGATTGAGGACGAGGACTGAGGGTTGAGTATTGATACTTGAGGCCTGAGGATTGAGGATTGAGGATTGCGAATTGAGGATTGAGGATTTAAGATTGAGGATTGGGTATTGATGATTGAAGATTGAGCATTGAGGATTGAGGACAGAGGATTGAGGATTGAAGATTTACGATTGAGGATTGAAGATTGACGATTGAGGATTGAGGATTGAGGATTGAGGATAGAGGATTGAGGATTGAGGATTGAAGATTGAGTATTGAGGATTGAAGATTGAGGATTGAGGATTGAGGATTCAGGATTGAGGATTGAAGATTGAGTACTGAAGATTGAATATTGAGGAATGAGGATTGAGGATTGAGCATTGAGGATTGAGGATTGAGGATTGAAGATTGAGTATTGGGGATTGAAGGATGAGGATTGAGGATTGAGGATTGAGGATTGAGGATTGAAGATTGAGTACTGAGGATTGAAGATTAAGATTGAGGATTGAGGATTGAGGACTGAGGATTGAGGATTGAGGATTGAAGGTTCAGTATTGAGGATTGAAGATTGAGAATTGAGTATTGAGGATTGAACATTGAGGACTGAGTGTTGAGGGTTGAGTGATGAGAACTGATGTTTGTGGATAGAGATTTGAAGATTGCAGATTGAGTATTGAGTATTGAAAACTGTGAATTGAGTATATTCTATTGAGGATTGAGGATTGACAACTGATTGTTGAGGACTGAGGGCTGAAGGTTGAGGGTTCCGGATTGAGGATTGAGAATTGAAATTTGAGGACTGAGCATTGAGGATTGAAGATTGAGTATTGAGGATTGAAGATTGAGAATTGAGGATTGAGGATTGAGGATTGAGGATGAGGTCTGAGGGTTGAGGATTGAGGTTTGAGGACCGAGGACTGAGGATTGAGGATTGAGAATTGAGGATTGAGGATTGAGGGTTGAAGACTGAGGATTGGGTATTGAGGATTGAAGAATGAGGATTGAGGTTTGAGGATTGAGGATTGAGGATTGAAGATTGAGTATTGAGGATTGAAGATTGACGATCGAGTATTGAGAATTGAGGATTGAGTATTGAGGATTGAGGATTGAAGATTGAGTATTGAGGATTGAAGGTTGAGGATTGTGGATTGAGGATTGAGGATTGAGGCTTGAATATTATGGATTGGGGACTGAGCGTTGAGGGTTAAGTGATGAGAATTGATGTTTGTGGATAGAGATTTGAAGATTGCAGGTTGTGTATTGAGTATTGAAAACTGTGAAATCATGGTATTCTATTGAGGATTGAGGGTGGACCACTGACTGTTGAGGACTGAGGGCTCAAGATTGAGGATTCAGGATTGAGGGTTCAGGATTGAGGTTTGAGGACTGAGGATTGAGGATTGAGGATTGAGGATTGAGGATTGAGGATTGAGGATTGAAGACTGAGGATCGGGTATTGATGATTGAAGATTGAGGATTGAGGATTGAGGATTGAGGATTGATGATTGAGGATTGAAGGTTGAATATTGATGAATGAAGATTGAGGATTGAGGATTGAAGATTGAGCATTGAGAATTGAGGATTGAGTATTGAGGATTGAGCATTGAAGATTGAGTATTGAGGATTGAAGGTTGAGGATTGTGGATTGAGGATTGAGGATTGAGGATTGAATATTGAGGATTGGGGACTGAGTGTTGGGGGTTGAATGATGAGAATTGATGTTTGTGGATAGAGGTTTGAAGATTGCAGATTGAGTATTGAGTATTGAAAACTGTGAATTGATGATATTCTATTGAGGATTGAGGATTGACAACTGATTGTTGAGGACTGAGGGCTGAAGATTGAGGATTCAGGATTGAGGATTCAGGATTGAGGGTTGAGGAGTGAGGATTGAGGATTGAGGATTGAGGATTGAGGATTGAGAAATGAAGATTGAGGATTGAGGATTGAGGGTTGTGGATTGAGGATGAAGACTGAGGGTTGGGTATTGATGTTTGACGTCAGAGGATTGAGGATTGAGGATTGAGAATTGAGTATTGAGGATTGAGGATTGAAGATTGAGTATTGGGTATTGAGGAATGAAGAAAGAGGATTGAGGACTGAGGATTGAGGATTGAGGACTGAAGATGGAGTATTGAGGATTGAAGATTGACGATTGAGGATTGAGGATTGAGGATCGGGGATTGAGGATCTGGGACTGGAGATTGATTATTGAGGACTGAAGATTGAGAATTGAGGATTGAGGATTGAGAATTGAGAATTGAGGGTGAGTACTGAGTGTTGAGGATTGATGTTTGAGGAACGAGGATTGAGGATTGAGGATTGAGGACTGAGGATTGACGATTGAGTATTGAAGGTTGAGGATTGATTACTGAGGATTGATAATTGAGGATTGAGGATTGAGGATTGAGGATTGAGGATTGAGGGTTGAAGATTGAGGATTGGGTATTGAGGATTGAAGAATGAGGATTGAGGATTGAGGATTAAGGATTGAGGATTGAAGATGGAGTATTGAGGATTGAAGATTGACGATTGAGGATTGAGAATTGAGGATTGAGGATTGAGGATTGAGGATTGAGGATTGAAGATTGAGTATTGAGGATTGAAGATTGAGGATTGAGGATTGAGGATTGAGGATTGAGGGTTGAGGATTGAGGGTTGAGGATTGAAGATTGAGTATTGAGGATTGAAGATTAAGATTGAGGATTGAGGGTTGAGGATTTAGGGTTGATGATTGAGGATTGGGGACTGAGTATTGAGGGTTGAGTGATGAGAATTGATGTTTGTGGATAGAGATCTGAAGATTGCAGATTGAGTATTGAGTATTGAAAACTGTGAATTGAGGATATTGTATTGAGGATTCAGGATTGGCAACTGATTGTTGAGGACTCAGGGCTGAAGATTGAGGATTCAGGATTGAGGATTCAGGATTGAGGTTTGAGGTCTGAGGATTGAGGATTGAGGATTGACGATTGAGTATTGAAGGTTGAGGATTGATTACAGAGGATTGAGGATTGAGGATTGAGGATTGAGGATTGAGGATTGAGGATTGAGGATTGAAGATTCAGTATTGACGATTGAAGATTGAGAATTGAGGATTGAGGATTGAACATTGAGGACTGAGCGTTCAGGGTTGAGTGATGAGAATTGATGTTTCTGGATAGAGATTTGAAGATTGCAGATTGAGTATTGAGTATTGAAAGCTGTGGATTGAGGATATTCTATTGGGGATTGAGGATTGACAACTGATTGTTGAGGACTGAGGGCTGAGTATTGAGGATGCAGGATTGAGGATTCAGAATGGAGATCTGAGGACTGAGGATTGAGGATTGAATATTGAGTATTGAGGATTGAAGATTAAGGATTGAGGATTGAGGATTGAGGATTGATAATGAGGGCTGAGGTTTGAGGATTGAGGTTTGATGACTGTGGACTGAGGATTGAGGGTTGAGAATTGAGGATTGAGGATTAAGGATTGAAGATTGAGGATTGGGTATTGAGGATTGAAGAATGAGGATTGAGGATTGAGGATTGAGGATTGAGGATTGAAGATTGAGGATTGGGTATTGAGGATTGAAGAATGAGGATTGAGGATTGAGGATTGAGGATTGAGGATTGAAGATTGACGATCGAGGATTTAGAATTGAGGATTGAGGATTGAAGATTGAGTACTGAAGATTGAAGATTGAGGATTGAAGGTTCAGTATTGAGGATTGAAGATTGAGAATTGAGGATTGAGGATTGAACATTGAGGACTGAGTGTTGAGGGTTGAGTGATGAGAATTGATGTTTGTGGATAGAGATTTGAAGATTGCAGATTGAGTATTGAGTATTGAAAACTGTGAATTGAGTATATTCTATTGAGGATTGAGGATTGACAACTGATTGTTGAGGACTGAGGGCTGAAGATTGAGGGTTCCGGATTGAGGATTCAGAATTGAGGTTTGAGGACTGAGGATTGAGGATTGAGGATTGAGGATTGAGGATTGAGGATTGAGGATTGAAGATTGAGTATTGAGGATTGAAGGTTGAGGATTGAGGATTGAGTATTCAGGATTGAAGATTGAAGATTGAGTACCGAAGATTGAAGATTGAGGATTGAAGGTTCAGTATTGAGGATTGAAGATTGAGAATTGAGGATTGAGGATTGAACATTGAGGACTGAGTGTTGAGGGTTGAGTGATGAGAATTGATGTTTGTGTATAGAGATTTGAAGATTGCAGATTGAGTATTGAGTATTGAAAACTGTGAATTGAGTATATTCTATTGAGGATTGAGGATTGACAACTGATTGTTGAGGACTGAGGGCTGAAGATTGAGGGTTCCGGATTGAGGATTCAGAATTGAAATTTGAGGACTGAGCATTGAGGATTGAAGTTTGAGTATTGAGGATTGAAGATTGAGAATTGAGGATTGAGGATTGAGGATTGAGGATGAGGGCTGAGGGTTGAGGATTGAGGTTTGAGGACCGAGGACTGAGGATTGAGGATTGAGAATTGAGGATTGAGGATTGAGGGTTGAATTCTGAGGATTGGGTATTGAGGATTGAAGAATGAGGATTGAGGATTGAGGATTGAGGATTGAGGATTGAAGATTGAGAATTGAGGATTGAAGATTGACGATCGAGGATTGAGAATTGAGGATTGAGTATTGAGGATTGAGGATTGAAGATTGAGTATTGAGGATTGAAGGTTGAGGATTGTGGATTGAGGATTGAGGATTGAGCATTGAAAATTGAGGACTGGGGACTGAATGTTGAGGGTTGAATGATGAGAATTGATGTTTGTGGATAGAGATTTGAAGATTGCAGATAGAGTATTGAGTATTGAAAACTGTGAATTCATGATATTCTATTGAGGATTGAGGATTGACAACTGATTGTTGAGGACTGAGGGCTGAAGCTTGAGGATTCTGGATTGAGGATTCAGGATTGAGGTTTGAGGAGAGAGGACTGAGGATTGAGGATTGAGGATTGAGAATTGAGGATTGAGGATTGAGGATTGAAGATTGAGGATTGGCTGTTGAGGATTGAACATTGAGGATTGAGGATTGAGGACTGAGGATTGAGGATTGAAGGTTGAATATTGATGAATGAAGATTGAGGATTGAGGATTGAGGGTTGTGGATTGAGAACGAGGACTGAGGGTTGAGTGTTGATGCCTGAGGTCTGAGGATTGAGGATTGAGGATTGCGAACTGAGGATTGAGTATTGAAGATTGAAGATTGAGGATTGGGTATTGAGGATTGAAGAATGAGGATTGAAGAATGAGGATTGGGGATTGAGTATTGAGGATTGAGGATTGAATATTGAGTGTTGAGGATTGAATATTGGGGATTGAGGATTGAGGATTGAGGATTGAGGATTGAGGATTGAAGATTGAGTATTGAGGATTGAAGATTGAGGATTGAGGATTGAGGATTGAGGATTGAGGATTGAGGATTGAGGATTGAGGATTGAAGATTGAGGATTGGGGACTGAGTGTTGAGGGTTGAATGATGAGAATTGATGTTTGTGGATAGAGATTTGAAGATTGCAGATTGAGTATTGAGTATTGAAAACTGTGAATTGATGATATTCTATTGAGGATTGAGTATTGACGACTGATGGTTGAGGACTGAGGTCTGAAGATTGAGGATTCAGGATTGAGGATTCAGGTTTGATGATTGAGGACTGAGGATTGAGGATTGAGGATTGAGGATTGAGGATTGGGGATTGAGGATTGAGGGTTGAGGATTGAAGATTGAGAATTGGGTATTGAGGATTGAACATTGAGGATTGAGGATTGAGTACTGAAGATTGAGGATCGAGGATTGAGGGTTGTGGATTGAGGACGAGGACTGAGGGTTGAGTATTGATGTTTGAGGTCTGAGGATTGAGTATTGAGGATTGCGAATTGAGGATTGAGGATTTAAGATTGAGGATTGGGTATTGATGATTGAAGATTGAGCATTGAGGATTGAGGACAGAGGATTGAGGGTTGAAGATTGAGGATTGAGGATTGAGGATTGAGGATTGAGGATTGAGGATTGAGGATTGAGGATTGAAGATTGCGTATTGGGGATTGAAGGTTGAGGATTGAGGATTGAGGATTGAGGATTGAGGATTGAAGATTGAGTACTGAGGATTGAAGATTAAGATTGAGGATTGAGGATTGAGGACTGAGGATTGAGGATTGAGGATTGAGGATTGATGATTGAGGATTGAGGATTGAAGGTTGAATATTGATGAATGAAGATTGAGGATTGAGGATTGAAGGTCGTGGATTGAGGACGAGGACTGAGGGTTGAGTATTGATACTTGAGGCCTGAGGATTGAGGATTGAGGATTGCGAATTGAGGATTGAGGATTTAAGATTGAGGATTGGGTATTGATGATTGAAGATTGAGCATTGAGGATTGAGGACAGAGGATTGAGGATTGAAGATTTACGATTGAGGATTGAAGATTGACGATTGAGGATTGAGGATTGAGGATTGAGGATAGAGGATTGAGGATTGAGGATTGAAGATTGAGTATTGAGGATTGAAGATTGAGGATTGAGGATTGAGGATTCAGGATTGAGGATTGAAGATTGAGTACTGAAGATTGAATATTGAGGAATGAGGATTGAGGATTGAGCATTGAGGATTGAGGATTGAGGATTGAAGATTGAGTATTGGGGATTGAAGGATGAGGATTGAGGATTGAGGATTGAGGATTGAGGATTGAAGATTGAGTACTGAGGATTGAAGATTAAGATTGAGGATTGAGGATTGAGGACTGAGGATTGAGGATTGAGGATTGAAGGTTCAGTATTGAGGATTGAAGATTGAGAATTGAGTATTGAGGATTGAACATTGAGGACTGAGTGTTGAGGGTTGAGTGATGAGAACTGATGTTTGTGGATAGAGATTTGAAGATTGCAGATTGAGTATTGAGTATTGAAAACTGTGAATTGAGTATATTCTATTGAGGATTGAGGATTGACAACTGATTGTTGAGGACTGAGGGCTGAAGGTTGAGGGTTCCGGATTGAGGATTGAGAATTGAAATTTGAGGACTGAGCATTGAGGATTGAAGATTGAGTATTGAGGATTGAAGATTGAGAATTGAGGATTGAGGATTGAGGATTGAGGATGAGGTCTGAGGGTTGAGGATTGAGGTTTGAGGACCGAGGACTGAGGATTGAGGATTGAGAATTGAGGATTGAGGATTGAGGGTTGAAGACTGAGGATTGGGTATTGAGGATTGAAGAATGAGGATTGAGGTTTGAGGATTGAGGATTGAGGATTGAAGATTGAGTATTGAGGATTGAAGATTGACGATCGAGTATTGAGAATTGAGGATTGAGTATTGAGGATTGAGGATTGAAGATTGAGTATTGAGGATTGAAGGTTGAGGATTGTGGATTGAGGATTGAGGATTGAGGCTTGAATATTATGGATTGGGGACTGAGCGTTGAGGGTTAAGTGATGAGAATTGATGTTTGTGGATAGAGATTTGAAGATTGCAGGTTGTGTATTGAGTATTGAAAACTGTGAAATCATGGTATTCTATTGAGGATTGAGGGTGGACCACTGACTGTTGAGGACTGAGGGCTCAAGATTGAGGATTCAGGATTGAGGGTTCAGGATTGAGGTTTGAGGACTGAGGATTGAGGATTGAGGATTGAGGATTGAGGATTGAGGATTGAGGATTGAAGACTGAGGATCGGGTATTGATGATTGAAGATTGAGGATTGAGGATTGAGGATTGAGGATTGATGATTGAGGATTGAAGGTTGAATATTGATGAATGAAGATTGAGGATTGAGGATTGAAGATTGAGCATTGAGAATTGAGGATTGAGTATTGAGGATTGAGCATTGAAGATTGAGTATTGAGGATTGAAGGTTGAGGATTGTGGATTGAGGATTGAGGATTGAGGATTGAATATTGAGGATTGGGGACTGAGTGTTGGGGTTGAATGATGAGAATTGATGGTTTGTGGATAGAGGTTTGAAGATTGCAGATTGAGTATTGAGTATTGAAAACTGTGAATTGATGATATTCTATTGAGGATTGAGGATTGACAACTGATTGTTGAGGACTGAGGGCTGAAGATTGAGGATTCAGGATTGAGGATTCAGGATTGAGGGTTGAGGAGTGAGGATTGAGGATTGAGGATTGAGGATTGAGGATTGAGAAATGAAGATTGAGGATTGAGGATTGAGGGTTGTGGATTGAGGATGAAGACTGAGGGTTGGGTATTGATGTTTGACGTCAGAGGATTGAGGATTGAGGATTGAGAATTGAGTATTGAGGATTGAGGATTGAAGATTGAGTATTGGGTATTGAGGAATGAAGAAAGAGGATTGAGGACTGAGGATTGAGGATTGAGGACTGAAGATGGAGTATTGAGGATTGAAGATTGACGATTGAGGATTGAGGATTGAGGATCGGGGATTGAGGATCTGGGACTGGAGATTGATTATTGAGGACTGAAGATTGAGAATTGAGGATTGAGGATTGAGAATTGAGAATTGAGGGTGAGTACTGAGTGTTGAGGATTGATGTTTGAGGAACGAGGATTGAGGATTGAGGATTGAGGACTGAGGATTGACGATTGAGTATTGAAGGTTGAGGATTGATTACTGAGGATTGATAATTGAGGATTGAGGATTGAGGATTGAGGATTGAGGATTGAGGGTTTGAAGATTGAGGATTGGGTATTGAGGATTGAAGAATGAGGATTGAGGATTGAGGATTAAGGATTGAGGATTGAAGATGGAGTATTGAGGATTGAAGATTGACGATTGAG